>NC_136067.1:8968982-9568982 GCF_964261635.1 Lissotriton helveticus | reverse complement strand
TGAGTGGCCCTATGGGTAGATGAAAGTGTTTCAAAGAGGAACTCCTCTTCTGAGGGTTCCTTGTGGAGCTGTACATCATGAAAAGCAGCAGCCCTACCTATTAACTCCTGATCTAATGTTAAAGTGTCAGGAGGGAAGGGGCAGGCAAGATATAAAGCTGGGACTGCGTCCCAGGGGTCGCCGTGTGGTGGTGTTTCAAAGGTCGCCTTGGAAACAGGCTATCGAGAAACGAGGGAGAAAAATCGGATACTGTTGATAGCGCTACAGCGGTAAGATAACCCACTAGCCACCCTCCTGGTTGTTTACCTTTCCCGCCTGAGCGGTAACATTGGTAACGGTTTCCGTTCAATTTTTACAGTGGTTGGACTCGATAACGACAGACGCTTTATCTAAACTTCTACTGACTCGTTATTAAAACATCGGGCAGCAATAGTTGTTGGTAAGAGAGTTCATTTACATCTCACTTCTCCGAGCGAGGTTCACGCTTACTGTCCGTCACATCATTTACACAGGGTGTTATTTAAATTCCGGCCTATTATCATTCACCCGTATACACGCGTTGAGAACTTTGTTAGGTATATTCCTCGCAGCTTAAACACTCAGTGTTATTAAGCCCAGGTTTATACATAATTTCTCCTTAGGCACCTGGGTGCGGTTAGTTTCTTGCAGCATTTTTCATTTCTTTTCACTTCATTCGTATACCACACACGTTTCTTCACGGTGCACCTCTCTTGCAGGGAGCTATCACTCGTTCATTCTCACCCACAGGGGACTGCTAATTATTTAAATTATACACTCCTTTTGGGAACGAATGTTAATTCTAAATGTCATAATGTACATGACTCCGTGTTGTGTAGGAATACAATCGTTTTTATTTAACCTTGCAGTGCCTGACTTCGGACTGAGGTGCGCAATACTGATTAACAAAGTACGGATTCACATCTACTTAAGAAATTCCCCTGAAGAAGAGTCGATCCGACTCGAAATGCATTGGGAAATGTTAGAATATTTGTTTATGTGATAATTATGGATGGAGAACAATTTGATTGAAAAATTGACATAATTTTGATTTCATGTATGCAAATAATTTTTGCTGATATGTTTTGAAACTATGGTTACGAAATAAGTTAAAAATTGCAAAAATTAAAGTGACTGAAGCATTTTCTTGTAAATATTTGAATAAGTTCTACTAACGTACTGACATATTTGAAACCTTAGGGACATTTGGAGAGAGCTCCCGGTTTCAGACCTAGTTTACACTAGGCCTCTACATAGCAGTTTACCATTAGTTGTGGGCTCAACTGACCACTGGGTAGCTCCCAATACAGACCACTTATTGTACTAAAGATTGAATACATTTGGTAGAAATAAGGAGTGCAGGCTAGATTCTTACATAGCGGTGTTTCAAAGGTGTCATGTCCTGCACCATGCCCACCTGTACCATCTCCCACGGACCCATAGGGTGAGATATCTAGGGAATCTTCAGCCGACTGTGCAGGATACGTTGACTGTGGTGGTGGAAGAGAAGGTGACTGTGAGGGTGGTGAAAGAGGCAAGTGGCTAGTGGCTCTGTCCATTTTCTTGGTTTTCCTGGTACGGGTGAGTCAAGAGCCTCCTGGAAAGACAATTGTCTTTTCGGTGGTGGAGGAATAGGCGCCGTCGGCTTGGTTAGTAATTGGCCAGTATGAGGCTAGATGTGGTTCTGTTTTTGTCGAGCGTTCAGTGTCTCATGTAGTCTATGGAGAATAGGCTTCGCAGTCTTGCCAGTATCTGAATTCGGAGCCGGTTTCGGATCCCAGGCATGTTTTTGTTTCGGC
Source organism: Lissotriton helveticus (assembly GCF_964261635.1). NCBI lineage: Eukaryota > Metazoa > Chordata > Amphibia > Caudata > Salamandridae > Lissotriton > Lissotriton helveticus. The sequence continues at coordinate 9,567,165 of NC_136067.1, read as the reverse complement.
GCAGAGGTTCCACTCATTGAGGGGGCGGTGGATGTTGTCGGCTGGCTCAGCACCGGGTGCTTGACACCGAAGGCTTGAGTCGGTGTTCCAGCACCGAGCCAGAGGGCAGGGCGTCCAAACCAGTTGCTCGGTGCCAACTATGGTCAGAAGACAGTAGTGAACTAATGTCGATACACAGACTAGAACAGCGCGATCGAAACAATACCGACGAGGGTGGAAGTGGAGTATGAACCGAAAAGAGCACTGTAATGGTGTCGAACAGGAGCGAAGGCACGCATGTTCGAACCAGACGGCAGAAAGAAAACAATCTAACAATGGAGTGAATGCCCATGATCACCAAGAGGAGTCGTCACTCCAAACTGTGACTCAAAAGACTTCTTTGATGGAAAACAACGTGCACACATCCAGACCCAAACACCAGATGGCAGGAGTTGCAGAGCATGTGTATCTACAGCTCACATGCCTCGAACAGTTGATTGATTCGGGCCGTTTCAATACATACTCAAAATGATATCGTTTGGACCCCGATGAGGCAACACAGAAAATTGCACAGTTACAAAACATGTGTTGGCCTGTTTTCTTTTGTAACACAATAAATATGAGAACAGATATATTATAAGGTCTTTGACCCTTAAAAAGAAAAAAATTGGTCCTCTTTAAATTTCAATAATTAAAAAACTTAAAAAGTTTATCACTCAGGAGAGAAGTCTTTAAAAAAAGCTTGCATCGTGCTAATTTCAGTAATCAGTCACACTAGAGATAAACCTGAAAGATTGTTTTTTATAGGTTTAATGGGTGTAGGGTAGAGGACAGGCAGAGGTGGGATGAGGCAGGGTGTAGAGTAGAGGACAGGCAGAGGTGGGATGAGGCAGGGTGTAGAGTAGAGGACAGGCAGAGGTGGGATGAGGCAGGGTGTAGAGTAGAGGACAGGCCGAGGTGGGATGAGGCAGGGTGTAGAGTAGAGGACAGGCAGAGGTGGGGGCTTATAAAGAGGCAGGGTGCAGAGTAGAGGACAGGCAGAGGTGGGATGAGGCAGGGTGTAGAGTAGAGGACAGGCAGAGGTGGGATGAGGCAGGGTGTAGAGTAGAGGACAGGCAGAGGTGGGGGCTTATAAAGAGGCAGGGTGTAGAGTAGAGGACAGGCAGAGGTGGGATGAGGCAGGGTGTAGAGTAGAGGACAGGCAGAGGTGGGATGAGGCAGGGTGTAGAGTAGAGGACAGGCAGAGGTGGGATGAGGCAGGGTGTAGAGTAGAGTACAGGCCGAGGTGGGATGAGGCAGGGTGTAGAGTAGAGGACAGGCAGAGGTGGGATGAGGCAGGGTGTAGAGTAGAGGACAGGCCGAGGTGGGATGAGGCAGGGTGTAGAGTAGAGGACAGGCAGAGGTGGGATGAGGCAGGGTGTAGAGTAGAGGACAGGCAGAGGTGGGATGAGGCAGGGTGTAGAGTAGAGGACAGGCAGAGGTGGGATGAGGCAGGGTGTAGAGTAGAGGACAGGCCGAGGTGGGATGAGGCAGGGTGTAGAGTAGAGGACAGGCAGAGGTGGGATGAGGCAGGGTGTAGAGTAGAGGACAGGCAGAGGTGGGGGCTTATAAAGAGGCAGGTTGTAGAGTAGAGGACAGGCAGAGGTGGGATGAGGCAGGGTGTAGAGTAGAGGACAGGCAGAGGTGGGATGAGGCAGGGTGTAGAGTAGACGACAGGCAGAGGTGGGGGCTTATAAAGAGGCAGGGTGGAGAGTAGAGGACAGGCAGAGGTGGGATGAGGCAGGGTCTAGAGTAGAGGACAGGCAGAGGTGGGATGAGGCAGGGTGTAGAGTAGAGGACAGGCAGAGGTGGGATGAGGCAGGGTGTAGAGTAGAGGACAGGCAGAGGTGGGGGCTTATAAAGAGGCAGGGTGCAGAGTAGAGGACAGGCAGAGGTGGGATGAGGCAGGGAGTAGAGGACAGGCAGAGGTGGGATGAGGCAGGGTGTAGAGTAGAGGACAGGCAGAGGTGGGGGCTTATAAAGAGGCAGGGTGTAGAGTAGAGGACAGGCAGAGGTGGGACGAGGCAGGGCGTAGAGTAGAGGACAGGCAGAGGTGGGACGAGGCAGGGTGTAGAGCAGAGGACAGGCAGAGGTGGGAGGAGGCAGGGTGTAGAGCAGAGGACAGGCAGAGGTGGGAGGAGGCAGGGTGTAGAGTAGAGGACAGGCAGAGGTGGGAGGAGGCAGGGTGTAGAGTAGAGGACAGGAGGAGGTGGAGCTTATAAAGAGGCAGGGTGTAGAGTAGAGGACAGGCAGAGGTGGGAGCTTATAAAGAGGCAGGGTGCAGAGTAGAGGACAGGCAGAGGTGGGATGAGGCAGGGTGTAGAGTAGAGGACAGGCAGAGGTGGGATGAGGCAGGGTGTAGAGTAGAGGACAGGCAGAGGTGGGATGAGGCAGGGTGTAGAGTAGAGGACAGGCAGAGGTGGAGCTTATAAAGAGGCAGGGCGTAGAGTAGAGGACAGGCAGTGGTGGGACGAGGCAGGGCGTAGAGTAGAGGACAGGCAGAGGTGGGACGAGGCAGGGCGTAGAGTAGAGGACAGGCAGAGGTGGGACGAGGCAGGGTGTAGAGCAGAGGACAGGCAGAGGTGGGAGGAGGCAGGGTGTAGAGTAGAGGACAGGCAGAGGTGGGAGGAGGCAGGGTGTAGAGTAGAGGACAGGAGGAGGTGGAGCTTATAAAGAGGCAGGGTGTAGAGTAGAGGACAGGCAGAGGTGGGATGAGGCAGGGTGTAGAGTAGAGGACAGCAGAGGTGGGATGAGGCAGGGTGTAGAGTAGAGGACAGGCAGAGGAGGGAGCTTATAAAGAGGCAAGGTGCAGAGTAGGGGACAGGCAGAGGTGGGAGGAGGCAGGGTGTAGAGTAGACGACAAGCAGAGGTGGGACGAGGCAGGGAGTAGAGTAGAGGACAGGCCGAGGTGGGACGAGGCAGGGTGTAGAGTAGAGGACAGGCCGAGGTGGGATGAGGCAGGGTGTAGAGTAGAGGACAGGCAGAGGTGGGACGAGGCAGGGTGTAGAGTAGAGGACAAGCCGAGGTGGGATGAGGCAGGGTGTAGAGTAGAGGACAGGCACAGGTGGGACGAGGCAGGGTGTAGAGTAGACGACAGGCAGAGGTGGGAGCTTATACAGAGCAGGGTGTAGAGTAGAGGACAGGCAGAGGTGGGGGCTTATAAAGAGCAGGGTGTAGAGTAGAGGACAGGCAGAGGTGGGGGCTTATAAAGAGGCAGGGTGTAGAGTAGAGGACAGGCAGTGGTGGGACGAGGCAGGGCGTAGAGTAGAGGACAGGCAGAGGTGGGACGAGGCAGGGCGTAGAGTAGAGGACAGGCAGAGGTGGGACGAGGCAGGGTGTAGAGCAGAGGACAGGCAGAGGTGGGAGGAGGCAGGGTGTAGAGTAGAGGACAGGCAGAGGTGGGAGGAGGCAGGGCGTAGAGTAGAGGACAGGAGGAGGTGGAGCTTATAAAGAGGCAGGGTGTAGAGTAGAGGACAGGCAGAGGTGGGATGAGGCAGGGTGTAGAGTAGAGGACAGCAGAGGTGGGATGAGGCAGGGTGTAGAGTAGAGGACAGGCAGAGGAGGGAGCTTATAAAGAGGCAGGGTGCAGAGTAGGGGACAGGCAGAGGTGGGAGGAGGCAGGGTGTAGAGTAGACGACAAGCAGAGGTGGGACGAGGCAGGGTGTAGAGTAGACGACAAGCAGAGGTGGGACGAGGCAGGGCGTAGAGTAGAGGACAGGCAGAGGTGGGACGAGGCAGGGCGTAGAGTAGAGGACAGGCAGAGGTGGGACGAGGCAGGGTGTAGAGCAGAGGACAGGCAGAGGTGGGAGGAGGCAGGGTGTAGAGTAGAGGACAGGCAGAGGTGGGAGGAGGCAGGGTGTAGAGTAGAGGACAGGAGGAGGTGGAGCTTATAAAGAGGCAGGGTGTAGAGTAGAGGACAGGCAGAGGTGGGATGAGGCAGGGTGTAGAGTAGAGGACAGCAGAGGTGGGATGAGGCAGGGTGTAGAGTAGAGGACAGGCAGAGGAGGGAGCTTATAAAGAGGCAAGGTGCAGAGTAGGGGACAGGCAGAGGTGGGAGGAGGCAGGGTGTAGAGTAGACGACAAGCAGAGGTGGGACGAGGCAGGGTGTAGAGTAGAGGACAGGCCGAGGTGGGACGAGGCAGGGTGTAGAGTAGAGGACAGGCCGAGGTGGGATGAGGCAGGGTGTAGAGTAGAGGACAGGCAGAGGTGGGACGAGGCAGGGTGTAGAGCAGAGGACAAGCCGAGGTGGGATGAGGCAGGGTGTAGAGTAGAGGACAGGCACAGGTGGGACGAGGCAGGGTGTAGAGTAGACGACAGGCAGAGGTGGGAGCTTATACAGAGCAGGGTGTAGAGTAGAGGACAGGCAGAGGTGGGGGCTTATAAAGAGCAGGGTGTAGAGTAGAGGACAGGCAGAGGTGGGGGCTTATAAAGAGGCAGGGTGTAGAGTAGAGGACAGGCAGTGGTGGGACGAGGCAGGGCGTAGAGTAGAGGACAGGCAGAGGTGGGACGAGGCAGGGCGTAGAGTAGAGGACAGGCAGAGGTGGGACGAGGCAGGGTGTAGAGCAGAGGACAGGCAGAGGTGGGAGGAGGCAGGGTGTAGAGTAGAGGACAGGCAGAGGTGGGAGGAGGCAGGGCGTAGAGTAGAGGACAGGAGGAGGTGGAGCTTATAAAGAGGCAGGGTGTAGAGTAGAGGACAGGCAGAGGTGGGATGAGGCAGGGTGTAGAGTAGAGGACAGCAGAGGTGGGATGAGGCAGGGTGTAGAGTAGAGGACAGGCAGAGGAGGGAGCTTATAAAGAGGCAGGGTGCAGAGTAGGGGACAGGCAGAGGTGGGAGGAGGCAGGGTGTAGAGTAGACGACAAGCAGAGGTGGGACGAGGCAGGGTGTAGAGTAGACGACAAGCAGAGGTGGGACGAGGTAGGGTGTAGAGTAGAGGACAGGCAGAGGAGGGAGCTTATACAGAGCAGGGTGTAGAGTAGAGGACAGGCAGAGGTGGGGGCTTATAAAGAGGCAGGGTGTAGAGTAGACGACAGGCAGAGGTGGGAGCTTATACAGAGCAGGGTGTAGAGTAGAGGACAGGCAGAGGTGGGGGCTTATAAAGAGGCAGGGTGTACAGTAGAGGACAGGCAGAGGTGGGAGCTTATAAAGAGGCAGGGTGTAGGGCAGAGGACAGGCAGAGGTGGGATGAGGCAGGGTGTAAAACAGAGGACAGAGAGGTGGGAGCTTATACAGAGGCAGGGTGTAGAGGACACCAAGCAGAGGATGAGGCAGGATGTATATGTAGAAGGACAGGGAGTGGAGGAAGAACAAGAAGCAGATAACAGAAGTGTTTCAAAGACCGGGAAAGAGCTATAGAGGAACCTACAGAAAGATCAAGAGGAAAGTTCGGAATGAATGCATGAGCTGAAGAAGAGTTGGAGTACAGGGTGTAGGAAGGTGTGGAGCTAGTTAAGAGGCAGGGACAGTAGTGTTGGATGAGTGTGCTGGTATGGTGTAGGAAGGAGGGGAACTGGTTAGGAGGCAGGGAAAGTGTTGGACAAGGGTGCTGGTTGGGTGTAGGAGTTAAGAGGCAGGGCTTGCACAGCGTTGGACGAGGGATCTGGGGTAGGGGTGCTATGTAGGAAGGCACAGAGCTGGTTATGAGCTTGGGAAGGGGTGTTATGTAGAAAGGTGTGGAGCTGATTAAGAGGCAGGGCACAGAGTGATTGTCGAGGGCGCTGGTTGGGTGTAGGAGTTAAGAGGCAGGGGGTGTAGAGCGTTGGAACGAGGGAGTTGGGGAAGGGTGCTATGTAGGAAGGCATGGAGCTCGTTGAGAGACAGGGCGTATAGAGCGCTGGACGAGCGAGCTGGGGAAGGGGTGCTATGTAGAAAGGAATGGAGCTGATTAAGAGGCTGGTCGAGTAGTGTTGAACAAGGGCACTGGTAGGGTGTTGGGGTTAAGAGGTAGGGGGGTGTAGAGCATGTGACGAGGGAGCTGGGGAAGGCGTGCTATGTAGGACGATATGTAGCTGGTAAAGAGACAGGGCGCATAGAGCGCTGGACGAGGGAGCTGGGGAATGGGTGCTATGTAGGAAGGCATGGAGCTGCTCAAAGGCAGGGAAACAGAGTGCAGAGCGAGGGAGCTGAGGAAGAGGCAATGTGAAGGGTGTAGGTAGCCCAGCCCTATTAACCAGAGGAGTGTGACAAGGTTCACGTGCAGCATAGATGGGCGGGCAGAATGGTGGGTGGGTGGGTAAGAGAGTCAGGTGCAGAACAAGACAAAAAAACTACCTTCGCTTTTTCATTTGACAAAAATTGTGCTATCCCAGGACGATCGCTTCATCTCCCCATGTCTGCCCCTGCCCTCAACGAGGCCACAGGACAAGACCCCGCGCAGGACCAACTCTCTGGCAACTTACCTGATGACTTTACATGCCTTGTACCAGCCACCATACTCTGCGTAGGGAGCGTTGTCTCTGTGCTTGCCCTGTGAAGGAGACACAAAAACACTGCAGCATTCAGAATGGCTTGCCTGAGACTGACACTTGCTTAGACATCACATTACAACACCTCACATCCTCATCCTGGTCAAGTACAACTAGAAAGGTCAAGTGCAACTAGAAAGGTCAAGTGCAACTAGAAAGGTCAAGCTGATGCATGCCCTCCTGTTCCAGCATTAGCAGCGCCCTCAGCTGACAGGTGAGGCCCAGTAGTGGACACTCATGCCAAGAGTCTACCTTCAACTTTATAAAGTTAGCTTGAAGACCAAGACTTCAAAGAGGCAACGAAGGATGACCACCACAAGTAAGTCAAAGACGAAGCCTTCGTATAAAGGAGGCAGAGTGGCTGGGCTGGCACTGTTCCTTATCCAAGGTCAAACTGAACTTTCTAAAGTACTGGACAATTACCTACATACCCCAAAATATCACAATCAGTCTTCCAGCCCGGCACCAAGTAGGCAGAGATCAGGGACTTTTAAACACTAGCATGAGCCAGCAGTTGAAGGTGACTGGGGTTGTACACAGCCAATAATGAGGCATTGGTCTTCTAGCCAGACACTGTACACTTTGGTTGGTATGCCATCTGAGCCCGGAGTGGTGCCTGTCTGTACATCTTTAATTGCCCCAATAACGTCACTCTCTGTAATGTCAAAGATTTGCAAACATTTCTGCAATGCACCTAGTACCTGGAAGTATCTGCCCCGAATCACCTTTTAATGCACACATCTCATGTCGTCGTCTCTTCTTCCCATCCAAGCCAAGAGGTTAAGGGAGCACACATTCTGCATATGGACAACTGAGCACACCAGACAGAGCAGCAAGGAGCACCGACCACCTTAGAGTCAGCCTCATTCCATTACAGACGTGTACAGCTATAGAACCACTGCAATAGCAGCATTCTGAACCACAGCACTAGCAGCATTCAGAAACACTGCACTAGCAGCATTCAGAACCACTGCACTAGCAGCATTCAGAACCACAGCACTGGCACCATTCGGAACCACCGCAGTGGCAGCATTCGGAACCACAGCAGTGGCAGCATTCAGAACCACTGCACTAGCGGCATTCAGAACCACTGCGCTGGCAGTATTCAGAACCACTGCACTAGCAGCATTCAGAACCACAGCACTGGCAGCATTCAGAACCACAGCACTGGCAGCATTCAGAACCACTGCGCTGGCAGCCTTCAGAACCACAGCACTGGCAGCATTCGGAACCTCAGCAGTGGCAGCATTCGGAACCTCAGCAGTGGCAGCATTCGGAACCTCAGCAGTGGCAGCATTCAGAACCACTGCACTAGCCGCATTCAGAACCACTGCGCTGGCAGTATTCAGAACCACTGCACTAGCAGCATTCAGAACCACAGCACTGGCAGCATTCAGAACCACAGCACTGGCAGCATTCAGAACCACTGCGCTGGCAGCATTCAGAACCACAGCACTGTCAGCATTCAGAACCACTGCACTGGCAGCATTCAGAACCGCTGCACTCACTGGCAGCATTCAGTACCACTGCACTAGCAGCATTCGGAACCACTGCACTAGCAGCGTTCAGAACCACTGCACTGGCAGCGTTCGGAACCACTGCACTGGCAGCGTTCGGAACCACTACACTGGCAGCATTCGGAACCACTGCACTGGCAGCATTCGGAACCACTGCACTGGCAGCATTCGGAACCACTGCACTGGCAGCATTCGGAACCACTGCACTGGCAGCATTCGGAACCACTGCACTGGCAGCATTCGGAACCACTGCACTGGCAGCATTCGGAACCACTGCACTGGCAGCATTCAGAACCACTGCACTGGCAGCATTCGGAACCACTGCACTGGCAGCATTCAGAACCACTGCACTGGCAGCATTCAGAACCACCGCACTGGCAGCATTCGGAACCACTGCACTGCCAGCATTCAGAACCACTGCACTGGCAGCATTCAGAACCACTGCAATAGCAGAATTCTGAACCACAGCACTAGCAGCATTCAGAACCAATGCACTAGCAGCATTCAGAACCAGAGCACTGGCAGCATTCGGAATCACTGCACTCATTGGCAGCATTCAGAACCACTGCACTGGCAGCATTCGGAACCTCCGCAGTGGCAGCATTCGGAACCTCAGCAGTGGCAGCATTCAGAACCACTGCACTAGCCGCATTCAGAACCACTGCGCTGGCAGTATTCAGAACCACTGCACTAGCAGCATTCAGAACCACAGCACTGGCAGCATTCAGAACCACAGCACTGGCAGCATTCAGAACCACTGCGCTGGCAGCATTCAGAAGCACAGCACTGGCAGCATTCAGAACCACAGCACTGTCAGCATTCAGAACCACTGCACTGGCAGCATTCAGAACCGCTGCACTCACTGGCAGCATTCAGTACCACTGCACTAGCAGCATTCGGAACCACTGCACTAGCAGCGTTCAGAACCACTGCACTGGCAGCATTCGGAACCACTGCACTGGCAGCATTCGGAACCACTGCACTGGCAGCATTCGGAACCACTGCACTGGCAGCATTCGGAACCACTGCACTGGCAGCATTCAGAACCACTGCACTGGCAGCATTCAGAACCACTGCACTGGCAGCATTCAGAACCACTGCACTGGCAGCATTCGGAACCACTGCACTGGCAGCATTCAGAACCACTGCACTGGCAGCATTCAGAACCACTGCACTGGCAGCATTCAGAACCACTGCACTGCCAGCATTCAGAACCACTGCACTGGCAGCATTCAGAACCACTGCAATAGCAGAATTCTGAACCACAGCACTAGCAGCATTCGGAAACACTGCACTAGCAGCATTCAGAACCAATGCACTAGCAGCATTCAGAACCAGAGCACTGGCAGCATTCGGAATCACTGCACTCATTGGCAGCATTCAGAACCACTGCACTGGCAGCATTCAGAACCACCGCACTGGCAGCATTCGGAACCACAGCACTGGCAGCATTCAGAACCACTGCACTGGCAGCGTTCAGAACCACCGCACTGGCAGCGTTCAGAACCACCGCACTGGCAGCATTCAGAACCACTGCAATAGCCGTCGTTTTTTCTTCCCAGCCAAGCCAAGAGGTTAAGGGAGCACATATTCTGCATATGAAATGAAATGAAATGAAATGTCAATTTATAAAGCGCAGTTGCTGCCCTGAGGCGTCCAAGCGCTAACGGCCAACTATAAAATTGCTTAGAGGGCAGAAAACAGGAAATTAAGAAGAGGCATTGAAAAGAAAAGTCTTCAGCTGTTTCCGAAAGGTGGAAAGGTTCGTGTTAGATCTAAGTTGAAACGGAAGCGAATTCCACAGCTTAGCGGCGTTATAAGTAAACATCCTGCATTCCGAGTGGAAGGTCGCTTAGACTCCTTCAGAATGTCCATGCAATCTTCGGGCAGATTCAAATGGCCATATTGCACTATCTCAGGAGCCATGCCGCCAAACTCAAAGACGAGAGGTTGGGGTGTAACATCTGTCCCCTGAACTTCGTGAGAAGGTCCAGCCTGCACGGCAGCCGTATGTGAGGAAGGAGAGACCGGTGAAGCAGGTCCGTGAACCACCACTGCCTGGGCCATTCCGGAGCAATAAGGATCATCCGGGCCCTGGACCGGGCCAGCTTGATGAGCACTGCCGGAATCAGGGGAATAGGTGGAAAAGTGTACAGAAAGCTGTTCGACCAGTCGATCCATAGCGCATTCCCCAGCGTCCCCCTCTGGTAGTACCTGGAGGCGAAGTCTCGGCATTTGCTGTTTTCTGCGGTGGCGAACAGACCTACGTCTGGAGTTCCCCACCTTGCGAAGACTTCTCCTAGTACTTCGTCGTTTATGACCCATTCGTGGTTTTCCTGAATCAGTCTGCTCAGTGCGTCCGCCTGAACATTCTACACACCTGGCAGATGGGTAGCCGTTATCGTCAGTCCTCTGGCCAGAAGCCAGCGCCAGATCGCCTGCGCCTCCTGTGACAGGGTGCGCGATCTCGAGCCCCCCTGCTTGTTGAGGTAATACATCGTGGTCGTATTGTCCGTTTGCACAAGCAGAGAGTTGGTCCGGAAGGATGGATGAAAGACCTTCAGCGTCAAGTGAACAGCTCTGAGTTCCAGGAAATTGATGTGGTACGTGGACTCCGTCGGGGACCACGTCCCTTGAATCTGTAAGTCTCCGGAGTAAGCCCCCCAGCCGTGGAGAGACGCATCGTCACGATAGTCTGAGTGGGAATGTCCTTGTGGAAGGGAACCCCTCTCAGGAGATTCTCCGCCGAACATCACCACTTCAGAGACTGAAGAGCAGACAGAGACAGTCGTATCCTGTCGTCCCATGATCCTTTCCTCTGATCCCACTGGTCCTCCAAGCACTCCTGCCACGGTCTCATGTGCAGTCGTGCGTGTGGCGTTAGGAAGATACAAGAGGCCATCGACCCCAGTAGAGAAGACACCTTCCTCACTGTTGTAGATGGAGTGGTCATAAGAGCCTGAGCCTTCCGAAGGAGTGATAACCGTCGCTCCTCCGAAGGAGACACGCTTGCTGACAGCGTATTGATGGAGGCTCCCAAGTACTGTATGCACTGGACTGGAGTCGGGACAGACTTGGACATGTTGATGTGCAACCCCATCTTGTTCAAGAGAACGCACGTCTTCTGGAAATCCGCTTGAGCTTCCAAGAGGGAGGAGGCCTTGATCAACCAATCGTCCAGGTACGGGTAGACGAACACCTTGTTCTTTCTCAGGTGCGCTGCTACCACCGCCATGCACTTCGAGAATGTTCTCGGCGCGGACTTCAGTCCAAATGGGAGTACTGTGTATTGATAGTGATTGACGCCGACTTGGAACCGCAGGAACTTCCTGTGTTTGTGTGCAATGCGCACATGAAGTACGCATCCTGTAGGTCTATGGCACACAGCCAGTCCCCTTGTTGCAACTGAGGATAGATCTGATGCAACGACAGCATGCGAAACTTTTCCCTGCGAATCCACTTGTTTGCCTGCCGTAAGTCCAGAATGGGCCTGAACTCGTTCTTGTCCTTCTTGCGGACCAGGAAGAACCTGGAGTACAGACCTATTCCTCTTTGAGACAGAGGTACGTCTTCTATCGCCCTTTTCCTTAACAGGATATCTGCCTCCGCTTGGAGCTCGCGCAGTTGATACTGTGAGCCGACCGGAGGAATTGATGGAGGGGGGCTGGTGAACCGCAGACTGTATCCATTGCAAACAATATTCAGCACCCACTTGTCCTGAGTAATTTTTCTCCACTCTGCCAGAAAAAATTGAACGCTTCCCCCCACCGGAGTGGGTAACGGATGTAGGGGAAGTAAGCGCTCAGGGCCTAGACCCAGCCGGGTCTTTAGTCGCTGTTGCCGACTGGTGGCCTCCTCTGCCCCTCTGGCGCTTTTGGAACGGTCCTCTGAACTGCTGCTGTTGCTGTTGCTGCTGCTGCTGTTGTTGTCCGGAAGACTGGCCACGCCCTCTGCCCTGTCCACCAAACCGTCTCTGGAATGGGCGGTACGACTTCTTACTCTCCTTGGGTTTTTCCAAACCCACAGCCGTGAGCGTCTCAGCCTCCGCCTTCATGCGGGCCATTTCGCCATCCGCATGTTTCCCAAACAGGGTTTCGCCAGAGAATAGGAGGTTGGCAATCCTTTGTTGTGCGTCAGGTTTTGATGACGTAAGGCGGAGCCAGGCGTGTCTTCGCTGGTTAATCCCATGGCAGAAACCATGTGCCGCCAGCAGGGAGGAATCGGCAGCGGCGCTGATGACCTGATTCGCCACCAACATCCCCTCGCTCAGAACTTCCTGGAAATCCTCTCTCTTCTCACGCGGCAGATGTTCCACAAACTGCTGGAGGGATTCCCAGAGGGCTCGATCATATCGTCCCAACAGGGCCGTGGCACTAGCCGCCTTCATAGACGTTGCCGAAGTCCCACAAACCTTTCTTCCAGAAGAATCCAGCCACCTGGATTCTTTATCTGGCGGAACTGTGGACGATGGCGTGGTAGCATGCTGTTTGCGCGCAGCCGTCACAATCACAGAATCCGGAGGAGGTTCCATCCTCAGGAAGGCCGGATCCGAGTCGGGAGCCCTGTATTTTTTCTGTAGCCTCGAGGGAGCCGCCTTGGTCACCGCTGGGGTGAGGAAAAGGTCCATGGCCGGTTCTTCCAGGCCCGGCACCAGTGGTAGCAATGGTCGGGATAGATGTTTTTGGTGTAGCGTCTCAAAGATCACCGATGTCTTGGGCGTGGGCACCGTCAACGAGATGCCCAGCTTCGCTGCACCCCTCAAAAGGACTTCCTGAAAGGACACCAGATCATCAATCGGTGAAACCCTTGTCTCTGGCAATTCCGACAACGTCGGAGAATAGTCCCTGGTCCCCGAGGACGTTGTATGGGAACGAGACCTATGCCTCCTGTGGCGTCGTCTCGACCTTGTGGAAGACCGGTGGCGCGATCTTTCCCTCCTCCTGGAACGGGATCACGATCTCTCAGAACGTGGACGCTCCGTAGGTTTCCGTGGAGGCGTCTTCCGTGGTTTCTCCTGGGTTCTAGATCTTGGTGTCCCCTTCGGAGGTGTAGGTAGCCTAGGTAGGGACGTCGACCGCGGCGGAGGGACCGGAGGAGTCTCCGACCGAGGCCTAGGCCCACGCGGTGGAAGCGGTGGCGGTGGATGCCCCGGTGGTGGTAGAGGTGGTAGCGGGGGCTTAATGGGCGGATCCTCCTTAGGTAGAGGAGGCGGCGATTTAGGCCGAGGTGGTGTATAAACCACCGAGTACACCGAGCCCGGTGACTTCTTCGGAGGAGGGGACTGCGAACCAGCCCCTCCAGAACGTGAGCGCCGCCTCCGGCGTCCTTCACCAGACCCCGCCTGACTTCTGGCGCCAGAACTCCTTATGCGCCGTTTTAGGGAGGCAGAACGGCTCCCAGACGCCGATCTCTTCCTCCTCGGCGTCGAGCGTCGTTTTTCTGGCATCGAACGTCGGCCCCGTGACTCAGGCGTCGAACGCCGTCTCCTCGACGTCGAGTGTTTCTTCTTCGACGCCGAGCGCCGCCACCTCGACGACGAGCGGTCAGCTCTCGACGACGAGCGTCGACTGTCCCTCGTAGACCGCTTCCTCGCAGTCCTCGACGTCGAGGATCCCCTCGATGCCGAACGTCCACTCAACAGCGAACGGCGGTGTCGCCTCGGCGGCGAGCGCCGATGCCTACTGGTCCTCCTTCGACGTCGATGGCTCGACGACGGCGACGAAGACGCCGGTGACTTCGACGGCGGCCTGCCCAGGCCTTTCGACGTCGACTTTCCACGCTGTCTCGACCCGGAGCCCCGGGGAGATGGGGAACACACCGCCGTCATCCCTCTCGACGTCGTCGATGCAATCGACGTCGACGGAGACAGGGATCGTTTGCTGGTCTTCCTGCCTCTGGGGAGCCCCCCAGAGGCCTCAGCAGGGGCAGAGGGAGCCTTCCCAGCCTGCCCAGACCCACCTGCAGCCTGCAGTCGTCTCTCCTCTAGGCCTTGGAGCCTAATCTTCAGCCTTTCCCTCAGGGTCCTTGTTGAAAAGGTCTGACAAATGCCACAGCCTTCAGGAACATGTTCTTCAGGGAGGCAGAGAATGCAGACGTCGTGTGAATCCGAATTGGCCTTCTTCCTTCCACATGCAGGGCACTTGTCAAACAGAGCAGGCATTTTAGAGCCCTAAAAGCCTGAACAAACACCCAGGAATGAAGATAAACGCCAAGTATTAACAACAGAAAACACTTAAGTCAAAAAAGTGCACAAAATCCAATAAACCCTTGAAAAAGGGAGAGCTCAATGCACCAGGGTCCTGTTAGCAGGAGCCGGAAAAAAGAACTGAAAGTAAGTGGGACCTGCTATGCATTCTGGGATACTGGGAGAAAGTTCTGGAAGGTTCTCTTAAAGGCACAGTATCCTATTTAAGCCACATAATGGCAGCCTATGGGGCTTGTCTGTCCATACCTTTCGCTCTATCATTCCAGAGGATTTTACTGGTAGAGGCAAGTTTCTCTGTGGAAGAAACTGGGCAGACTGTGCTGTTGTGTGTGTGTTTTTTGGTGGAATTTCGAGTTGAAGTACTGGACAGTGTAGCCTGTGGATATAGGCTGCATTATTTGTCTTTAAATTATCTCTTAAGTGTCTTTGCAGTTCTGCAGTTTTCTAACAGCTTAAGAGATTATTTTTGATTGCCGGGGTCCACGCACATGAGCGGGACTATTCACTAGATTATGACTATAACAGAGATTGAATATGCTACTTACCAGTATGCATCTGTTCTTGGCATGTAGGGCTGCTAACATTCATATCTATTGCATAGATCGCCGCCTAGTGTTGGGTCCGGATGATTGCACATTGTTGTCCTGGAAGAGTCTTCTAAGTATCACGAGATAGGTGGCTCCTCCCCTGGACTACAGTGCGCATGGGCATCGACTCCATCCCCAGATTGTTTTTAGCCATTGTGGCAAAGATGGAGTGCGATAGAGTAAATGATGTCCATGCTAGTGATGAAATGCATGAAGTACTCTGCAGCTGCTACAGGCGCCGGGGAGGAGGGCGGGCGATATGAATGTTAGCAGCCCTACATGCCAAGAACAGATGCACACTGGTAAGTAGCATATTCAGTTCGAGGCATGTGGGCTGCTAAATTCATATCTATTGCATAGAATATATAGCAGTCCCTCCATTAACGGCGGCCGCCCGTGACAGCTGCAGAAGTCTGAAATAGTGTTTTGAGAAAAGCCTGTCCTACAGCTGCCTGCTGTTTGGAATGTACGTCTACGCAGTAATGCTTGGTAAACGTGTGTGGTGTGGCCCACGTAGCTGCTCTGCAAATGTCTTCCAAAGGAATGTTTCCCAGGAATGCCATGGAGGCTCCTAACTTGCGCGTGGAGTGTGCTCTGGGTGGGATCGTTAAAGTGCGTTTAGCTTTTTGATAGCAAATCTGAATACATTTAACGATCCACCTGGCTATTCCTGCTTTGGAAATGGGGTTGCCCTTGTGCTGAGCTGAAAAGGCAACGAATAGTTGTTGTGTTTTCCTAAATGGTTGTGTTCTGTCAATATAGTACATCAATGCCCTCTTAACGTCCAAGGTATGAAGCATTCTTTCCGCCACAGTTTTAGGGTTAGGAAAGAATGCGGGCAGTTCAATTGTCTGATTGACGTGAAATTGTGACACCACCTTTGGAAGGAACTTGGGGTTAGTGCGGAGCACCACCCTGTTGGAATGAACTTGAATAAATGGCTCTTGTATTGTGAGCGCCTGTAGCTCACTAACACGCCTGAGAGACGTGATGGCAATGAGGAAAGACACTTTCCATGTCAAGAATTGAATGTCACGGCGTGGCCAGCAGCATGCCTGACTAGACGTGCTCTGCCGGAGCTCCGGCCGAGCTGCCCAGAAATCCGACATATCCCATCCTGCATGAGCTGTACGAGACACCGGAAGGGCGACTACACACTGTGGCACCTGGCTGTAGCGCCGCTCGGCCGGCGCTCGCCTAACTGCACGGGGAAACCGTGCGTGAAGCTGACCGAGACGGACACCCGGCGGCCATGATGGAGACCGCGAGGCGCTGAGGATTCCGGCAACCCTAGAGCCCTTCCCGAGGATCCGACGGCTGGACGCACTCCTGTCGGAGGTTTCCAGACCTGCCTTGCTCCCAGGTGAAATTGGAAGCGGGTGGCGGGTGGACAACGGCGGCTTGAAGTGACCACGAACGGCCGGCCGCCTTTACCAAGATGGCGGCCGGCAGAGACTGAGACGGCTGACACCGACGAGATCACACGGCTGCCCCACCCGGCCCCCGGCGTGACACTACATAGCGGCTGCAGGGCAGTGGAGCGAGGGGCCGGCCACACAGCACCTGCGGAGCTGCGACGAACCCCCTTCTGCGGCACCAGCCTACACCAATATGGCGGCGGGAAGATCCGAGGGCCCTGAGAGCTAGACACCGGGACACAGTGCTGGAGGGGGTGTCCTGTGGCCCGCGAGGGCTGAACTTACGGGGGTAAGTGCTCCTGCTAGACCTGCCACACGGAGTGTGTGGTGCTGCGTGGCGGAGCGGAGCCCCCAGCGAAGGACCGGTAAACCTAGTGGGGACAACAGCTGAGGCGTTTGCGGGGGACGCCAGTAAGACTGTGCCATCAGAGGCTGATATCTATATCTCTACAATTCGAAGCGGCCCCTTACGTCTGCAAAGGCAAGGCTCTCCGCGCCTACTCCCGAGTCTGCAGGCGGCAAGGCAATGGGGAAGACAGACCGGACGCCCAAGGCCACGCGGCAGGGCCCCATGGATAACTTCGCAGCACCACGGCCGATGGCGGATCACCAGCCCATACAGCCCGGCGCACGCAACGACACGGCCATGCTGATGGAGGCCATCCAGGCGTCCAGGACGGACATTCAGGCGTCGCGCTCGGCCCTGGAGACTAAGATCGGGGAGGTGGGGTCTGAGGTAACCCTACTACGACAGGATTTTCGAAACCTGGCTGACAGAGTGACGGCGACGGAAGCACAACTGAAGGAAGACGAGGAGTCGATCACTACGCTCAAGAAAGACATGGCGGAACTACAGGCCTCCCACCGCCAACTGCAATGGAAAGTGGATGATGCGGAGAACAGGTCAAGGCGCAACAACCTCCGTTTTGTAGGATTTAGAGAAGGGATTGAGGGCAAGGACATGTCCGCCTTCCTACTAACCTGGCTGAAAACTACTTTCCCGACTGCGCAGTTCTCCCCGTGCTTCATAATTGAGAGGGCCCATAGGGCGCTACTGGCCAAGCCACCAGAGGGTGCGAGACCTCGACCAGTTATAGCACGCTTCCTGAACTTTGCGGACAGAGACATGATCCTACGGGAAGCCAGAGCCTTGGGAGAGATCCGCTCAGAGAACAATATTATAATGATCTTTCCTGATTACAGCCAGGAGGTCGCAAAACAACGCCGCTCGTTTGACTCGGTCAAGACGAAGTTGAGGTCGCTAAACATCAAATATATGCTCCTCTTCCCCGCCAAACTCAAGGTGATATACAAGGATACATCAACCTTTTTTGCACACCCGGACGACGCGTGGCAGTGGCTCGAAGAACGACCCATCTTGAATAGCAGGGAAACGGCTGGCTGAGAGGCACTGGACAGGTCGGTGAGGGAAAGGTCGAGATGGGAGCTGCCAAAACCGCAGCGGCGGAGACCACGGAGGACGCAACAGAAGTCAACGGCAACACCTTACAGAACCCGAGGCATGGCGGAAAAGAGAGAAGGCAGATCTGAGTCCCCAGGCAATGTCTCCGCTGCGGGATCGAGGTTCAGTTGCCTGAGGAAGGGAGTCCGTTCTGAAGGAGATGACGTGGAGGAGTCGGAGGGCCCCACATCCGGAGGGGAGGAGGACGAATCCTTGGGCGACTCCCTACACCCGCTGGTCAAAGAAATACAACAGTTGGAACAGGACTCCCCGGGCCAGGGCCCGACCATGGACACACAGGACTCACATTCGTGATGTTGGGTGCACGAAGCTCGGAGATGATAGCGGCTCGGCATAACGGAGCAAGCAAGTTGGCACACCCCCTACTGTTTCCTTTTTCTTGAATTTCTTGAATTAGTTATTGTTTAGTGCGGGGAGGGATGTGTGGGAGGGCGACTGACCTGCTCCCATGGATAGTCTGGTCCCCAGTTGGGACGCAGCTGGAAGGGGAGGGAGGTGGGGAGGGGGGTGGGAGGGGAGTTTGGCACGAGAATTACCACATGTTGAGGTTCTGGGGGTATAGGGGGGGGAGGGGGGAGTTAGTTGAGAAACAGCAGAGAAATGACATCCCATACTTGGATCCATCCCATCACCGGGATCCCACACATGGTAGACACTGGGTCATGCAATGGCAGATACACTAGGTAATCCACACATGGGTGGCTTGGGGGTCACCGTGTTAACATGGAACGTCAATGGCCTGGGATCAAAAATAAAAAGAAGTTTGGTCAATGCGTATCTCAAACGCTTAGCGCCCGACATAATTCTCCTCCAAGAGACACACCTTAGGGGCAACCACTGCCCGTTCATAGCACGTGGACGTTATGAGGTCTTAGCACACGCAGGCTACACGATGGGCTCCAGAGGAACCGCAGTCCTCGTTAAGACAACAGCACCATTCAAGATTACACATACCTGGTTAGACTCGCAGGGGACATACGCGGGGGTTCAGGGGCTGTGGCGGAGACGTAAATACACGATACTCTCTGTGTACGCCCCACCCAAGCTCCAGCCACGCACCCTGAAGGCGGTCTTGAATATCCTCTTGGACACAGCTGACACGACACAAATTGTGGGGGGAGACTTTAACGATGTAATGTGCCCATCCCAGGATAGATCGGGGTCAACCCACACTATAGGAACCACGACAGCCTTAGCGCGCCAAATGACCACTATCGGCCTCACTGATGTATGGCGATGGCTACATCCCACACAAGAAACATATTCATTCTACTCTGGGGCCCACAAGGTCTTCTCTAGATTAGATTATATCTTTGCATCTAGGCAGGAGATCTCGGAGGGGGATCTAGCGGAATATAAGGCAAGAGGGATTTCCGACCACTCACCGCTATTTGTTCACCTAGGGCGCGAGAGAGGGGGAAGTCAGGCACACTGGCGACTAGCACCATGGGACATTCAAACGCCGGAAATTCTAAGGGGCCTACGAGCGGACATACGGGTCTACATAGCAGAAAATGAGGGATCGGTTCAATCGGGGGCGACACTGTGGGAAGCTATGAAACCAGTGTTAAGGGATCGCATTCAGAGCAGATTGAGGGAGGCCAGACGGAAACGCCACGAGGCAATAGCGAACGAGGAGGCGACCATTCTGAATCTAGAAGCAGAATACCTACAACAGAAGGGTGAGACACGCCTTAGGAAGCTACTAGACACTCAAAGGCACGACAGGGAGCTAGCCACGGACGAGGCGCGCACTCAGGCACTGGCGACTCTCCACCGACTATATGATGTGGGTGACAAATCCGGGAAACTTTTAGCCTGGTTGGGCAGGAGGGAGAGAGAGGCCCGGTGGGTGGACCAAATCCAGTTGCCTGGAAACAGACTGGTATCCTCAGATGTGGCCATAACGGAGGCTTTCGCGACCTATTACGAGGACTTTTATAGGGCCAGGGATTTAGGAGATTGTGAGGACGCACAGCGCTACCTCTGTGATATGGTGATGCCTACCTTGTCCGAGGAGGCTAATGCTGACCTTGAGGCGGACTTGACGCTGGATGAAATAACGGAAGCCGTGGCAGCACTGCAACCGGGGAAAACCCTGGGACCCAACGGTTTCCCGGCGGAGTATTTCTATACGGACAACGGATCTGCTGCAACGGCATTTGATGGCCCTCTTCACGGACTCGTACCAGGCTGGGAACCTCCCCCCAGACCTGGCCTTAGCCACTATTGTCCCAATATACAAAGAGGGGAAACCGAGGGATCAATGCTCCTCCTATCGCCCGATCTCCCTCCTGAACATAGAAACGAAAATTTTGGCCACCATCCTAGCGAGACGATTGAGGCAGGTCATCACAGACCTGGTACATATGGACCAATCTGGCTTTCTGCCGGACAGGGCAACCAAACTTAATCTCCGCCGCACCCATAATTGGTTACAAGAGGTTTGTGATAGGAGTGAACCTCACTGGTTCCTCTCGCTGGATGCGGAGAAAGCGTTCGACGCAGTCCACTGGCCTTTCCTAATGGAGACGCTCCGGCGGTTCGGATTTGGACCCAAATACCTGCACTGGGTTCGACTCCTATATTCAGACCCGAGGGCTCGAGTACGGATCAATGGGCGACTGTCCCGCGAGTTTCCGATTGATAGGGGGACCCGTCAGGGATGCCCATTGTCCCCCCTTTTATTTACACTTACAATTGAAATTCTAGCATTACGAATCCGACATAATCAAGACATTAAAGGCTTTACTTGGGGAGGGTCAGACGCGACACAGGAAAAGATATCCCTGTATGCGGATGACGTATTACTGTACGTGACTGACCCAAATAGGACAATCCCGGCGCTGTTCGAAGAGCTGAGCAACTTCGGGGCGAGGGCAGGACACGCAATTAATTGGCACAAATCGGTCCTTTATGATCCACAAGGTAAGGAGAGATGGGAGTGTCTACCGGAGCTACTTATACATACTAAGGAGGGCTTTCAATACTTAGGGGTTTTTATAACCTTAGATAGGGATCGCTCCTTTGCTGCCAATATACACCGAATAATGATGGGTGCAAAGGCAGAAATGGACAGATGGAGACAACTCTCGCTCACTATATTGGGTCGTGCCGCCCTATATAAAATGGTCCTTTTGCCCAAGTATCTCTATGCGCTCCAAAATGAGTACTATCCCCTACCAAGTATGACCTTCGCCAAGATACATGCGGATCTCCGCACCTTCCTGTGGCTGGGGAAACAGCCAAGAGTGGCCCTCGCCACGTTGCAACGACATCACTATAGTGGGGGGATCTCGCTTCCTAACATGGAGGCCTACTATTGGGCAGAACACCTCGCCCCCATTAATGAGTGGCTGCATGCAGCAGCCGACCACTCTACGTATTCACTGGAGAGATCTAAGTGGTCGAACACGACTATCCTACACTTCCTCTATGGAGGGAAGGGGGCTCAACAGCTCCTCCCTGCCACCAGAATTATGTTGTCGGCATGGCGTGGAGCGACATCACGAATGGGATGGGACAAGAGGACCACCCGCCAGACGCCGCTCTGGTGCTGTCAATGGCTGGGAGAGCTCAGCAAGCTGAAGGGCTTCGGCAGATGGGATGACATCGGCATCTCCACTGTGGGAGACGTGATAGCACGGGGGGACTTGAAAACTTTCCAGGCGCTCAAAGACGAATTTGGCCTTTACAACACCCAATACTACAAATACGTTCAACTACAACATGCATGGAGGGCACAACACATTACACTCACTGACATTCCGGAGTATGCACCGCTGGAGGGCAGATTGCTACAGGAACAGATGCAGGGAGGGGCGGTATCACTGACGTATAAGACCCTGACGAATAATATGCTAGGCGACCTACGGGCCCTGAGAGAGAAATGGGAGACCGACGTGGGCGCCATGGAGGATCTGGAATGGGGGCTTGCGCTCATGCATCCTCGTGAGGTGGCGATAAAATCGAGACTCCGTCTCATACAATTTAAGGTGCTACACCGAGTCTATTTACTGGAACTGACTGAACAATGTATATATACCGTAGATGTTCTGCCTACGACTCGGGGGTATCCGGATGTACCTACAACTGATGAAAGGGGGGGACGGGAGTGTGGGAGGAGGGAACGTTCGAGATGGTAAACTGCTGCTTGGGGGGGGGGGTTCTTTTGGTTTTTCGGTTTCCATGTTTTAATGCTGTTGCTGGTGCAAGAGTCATAAAGTTCGATATGAGGGTATACTATTTTATAATAACAGAAAAGTTGCATGATAGGCGGCGGGAGTGGAATGTTGACGCTCTGCCGTGTGACCTCATTTCTGTATATGATCCTTCTGATGCAACAATAAAAAGTTTTTTATAAAAAAAAAAAAAAAAGAATTGAATCTCACGCGAATGTAGAGGCTCAAAGGGTGGACCCATCAACCTAGTGAGGACCACATTGAGATTCCATACTGGAGCGGGCGGTGTTCTGGGAGGAATGACCCGCTTTAGTCCTTCTAGAAAAGCTCTAATTGCAGGCACCCTGAAAACAGAGAGGTGCTGCCTGTTCTGAAGATAAGCTGCTATGGCTGACAAGTGTATCCGAATGGAAGCGTACGCTAGATTGCATTTGTAAAGATGTAACAAGTAGCAAATGATGTTTGGAATGGATGCATCTAGCGGATTAATGTCATGCTCTGTACAGTAGATGACAAAACGCTTCCATTTTGCTGCATAGCAAGCTCTGGTAGTGGGCTTTCGTGCCTCTCTGATGATGTCCATGCATTCAGGAGGCAGGTTGAGGTAGCCAAACTCTAGGACTTCAGGAGCCAGATCGCCAGATTGAGCTGTTGCGGTTCTGGATGCTGAATGTCGCCATGGTTCTGCGTCAAGAGCCTGGGCGAGAGGCGCAGTCTTTGATGCGGTACCACGGAAAGTTCTAGAAATGTGGTGTACCATGGTTGGCGTGCCCACGTTGGAGCAACCAGGATGAGCGTCATCGAGTGTTGCTTTAGCTTTCTTGCCACCAGCGGGATGAGAGGTGCTGGGGGAAAAGCGTACGCAAATTTGCCTGACCAGTTCATCCATATCGCATTGCCTTGCGATTGTGGGTGAGGGAACCTGGCGGCAAAGCTTTGGCATTTTGCGTTTTCCCTTGTGGCAAACAGGTCTATCTCTGGATGACCCCACTGCTGGAAGTACGGGCGGAGTACTGATGGATGTATCTCCCACTCGTGCATTTGATGGCTGTACCTGCTGAGCAGATCTGCCATCTGATTGTCCTTGCCCAGGAGGTGTTCCGCCATGAGGAACATGTTCCTCTGAATGGCCCACTTCCACATGCTCTGAGCCAGATGAGACAGCTGTGGAGAGTGCGTACCCCCCTGCTTCTGGATATAGTACATGGCAGTCATGTTGTCCGTCCGGATCAACACGACTTTGTTGCACAGATGTACCTTGAAGGACATGAGTGCCATGAAGATTGCCATCAACTCTAGATAGTTGATGTGCATCTTCTTTTGCTGTGTCGTCCATAGTCCCTGCACCGTGTAGTGGAGCACATGAGCTCCCCATCCCTGGAGAGAAGCGTCTGTTGAAAATTTGTACGGTTTGGTGAACATTATCTGCGCCATCTTGCCTCTTCCCCTGATGCCACACTTTTGTCGTGCGCACCCGCCATTTTAAGATGCCCTGAACAGAACAAACCCTTTTTGCATGCCGCTGGCCCCTGACATAGCCCTTCGCCCTCACTAAACCTGCACGCTGACCAACCCCCTGCTTGCACCTGCCTTGAATCATAAACCCCTCTCCGGCGCTGCTCTGCCTCAGGCCCTCATCCTGTTCCCAGCGCAACACCTCCCTTCTTCCCTTTCATGATCCCCGGCCCTTTGATGCAACCCCCCTTTTCCCCGTGTGCCCGTTTGTCCTCCTCGTTCCCAGGCCGGCACCCAGCTCTGCCGATACTATTCCTTGCCCCTCCCCGTACAATAGAAAGCCTCCCCCATCAAAGGATCCCCGGGTTGATAAAAGCCCCCACCCCACGAGATCCGATCGAACCCCGCATTCCATGAATTGACGGAATATCCAGCTGCGCGATACTCATCACCTGTTGTGACTAGGGTGGGGACCTCTACTGTAAATGTGTGTGGGAACGGGCCCAGAGGGGGGGTTCCGGGAATGTCTTTCCGTACATCAAAGCTTTGTCATGAGTATGTAAACTGTAATAAAAACCGCAAAACCCTGTATATAAGGGGCCAGACCTCAGACATAAGTTAGAGCACCTCAGAACGATGCCTGCTGTCCGTTTTGCCGTGTTCTCCTCCGGAGAGAATAAAAACCTTGTTTCCTGCTTTCCAGTCTCCAGCGCCTGCCTCTTCATTGATTAAATAACTAGAGGGTCACAGAGGCAATACCGCCGGGCAAATATCGATTGTCCACGACCCAAAATAAAGGTTTTTACAATTGGCGTCCCAAGCGTGGGGCCCATCAGCGACTCGTGGATCCAGTGGGAGAGGTCCCGACGACAGAGTGAATGACTGCAACGATCGGGAGAGCTCTTGCCCAATAGACCCTCGTCTGGCAGCCGATCATCCGAACTTCACTAGTTCCGAACAGACCTCTCTCGAGTGATCTACGGTCCTGACTGGGGACCATTAGGAGTGCCGTGAGAAATACGAGAAA
The DNA here is from genome assembly GCF_964261635.1 of Lissotriton helveticus. NCBI lineage: Eukaryota > Metazoa > Chordata > Amphibia > Caudata > Salamandridae > Lissotriton > Lissotriton helveticus. Next base: position 9,542,812 of record NC_136067.1, on the reverse strand, counting down.
AAGAGGACGAACGGGCGCTGGATTCGGAAGACAAGAAACTGTCCACACGGTCCGGGTAAGGTCGTGTAAACACGACGGATTGCGAAAATAATTGATTGCTTGATTGTTTACAAAAAATATACTAGTATTACTCTTTGTTTGACCTATTTGGAGATTCACTGTCTGCACACGGAGAAACAGTAGGCTCCTTCTCTTTTGCAAACAGTGAAGGATAGGTAACGTAACCGTCGCGCCTATCTTTCTCCCCCACTGACTCTATTATTTCTTAACGGTTTTTGGGAGACTCCCTCTCCCTCACTGATTAACTGGGTTCTTTAACCCCGAACTACTGTTCGCAGATTGTCTTCTGGAGATTCTCTGTCTGCAAACCGGAAACAACAGATTCCTCTTTGCGGATAGTGAAAGGGTAGAGGACGCAGACTTTTGCGCCCTACTTACTCTCCCCATTGATCTTACTCTATCTTATTTATTTATTGATTGTTTGATTGTTCCTCGTTATTTGTTACTTTTTTGTTCATGAGGTATTCACTGCCTGCAAACAACGTAGAATAGGAATATTCTGTCTAGTCTTTGCACCTAGTGATAAGATAGGCAGTGCTGACTTTTTAGTCCCTCGTTACGAGCCGTCATGTCTGTCTTCTCCCCACTGATTGATAATTGGTTCAGCCCGGACCGTGTATTAGAGGTGGACCATATAGCTCCACTAGAAGGCACCCCTAATAAGGACATGTTCATAAACTATGGATTAGTTACCATAGCCTATAATAAATTGTGGCACAGGTATACCAAAGAAAGTCAAGACAAACAGTGGCCACTGGCAGGATCCTTTGACCTTGATAAAATAGAAACGTTGGAAATAGCCCTTCGCAATAATAAGACAACGCCTATTATGCTCGACAGTCTCGGTATGTGGCGCAGAGAGGCTATGCAACGGCAGAGAAAAGACGAGGACAAACCAGGTAGAGAAATATACCGACAGGACAACCCCGGGACACCACGACCCAAAAGTTATCCCCCGACACTACGCAAAAGACGGACAGACTTAGGGCCAGACCAATGCGCTTTTTGTAGATATGTCGGACACTGGAAAGCCCAATGCCCGACTCTACTGAGCGTGAGTAAGGGCAAAGGGCCGACAGGAATGACAGGCCAGCAGAATGAGAAAAAGCGCGAGACAAAGAAAAATCCGACTCGCACGGACAGACCAGATAGAACCACCACGTTTGATTATGCCCGATGGCACAGGTTCCGCCAGAACGATTTCAGCGACATGTTCGAGTTTTCCTAGGTCGGACAATATAAAAACGGGAACCCAGCCTAGTTCTAAATTAACAGACGGAGAAAGATAATTTTGGCCAAATAATCACTGTTTTATGTTTGTCTTTGGATCTTGTGTGTCATGCTTTTACTGTCCCCCCCCCGTCCGAGTTTGTGTGTACGTAATATATGAATCTGCGTCATCCCCCTGCACGTGCTTCCATGTTACATAAACTATGTTAATAGAAATTTTAGCATGAAACAACCTGGAAAGAAAGAAATGGGAAACGAAATCAGTAAGCCACTGATAAACACGAACTTTTATTTTAACATAACAAGCAAAGAAAAACACAATAACGCTAGACAAACAAGAACGGTAAACTATAGAACAGGAAAGTCAACAGAACATTCGCCCCCCCCACATTCTGGAACCTTCCAAAGTAGGGCTGGGTTACGGCTACGCCCAACCGGCGGCAACCCATATAAGGCGGGCCCTGCTGCCAACACTTGGTCAGGAAATCTTAACGTATGGGGGAGCCGGAGGAGAGGCAGGGGCCAGCGGAGTCCAGCCGCAACGGCCCTAGGTAGTTGCCGGTAGTCCCGCCACATGCCTCCTCGGCCCAGCCGCAACGGGCCTGGATAGTCTTAAGTAGTCACGCCACATGTCCAGAGAAGAACGAGACACCTCTTCCTTTTCCCTTCCGTAACAGTCGCAGCAGCTCTGGGCGGCGGGATGCCCTGTCCACACCTCTGCAGGAATGCGTCCAGGTCGGGCTGGGAGGGAGAGGCGACGCGGACGAGCCTCCCCCACCTCCATGGATAGGAGGTCTCCCAGCACCCGGCCCAACGCCGAACACCCCCAGTCAGGCGATGGTGCCCCAATACTTGCGCAGCACCGAACGTGCAATGGTGCCCATATTTTCGGAACACCGAACCTGCAATGACTGCACCGATACTCGTGCCGCGCCGAATGCGCGCCACAGGTGGCCATACTCCCACAGCACTGAGCACACGACTTGGGGAGCACCGGATGGGGAGAGACCTTCGTGCGGGCCGATGAAAAAGAGCAGCATGGGGTGCACCGGAAGAAGGAGACGGCGCGAACGAGTCTCCCTCGCCCCCCCCCCAGGTGGGGGCATCACAGCTGCACCCCAGCCGAACGTCCCGCTTTCACAAAACAGAGCCCTCTTCCTTTCACTCCGAAGGATCTCTTCCACTCTTGCAAACTCGACGAGAGTGGCCCCTGTAGGGCCTCAAAATGGCGTCTGGGTCCGCTGGAAGGCGGGCCCCGGCCGCTAGAGCAACTTTGACCAGCAATATAACTCGGACACTTGCCCACTGGGGCACAAGCCCCCATCTCCGACAGCATCTCCGCAGCCTTGAAGATTCTACAAAGGTCCCCGGCGGAGCCTTCGGCCCCTGCAGGCTTCCGGTAAGGGACGGCTGCCTTGATCACTAACGAAACAGGCATGACATTGCCACTCCTTCTGTTCGCATGAATTCTAGAACTGCCGAAAAGGACTCTGGTCCAACTGCCGGTTGTAGGAAACATTTTTCCCTGATGCTACTTCCGGACTAACCCGGCCCCGCCCAAAATGGCGCCGGTATCAATAGGAACTTACGAACACCTCGTGGTGTCCCTTTTCACTATACAAACTTGATGTTCTGAGACTTATATGATCCTTTGTACACTTGGCTAGAAAAGACAAGGAGAGCTCACTCAACGAACATTGTGAAAGGATCCCGTTAAAAATGTTGATTACAAATGTACGGTGTATTATATTTTTATAGCTGATGTATAACCCCATTTATGACGCACACATACGGTATGCATATAGGAAATCTGATTGCAACTATTCTGACTATGCTTCTAAATTATGAAATAAATGCCCCCGAACCCCCAGCCAATTAATAGACATTTTAGTTTCTTACAAATGAATGAATAAAACTTTCCAATGTTTTTATTGCTGCAAAACGACACCCCCCACTGTACGCACTTTAGCCATTGCCACGTCCGGCCAAATACGACCGCACCCCCCATAATCCACGTGCTGAAATGATTTTGCAAAATAAAGGTTTTCTAAACTATGGACGGGTATTGCATGCTTTATTTAAAAAAAAAAAAAAAAATGTGGGATCGGTGGGAGAGTTCTTTTCTGTGCACCCTACTCTGCTCTCTCTTTAAGGTTGAAAGAAGATGGTTGCCCAGCCCTGGAGGTCGGATCGGATCGACAACACGACACTCTGCCTTCAAAGTACGCGACTGACTCATGAACTCTCGCATGGAGGAAGACCTCGACTTCCAAGGATGGGTAAAACGAACGGTGTAAATGAGGGAATGTAAAAGAAGGGTGAAATGAAATGATGTAAATATTATAAAGTACGACGTTCAAAGGTACTAGGGAACAGAGCTGACCCAAGAACCGAAGAACCTTAGAACGTCACAGCGTTGAAGGAGGTTTAAGGATCCCGATAGTGAGATACATCTTTCGACTAGATACCTCGCACTAGGCACCTCTGGTTTCCTTTTTACGTTTCCCCGCACACGACCTATATGGACACACTGCCCCCCCCCCCCCCCCCCCGACTCCAGAAACCATATCCCCGGGGACTCTGCCCCGAGGAGGAAAGACGAGTAAGAGGTAAGTAAAGGACTCTTGAATCCATGTATTTGAATATGCGCGAATGCTGTCCCCCCCCCCCTTTTTTTCCTCCCTCTGCAGGTTACATCAGAGATTACAGCCGAGGTGTGGCGAAGATCTGAAGCCTTGCCGTGTCTAATACACGAAGCAGACTAGCGCTGCAAGGTGGTGCCTAAGCACGCCTACTAACTACTCACGTATCGAACAAACCCGTAAAATTAGTATGACCTGATAAAAAGTGATCACCCTTAAACCAGACCACACGAATGAACCCATGTCACGTATGATGCGAAACTATGAGAGAATGTGTGTGTGTGACTGAGGCGTTGACCCAACTGGTCGAAGGACCAAGAATGCGAGAAAGTGCGACAAAATGGTACCTCCTTTCTTTTTTCCTTTTTCTCAAGGCACGTCCCCTCTACCTTGTCTAATACTCAAACTGCATGATTACAAGATTCTAACGCAGACCCGTGAATGTCCTTTACTGTGTAATGCACGAAATAGCCTGTTAGACGGGGACCCTGAGGGTCGGCCGGACACTGAGGGAGAGATCCCCGAGGGGGACCGTCTCCGGCGATCGTACAGACAAGTTACCTCCCTCCCCACAAACAGGCACCACACCAAGTCGAGTTCAAGGCTTTATATAAGGTTCGTAAGGCAAGGTTATAAGCGATACAGGAGGTCTCGGACCCGGGGGTCCTCTCACTTCTAGTCTCTGTAGGGAAAGGGGGTAGCGGGACAGTCTTGGTACCGGATCGGTACCGGTGGGGGTAAGAGGCGAGCTCACAATCCTCGAGCTGGAGTGTCCGTGGATCGGGCCGCGGCAGCGCCAGCAGGCCAAGACGATGGTTTCACGAGGCAGAGGGCCGCGGCAGCGCCAGCAGGCCAAGACGATGGTTTCACGAGGCAGAGGGCCGCGGCAGCGCCAGCAGGCCAAGACGATGGTTCCACGAGGCAGAGGGCCGCGGCAGCGCCAGCAGGCCAAGACGATGGTTTCACGAGGCAGAGGGCCGCGGCAGCGCCAGCAGGCCAAGACGATGGTTTCACGAGGCAGAGGGCCGCGGCAGCGCCAGCAGGCCAAGACGATGGTTTCACGAGGCAGAGGGCCGCGGCAGCGCCAGCAGGCCAAGACGATGGTTTCACGAGGCAGAGGGCCGCGGCAGCGCCAGCAGGCCAGTTACGGATGAGTTCTTCTCGGGTCTCTCGACTCCAGGATACAACTGCCGTCCTGGTCTGGCCCTGCCCCAGTTATAGGTCTGGTCCCCTTTGATGTCCGGACCCTCGCGCCTGGGGGGCCGGGGGGTCCGGGATGAGGGAGTCCAGACACCCAGCAGGGGGGTGGAGCCAGCGCTCAGGGCGGCCGGGGGTGATCGACACCTGGCGGAGGAGAGCCGTTGACGATTCCTTCTCCCATTGACCCGCCAAGTGGTCACTCTGCCTCCTGGGGGGAAGGTTGGTGCCTCGATGTCGGGGCCGGCCGGGCCCAGGTTAGGGTCGAGCTGAGGCCACGCGGCCTCGTGCTGCAGTGCCCCAAGATGGCGGCCGGGTCGATGTTGTGGTGTGGATGGTGACCCGGGCCGGCTGGGTCCGGAGCTGGTGTCTTGTAGTGGAGGGATTGCAGGGTACTTCGGTTGGTCGTGTGGGGACTCTGGCTGGGGATGCAGGGAGAGCCAGGGTCCCGGTCCCATTGCGGGGAGGGGGGCAGCCCGACCATGTGGCCTGTCCAACATGCGTCCCCCCCAGCTGAAGGCGGGGAGAGTCAGCCATCTTCCGGGGGACTCTCCTCGCTGAGGCGGAAAAAGCGTGACAGGCCGTCGGCGTTGGCGTGGTCCTGACCTGGACGATGTTCCACCGTGAAGTCCATCCCCTGCAGGGAGATGGACCAGCGCAACAGCTTCGGGTTCTCCCCCCGCATTTGCATCAGCCATTGCAGGGGTCGGTGGTCTGTTTGCACCCGAAAGTGGGTGCCGAAGAGGTATGGCCGGAGCTTCTTGAGGGCCCAGACTACGGCGAAGGCCTCTCTCTCAATGGTGCTCCAGCGCTGTTCTCGGGGCAAGAGGCGTCGGCTGATGAAGACCACCGGATGGTCGACCCCTTCGGCGTTGAGTTGGGAGAGGACGGCCCCCACACCATGATCGGAGGCGTCCGTCTGCACAATGAACTCCCGGCAGTAGTCGGGAGCCTGGAGCACGGGGGCCGTGCACATGGCGGTCTTTAGTCTCTCGAAGGCCGATTGGCAGTCCGGGGTCCAGTTGACTGTTTTGGGGCTCTTCTTGGAGGTGAGCTCTGTGAGGGGCCCCACGATGCTGCCATAGTCCTTCACGAACCGCCGGTAGTATCCGGTGAGCCCCAGGAAGGCCCGGACCTCCGTTTGGGTCGTAGGGGGCTGCCAGGCCTGGATGGCAGCAATCTTGAGTTGGAGGGGGGCCACCAGCCCGCTTCCCACTTGGTGTCCCAGGTAGGTCACGGACCCTTGGCCAACCTGGCACTTGCTGGCCTTGATGGTGAGCCCGGCTTGCCGGAGGGCGTGTAGAACCTCCCGCAGGTGGCGGAGGTGGTCGATCCACTGGTGGCTGTACACAGCAATGTCGTCCAGGTAGGCGGCGCTGAAGTCTTCCAGGCCCGCCAGTACCTGGTTTACCAGCCGTTGGAACGTTGCCGGGGCGTTTTTCATGCCGAAGGGCATGACTTTAAAGTGGTAGTGCCCGTCTGGGGTAGAGAAGGCGGATCGTTCTTGGGCCCGAGGGGTGAGGCCGATCTGCCAGTAGCCCGCTGTCAGGTCGAAGATGCTCAGGTAGCGGGCGGCCCCCATCCGGTCAATTAACTCGTCGGCCCGGGGGATGGGATGAGCGTCGGTCCGGGTAACTGCATTCAGCCCACGATAGTCCACGCAGAACCGGAGCTCAGGGGCAACGCCTGGGGCAGCTGCCTTGGGAACCAGGACAACTGGGCTTGCCCAGGGGCTGTCTGAGGGTTCGATCACTCCTAGGGCCAGCATTTTGGACACCTCGGTCTGGATGCAGGCTCGTACCCGGTCTGGTACGCGGTACGCCCGGTGCCGAATAGGAGGGCTGTCCCCGGTGTCCACATCGTGGAGGCACCAGGGGGTGACTCCGGGGGTGAGGGAGAACAGGGAGGCGAACTGTCTCAGGAGCCTTTGGCAGTCTTGGCGTTGCTCCGGGGACAGGGCCTCGGAGAGCTGGACCCCTTCCACTGAGCCGTCCTGCTCGAAGGCCCTCAGTAAGTCCGGAAGGGGTTCGGAGTCTTCTTCTGTCCCATTATCGGTAGCCATCAGGAGGCTGAGCTCGGATCGCACAAAATGGGGTTTTAGTCTGTTGGCATGGAGGACCCGTAGGGGGTTCCGGGCAGTCTCCATGTCGATTAAATAGGTGACGGGCCCTTTGCGTTCGATTACCTTGAAGGGCCCGGACCATCGGTCTTGGAGTGCACATGGTTCAACCGGGGACATCACCCAGACCTGTTGTCCCGGCTCGAACTCAATGGAGGACGCGTGCTGATCGTACCACCTCTTCATGTCCTCCTGACTGGCCTCGAGGTTGGTTTTGGCGGTGTCTCGGAACCGCCGGGTCTGGTTGCGGAGAGCCAGGAGGTACCTGTAGATGTCCGGGGGAGTTTTCTGGGGAGGCTGCTCCCAACCTTCCTTGACTAGGCTGAGGGGGCCCCGGACGGGGTGCCCGTACAGGAGTTCAAATGGGCTGAAGCCGAGGGACTTCTGCGGGACCTCCCGATAGGCAAACAGGAGGCATGGGAGTAGCACGTCCCACTGGCGTCGAAGGGGTTCTTCTAGACCCATAATCATCCCCTTGAGGGTGCGGTTGAATCTCTCGACCAGGCCGTTTCCTTGCGGGTGATAGGGGGTCGTGAATTTGTAGGTGACCCCGCATTGTTGCCAGAGGGACTTCATATATCTGGAGATAAAGTTCGTGCCCCTGTCACTGACGACCTCCCGGGGGAACCCCACCCGGGAGAAGATCCCCATCAGGGCCCGGCCCACCACGGGGGCCGTCACCGTCCGAAGAGGGATGGCTTCGGGATAGCGGGTGGCGTGGTCTACCAGGACCAGGATGAACCGGTGTCCTTGGGCTGTTCGAGGGTCGAGGGGCCCCACAATGTCTATTCCCACCCGTTCAAACGGGGTGGTGACGACAGGAAAGGGTTGTAACGGTGCTTTGATTTTTCGGCCACTTTTTCCGCTGGCCTGGCAGGTGGGGCAGGCCTTGCAGTGGTTGGTGACATCCTTCCGCATGTGGGGCCAGAAAAAATGGGTCACCAGGCGGTCGTAGGTTTTATCCTGCCCCAGGTGTCCGGCAAGGGGGACATCGTGGGCTAAGTTCAGGAGGAAGTCTCGGAAGTGAAGGGGCACCACCAGCACCCGACTGGCCCCTAGTTCGGCAATTTTCTGCTCGCTGTAGAGCAGGTCTTGGTCCCAGTAGATCCAGTGGGCCCCCGAGGTATCCCCGGTGCTCTGGGCCAGGGCTTGCTGCCGGAGTCCTTCGAGAGAGGGACAGGTTTTCTGTTCGGCCCGGAATTGGTCCTGCGTGGGGCCTCCCTCCTGCCGCCATTGTGCCAGGTCAGGGACGTCCCGAAGCTGGGCGGATCCTTCTTCGGTTTGGGTCAATGGACTGGCTTCTGGGGCGGCCTCCTCTGGGATGAGCGCGGGAGGAGGTTCTGGCCACTCGGGCTCTTCTGGGCTGGGGACCGCGCGGGCGGTCATGGACCGGGTCGTGACGCAGACCCATTCGGGGAGGCCGAGCATCCCCAGGTGCTCCCTCCGTTCGACAGCTGCCCAGGGAGAGCTTTCAAGGTCGTTTCCCAGGAGGCAGTCCACGGGGGCATCATCGCGGACAGTTCTTTTTAACATCCCTGTTACTCCTCCCCACTCGAAGGGGACGCAGGCCATGTGGCATAGGCTTTCAGAGTTGTCGGCTGATCGGACAGGGCAAAGAATGTTCGGCAAGATTTGGTCTGGAGTGACGAGGTGGCGTCGGACCGCCGTTACACTGGCCCCGGTGTCGCGGAGGGCTTCTGCCCGGCGGCCATTAATGTTGACCCATTGTCCGTACTTCTGTGTATTGGCGGGAAGGGGGGCCCGCGGAATCATGTCTCTCTCCCCTAAGCAGACCAGTGCCATGGCGGCGGGGGCCCATTCCGAGGGGTCGGTCTCGTACTCTTCTTGGTCTTCCGGGATTAGTTCTTCCCCTAGGGCCGCCGCTGCAACTTGGCGGGGGGTAGTGTTCGGATTCTTTGGGCAGTTGGGATCGCTGGCGTAGTGGCCGGGTCGCTGGCACCTGTGGCACGTAATGTTGGCCCGGAAACCGGCCCGGACGGCAGGGCTTCCTCGGCCAACCGGGGTCGAGGGGTTTCTGGGGGGTGACGAGGGGCCGGGGTCTCTACCCCGACCCTGACTTCCTCCTCCCCCTCGGGGGCGATACGGTCTGGGTAATTCGCTGGGTGCGTTCCGGCCAACTCGGGTGCTTTCCCACCGGTCGGCTTCGACGGCGAGTTGTCGAGGGTCGGTTAGCTTACTGTCCAGGAGGTGTTGCCGGAGCTCTACGAAGCAGTTGTTCGACAGGTGTTCCCATACGATCAGGTCAAAGAGTTGTTCGTAGGTGGTTACTTTGTTGCCCTTGATCCACCCCTCGAAAGCTCGGCTAAAAAAGTTCACGTACTCCACCCAAGTGGTACCCGGAATCCGTTTGCAGTCGCGGAACCGTTGGCGGTACATCTCAGGGGTGAGCCCGTATCGAGTGAGGAGGGCGGCCTTCATGTGGTCGTAGGAGGTCATCAGTTGGTCCGGGAGTTGCAGCAGGGCGTCCCGCCCTTCGTTGACAAACCTCCCCCATAATCCGGCTCCCCAATCGCTTCGGGGAATCCGGTGGGAGGTCATTGCCACCTCATAGGCTTTAAACCACTGCTGTATATCATCGTTCTTGTGGTATTCCCGGATGACCTCTTTGGGGATGTGAACCTTGGGTTCGGTCGAGGCCGACGGGGTCGGTCGTTCGGGGAGCCCGAGGTCTTTATTCTGTTTCTGGATCTCCAGTGCTTTGAGATTGCGCTCATGTTCGTACTCTATTTTCTTTTCCTCTAGCTCTCTCTGTCTTTGCTTGTCTTCTCGCTCTTCCCTGAGCCGTAAGTGTTCCAGGGTTATTTTTTGTTCTGCCAGCTTGAGTTCTCCATCCAAGCGAAGTCGGGCTAGTTCTATTTCGTGGAGTCTGGTTTTTTCTCTTTCTCGGATCTCTTCCAGGGAGAGACCCGCTCCTTCTTTAGCTGGTGCGGGGCTTGTTTCGGATGTTTGTGTTCGGGGTACGGCCGTACCCGTTTCTGCCCAGGCTTCTAGGGCTCGTTTGAAGTCTTCCTTCGTACTCAGACCCGTGGTTGGGAGACCAAGTTCCATGCAATATTGCTTCAGTTCTCGGTGGTTGTAGTCTTCCAATTTTTCCATCTGGAATTTCTCCGTTGTTCCGCTCTCTGTTGTCATGGTGGTCGTGTGTCGTGGGTCGGGTAACTTTCTGTACGATTATGCGTAGGTTCGGATCCCGTCGCTGGCCACCAATGTTAGACGGGGACCCTGAGGGTCGGCCGGACACTGAGGGAGAGATCCCCGAGGGGGACCGTCTCCGGCGATCGTACAGACAAGTTACCTCCCTCCCCACAAACAGGCACCACACCAAGTCGAGTTCAAGGCTTTATATAAGGTTCGTAAGGCAAGGTTATAAGCGATACAGGAGGTCTCGGACCCGGGGGTCCTCTCACTTCTAGTCTCTGTAGGGAAAGGGGGTAGCGGGACAGTCTTGGTACCGGATCGGTACCGGTGGGGGTAAGAGGCGAGCTCACAATCCTCGAGCTGGAGTGTCCGTGGATCGGGCCGCGGCAGCGCCAGCAGGCCAAGACGATGGTTTCACGAGGCAGAGGGCCGCGGCAGCGCCAGCAGGCCAAGACGATGGTTTCACGAGGCAGAGGGCCGCGGCAGCGCCAGCAGGCCAAGACGATGGTTCCACGAGGCAGAGGGCCGCGGCAGCGCCAGCAGGCCAAGACGATGGTTTCACGAGGCAGAGGGCCGCGGCAGCGCCAGCAGGCCAAGACGATGGTTTCACGAGGCAGAGGGCCGCGGCAGCGCCAGCAGGCCAAGACGATGGTTTCACGAGGCAGAGGGCCGCGGCAGCGCCAGCAGGCCAAGACGATGGTTTCACGAGGCAGAGGGCCGCGGCAGCGCCAGCAGGCCAGTTACGGATGAGTTCTTCTCGGGTCTCTCGACTCCAGGATACAACTGCCGTCCTGGTCTGGCCCTGCCCCAGTTATAGGTCTGGTCCCCTTTGATGTCCGGACCCTCGCGCCTGGGGGGCCGGGGGGTCCGGGATGAGGGAGTCCAGACACCCAGCAGGGGGGTGGAGCCAGCGCTCAGGGCGGCCGGGGGTGATCGACACCTGGCGGAGGAGAGCCGTTGACGATTCCTTCTCCCATTGACCCGCCAAGTGGTCACTCTGCCTCCTGGGGGGAAGGTTGGTGCCTCGATGTCGGGGCCGGCCGGGCCCAGGTTAGGGTCGAGCTGAGGCCACGCGGCCTCGTGCTGCAGTGCCCCAAGATGGCGGCCGGGTCGATGTTGTGGTGTGGATGGTGACCCGGGCCGGCTGGGTCCGGAGCTGGTGTCTTGTAGTGGAGGGATTGCAGGGTACTTCGGTTGGTCGTGTGGGGACTCTGGCTGGGGATGCAGGGAGAGCCAGGGTCCCGGTCCCATTGCGGGGAGGGGGGCAGCCCGACCATGTGGCCTGTCCAACATAGCCTTACTTGAATACACTGCCACCCTCTCTGTTGCACGTGTACTATTTAGCCTGCCGTTGCACTCTCTCGTCTCTCGTCTCTCTCTCTCTCTCTCTCTCTCTCTCTCTCTCTCTCTCTCTCTATTTTTGCACTCCCACTCTTCCGAGCGATTAACCCCGAAATTGGCAAACCGCCACCCCTAGCACACCACCCAATTGGCTTCAAATACCGTCAGTATTTGCACAAAAACGAATAGTTTTCTTACCTGTCGGTGTAGTTTTGCAGCTTGAAGATCTTTCTGGATTCACTATGCTGTGCATATTCCGCCATCTTGTGGTTGGAGTCGGAAAGTGCTTTGTATTTTTTTTTTTTTTGCTGTGGGAGGTTGCGAAACCTGATCCCTCTGGTGATGCTACAACCCCCATCGTGTGTGTGCAGGCTCTCAGATTATTTTTTCCCCTTCTGCCTTGCGATTGTCTTATTGCTTAATAAGTCTACTATATATATTGCCTAAGGGGCTGAGAGTGCAGGGACACTTGTCGATTTTCAAAAGGTGACTTTTTAATAAATATTATATACATATTGTCATGTACACACCTGTTATTTATCTATCTATTTATTTATTTATATGTATGTGTCTACCTACGTATGCAAACATCTCTATAGATATATATCCTTGTATTACCACCTACTTCTCCAGCCTCATCTTTCTGGCGGAGGTGGGTGGGTTCGCTAGTGAATCCAGAAAGATCTTCAAGCTGCAAAACTACACCGACAGGTAAGAAAACTATTCGTTTTGCAGCGTGAATCTTTCTGGATTCACTATGCTGTGCATAGACTTTGTAGCGGTTTAGTTACGTTTGCGGCGGCTGGGTGGAAGATGAGCGTTGGTTGTTGAATATATGTTGAAGCACCTTGTATTTGACTTGTGCTTCCTTGTTTATTTGTATATCCACACAGTAGTGCTTCGTGAACGTGTGCACTGAAGCCCATGTTGCCGCCAGGCATATGTCTTGAAAGGGTGTGTTAGCCAGGAAGGCTATTGTTGCACCTTTCTTCCTGGTAGAGTGGGCCCGTGCCCCTCCTGCTAGTTATTGACCTACCTGTTTACCTAGTAGGTATCCATATGGCTTTCCTTTGAGGAAAAGTACCCATATACGTACTACTTTGCGTATTAATCTGTATTTGTTTAATAATGTTACATGTGACCAGGAACGACCCCCTTGGATGTTTTATTCAAATGGTTAAACATCCTAGGCCCATTCATCCTTGTGTAGGCTAACACCTGATTTCCTTGTTATATTCTGTGCGTGCTATTTTTAAAATGGTCCTTACCAACCACAAGCTCCCCTTTTTAGGTCGAGCTGACGTTAGCATTCATGCGAAGCATGAATGCTGTCAGCTCGACAACTAATGTGATCCGTTTTCAGGAGAGTGGACACCAAAGTGTTACGAGCGTTTTCAGGGTCGGATTTGACCTCGGGAGCGAGCGTCTGGTAGCTGCGCATGCGCAAAGCCGCTGCGCATGCGCAAAGCCCTTGCTCACACACAGGCAGCCCCCACCTCTCCGCTTCCAATTTACAACCTTTTTATCGCTGTTTATTCCTTGAGGTGGACATTTTTGTAATCATTATCACACGCAGGGGCCGAGCCTTGGGCACAAACACAGAAGAGGTGGAGGGGTGTCGGGGAAGCGGGGCAGGCCTGGCAGTGTAACACGAGCAGAGCACACACATCTCCGCAGCAGGCGCTCAACCAACTCAGCATGCGCCAGCAGCTCGTCCAGCTGAATGCAAAATATGCCTTCTGTTTCAGGTGAATTTATGTTAAGTTTGGGTTTTTCCAGAGTAAAAGCCAGCCCTTTGTTTATAATTTGCAATTCTGGAAGGGAAATAGTTCATGAACACAAACACGAGAAAAGCTATAGCTGTTGCTGATTAACATAACAATTCTGTCTTTTTTTGCTGGAATAGACTTCTATTTGGTGAAATACACATCTAAGAAAAGTTTTGGAAACCCAAAAACGTCTTTTCTTTTTGCATTTGGTGTTAAATCTGCTGTCGCGATGATTGTCTATTAACAGCGTTGATATAAAACTATGTGCAAGGTAGGCACCGGCTAGTAGCGTCTTACTATTACCCAGTCCATAGTATTCACTTGATCAACCTCAGACGGATGGATGGCAGAGATGGCCCTACTCTTATTCAAAATCATGACCGTGTAAACACAACAGGCGCCTGCTGCCAGTGTTAAACTCGCTGAGCCATCTTGCCAAAAATAAGACAGACCAGCTGATCCAAGTTAGCCACATAAACCCATCAGAAGAGAGTATTGTTTATTTTAGTATTTGTAGTGTACAGTCCTGTCCCATGGAAGGAGGCCAAAAAAGCATCTCTATGGAAGGGGCCTTAAGCCCCCGGTGTCCGAGAGAGGGAGGGAGAGACAGAGCGGCCTGGTCGAGAAGTCTGCGACTCTTAAGAAAAGCTGCACAGCTTCCACTGATGGTGGATGGGAATCCCTATGGGGTGGGGTGTCCACACCAGGCACGGACATAGAGCACAAATAAATGGAATGAAAAAGAGTGAAATGGTTGTATCTATTTATTACATTTATTTAGCGTTTCCCCCAAAATCTTTGTCTCGTGGCCCATCGCGCAGATCTTAAGACCAGACACTACCAGCTGGGAAAAGTCAGGTGGAGTTTACAAACACTGGTGCTCGCCCTCTGAAGACAAGCCCTGGCTAGGAGGACACGTATGTGCTGTGGGATCTGAGCTACCCTATGCCTGGTGCGCTGGGACTAAGCTTCGGCAGCATCATATGGCGAGGTTGATTCCCTGCTACACCCAAGCAGGCCTCCCCAAAGGACTGATTCTGTTGAGATGTATTGTAATTCGTAGATTTATATAGCGCGGTTTATCATCCATGAGGGTATCCAGGCACTGTCCATAGATCAAGTGATCTGCCCAGAATCACAGGATGTTGAGCTGACGCCGACACTGGACCCTGGGTCCCTCCAGCTCCAATGACGGCAGCTCTGGTCGCTGCGCCACACCCTCTTCGTATGTGCTCATACTGCCTGCCTGTGAAGAGAGTGGGGGTACCTCTAGAACTGTCCATGGTGAATGCATAGTATCTTGGGCCTTTGTACACGTTGTTTAACAATGACGTAAGCCTACTGTTGGTCCTACCAATTTTACACATAAGGAAATGGAGCCAGAGAAGGGTAAACTAATCTACCCAGGAGCACACAGCTTAGTCAAGTGGAGAAGCCGGGACTACAACAAGAGTTGCTGCTTCCTCTCTGGTGTAATCGGTGGCCTCAGAAGGGAAAACAGCTTTTGTGGAAATACAGCAAGGCAGAAGAGTTTGCTCTTTACCGGTGACAGCCTGGGAGTTGCCCCGTGGAATGGTTGTTGCTAACAACAGCTTGTATTTGAAAGGGCAACAGAGAGATTTGAATCAAATAAGGAGCGGAGGCAAAGGTCCTGAGAGCCGGTTGAGTCAGAAGCACTGGCAGAACCTGCTCGGTGGGGCAGGGTCTGGAAGACAGCACGTCTGCAGCTGGAGTTACTACCGCCTCCTGCACAGACAAGGGGCTGCTGCATACCACTGCCCGCACTGCATACCACTGCCCGCACGGCACACCACTGCCTGCACTGCACACCACTGCCTGCACTGCACACCACCGTCCGCACTGCATACCACCGTCCGCACTGCATACCACCGCCCGCACTGCATACCACCGCCCGCACTGCATACCACTGCATACCACTGTCCGCACTCTATCGCTTCTTCCAGGAAACAGCCATGTCAATCTGAGAGGAGTCACTTTTTTAAAACTTCTATTTACTATCAATATAACGAGGCATGTGGCAGCAGTTACATCAGAACATTCCGAGACCATTAGAGCTTTTGAATATGTTTGTTCACCCAGATATAATGCATCTCCCTTTCTTTACTCAAATGGTTATATGTCGTTACTACGAATTCCGTTGCAATGCATGCCTTTACCACGCATGCTTTACAACGGAATTCTTTTTTTACGCATAACCTTGCCCACGAATATTCCTTTACCATGCATAGATTAACAACGATTTTCGTTGTTAATTTATGTATGGTAAGGGCATATTCTTGGGAAAGGTTATACCCCTCCCCTGTACCCTTACGTGTCCCCCAGCCCACAAACCTTCAACTATTTACCCCTGCCCTTAACCCTCAATATTTTTTAATTTTTTAATTCCCCTTACCTCTTCACGTCGTTGTTTCTTCGCCTTCATCTTCCTTGATGACGTTCTACGTCGTAAAGAGGAAGCGGAAGTTTTTTTCCGTTTCCTCTGTAACTATGCTGGTTGTCTTCATTTTGCTTCGTAATTTCTTTTTTGGGGGGGATCCCCCAACCCCCCTTTTTACTCACACTTTTTTTTATTGGGTATGCCCCCTATTAAAATATTTTTTCCTTTACCACACATGCCTTTACTACGCATCTCATAGTAAAGGTATGCGTGGTAAAGGCTTCCGTGGTAACCACGCATGCGTTCTAATGCATACGTGGTAAAGCCTTTCGTGGAAACGGCTGCGTTGTAGTGGCCATTTTCCATTCCCCACCAGCCACCTCCATGAACGCCCTCTCCCGTGAATTTGAACAATCTCTAGATCCCCCGGGATCTAGAGGGTATACATGGGCTCCCCCTACTTACATTCCCTTTACCCCAGATTTGATCCCACTTTTTGGGGCAGCCCCTACTTTCATAACCCACCTTCTCGGCCACCATACACCAGTCCATATCTTTCGGCCCGTCTGGAGTGTCGGTGTTGTTGTAACCCCCGACAGTCGCGCAATGTTACGTTTGGCTAGAAACATCCCCAGCGACACCCAGTCCCTTTTGTCATTAGATAGCTGCTCTTTTATAGGACATTGCTAACTTTTCTTAAAATGTAAAGAACAGGTGAATGACCAGGGAAGACCATGAACCCATTATGGAAGTGCTCTAAATGCGGGCACAACTTCACATGGACTTTCTGTTGTGTAGGAGTAAAGGGATTACATTTCGTTTTACTTGCAGATCAAGCACTTTTTTAAATGGACAAGAGGATTCTCCGTCCTGTTGTATCCCCCGATGCCCCTTGCAGACCCATGTGCTTGCCATAAACTGCGTACAGAAATCGTGGCACACCACTAATTAAGCTTCTTCGTGTTAGACGTGTTTTTTTATTTTTTGTTTTACTGAATCCAACTCCACCCTCCAACTCCCCCCTCCACCCTCCAACTCCCCCCTCCAACTTCCACTCCCCCCTCCAACTTCCACTCCCCCCTCCAACTTCCACTCCCCCTCCAACTTCCAACTCCCCCCTCCAACTTCCAACTCCCCCCTCCAACTTCCAACTCCCCCCTCCAACTTCCAACTCCACCCTCCAACTCCACCCTCAACCCTCCAACTCCACCCTCCAACTCCACCCTCCATCACTCAGGAACACCACCACATCACCCAGGGGCACCACCACATCACTCAGGGGCACCACTACATCACTCAGGGGCACCACCACATCACTCAGGGGCACCACCACATCACTCAGGGGCACCACCACATCACTCAGGGGCACCACCACATCACTCAGGGGCACCACCACATCACTCGTGGACACCACCACATCACTCGTGGACACCACCACATCACTCGGGGACACCACCACATCACTCGGGGACACCACCACATCACTCGGGGGCACCACCACATCACTCGGGGCACCACCACATCACTCGTGGGCACCACCACATCACTCTGGGGCCACCACCACATCACTCTGGGGACACCACCACATCACTCGGGGACACCACCACATCACTCGGGGACACCACCACATCACTCTGGGACACCAACTCATCACTCGGGGACACCACCACATCACTCGGGGACACCACCACATCACTCAGCCCAACCACATCAACACTCAGCACCACAACAGCACTGTCCTTGCTTGCTACCAACAAGCATTGCCATAGCAAATATGACTTGCATTAGGAAAGTGTAAGCTATTGGCTTTGTGAATAACAATTCTATTACCTTAAATATTTTCAAAGCCAACACATATTTAAAAAATGTGTCATTTACAATACCAATAGCTCACACTTTCCTAATGCGAGACCTATTGCATTGCAAATGCTTGTTTTTTTTTTGATGCAATGGGCCGGTTTTACTCCCATAAGTAGATACGGTTTAATGGTTTTTTGGGGTGCCTGGCTGATTTACGGGAGTACGTATTTCTTGTCTGATGCTCACCTTGGTAGCCCAGACCACTGCAGGGGTATGCTGATGCCCTGTTGAAATTTGTTACCACCCTTCCATGGTTATGGTATTTTAGAACACGGGCGCTATTACCTGCTTATGCGTCCTGTTAATGTTCTTAGGAGAGAAAAGAGGGTAGAGGAAGGAAGGCCTTACCCTATTATCTGCCATCGCTTGTACATATAAACGTACCTGATGCTAGATCAGCTATATATCTAATATATATATTTGATGCAGAGGCCCACATATGTGTGCGCTTATCCTTTCCTTACGAAGTATACTCCACCCATGTGGTCTATCCAAATATTGATTTGTACAGGAGAAGTTATCCTGGACTTAGTTTGGCCACTGGGTTCAAGTAAGGTGACGGCTCTTTGAGTGTATCGCGCCCAGTGGGCCTTTTGGCTAACTACTTGCGAATGGTCTCGTAATTTTAATTAGGCTATTGTCTGGTGTTATTTGATATTGAGCTGCCTTGTGATTCCGTGCAAGGGAGAAACACCGTGACCTTTCCCTGTGCTGTGTGCAGACCATGTGTAGTTTCTATCATGTAGGCAGGAAGCCTGAAGAACTGCACCCTGCTTGTGTTCATTCTGCCCTTATGGATGGTAATGGTAGTTGTAACGGGAACACGCCGTGGTAGGTGTGTGTTGCGTTTGCCCTTATACCTTGTGATGAGTAGAGGGTCCCCTCCGGTGGGCCGCATGTGGGGTACGTGTTCCTATATAATCCCAGTCAACCTACTTTGCTATAGGGTAGGCATATGCAATGTTTGAGGTATAGCTTTGATTGTGTTTGTGTTACTGTGTGTATGTGCAGCACGTGGTGGAAGGGTGTGCACCCCCCACTGTAGTTGGCGAATTTTATGGTCGCGGCAAACCGCAGTTGGCCGGCCATATGGGATACCTTTGGAAGTCTCGGTGAACTCCTTTGAAGAGCCCCCGGCTTCTTTATGGTGTTCAGAAAGGCCGCAGTGAACCTCAGTTGCCGGCTTTCTGATTGGAATCGGTGGCCAACTCCCCTTGAAGAGCTGCCGGCATCCTTATGGTGTGAAGATCAGTCTCTGTGGTAGGAGAAGACTTCCACCTTTTTGGGCTCGCCACGCCCATGGTGTGTGTGAGGTGAGTGTGGTTGTGGTAAGCCCACCCGTCTCATGGTGATCAGCCCATTTAGTGAAGCTGAATCAGCTTTGTTATTGAAGCAAAAACCATGTTGTGCTGCAAGTACATATACATTGGTGAAATAAATGTTGTGTAGCGTGCGTAGATATGTACCTGTATGTTGGGGTTTGTAGTCTTGCTGAGTGAGACCCAATTGCCCCTTAGAAGTGACAGTGCGTTTAGAGTATGCATAGTGTCATATCTGCAGCACCGTCTGTTATAGGCCTTATGTATGTTGTATATTTTACACCGGCCTCAGTGAACCACCCATAACGTGCATGAGAGGATTGCAGTTGTGGTATGCCCCAGCATCTCGAGGCGATCAGTCCCCTTAATGAAGGTGATTCGCCATTGATATTGTAGCCAACTTAATGTTGTGTTGCAAGTACATGTTGCGGTGGGGTAATGCTGTGCAGCGTTTGAAAAACTATGTACTTGTCTTCTGGGGTTTGTAGTCCTGTTGTGTGAGGCTCAATTCCCCATTATAACTATGCCTGTTGTGCTTAGAGACTGTGCACAATGTTTATGTGACACACGCCAGTTTTAAAACATGGTTGTGCCGTCCCCTAGTGGAGAATAGAGGAGGGAGTAGGCATGTGTTTCAAATGTCTTGTGTGACAGTGTTCCAAAGACATTATATGTACTCCCCATAGAAAAAAATGTTTATATTTTTCAGCGTATTTGTATTTATGTATTTATCTTTTTCCCCGGTGCCATGCGGTGCATGTTACCGGTAAAAAGGGGGGCGCATATGTATATATTAAAACACATACATGGACTGTTTGCATATTTAATACTGTATTTAGCCTAATACGTGTATATATATATATATATATATATATATATATATATATATATATATATATATCCATACACACACATATATATATATATATATATATATATACACATACATATACACAGACACATAAATACCCATATAAACACATGCCTGAAAATTCCATATATAGAACTTCACCTGTACCTTAGTACTTGGTGCATCTTCCTCTTGATTGGCTGTATATCTACATGTATGCACCCCGCAGTAAAACATGTAGCTGTGTATTATATGCAAGCATATTCATACACCCATACCTACCAATATAGCAGTGTACACCCAATTGTATCTGTTTGATATAATGTACCTGGTCATTGGTATAGGAAGAATTTATCTCCTTTCAGCCTCCTATTTGCCACCTAAGAGTCTTAGGAGGCCTAGTAGGCCAAGTTACCCTACTGCGTGTATATCTCGTAGTAAGAGGTCCCTCCCTTGCATCGCCTGTTACAATACTATGCAGTCGGCTGATAAACATTGTTTGTGTTTGGCGCAGTAACTGACGAAGCATGATCTGTGATCATGCCCGTTTCCTTGTTATACATGTAGTGTATAAACCTTGTGAAGGTACTGCAGTAACCAATAAAAGTTTAGGTAACAAGTAAAAGTTTAAAATTACCAGCAATGGAGGGGCCATACCATACATGATAGCGTAATAGAGCATTAGCTATCAATGCATAAATATTGTACTTGTATGTTGCACACGTTGTGCCGCAAATATAATTTATTTATTTTGCCTTTGTGAACACATATTGCTGTGGATAGCGTCCATAGAGCGTTAGCTATCAATCACTATTTTGCGATCTAATTTAGAAAACTGTGCATAAATATTGTACTTATATGTTGCACACGTTGTGCCGCAAAGATAGTTTTCTGCATTTGTGAACACCTAAATATTGTACATATATGTTGTAAACGTTGTGCCGCAAGAGTGTTTCCTGCATTTGTGAACACATATTGCTTTGGCTTATTGGGCCCTTTGTCTATGTGCATATGAGGCTTAAAGTACAAGGCCCCCTACTAATTTAGCTTTGTTAATGTAGTGGCTCAGTAGGGAACTTAGCCATTGCGGGCATATTAGTACTTAGTGCTCCTTTGCCAACGCCTGCCTGTTTGTGCAAGAATGAGGCTTCCATTTCTTGTATGCCCTATGCTTTATCGTAAATAATTGTTTCCTCGTCGCTGTTTTATGTAATCAGCGGCTGTTTGGCAGTGCAATCTTTGAGGCTTATGCACAGCATAGCTGTGAACCCTTGCTTTGTACTGCCTGCACGAAATGCTTTGTCGAGTATTTCTTGCGAAAGCTTTGCAGTGAATTATTATAGCCAGGTGCTTTAGTAACTGCTAAATGTTGCCCTATGGTATGAGATATAGCATGCTCTTGGCTTTGCAGAGAAAAACACCTTTACCGCAAATTTCCCCTTTTGGAAGGAAATGAAGCGCTTTAATTCATTTAGACTCTTACTGAGAACCTAAAACCCCCTTCGAGGCCCAGTTAGCCAGGCCGTTCAGGAATGCGTCTTCCCAGAGATAAGGCCCTGATTTATGAGACCTTGGAGGTCCATGAAGGCCTCGTGCAGTCTCCAGAACAGGCGAGCTTTATGGCCCCTACAGTGGAATGCTGGAAGCCTCCTTGATGCTACGTGTATCAGGGAGGGGGCAGGGGCTGTGCTGAGAATTGGGCTACGTGCAAACCAAAAGGTTTGGCTTTGCCGCCAGTTAAACTGCGTCCCTTGGTGCTGTTTATAAATATTTGTTATGCCCACTAGGTAGATAGTCGGGAATTAAGCACCCTGCTTGCTGGCCACTGTTAAGGGGTTAAACTGTCTTTTAATGCAAGACTACACCCCTTACATGTTTGAAAATGAAATAAAGGCTGGGATATTATCCCTTCCCATGAAGCCTTTTGAATATTTGTGCTTTTGAACTGCAGTACCCAAATCCTGCATGCGTACCCGCACAGTGCTGTAAATACCGTCAGGTTACACAGACTAGTCTATATTCCGAATTTGTTTAAATAAATCCGTCTTACATTTTTAAAGCCCTGCGATTGTGCGTGGAGCATTTCATCCGTCATGACGCTATCATACATTCAAGATGCAAATCTTACCTCCTTTGTGGATGAAGTATTCACTCAGTGCAGAAAATCCCCTTACCGTCTGGGGACAGTTTTGTAAAGGCAACCAAGTGTGCTTGCCTTGCTGCATGAGGAATAATGTGAGCAGCGCCAAACAAGCTGCTTTGCTCAAGATTTCTCCCTCATGCAACTCTGTTATTACCACCTATCTCCTTGGAGTTTCTGGTGGGCCTCTTCTGCCTGCTGCGTCTGCTGCTGTCTTTTCACCGAAGTCTTCGGGGCACCTCCGATCTCCATGGCGGAAAAAATAATCTGAGAGCCTGCACACACACGATGGGGGTTGTAGCATCACCAGAGGGATCAGGTTTCGCAACCTCCCACAGCAAAAAAAAAAAAAATACAAAGCACTTTCCGACTCCAACCACAAGATGGCGGAATATGCACAGCATAGTGAATCCAGAAAGATTCACGCTGCAAAACTTGTCTTTAATACAATCACCCTGAGACCGCGTCATTACCTCTCCTTTTCCGCTAAAAGTCAATAAACCGAGGTTGGGCCGTAAGGGAAAGGACAGGTAAGACGACAGAGGTTCCCTAATCAGGCCCGTAATAAGGGAACTACATGTCAACGGCTCCTATGTTATAAAAAGGACCTCAGAATACGCGACCCTCCCCGCCCCGAAATTGTCGCAATACCCAAACAGTAAAAATGATCACCCCTGTCCCCGTATCAGCCGCTCCAAACTGGAGTTATGAAACTACCCCTCATTCCCGGTTGTGAGAGATGGGTCGATTTACGCCCTTACCATAAGTTTTCTATGTCCCTAGTTGTTTCCCATAAAACCCCTGTCTTTTCTGATTAAGTAATCAGGCCGTAGGAAGCTACGTAGGAACCAGAATGATGTTTTACAAGGTTAAAAGACTAGGCCAAAGTGAAGAAATCGTTGAAATGAGCCCTGCCGAAAGTGAAAAATGTTTAGTTGAAAAGCAGGACGCATTGATAAAAAGAAATGTTTAGCCTATGTTCGCCCCCCAGCAAAAATACCTGTTTAGTACCATGTTGATAGCACACAGAACCCTTGGTAAATATAAAACCCTAGAGAACGGCATATCTTTGTCAGGCTCGTCTTACGAAGGTGGGTCTCCATCAGATAAACTGCCGTAACTGTAATAAATAATTGTGAAGGAAAGTCATAGTACATCCAACAGGCCCGTCATCGGTCATTTATATGTTAGTTGTGAACCCTAATATAACGGACGTTTTCGTTTCTGCCCGGAGCTGAGAGAGAAATAGACTTTTGTGATTACCTTCCTCTGCAAATTCTCTAAAGACTGTCTTTTCAAACTCGTTTAAGGGTACGGCTGTCGGGAGAGAGAAGGACCGGATGTGGGAGCACGAGGCCTGACTGCAGACTATGGAACACCTGCGACATTGGCCAAGGCGAGACCACGACAGAAAAGAGCTGCAGGACGAGGCACTGTTTTCGACAAAATGAGAAGAAAGGGCTGACCTGATGCCCCTGCTCGATGTCCAGTGTTTGCCGACAAGCCCCCGCTCTCTGAATTCGGTCATAAGCCTGCCTATCTGAAATTCTCCGCCCCCCTAGTCTGTACCCGATCTGGCCCTGCTCCATCCCCCTTTTTCCTCCGACCTACCCGAAAGAACTGCTCACATGCACCCTTCTTCCATCTGAACTTTTTGACAATCACCTCAAAGGACACAGGGCGAAAAGGACCTTTTCGACCAGGAATGCGAGGGAAAGGTCGTGCCCTGCAACGCGAGACCTAGAATAGAGCTGGACCCGTAGCTCCACCGCCGGTGCTCCACAGCGCCAACGAAAGACAACAAAGAATACTGAGAACTCATTAACTGCGAACATTTTGACGTCCTCAATCACCGTTTCTGCTGCGCCTCATTTCTCTCCCAGCCGCCATTGTATTGATTATGCACCAATCTGAATCTGATATATGTAATAACCTATCAGTTCACATTATGAAATGTACTCGCTGCTCTCGCAACAGAATCGTTTTTTGTATTGCATTTCTATGACTTTCCTGCTAGACAAGTTTATCAAAGTTTACCAATAGGTCCGCCTCCTGAAACTAGAAATCTTAAAATGTATTGTTTACAACTCTTTCATCTAGGGTTCCTACTGCTTTCTTTCTCATGCCCACCACAATAGAACCGAGTAGAAAATGAACCAGCAAGATGCCTTGAATATGTTAAAGGGAGGACTGTTGAAAGTTAGTACGGTTTGGTGAACATTATCTGCGCCATCTTGCCTCTTCCCCTGATGCCACACTTTTGTCGTGCGCACCCGCCATTTTAAGATGCCCTGAACAGAACAAACCCTTTTTGCATGCCGCTGGCCCCTGACATAGCCCTTCGGCCTCACTAAACCTGCACGCTGACCAACCCCCTGCTTGCACCTGCCTTGAATCATAAACCCCTCTCCGGCGCTGCTCTGCCTCAGGCCCTCATCCTGTTCCCAGCGCAACACCTCCCTTCTTCCCTTTCATGATCCCCGGCCCTTTGATGCAACCCCCCTTTTCCCCGTGTGCCCGTTTGTCCTCCTCGTTCCCAGGCCGGCACCCAGCTCTGCCGATACTATTCCTTGCCCCTCCCCGTACAATAGAAAGCCTCCCCCATCAAAGGATCCCCGGGTTGATAAAAGCCCCCACCCCACGAGATCCGATCGAACCCCGCATTCCATGAATTGACGGAATATCCAGCTGCGCGATACTCATCACCTGTTGTGACTAGGGTGGGGACCTCTACTGTAAATGTGTGTGGGAACGGGCCCAGAGGGGGGGTTCCGGGAATGTCTTTCCGTACATCAAAGCTTTGTCATGAGTATGTAAACTGTAATAAAAACCGCAAAACCCTGTATATAAGGGGCCAGACCTCAGACATAAGTTAGAGCACCTCAGAACGATGCCTGCTGTCCGTTTTGCCGTGTTCTCCTCCGGAGAGAATAAAAACCTTGTTTCCTGCTTTCCAGTCTCCAGCGCCTGCCTCTTCATTGATTAAATAACTAGAGGGTCACAGAGGCAATACCGCCGGGCAAATATCGATTGTCCACGACCCAAAATAAAGGTTTTTACACGTCCGTCGTCAGGATAATCTGTGGCACTGGCTCCTGGAACGGTCGGCCCTTGCAAAGGTTGTGTGGATTCCACCAATGCAGAGAGCTGTATGCCCGACCAGTCACCAACACTAGGTCTTTCAATTGTCCTTGAGCCTGTGTCCACTGATGCGCCAAGCATTCTTGGAGCGGACGCATATGTAGTCTCGCATGCGGGACTATGAAGATGCAGGAGGCCATCATGCCTATCAACTGCATAAACACTCTCGCGGGGAGTGATTGTTGCGGTCTGAACCTCTGGATGAGCGACTGAATGTTGCCGATCCTCACCTGGTTCGGCTGAGCCGTAGCAGTCAAAGTATTTATTGTCGCGCCCAGATACTGCCGCACATGGGCTGGCTGAAGGTGTGACTTGGGATAGTTCAGTGAGAACCCCAGACTGTGAAGGAGGTGAATTGTGTGGGACATGTCTGCGGCGCACTGCTGTTCCGACTTTGCTTGAACGAGCCAGTCGTCTAGGTAAGGGTAGACATGTATGTTCTGTCTCCTGAGGTGCGCCGCCACAGTCGCCAGACACTTTGTGAACACCCTGGGGGCAGTGGTCACTCCGAAGGGTAGGACCTTGAACTGGTAATGCTTGTTTTGTATGGTGAACCTGAGGTACTTTCTGTGGGATGGGTGGAGTGGTATGTGAAAGTAAGCATCCTTGAGGTCCAAGGTTGCGAGGAAGTCTCCCAGGCTTAACAATGGAAGAACCTGCTGCAGTGTTAACATGTGAAAGTGTTCTGAGAGTATGTACGGGTTGAGGGGGCGTAGGTCCAGAATGGGTCTGAGCGAGCCGTCCTTCTTTGGGATTAAGAAGTACAGGGAATAAACCCCTGTGCCTTCTTCCTCCACCGGCACGAGCTCTATTGCGCCTTTTTGCAGCATTACGAGAACCTCTTGCTGCAATAAGTGCAAGTGCTCTGCTGACATAGGTCGTTGTCTTGGGGGTATGTTGGGTGGAGTGGACGTTAACTCCAAACAATATCCGAACTGGATAAGTTTCCTCACCCACCTGTCTGTGGTGATGGACGTCCAGACTGGCAGGAACTGTTGGAGTCTCCCCTCGACAGGTGTTGGATGGTCGGGGGGCAGTGACAGGGAGTCACTGTTTGTTAGCAGCAGAGGAACGGGAACTGTTGTTGACTCTGCCTCTGCCCTTGGCGCTGTTTCCTCTGTAGCCACCTCTATTCTGCTTGGGGTAAGAGGCCTGGGCGCCTCCTCTATTGAAACCTGTCTGCTGTGCCAAGTGACCTCTGGTAACACCTCTTGCGCTTGAGCGACGAAAAGTGTTTCCCCTGTATTGCTGAGACTGAGGGGCATCCATGGACTTAGCTGTCTCAGTGTCTTTTTTAATCTTCTCAAGGGTGGTGTCAACCTCTGGGCCAAACAGTCTGTCTGGATTGACGGGTTGGTTGAGGATAGTTGTTTGGATCTCGGGCTTGAAGCCTGAGATGCGGAGCCACGCCTGACGTCTTAGCATAACACTAGTGTTCACCGCTCTTGCCGCTGTATCTGCAACATCAAGCGCACATTTAATCGCAGCATTAGAAATGAGCTTGCCCTCCTGGACCAACATTTCAGCTCCTTCTTTGAACTGGTCTGGAAGGTGCTGCAAAAGTGTTTCCAAGGTGTCATAATGCGCCCTATCATATCTAGCCAGCAGAGCTTGTGTATTGGATATGCGCCATATGTTTGCGGCCTGCGCTGCCACCCTTTTGCCCCCTGCCTCCAGCACTTTTGACTCTTTATCCGGGGGAGGAGCTTCACCCGTTGTCTGGGAATTCGCCCTCTTGCGGGCATTGGAGACGACCAAAGAGTCTAGAGGCAACTGGCCACGAATATAAGCAGGGTCCCCAGGTGCCGGTCTGTATTTTTTTTCTATACGTGGGTTGACCACCCTCGCCCGGGTGGGTTCTTTGAAAATGTCAGTGGCATGTTTGAGAACCCCTTTAAGCATTGGCAGTGTTTTAACAGTTTTCTCCGATGCAGAGAACGTATCGAACAAAAAGTCCATCTCCACAGGGTCGGCATGCATCTCCACCTTGTGATTTGCAGCTGCCCATTCAATCGAGGCATTAAATGCCGCCGAGTCTTCAGTAGGAGAAGTCTTTATCCCATAAAGCTGTGGGTCACCAATCACCTGTTGGTCACCCTGGTCACCAGTGTCCACCCAGGAGTCCTGCTGCTCATCAGGGTCATTATTGGCAGGGAAGTTATACTCCTCATTTTGGTTATTTCCATCCCCATCTGAGTAAGTGGGTGAAGGTGTTGGACTCCTCCTAGGCTGTTGAGGAATGGGTTCCACAAGGTCTGGAGTATCAGGTGCAGGCCTCTTCTTCTTTAGAGGGATTACATAGGAGTCCACTGGCTGGGATGTAATTTTCCTTTTGTAGAGCATTAATGTGCCAGTGTCGGCGTCGATAAAATGCTCCGATTCATCCTCCTGCGAAAGTGGTCGAGCAGAGCTTCCACTACGCTGAATCTGCCGCAGCCCCTCCGAGTCATCGGGCACCGTACGAGGTGCGAAAGCCTTCGGCGCCACTTTCGGCGGCAGAGTATAGAGGATCGGCGTCGAAGTCTTCTTCGGTGGAACAGTTGCCTTCGGGACCGAGGGCGTTGGCGGCTCCGACGCTTTGTCCCGTATCCTCTTCAGGGAGTCCGCAACCTGCTTAGTAAAAGAAGCGGACGGCTTCATCGATCCGACCTTGGGCTTCGATCCGCCACCAGGGGATGATCCGAGCGTCGACGACTTCTGTGCGTGCGCGGACGCACCCTCGACAGTCTGGGCCTTAGGCGTCGACGCAGCCGGCTTTGGATCGGCAGATTTTTCCCTTTGCGTCGGTGTACCAGACTTTGGCTCGGGGACCTTCTCCGACGGCCTTTCGACCGGCCGCGTGCCCATTGGCGCAGTAGCCTTGGGTGAAGGGGTCTTGGCAGACTTCTTCGACTTCGACACCACCACCTTACTCGACACAGTGTCGACGACCTTCTTCGAGCTGGCCTCTTTGGCCCCTTTGGGTGCCTTGTCGTGTTCGACAGCCTTTTTCGGTTTCGAAGCCACCGAAGACGACGGTTTCGAAGGTGTCTCTGCCGTCTTCGGTTTCGATGGTGTGTCGGCCATCTTAGATGACGTCGAAGCCGATGGTTTCGGTTTCGTTTTCTGTAATGGAGGCTCCGCTGAAATGTCTGTAGCCGGGCGAGAAGGCGGGGCCGAGGACTTAGGGTGAGGGTCGTGGGTAAGGCCGAGTGGCGATCCCGTGACCTGAGCCTTAGTTAGTGTACGGACGGGGCATAGCTCTTCCTCCGAGCTATCTTCCACGGCCCCATAAACTTCCTCGTCGTCCCCTACCTCCTCGACGTATTCTTGTAGGTCCAGGCCCTCAACGGCTTCTCCGTAGTCGGCCTCGACCTCCGCCGATGGAGGCGAGATCTGAAGCTGCAGCTCTAGCTCATCAGCTTCGGGGTTGTTGAAGATGTCTACAGGTTCCGGTGCCGATCGCTGGGCCTCGAGGCGCGCCACGCGCCGAATCTTGAGCGTCTTCTTCGACCTGAACTTCGAACAGGCCATACAGTTGGCCTCGTTGTGGTCCGGCGACAGGCACTTGTTGCATACAGGATGCACGTCGATGTGTGGGTACTTCGAACCGCACACAGGACACTTTTTGAACGGACTTCGTTCCATTGTAGTTTCGTCGGGGTCTTGCTGCGTCGAAGGGCCTCGATGCCGAAGAGTCACGCGACTCGACAGAAAACCGACTCGAAGAGTTGGAGTATACACGAGAACCGAACGCCAACAATACCGACGAGGTTAGAAAGCCTTTTGGCCTTTAGAGA
This sequence comes from Lissotriton helveticus, assembly GCF_964261635.1. Taxonomy (NCBI): domain Eukaryota; kingdom Metazoa; phylum Chordata; class Amphibia; order Caudata; family Salamandridae; genus Lissotriton; species Lissotriton helveticus. Next base: position 9,513,808 of record NC_136067.1, on the reverse strand, counting down.
ACTGTTTTTACCGATTCCGACAAGAGACGTCGAAATCACATCCGAACCCAATGGCGGAAAAAAACAATCTGGGGATGGAGTCGATGCCCATGCGCACTGTAGTCCAGGGGAGGAGCCACCTATCTCGTGATACTTCGAAGACTCTTCCAGGACAACAATGTGCAATCATCCGGACCCAACACTAGGCGGCGATCTATGCAATAGATATGAATTTAGCAGCCCACATGCCTCGAACACCCCTACTACAGAACAACAGCACTGGCAGCATTCGGAACCACAGCACTGGTAGCATTCAGAACCACTGCACTGGCAGCATTCGGAACCACTGCACTGGCAGCATTCAGAACCACTGCACTGGCAGCATTCAGAACCACTGCAATAGCCGTCGTCCTTTCTTCCCAGCCAAGCCAAGAGGTTAAGGGAGCACACATTCTGCATATGGACAACAGAGCACACCAGACAGAGCAGCAAGGAGCACCGACCACCTTAGAGTCAGCCTCATTCCATTACAGACGTGTACAGCTATAGAACCACTGCAATAGCAGCATTCTGAACCACAGCACTAGCAGCATTCGGAAATACTGCACTAGCAGCATTCAAAACCACTGCACTAGCAGCATTCAGAACCACTGCACTAGCAGCATTCAGAACCACAGCACTGGTAGCATTCAGAACCACCGCACTGGCAGCATTCAGAACCACCGCACTGGCAGCATTCAGAACCACCGCACTGGCAGCATTCGGAACCACCGCACTGGCAGCATTCGGAACCACCGCACTGGCAGCATTCGGAACCACCGCACTAGCAGAATTCGGAACCACAGCACTGGCAGCATTCGGAACCACTGCACTGGCAGCATTCAGAACCACTGCACTGGCAGCATTCAGAACCACTGCACTGGCAGCATTCAGAACCACTGCAATAGCTGTCGTCTTTTCTTCCCAGCCAAGCCAAGAGGTTAAGGAAGCACACATTCTGCATATGGACAACAGAGCACACCAGACAGAGCAGCAAGGAGCACCGACCACCTTAGAGTCAGCCTCATTCCATTACAGACGTGTAAAGCTATAGAACCACTGCAATAGCAGCATTCTGAACCACAGCACTAGCAGCATTCGGAAACACTGCACTGGCAGCATTCAGAACCACTGCACTGGCAGAATTCAGAACCGCTGCACTGGCAGCATTCAGAACCACTGCACTAGCAGCATTCAGAACCACTGCACTAGCAGCATTCAGAACCACTGCACTGGCAGCATTCAGAACCACTGCACTGGCAGCATTCAGAACCACTGCACTGGCAGCATTTGGAACCACTGCACTGGCAGCATTCGGAACCACTGCGCTGGCAGCATTTGGAACCACTGCACTGGCAACATTCAGAACCACTGCGCTGGCAGCATTCAGAACCACTGCACTGGCAGCATTCGGAACCACTGCACTGGCAGCATTCGGAACCACTGCACTGGCAGCATTCGGAACCACTGCACTGGCAGCATTCAGAACCACTGCACTGGCAGCATTCAGAACCACTGCACTGGCAGCATTCAGAACCACTGCGCTGGCAGCATTCAGAACCACTGCGCTGGCAGCATTCAGAACCACTGCACTGGAAGCATTCAGAACCACAGTGCTGGCAGCATACAGAACCACAGCACTGGAAGCATTCGGAACCACTGCACTGGCAGCATTCAGAACCACTGCACTGGCAGCATTCAGAACCACTGCACTAGCTGCATTCAGAACCACAGCACTAGCAGCATTCAGAACCACAGCACTAGCAGCATTCAGAACCACAGCACTACCAGCATTCAGAACCACAGCACTGGAAGCATTCAGAACCACAGCACTGGCAGCATTCGGAACCACTGCACTGGCAGCATTCGGAACCACTGCAATGGCAGCATTCGGAACCACTGCACTGGCAGCATTCGGAACCACTGCACTGGCAGCATTCGGAACCACTGCGCTGGCAGCATTCAGAACCACTGCACTGGAAGCATTCAGAACCACAGCGCTGGCAGCATACAGAACCACAGCACTGGAAGCATTCGGAACCACTGCACTGGCAGCATTCGGAACCACAGCACTGGCAGCATTCGGAACCACTGCACTGGCAGCATTCAGAACCACAGCACTAGCAGCATTCACCCGCACGGTCTGCTGGGCGCTGCCAGTTGTACAGCATCCCAGTGCTTGCGAGCTCCTGACTGTTTGCATCTGTTTCTTGTTCCACATCTCAAGGCATTAGCAGCAATCTTTGTTTCTAGGCTCGGTTCCTCCGGTGATGTTTCTCTGGGGCATCTCAGTTCTTTATCACTGCACAGGTGCTTCCAAGGGAGTCTGTCCAAGCAGTGCCCTGCTGCTGCTCCTCTGCTCCTCTGCTCTTTCTGATCTGACAGCACTGAAGTGATGCAATAGATAGCTGGAGATTATGTCATTATTTCCCTATGACAAACGTAGGAAACTTCTCTAGTCTGTAAATCGTCAGTATTATAAAAATCCACTCCTATGACCTCAAAGTCACAGAACAGAAAATGCCTTTGAGACAAACTTGGAGGCTCGGTGGAAGAGGACTTTGGAGTGAATGACTTCTGCTTCTCCTTAAATCTCTGCCTCTGCCAGCTATTCTCAAGGCAAGGAGAGCTTGTTCTTTGCACACCATAAGGACACAGTGGGATTGAGAGATTAACCAGTATGGCCTACTTCTATGGACTACTTTTCCCAGGACCCAGAAGTACAGATTACTGTGCACTGATCTGAAAAGAACCAACAGGAGCACCAGGAACTGAACCTTCAGGTATGCCCTGAAGAGAGGGCATCCCGAACCCTAAACCTCTTCTGCGGAGTTCCACAAGGATCCTCACTCACTTCAAAGGCTACATGACCCCACTCGGCATCGTGTGCCCAAGGAATCAACATCATATCCTATGCTGACAACACTCAGATCATACTCTTCCTCTCCGACAGGATGTCTAAGACCTGGATTTATTCCTCTGTCTGCATGACAAAAGTAACCAGATGGATGAAAAACAACTGTCTCAACTTCATAACAGACAAGACAGAAGTAGAAATCTGCAGCAAAGACCCCTCGCTCTGGGACTCTGCCTGGTGGCCTGCCGAACTATGACTCACAATCCTCCAGCCAACTCACACAAAGACTCTCGCAATAGTAGTCTGGTGGCATGTTGAACTTGGACTCACACTTCACCAGGCAAACCACATAAAGACTCTTGGAATAGTAATTGACAACCAAATCACCATGACCGGCCAAGTTAATGCAGTCTCAGTCTCCTTCTTCCACACACTCAAGACGCTCAAGATGTTCTTCAAATGGCTCCCCACCTACACTCACTCAAGCCCTCAACACCTGCAAACTGGATACGGCAAAGCACTCTATGCTGGAATGAACGCTAAACTAACCAAAAGACCCCAAGCCATACAAAACTCTGTGCTCACCCTCAAACTCCCACCCAATGCCTGAAAGAACCCCACTGGCTCCCACACACACATACAAAGCCTTACATGACACTGGGCCCACACACCTCAACAACCGCATTACCTACTACACACCTCTGCTCCTCCCCAGTGCTCTTAAATTCAACAATAAACTGAAGTCCTGGCTCTTCACCTAGCCCTGACCCGAACTCTGCCCATACGGCTCGTAATTCAGCACCAAAATACCCTACTGGGTGCATTGTGCGCTATACAATTACACAACACAACAGAGGTGTTCAGAACCTAGTTACTCACTGAAATCTATGGCGTGCTACCATATGAAGAGAATCTGCAAAGTTTTATGACATTTGGAGTATTCAAGAAGACGTTTTTTATCTTCTTATAAAGCCAAGTAAGGCACTGAAAATCTATCCGCTTTTCTACGACCTGAACAAGGAGCCCAGTTTAACAGAAGACTTGACTACGGTGAGCACTTTTTCAGGCTTATCCTGCTCCAAACAAATCAATAATTACATTTTACCCTTTTACACTGCCTTAGTTAGACAATATCATCTGATTTACATTCTGACCTTAATGTGCTTGGGCTGTTAAAAGCAACAAATGCATTTTGTTTAATGGAGAAAATCTTTAAATGCGGGTAACTAACAAGGTAATCCCGCAATTCCTTCTGTAAACCTGCTTTTACTTCTAAAACATACTTACTACTTTATCTTAGTGGGAGACGAGCCAAAGTGGACATTGAGGCAAGGCCTCTCTTCGTCATAGTTATTAACCCATTACTTTCCAGGGGTCTCAAGGGAGATATCAACATTTCTGAAGAGACAAAGTTCTAGGCAAAAGTTAGGCCAACACAACACACATTAAGGGTGGCAATTGTCACTACCCCACAGAAAGGGCAGTGGCTGAATTATGCAGCCTGTATGGAGGAGACTGTCCAGCACGTGTGTGTACCGTGCACTAGGCACCCAACTGAGCAGTAGTAGAGGGTGAGATCACGGGAATAGAGAGAGGAGGTGTGGGTGTTCAGTAGTCCTAACCCGTACTCACACTGCGCTTCTAAGAAGCAACCCCAACCCAGGGCTGGTGAACGTCTTAAGAGTTTGAAATTGGGGAGAGTGGACACAAGTGTATGTTCGGCCTCAAGTCTTAAAACTCAACCCAGCAGCACTATTATAGTCTTAGGCGAGTAAGAAGACAGTCCGCACTTGCTTCATAGCAATTTGACTTTACTCTTGCTTATGTACATTTTCTTAAACTACACACACACTCTCTCTGTGTGTGCATTTGTTACTTGCTATATATGCCAAGATATATTCTTATGAAACCACTATCTGAGGTCCGGCTCTGTGGGCGGATGAAAGGGGTAGGGAATATCTGTGATTGGTCTGGTATAATAGCGTGGCCAGCAGAAGCCTCTTAATCGGATTGAGGAGCTCAATGACAATAGCTTCCATTCTCCAGGAGAATACGATTTTTTTCTTGCCAGACCTTCTGATAAACCATGAAAGGACAGCATCGACCCATCGACAAGTAAATCAATGCCCCAGTCTCTATTGAGGAACCCTTTTCTTGCCCAATGTAATTTCTTTTTGTCATTATCATAGAAGGAGAAGGGAGGGAGAATGTAAAAGCTGCCGTCAACTATACAACTTGCACTCAAAAATACGCTGATGTACGTGCATCAGGGTCTCCTAACTTACAGCTGCACCAGAGTGTGCGTTGGACTGCTCCCTACTCCACGTATACAGAGAGGACAAGAAGGGACGTCTGGCAGCCCCCCACAGGAGTCCTGATGGGCCAGCTGCAAAGCTGCAGCCTCCCGGGCTCTCTCATCATTGGAGCTCACCAATGCCAACCAGTATAAAGGCAGCCAATGAGGCAGAGGTGCCAGGCAAAAAGGATTCTGGGTAGCAATGTGCCCATAAAATGGTTGGCCTGCTGCTTCAATTCACTCTGAGTTTAGCACTGAAAAACACATGAGGCCAAGACCCTGGGCTGCGGTTCCAGTCAAAATACTAAAAAATCTCTTTGCCCAAAGCCAGCAACCTAAAAGGGGAAGAGGCCCACTCAAGTGAAGTCGATGCGGGCTACAGGGGTGGAGGAGTCTCTTGCGCAATAACGACTGTACACTTGGCACATGGTTCAAGTTCTGAGAGACCAGATAAGCTCCTGACTGGTCTTGATTCTTCTCACTTAGGGATGGTGTGACAGCGGTTCAGCATTTAACATGATGTGCTCTGGTGGTACCAAACCGTGGAAGCCTAGGAGAATGCGAGCCACCAAAATGACCCTAAAAAGGGATTTTAAATCTTACATTGCGTCATACGGACTCCATGAAGATAGCATCCCGTCATACTGACAGAAAGAGAAGTGCTTGGATGTGGCAGTCTGTCACACTGACCCCAGATAAAGTCTCATGCCAGGAATTCTGACACTTCCAGACATGATGATGATCTGGATCATCATAGTGTCTGGGAGTGTCTCTCCACACCTACGGTAACCACAAGACACCACACTCCCAGACCCTACGATCTGCATGCAACACAAAGTGTGTCCACGCCTATGGTAACCACATGACACCACACTCCCAGACACTACGATCTGTATGCAACACAAAGTGTGCCCATGCCTATGTTAATAACAAGATCCTATGCCCAACAACTGTTAGGTGGAGTGCTTTAAAACTGCAAATCTTAGTGGCCTGCAAGATGACTGACTTGCAGCTCTGGGTGCCGGCTCTGTCGGCCCATGGTGTAATCCATCCATAATCCTGCTCCACTTCCATCTTCCATCAATGGCTCGCATCCCACGACCATGGCCAAAGACACAGAACCGAAACCACAACGACAAGGCAAACCGGATAAATATGCAAAAGCTATTGGACCAGAAAGAAACACAGCACTTGAACCCGGATAATGCAATACTTCTGCAGGCCATAAATGCCTTCAGACACACCTTGGAAGGGATGATACGAGAGGTGCGTTTAGAGGTAACATTATTGTGCCAAGAAAAGCGCCAGGTATCCGAGAGGATGACACAAGCAGAAGGTAGGATATCAGAGGTGGAAGACGCAACTTGTAAACGGCGGGAGGAATTCCTTGATATGCGTGCAATCCTGAAAGAGGTGACCTGGAGAGTGGACGACGCAGAAAAACAGGCGAGGAGGAACAACCTGCACTTTGTTGGATTTCTGCAAGGAGCAGAGGGACCAGACGCAGGGGTGTTCCTAAAGAACTGGCTGCAAGACTCACTCCCGACAGCCCGCTTTTTATCCTGTTTTGTGATCGAGAGGGCACATACGCGGGATCTTCAAGTGGATCCCCACCGAAACTAGAAGGACGGTCACCCAGGCCCTCGTCAGCAGCAGACTGGACTACGGCAATGCACTCTATGCAGGAGCCCCGGCCAAACTCCTGAAACGACTCCAACGCATCCAGAACGCCTCAGCACACCTGATCCTCGACATCTCCCGCCGCAACCACATCACACCCCACCTGAAAGACCTGCACTGGCTCCCCATCAACAAGAGGATCACCTTCAAGCTCCTCACCCACGCACACAAGGCACTCCACAACTCCGGACCAGTGTACCTCAACAGTCGACTCAGCCTCTACACCCCCGCCCGCCATCTCCGCTACGCAGACCACGCACTCGCCACCGCCCCCCGCATTCGAAGAATGACCGTCGGCGGCAGATCATTCTCCCACCTCACCGCCAAGACGTGGAACACCCTCCCCATCTGCCTACGGCAGACCCCAAGACCTCCTAACCTTCAGGAGACTCCTCAAGACCTGGCTCTTCGAACAGTAGCAGCCCCCCCCGCGCCTTGAGACCCTCATGGGTATGTAGTGCGCTTTACAAATGCTATGATTGATTGATTGATTGATTGAATTTCCCTGCTAAATATAGATACCAAAATTCTGGTCTCAAATCTGGCTAACAGACTGAGCCGAGTCATACCTGTGTTAGTTCATTATGACCTATCGGGCTTCATGCCCAAAACATCTACCAGATTTAACGTTAGTCACCGAAGCAACTGTCTGGACGCCACAAAAATCTAGAGATGAACCCCATCTGATACTATCTTTGGAGGCTGAAAAAGCGTTCAGCACTGCGCACTAGCCCTTCCTGAAACAGGCCCTTTGGAAATATGGGTTTGGACCCAAATACCGGGCAAGGATAGACCTGCTGTACGAAGATCCAGTTGCCAGAGTTCGAGAGAATGGCGCACTATGGAGCAAATTCCCCATAGGGCGGGGAACTAGTCAGGGATGCCCCTTTGTCCCTGTTATTTGCTCTAATACTAGAACCCCTGGCATATATAATTCACACACATCCCAAGATTATGGGCTTTCAGGAAAAAGATGAGTGGACAGACGACGAAAGATTATCCTTATATGCGGACGACATCCTACTGTAGGTAACCAACCACCGACTGACCTTGTCCTGTTTATTCAGTGTTCAAGGCGCATAGGGCACATGATGGATACAAAATAAACTGGAACAAATCCAGCATATACCCGTAAGCAACACCTTAGACCCGCTTGATGTTCCCAGTGCGCCTAAAAATAGTAAACAATGGTATACCATACCTGGAAATGTATGTCACCAATAGAAGGGAGGAGAGCCTCAATAGTAACATTAATAGGGTAATTTCTGAGTTTTACGATGATGTGGAACCGTGGAAAACACTACCACTGAAACTCCTGGGCAAAGCCGCAATGTACAAAAGGATAACACTGCCAAAAGAATTACATGTACTTCAAAATACGTATCATTCCCGGTGAGAGGATGTTTTTATCAAGACAGACGGGGCGGTCCAAACATTCCTCTGGAATGGCGGTACTTCCAGATTGGCACTCAATACCCTACAATGGAACCAGTATAATGGGGGTACATCTCTCCCAGACATTAGGGCCCATTACTGGGCGGCACACTTATTAGTTTTTAATGACTGGGAACACCTACCAAGCGATCATCCCACATATGCCCTAGAGCGTTCCCAATTTAATTATCACCCACACACTACTTATACGGAGAAAAGGGGGTGGGGAAATTGCTACCTGCATCACACGTGACCATGGCGGCATGGAAGAGGGAAGAAAAGCAGAAGCGGTGGAATGCGGGAAACCCCTCTGTGGGTGGGAACGGGATTGAGGGAATTTGCGAAACTGTGAGGCTTTAAGGTATGGGATATTTCAAAAGTGGGTGATTTATTGGAGAGAGAGGGCCTTATTCCATTCGCCTCCCTGCTAACGGAATACGGTCTCCATGCAAAACAAAACTAATAATATCTGCAGTTAGCACACGCCAGGAAGGCGCAGATTTTAGACAAAGAGTGTATGCCCGAATATACACCGCTGGAAGGGAGACTTCTCACTGGGAAAATCGAAGAGAAGGCAGCCTCATGGACATACAAAACGTATATTAATAAAAAAATAAAATGGCACCCTACTAAAACTAGGGGAGAAATGGGAAACCAAGCTAGGGACCCTAGAAGATCTGCACTGGGAGGCGGCCTTGATGCACCCGAGAGAAGATGTTATTAAGTAACACCTCCGCTTAATACAGTTCAAGATCCTACACAGGGCGTACAACGACAGGTCCACCTACACAACATTGGACGAGCGAAATCGCATGAATGCTGTTGGTGTAAATCGAAGAGGGGAACCTACTTACACACACCGTGGGAATGCCCATCATCCACATGTATTGGAAGGTGCGGATTACAGAACTTGGCGAGATCCTGGAGGTGACCATACCCATGAACCGCAAATATATAATATTGGGAATACCCACGGAAACAGACCTCCCTAGAGCCAAATTACTTTTTGCAAACCTGGGCATAGTGGTGGCCAAGCGAGATGTAGCGAAACATTTGGGGATACCGGAACCACCCACACTTCAGGAATGGAGAGGGGGGATGGACATATAGATGGCAGCCGAGAAGGTGACATACAAGGTCTGTGGGTGCTGGAACAAATTTACTAAAATCTGGGGCCCCGGAATGCGCCACTATGGGTTCACACAAGGGGAAGAGGAGACGCCACTCCAAAACATTTCACATGCCATGACAACGCGAACACCCGGGGAACTTTAACAACGAGAGGGCAACTGTCTGGTCTAATGTATTCACTTTAACTGGTCGGGTAACTATGTTCAATAATGCCTGTCGTGTTACAAAACAAATATCCTACAATCTCTACTCCCACCATAGCACCTTGAGTCTCCCCAAGGTATCCTGGTTCCATTCACTGGATCTCCACGGCTTCAAGGGAGATGATCAGCCACCCACTCAACGTTTGCAGATGACACCGTATCAGACACTCTCATACAAAGAAACCTAAAGGAGAATTCCCTGAAGAACCTAGAATGCTTCACTAGCCCAATGAAGATTTACTTTTGTTCTCAAATCTGACGACATTCTTTTATGGCGTTACCCTTTGCGGCAAGACCGCACTATAAAATACTTTTTGTTATCAGCGTCATTACACTATACTCTGTTACTGCCAGTGTTAGCCTTCTGCTTTCTGCTGGCTGAACTGTCACCCACAGTCTTTCCTCTCCTGAGGCGACATGTGAATCAGACTTTCCACCATCAACCTACAATTTATGGATTACAATTAATGTGTGCTTATCAGACCTGCCGCAGTTCCCTGTAATTAGCTGCAGACGGATGAGCCTCGACTACGTATGTGCTCCACCCACGAACACCCTTACTGAAAGCCGGCACCCAGCAAGGATCCATTCCCTCAGGACACAGCCGCCATCAAAGCAGATTTCTAGTTCTATTTTTGTTTCAGCACTTGCACAGAGCTAAACAACCAATATAGTCTTCTACGTGCTATGGGCAGGACAGTATTTCCTTACATTCATCTAAAACACATGGCTTTGATGCCGCTTTCATGTCGCTCTCTAATCTAGTTCCAACGTTTCACTGGAAGACACTGACACAAGTGGACCCCAGCTCAGTATTTCTTTATGGCTGCAGGAATCTTAAGGTTGCTGGAGCTCAAGGTCTTTGAGGATTGTAGAGTTTAAGTCTCATTGTGAGCAGCTTTCTTGTGCTTCCATTGTTAGTATGTACAAGGAGCGCATTGTAATACTCTACCTTCTCTACTAGGACCACTCTGGCTGTGCTCGCCCTGTCCTCTTCCAATAGTAGATGCGGTCTGCTCAAACCTCTGCTGATGCCACCTCAGCATTTACCTGGGTGCTTATTTGACGAGCAATAATAAGCGGTGTAATAAGCAGAAAGCCCATCTTAATAGTCAAGGAATTGCCTCAGCTTTCCCGCGGGCACTCTCAAAAGAGATAAAGCAAAAAGTCAATTTGTCCTCATTCTAACTAGCACGTTCCATTAACCCTTTACACCGAACAGACATTTCCTTCACCCTTCTTCTGGTCTTACTCTACTTGGAAAGCATGCGTGTAGACTGATGCAGTTTCACTATTAATTTATATGGAGGCTGGACCTGAACCCTCAATAAAAGGAGTGACAGTTAAGACCCTTCTGTTTCAACATGCTCAATGTACCATTTTAGGGAAATCGACCGCATGATCTCCCAGAAAAGAGGCAGATCGTTCTTTTGAAGCCCTCAGCCTGTCTTGTGACAGGGCGCTCGAGGATACAGACCGATCCAGAGCATCAGAAGACCTTGAGCGCTGTTATAGAGAATGTCAAAGATTGACGTCTGGACAACAATGTAGTTCCCAATATCCTGGGATACCACATGCATCGGAGATGGTTTTTTAGCTATCTTTAATGACCTTCAAAAGAAAAGGGGCGGGGGGCGGGGCTTGGCCGGCGATGTGAACGGACGTGTGCCTGCGGAGCTCCCGCTGCCGTTGGGCCCATCATTAGCTATTAGGGCGGAATTCGGGAGTCCGGATTTACCACCCTCCTCCCTGGTACCCCTGACCAGCTGGGCACCGCGTCTGACCACGAGACCTCCGTGATCCGCCTGTGCGCCGGCAGGAACGAGCAGCCGGCTTGCTGCGAGGAGGTCCGCCAGGTCCGTCCGCCATCTTGGGTCCGCGGAGGAGGCGACCTGCGGCGGAGCTTTGAGGACCCTGGGGCTGTCGGCGATCCCTGCCCAGAGCGACCCCCACCCTTCCCGCACTGAAACCCAGCGGCGCTCTCACCTGTGGCCGCAGCGGTAAGGAGGGGTGACGGTAGCGGGGCCCCGGAGCGACTTTCAGGTCTGAGGCGCCCCGTTCCCCGCGCTGCAGAGAGTGAGGCGGTGAGGCGGCAGGACCCGGAAGAGGGCCCCAGGGAGGGTCGGAGACACTGCTAGCCTCCCCGCCCCAGCGGACTGCTCAGAGTGGCTGGCCCTGCGGAGCCCCGACGGGAGGCAGAGGGGACGATCAGAGCGGCGGACTGCGGCTGAAGGTGCCCCCGGGGCACTTTGGAGAGCGGACGGCGCCAGCCTTCAGTGAGGCGCCGAAACAGCAGATTTCACGGCGGCTCTTCCTTGGGGGCGAAAACGGGCCTGGGGCAACAGTGTGTGTCCCTTTCTGGTGCAGACCCCCTCTAGTGGACAAGAGGCCCCCGCTGAAGGACCGCGAGTGGACCTGCTATTATACCTGGCTGGACACGCATAGGGGGTGGAGACGCAGTGGCCTAGGGTTCCCTGGACTGCCTGCTGTGCCACGTGGGGTGTGCCGTTACGAGGCCGGGACCCCCTGAGTGCGCTGGGACTGTGCGCCGGTGCTTCCTACCGCCTCCCTTTGTGTTTTGTGCTTTCGCCCAAGCAGCCTACGACGGGCGAGGGCCCTGTCGCGGCCTGGAGGACGCCCTGTGGCCCACGCGGAGGATGACGCGCACGAACAGGACCAGCAAGGCGGATTCTGCGCCGGCCTCCAAGGGGAACCCAGTGACGGCCATGTGGGGCAAAGTGGGAGCGCCGGCGGCCAGTGGTGGTCCACCTGCGGAGATGGCGGATTCCCCCCTGGTCACACAGGCGTTCATGGCCGCCTTCATGACCGACCTTAAGACGGAGATTGGGTCCCTGCGGTCGGAGGTCCACTCGTGTGTCACGGAACTTCGGAAAGACGTCACGGAATTGGGGGACCGTGTGGACAGCCTGGAGAGGACAGCGGACACGCGCACCGAGGACCAGGAACATCTGTGGCAGCGCTTAACGGCCCTGGAGCAACAGAACATTGAACTCCAAATCAAGCAGGAGGATTTGGAGAACCGGGGCAGGCGGAACAACCTCCGCATCCGCGGCGTGCCGCTCGGTGAAGAAGGGGAGGACGTAATGGACTTTGTGGCGCAACTCCTCCACGAGGTGCGGGCGACGAGGATGTATCGCCCCCTACGCTGGACCGGGCTCACCGAGTGGCGGCGCCTGCGGAGAGATCGGGGCTTCTCCCGGACATCATCACGAGGGTGCATTTCTTTGTGGAGAAGGAGGAGATTTGGAAGCGTGCTAGGGACAAGCCAGACCTGCAATACAAGGGCCACAAGATTCAGATCTTTCAGGATTTGGCGCCCAACACCCTGAAGCGACGACGCGCTTTCCGCCCAGTGACGGAGAAACTGCGGTCCCTGAACATCTCGTACCAATGGGGCCATCCCTTTGCACTTATCTTTCAATGGGAGGGTAAGCGTCGATCCCTGCGATCCTACGATGAGGCGGCGCGTCTCCTCAACATAGCAGGCTCTCATCCGGGGAGCCCCTCCAGACACCCACCGAGCAAGAGGACGCCGCTTACCCCGGACTGGACCACGGTGCCGAGGAGACAGCGTGCGACGCCTGTTGACGTGCCAACAACGAGCCAAGCCAGGCAGGAGGTCATCGCCCACATTAGAGCGCTGGAAGAGGCAGAGATCGACCGTGCAGACCGCTCGCCTACGGGACGGTCCTCCGCATCGTGAGATGGACAGCATACCTAAGTCACTCTACCTGAGGTACTGTTCTCTTATATCCCTCCGGAGGGCGGGGATGGTTGTGGGACGGGAGGGGGGTTGCTTGGACTCCTGAACTCCTTGTGCCGGGCCTAGGAAGGTGGGGGCTCCATACCCTCTAGTGTTCCCGGCCAGTCATGTCCCACCGAGGCTGTCTCCTGGGGAGTGACATCCCGATGGACATTCAAACCCGAGGGTGTAGGATGCCCTACTCTGGAGACAGTGTACTTTGGCCCAGTTGGCCACGTCTTTGCGGCCTAGGCCGTTGGTCCTTCAGATTGCTGAATGTTTGGCTTTCTTGTTCGACTTTCCTTTTTCTCTTTTTTCTATCTTTCCTTCCCTTCTCTGTTTGCTATGGGGGGCTGGGGATGGGGGATGGGGTGGGGTGCGGGGGTGGGCCCTCTGGGTGGGGCTTTGAGATGGTGGGTGCTCTGCTGCGCGAAGCTCTGCGTACTGATCTTAGGGACCCCCATGATGGCGAGTGATTTAGCCAGACCCCTTAAGATTTTATCACTCAATGTTAAGGGCCTTAACTCACCCAATAAGCGTCAACAGCTCTGGCATTACTTCCTGCAGCATGACCCGGACATCATTTTCATTCAGGAGACCCACCTTCTCCAGGCAGATACAAAGCGCATGGCGCACCCTAGATACCCCCTCCAATTCTGGGCTACAGCAGATACGAAAACGGCTGGGGTGGCGGTTTTGTGCAAAGCTGGCATCAGGCGGGGCTCTGACAAGCTCTTCCGGGGTGGTGACGGTCGCTTCCTCAAGGTTTCGGTCGAGGTAGGCTCCCGCCGTCTTACGTTGTGCAATGTGTATGCGCCCAACCTAGCACAGGATCGCTTCCTTCGGGACCTTTTGCATGCTCATGTCCTTCGGGGTGGACCCTCGATCATCTTGGGGGGCGACTTTAATCTGGTGTGGTGCCCTGCGCTGGACCGAAGTGCGGGCTCCTTTCACGGGGCGGGGGCGATGTCCTCAGCGCTGCGTAAACAGTTGGGCGACTTGGGTCTCTTCGACGCTTGGCGCTACTTCTTCCCCGACAAACGGGACTACTCTTTTTATTCTAGTGCTCATCGCTCTTATTCCCGCATCGATCACTTGTTCGTATCGCATGACCTGATATGTGACGTGGTGGATGTGGACATGTCGGACATCTCCATCTCGGACCATGCGCACGTGGAGTTGCACCTCAGAGACCTGCGGAGTGGTCCCCCTAGGGAACGACAGTGGCGCCTGCCCCCACACCTCCTCAGAGATACTGCGGCGGTAGATGACATTCGCACGGCCATCACCTCCTACTTAGAGTTCAACGATCTGCCGGAAACACCGTTCCCGGTGGTGTGGGACGCCTTCAAGGCTACTATTCGGGGTCATATCACCTCTCTCGAGATAGCGAGAGCGCGAGAAAGACGGGCAGTGGAGGAGGGCCTGGTGGTGGCCTTAAGGGAGGCGGAGGCGCGAAACCAAGAGGAGTCCACTCTGAAGGCGCGGAGGCACCTAGCGAACCTGCGGGGGCAATTGCGCATGCTACGTGCGAACCGAGCGGAGAAATCTCTGTTGGCATTAAAGCGCATACATTTTGACGGTGGGGACAAAGTGGGGTAGCTTCTGGCGAGACGTCTGAGGGTCAAGGCGGCCAGATCCCACATAGCGAACGTGCTGCTCCCGGACGGGTCTCGGGCAACGGCGATGGAGGCTAAAATGCAGGCGTTCAGGGACTATTACGCCTCCTTGTACACGGCGGATCCGGCCGGCGCTACCCCGCCGGAGGAGGTCTTGGAGCACTATGGCGGGACGCGCTTGCATCCCGACGTGGCGGAAAGGTTGGAGGAGCCGCTTTCACTTGCCGAGGTGACTGAGGCCATCAAGGATCTGAACTTGGGGAAGACGCCGGGCCCTGACGGCCTACCGCTTTCCTTTTACCGAATATTCCAGGAACAGCTAGGTCCTTATCTCCTCAGACTCTTTGCTTCCTTCGATGGTGGCCAGGGTCCCTCTCCGGACATGGGGATGGCGGAAATAGCTCTAGTCCCTAAGCCTGGGAAAGATCCGGCGCTTTGCTCGTCATATCGCCCGATTGCGCTGCTCAATACTGATTTTAAAATTTACACGAAGATGCTGGCTAAGAGACTTGACCCCCACATGCCGGACCTCGTTGACCCTGATCAGGTGGGCTTCATCCGGGGCCGCCAAGGGGCAGACAATGTGCGGAGACTGGCACACTTGGTAGGGAAGGTACATCATTGGCACATTCCGGCGTGCCTCCTGTCGTTAGACGCTGAGAAGGCGTTTGACCGCGTGGATTGGGGGTTCCTCCAGGCGGTCCTCTGTAGGATAGGACTCGGCCCAAGGATGGTGGCCAGGATCATGGCACCTTATGTGGAGCCGAGGGCGAGGGTCAGGGTGAATGGGAGGTTGACGGATCCGTTTGCCATTGGCAGAGGGACACGGCAGGGCTGCCCTCTATCGCCATTGCTGTTCGCCCTGGGGATTGAACCACTGGCGGACCTGATCAGGCGAAACCCGAACATCTGCGGCGTTCAGATGGGGGGGCAGTCCCATAAAGTGGCGTTATACGCAGACGACCTTATCCTCACTCTGACGGAACCGCAACGGTCCTTGCCGGCGCTGCATGAGGTGCTCTGTTCCTTCGAAAGCGCCTCAGGTCTGAAAATTAATCACGATAAATCGTGGGTGCTTAACCTCACGATCCCTCCGACCGAGGTTCCTCCCCTGGAAGTGCTGTGCCCCTACCGGTGGACGGACCAACATATCCGATACCTCGGCCTCTCCCTGACTCCCTCTTTGGACGGCTGGTCGGCGCTCAACTGGGCGGAATGCCGCAAATCCGTTCTCGCTGATCTGCAACGGTGGAAACCTCTTACCCCCTCTTGGCTGGGCAGACTGAATGCGGTCAAAATGTCTATCTTGCCTAAAATACTCTACCTGTTCCAATGCCTTCCTACGCCTATCCCTCTGCCGAAGATTAGAGCCTTGCAAAAGCACTGTACTAAATTCATCTGGGGGGGCAAGAGACCCCGCTTCTCCCAGGCACTCCTCATGGCCCCGCGGGATCGTGGAGGGCTGGGGTGCCCGAATCTGGTGGACTATTATTGGGCCGCCCACTTGCGGTTTGTCATCGAGTGGGGGATTAGACGGAGTGAGAAGGGGTGGCTACATCTGGACCGGGCAGTCACGGGTCGCACGATCTGGAACCTCGCTTGGACCCATAGGGCGGGAAGGGCCCCTAGTGCTTATATGGCGGTTCCCACTAGAACGGTCCTGGACGTGTGGGACAAGGTGGCGGTGCGAAAGGGCCTGACGACTTTCCCCTCGCCACACACCCCCATAGAGGATAATCCGTGGTTCCCTCCGGCTAACCACACTACCGCCTTTCGCAGGTGGACACGAGAAGACTGCAAAGTCCTTACGGATCTCTTTGACGGAAGCTCCATTAAGTCCTTTGGCCATTGTAGAGAGGAGTTCCATCTTCCCCCAGAGGCTGAATTACAGTTTCTGCAGTTGCGTCACTGGGCCCTGTCGGATGCGATGTACCCGGGGGCCACTCGGGCCTTCACCCCATTCGAGAGGCTGGCCCGCTCCGGTGCGGGCGCGAAGGGCCTTATATCAAAAATTTATCAGATTCTGCAACATCCTTCTACACACCCTGCTCACCCGTATCAGCGTCGTTGGCAGGAGACTCTGGGTGCTGATATTGATCATGCGCAGTGGTCCCGCCTCTGGAGGGATGTTCCTAAGGTATATCGCAGTGTGCCGCAACAGGAAAATGCGTACAAGGTAATGACGCTGTGGTATTATACGCCCCAACGCCTGCACAAGATGTTTCCCTCTGTGCCGCCCGGTTGTTGGAGATGCCATCATGTGCCAGGTGACTTCATGCACATTTGGTGGACCTGCCCTGTAATCGCTATCTTTTGGAAGGAGGTGTTGAGCCACATTCGGGGGGTGCTGGGATTTCCCCTGCCTGATGCTGCTAGCACGATACTGCTGGGACTCAAGCCTGTTGACCTGCTGGCCTTGACCCGCAGTGACTGGACCTTAGCGATGCAAATGTTGGGTGCCGCCAGACAACTTATCGCTCTGTACTGGAAGAAGGTGGAGGCCCCCCCTCTAGCTGTGTGGTTCGGCAGACTGTGGCAAGTCATTACTATGGAATTGCTCTCGGCCAGGCTGCAGTCTCGCACGACCCGCTTTGAAAAGGTTTGGAGGCCACTAGTAGCTTACCTTTGCAGGAGCGAATACGCTAGGAATATGCCCCCATCGATGCGAACATTGCAATTGGTGGAAGATGCGGTGCTCCCCTATACCCCTCGCAACTTGTAACGCCCCCGCCGCGGTGACTGTCTCCCCTGTCTCCCCTACCTCCCCCTACTCTTCCCCTGCTCTTCTTCTCTTCTCCTTCTAACCTCTGCTTTACTCTTTTGACGGCCTTCTCTTAGGCCTCTGGTTGACTGTTGGGCCCCTAGGGCCGGTTATTTGTTTCTGTTTATTATGTTTGTACCTACCCGCTCCGCGGGAAGATATATAAGGCGGGGTATCAATGGGATGTACCGGGCAGCGCTTTTTGGCCCCCTTCCTGACTGACTTCGTGGGATCTTGATGGACTTTGATGTGCAGATCGGCAAGTGTGATTGGACATTTCGATTTATGCAGACTTCGCACCACGAACTCTTTCACGCGGCCGGCCCCATGAGGGTTGTAGGCTTATCGCTGTGTCACTGTGACCCTTTTCTTATGTGTGTCTCCAACTGAGGCTTAATAAACAGATGTTGAAATAAAAAAAGAAAAGGGGCGTTAGAAGTAGGCCTGTCATTCTTTGGGTCGGTGTCCTCAAGAGAGGCCATATTTATCCGTGGGCCCACCGGACCGTTCTAATGAAATAATCAATTTATATGAAGAGAAAAGAATAAGAACCTCTTTCAACACCAGCACAATTCGGGAATTTTATCTTTGTTAGACTTAAAGAGCCTAGTCTACAGAAAGATCTCAGAAAGCACTGTTTGCCAGCCTGGATATCTTCCCAGACAGATATGCTTCTATACCTACCTTTATCATCTTCCATTATTGCTTAATCAATAGCCTAAATCTTATTCTTATAAAATCTGCAAATACTTTGCAATAGTCATTAGATACTTGCTGCATGTAGGAGTAGTAAATGTAATTGCCCGTATTTGTAAAGCAACAAGTACCTGAGGGAGTCAAGGCACTGGGGGCCGTCGGGAAGATTAAGCGAGCTATTGCACAGAGTCACACAGTGCTGGGCTGATCTGCCGTCGGCGATCGAACCGTGAGCCCCCGGGTTCCGGAGTCAGCCACACCTCTTCCCAGTAGTGACTGGTTCCACTATGCCTTTGATAGTTCTGAGTAGTGCCAAAGTTCAATTAGATGAATTTCTAACAGTTTCTGATCGAGATGATTCACTAACAAACCACCTGATTTGTATTCTGTACTATGTTTTCAGGTCAATTTAAAGTACTCGAGTTTTTTGCTCCTGAAATTATCTGGGTTTTTTTGTAATCATACCGTCTTTTAAGGGAATTCCCTTTAAGGTCTTCCTAAACATATTACATATCTAGTTACTCAACTTCTCTTAGGACATCTTCCCAAGATGTGCCTACTCTGACCACCTTAAAACCACCCATTGGTATCCTTCTGCCAATTGGTCCGTTTCAAAGGCTTGAGTATCTGACACTGTGCTCTTCAACAGCCTCATCCAGACGTATGTTGTTGGCGTTATTATGGTTCTGCCTCCGTAGTCCATACTATGCAATCCCACTGCACCTTGGTGCTAAATCCTACTACTCTTTATTTATGAAGAATCTTAAAACCTGCTTGTTCGGTTAATTCCTCTAGTTTGGTCGCTCTACTGATCGGATACTCCTTCTGCACTGTGCGCTATACAAATAGGTTTTTACACATCTATTTTATGTCCTTGCATGAGGACCTGCACCTTCCAAGCAGCCCCATTCAGAACAGAAACTCACCAACAACACTTCACCTCAAGCAATAAACTCACACCAGACAACCACCAGCAAACAACTGCTCTAAGCTATCATTCGTTTCTTTGCCGAGACTGGGACGCTGTTGAGTAATGCAGTCTGATAGCCCTCTGGGTAGTCCACAATCTGTGTTTCAATGTCCACCCCCCATGATAAACAACCTTCCTCCTCTAGGACCCACTAAACTGGCGTCAGGAATCAGCCACCTAGAGAAAAGATCTAGATGGTCACAGAATACAGACTCTTCCAACTAACATCCAGCTGGACACACAGAATGCAGACAACACCTCACCACCAACACAACCAGACGCAACACAGAGACCATTTTCAAATCGATTTATTGGATGATCAACAACATATAAAACAAACACAAAGTGACATTAAGATTTTTGAGAACTTAGAAATCTAAGACATTTCAGTTCTTTCTAAAGGCACACTGTGATTTTGCATTTTCATCACTAAATCATGTTTACTGAATGTGTGACTGTCAAGGAAATCTTGATTTTAACTAGAATGTAATAATTAGATGCATTTTGGCAGCAAACAGCAACATCCATGTATCATATGATAAAGTACCTTGATTAATATTGTTCACAGCAAAGAAAGGCAACCAAGAAGAAATACAGCAAGTGTGCTCTCCTCTAAAATATGCCGTCAGTGGAACTTTGACGAGCTAAATACCTTCTGATGCACACAAGTACTATATTGGTACACAAGGTTTCTGCCATTAGAAACCTAACACCTATAGTCTCTATGAAAGGACCATGAGACAAAAAAAACAAAATAACAGGCATAACACGGGTGTTTCGTTATCTTGAGATCTCATTAACTGAATTTAAATCCCCAGATGCAGTTAAATGGGAAGAAGAACTAGGGAGAAAAATAGATGAGCCCTCGTAAATCTACATATAGGACTGAGCTGCATAGTCAATATATGTACCCAACAAAGAAAATGGGTATAAAAACATTAAGAATGCTTCTAACTTTTATTCACCTCCATGTATTGTTTATTTTCCCACCGGAGTGCTGGCGATGCGGTTAGGAAAGAGGCACCATGTCTGGGTGGTGGCGTTGGGAGGTAATCCAATCTTTCTGGGAGAAAACAATCACCAAGATGAAGGAGATTGTAGGTGTAGAACTGAAAATGAACTCTTTTAACCATAGTTTTGGGTGATACCAGGAAGAAATCAGAATACCCACTGCCTGGGATGCAAGCAAGATATTATAGGATTCTGGAATCTGTGACCCCAGCCCTTCCAAAAGAACTTCTTAGAGAAGGGTTGGAACGTTCCCGGTGAAGAGTGGGAAAATGGGTCACTAGACCTTGAAGTTTGGAAGCATATTTCACCGCAGTCCTGGAATTGATAATGCAGAATGAGGGCTTGCTGGAGGGGGGATTGCTGAACAACCAAGAGATGAAACTTCCACTATTTACATAACAAATCTGATTTGTGCTGCACTTTCATTTATTTTGGATCTCTTTTTTGATGTCATGTGTGAAGCAAAGTTATGTAGTGCAGATGGAGGAAGTAACCTAAATGGCTATACACATAGGATTCTAAATGCTGTTATACAATATATTGAGAAAAGTAAGAATAGAAATATCTATGAAAAGAGTGAGCTATGCTGGCCAGTAAGACATCAAAGAACAAGGGAAAGATTTTAAGAAGGGGAAAGAGGGCGAGAGGGACAGGTAAAGCGAGAGCGAGAAAAAGGTGACCTCAGTGCCGGTCAGCAACCTTAGGGCACGTTGGCCACTTCAGCAGAATCTGTCCATCACATCTACTTTTCTAATCTAAAGCTTTCCATTTTATAGACATTTTTATCAGATTGAAGGCTTAGGCATTTAATCTTGTTCTTTTTTTGGTTCTCAATACACTCAAAATGATTTTTCCCAGAGATAGTAAGTGCAGTACTCTGATCTGGGTCAAACTTAAGACCTACATGTGATTCATGCACTCTTGCAAACTTCAGTGAAGGGCTCTACTGCGATCTCAAACCCATATCCCATGGGCACACGACTTGGAATGAACAGATACTGTGCTTGCCAAAGAAAAGCCCAATGGGTAAGACCAGGGGAAGAGGAAGAGATCGTTTAAATCCAATATTTCACCTCCAAACTTTGCCTTCCTTACTGAAACCCCAGATGACTGTATCCTCTTGAAGCACACCACTATGTGCTGGCTCTAGTTTTAAGGCGATTATTCTCTGCCCCAAACAACTTTGCAGAGCCGACAAGATTGCTCCGCGATCTACGTGTTCACTCTCATCATCTGGTATGACCTGGAGGTCATTAGCTTAAATTCTGCTGGGATGACTGAGTGTTTCATCCTTTTGAGGCCAATACAGTGAGTACCACTAAACTGGGCGACAGTAACACCAGTTATGTACAGTGCTCAGGAATGTCAAAAGCTGTGGGAAATGAAAACAAACCGAGTACAATCTCTGGTTGACAGCTCTGCTGAAAGGAGTCAAACTGGGAACCTTCACTGCATAGACCCTTCTAGTGTAACCGGCTTACCTTCACCCTGGGCTGATCGTGACAAAAGCTGTGCACACTTCTTACGTTGCACCCACAAATACGAATCCTTTGTTCCAACAAAGTCAATAGAAAGTCTCTTGGTATTGAACAGACTAGAACTGAGGCCTAGGAGCGCCTCAAGGTTTTGGTCCAACAACACATGTTCAATCATGTATAATCTTCAGAAACAGTTGTGGCTTTGTCCTTTCCTGGGAGCCTCAGGGGCTAGCTCACAAAGGAAGGATCACAACTTCTTCTGGTGAGGCCCAAGTCCTCTGAATAGTCCACTGGCCACCAACATTTGTCTGAAGTAGTTCGGCTCGGCTGCCTCTCTTTGAGGCAGTCCTTTCACGCTGTTGACACATAACTACATACTGCGGAAAATAACCGGTTTCCAATGTCAAATTGAAAAAAAACAGCAGTTCACAAGGTAGGCCGGTAAGACACAATCAAAGAAGATACAGAGTGCTTGTCAAAGCATCATAACTAAGTATTCCAGGAACAGTAAAGCTCCCAACATCATTCCTTCACTATAAAGCAGACAACTGAGACCAAAGTCAAATCCACAACTATTGTCCCATTGCAAATCCAGCAATAATGAGAGAGCGATGGAAAAAATAGCAATATCTAATCTTTAACAACAGGTACAATGTACAACGCTGTGGATGCCAAGATCTCACTTGGGCGTCTGCCCAGGGCGCAGAACAGTAAACACACATACGGCGAAAGGCAGGTGAAGTTCATTTCACCATGAAAAACTTCCCTCAACCAACCTTCGTTATCAGTCTCTGCACTGTTGCCAAAGCATCATGCTCTTATTTACCGTCTCTAATCCCTCCGGGCCAAATGTTAGTGGAGTGCCAAGGTCAGCCAACGTCCTCTCTACAATACACCAGGACCGTGTAGGGCCACAAGTAGTCGCATAATCCCAAGTTCTCATGTCTGTGTGAGAGCTGATGCTGCCAAAGAAAGTTTAGTAATCTTCATGCACAAATTGTAAGTGAAGTAGTTTATGGTAACCACAACAATTCAGTCAAAGTATACGCAATAGGTTTACAAAGTGTTCAAAAAGCCCTCTCTAGTATCTAGGAAACAGGCGAAGATGATCGTGGAAACTATCAGCGGAGTGGACCACTAGATCATGTGAAAACGGGCAGCCGACAGTGATAACTTGTCGGTTCTGGATCGCTTTAGGACAGGTGGTGCTCATAACGTTACCTCTGCTCCAATTTTATTAGATTTAATGGCAGCTTTTGAAAAATATTACTTTCGAGTAAAAAGTTGGTGCATGATCTACATTGGCTTAGCTTGGTTGTATCTCTTTCTTGGAAAACAGATTACAAGTAAACATTCTAGGGAACCTTACTACTGCTTCTGTTCCAATAGCCACAGGCGTTCGACAGGGCTCCATCCTAATTTCACACGTACACTCTTCCGCGTAGGTAAGTAGTCAGCGCTTCTGGGTGCAGATTCAGCACTTATGCGGATGATACTCTGCTGATTTTCAATCAGCCAACGTCACCCTTGTTTTACTGAACGTAGTAGAAAGGTAAATCGACCAAAACTGGTTAAAGTTTAACATGGAACAAACTGAGATCCTAGCAGATGGAAACCCTTCCTCTGCCTGCTCCTCCCCTCTGGTGTGCCACCCCGGTCCTCTTCCAGCATCTGAATCATATGTCACAAGCCTTGGACTCAAATGAGATAAGAAACGGACAATAAACAGCCAGTCGTCTAATCTTCTACCTTTTGACTGTGCTATCCTGGACCCACTGTGCCACTACCCCATGGAAAGCAGAAACGCAGTGATAGTAGCAGTCACAGGAGCTAGATTACACTCCTCTCTTTCTCTATTTTGGAATATCTATCTTTGTGAGAACCTATGAACAATCCCGCATCAAGCACCTTGTTACGCTTTCCTCCCGTTTTACCGTATCCAGGCTTATTTGGGACCTGCTCCACTGGCCAGATATTCTAAGCCGGAGATCCTGGTCGACTCTCTTCATAATCCACCAGTGTTTAGATGCAAAAGCCCCAGAATTTCCAAAAGTAAAAATCTGTAGATATATTCCTACCTGGACTCTTTGGAAATCTTCAGCAAATGTACTTGTGCAAACTTCCTTCAAATAATCACTGATGTGGTACCAAGATTCTTGGAGGTGCCAAGGTCAACCCAGGACAGAGGGGTTCTGGCACACACCAGCTTGCTTTTCTTTATGGAATATGCACTTAGAAACTTGTTCAACTAAAAAGAGTTGAGAGCCTGTTCAGAGTGGTTCCAAGGCAGGAGCACTTCTTAGACGTGTAAAAGCTGCTCCGGACAATAAGATGCCACGCCTTGCAAACTGGATTGAGGCGCATATGCCACGAGGTTATACCGCTTGAAAGGGAACCCTGCAGCCCAAGAACAAAGAAGGTGAGGCTAAGGCCGTTATCGATGGCCTTTACATAGTGGATTTCTTTCTTTGGTCTAGAATCTCTTTCTGAAAACTTTCATTCCATGAAGACGTCTAGGTGAAAGGAAACTGCTCCTCTTCAAACTCAGGTGAATTCCAAGGTTGAGTGGACCACAACTCGTGAGGCAGAAATATTCATAAATACAGAACATCGCTGGGATCCCAGAACAAATCATTTCAAAATAACTGCAGATCTATTTACGGGTAACTGATAACTGGCATTTCCAAACGTGCAGACAAACTCAATTTCCTACACAGGATATGTTTCAAATATTTTCTTTTTGATCAATGCACAAGATGGCAATCGAGCAAAAAGCCAAACACCTGCTGCAATGGGAGAAAACCTAAACTTTAGGGAGCAGAAAACATGAAGAAAATATAGCCTGGAAGGCTCCATGTCGCATGTTTAGCCTATTAATGAAGAATGTCATAGGCAGAAGAAAGGGTGCCCCATGAGACTCAAACACGGGTGATGCTGAAACAGAACGGTTTACTTTCGGAAGAGATCAATTTAATGTTCTCTAAAACCTATACGGTCCCTCCGTTCACTTTTGCACTTCCTGCTTCTTTCCTCATCCTTTCTCTACGGTATTCGTCCTCCTATATTGTTACAACTGAGATGACTCGCTCCACTTACATATCTTTCGTTTATCTCACCTCTGCTCTAGCTCTAGCACTTCTTACGCATGAAACGTTTGTACTCTCCTCAACACGCGTGTAATTACTGCCCCCGTCTTTAACCGCATCGATGCTCGCAGATTTACAACCATGCGCTGGGATTTTCAAAAACCCATTATTCATGACGAGCTGGGCTCGTCATGAGCGTGTGAGCAGGCTACTGCATGACGAGCCCAGCTCGTCATGAGCGTGGAAGGGGTTAAGGTAGCTTCATCCACATCCTCCTAACTATGACCTACTTTCCCTTGTTTATTGTTCTCCTGTTGACTATTTGTACTTATGCTCTACCTGCAATGCTCATCAGTTCTTGTACATTGGTGCCTTGTTGTCTATTTGTAATTATGCTCTACCTGCAATGCTCATCAGTTCTTGTACATTGGTGCCTTCCAGGGTGCACTTGTGACAAGAGTTTACATTTCCTGGTGCTCTCTCTCAGTCTTCTATTAATTAACTGGACAGAAGCCCAACCCAAGAACTCTCCTCTACTAGTGTAGACTGGTGACAAGGCTGCTGCCTGCCAGTGACCACGCACAACCTCACCTCCCAGAAGAACTGCGACTACTTCAACAGCAAAGTGCCTCACCAGATCTCTCACCCGCAACCACTAAACAGATACAAAGAAATCCTCCAACTATTCATAGAGGGGCCTTGGAGGAAAATCTTTAAGACGTACAAGCAGATAAGGAACACGTAACATAAATAGAACACTATCAAAACATGAGATGGGAAAAAACAAGCTGCAGGGAAGAAGGTGGAAGGGAATTGAGACATTAAAGAACCTACGTATGTCAAGGATGGAAAACAGACCAAGCTCACAGATAGCAGTCTGTGTAAGAGACAGGAAAAGCAAACCCCA
Organism: Lissotriton helveticus; assembly: GCF_964261635.1. Lineage (NCBI taxonomy): Eukaryota > Metazoa > Chordata > Amphibia > Caudata > Salamandridae > Lissotriton > Lissotriton helveticus. Next base: position 9,487,898 of record NC_136067.1, on the reverse strand, counting down.
GAAAAGTCTCAGAAACATAACCTACGCTGATTGAACTGGTGACACCATAGAGAAGACAAACAGTTCTAACTTGTAACAAGTTCTCCATCACGTGCACCTAATTCAGTTCATCTATTGTGATGTTGTCGACTCGAACACCTTTTTCAAAGAAAATGCATTTCTCGAAATATGAACAAACTGTCCGTACAACAGCAATAGTCCCTTTCAATTAAAAAAAAAAAACATATGCACACGTAGATCTGCTAAAAGAAAAAAAAAGCATTTGCAATGCAATAGGACTCGCATTTACGCAAGACCTATTGCATTGAAAACGGGAGGGCGGGAGAGGGACAAGAAGACACGAACAACGGGAGTGCGGAGAAGGGGGGTGAGGGCACGAGAAGAAATTAGTGCTCATTCAACACTAGAGGTAAAGGGGCTAGTAGCCATGGAAGGATACAAATGATGAAATGGCTATCATAAGGCGGGACTAGCAAGCCTATTAACCAATTGGAAGGCAGCATTTAGAAAAGACAAAGACACAAGCCAATGAAACAGAAGGGCAGGGAGTGGGTGTGGCTTCTCTCCTGTAGTCTATTACCACAGATCAACCCCAAAGCAGCGCTTGCACGCAGTCTCAGGGCTCAACCTAAAAATGGCTTTTCACAATTCAGAGGACCATCACTGCTCCAACCAACCTCCTCTTTATTTTTCCATTTAAAAGAGAAAAAATAAAGCACATGATTTCATGGGCATTCAGCCTTGGCTAGATGAAGCCTGAGAGCGACCTGGGCAGGCAGCCACGGTGCCCACTCACAGTCCCAGAGTACTGATCTCAGCCTTGGCTGGATGAAGCCTGGCAGCGCCCCTGGCAGGCAGCAAAGGTGCCCCCTCAGAGGACTGATCTCAACAGCAGCTGGTCCTTCAGTGTTTTCTGCTCTCAATGAGCAGGACTCCTGAAAGCATGGTACAGTCTTTCAACTGGGTTTTTACAGAAATGAGGCCTCGCTACAGCACACACAATACTAACAACATTGTAGGAGACGCACAAAGCAACAAATGTAGTTGAAAGTGTGGTGGATGCCAACGCGTAGAAGCTCAGGCTTCAAGGTGTCAGTCGAGGTATGTAGTTAATCTACCAGACAGGGCTGTAGTACCCCAAAATCATCAGTTAAGGGAATACACAGCAATGACTGCTTCAATCTTAATGCACCATGACTAACAAAGATTTTTTTTCCGCTTAGGATGGAGGGGTGTTTGTGCGCATAAAAAGGAGTGTACATCTCTGTTCTTTTACAGCTCTGCTCTCACTTGTTGTCTTGGTCTATATGTTCTTCTGCAGCTCTCCCGCGCTTGAGGAGAACCCCCTATGTTTATGGTTTCACTGCTCGTCCATCACAGCACACCTTACTCGCCTTCCTCTGGTGCATGCACAATACTCCACCCCAGTTTGAGTCAACAAGGCATAGAAAACACCATGGATTTCAGCACATAACAAGACTTTAATACTCCACAGCCGCTTAAATGACTTCATAGTGCATAAAATACATGATGATTCACAGTCAAATACCCAGAGAAAGCTACTTTAAGACACCTGTTTGGGAGAATGCTCAAAATAAAGTGCCAGGTGCTCCGTCTAGACGAACCGCCATGTCAGCCCTTCCACTGCTATGTCCTGTCTGTGACGGACAGCCGAATATTTGGTAAATGAACAAGGCTACAAGAGGACAGGACGATGCCGCCCTCTCTCCCAGACCCCCCGATTGTAACCCACTGCTCCTGGAGCCAGAGTCATTTCTACCACTTTAATAAATATACAGAGAGTGCAGGCTGGAGGGGTAAACTGTGGCAGGTCATGTGCTGCTTTTCTGCCCACTTGCGACTCCGTCGTTAACCTTCGAGTGCTGCGAACATCAAAAATAAAAATAAGGTGTCAGGTGTGAGCTCGCAAGCAAGACAGGCTCTCACCACATCTAACCATTATCATTTGATACACATCTCAAGCTCATGATACTGGATTGAACAACCCCACAGAACGAGAATGCCCAAGGCAGTTTAACCGAACAGGTCACATCGATGGCAGCAACGCACGCTTCCTCACTATTATCCACCTACGGCACTGGGTTGAGATCTGCAAGGCAACACCGCAAGGGTCGTCTCCAGTGTCTGTACACAGCATACTCTGATGTCTCTCTAGGTCCATCAACTTCAAGGACTAGCCCAGGCGCCCATACCCAGCACCCTTGCCTCTTTAGACTGCCGTTTTCAGATACTAGCTCCAATGTCCATACACAGAACTCTACGCCCCCTCTAGACCGGTCACCCTCGAACACTAGCTCCAGTGTCCCTACACAGCACACTCTGCTATCTTTAGACCGGTCACCCTCAATGACCAGCTCAATGTCCGTACACGGCACTCTACAGCCTCCCTCTAGACCTGTCGTCCTCAAACACTAGCTCCAGTGTCCATACACAGCACTGCCCACCCACTCTCTCTCTCTCTCTAGACATGTCCCCTTCAAGGACTAGCTCCAATTTCCATACACAGCACACTCTGCTATCTTTAGGCCGGTCACCCTCAATGACCAGCTCCAATACCCGTATACGGCACTCTCCGCCCTCCCTCTAGACCGGTCACCCTCAATGACCAGCTCAATGTCCGTACACGGCACTCTCCACCCTCTCTCTGGACCTATCCCCTTCAAAGACTAGCTCCAACTTCCATACACAGCACACTCTGCTATCTTTAGACCGGTCACCCTCAATGACCAGTTCAATGTCCGTACACGGCACTCTGTCCTCCCTCTCGACACATCACCTTCAGTTGGGGCGCAAGTTGGTATGTTAGTACTAGTCTACTTAAATTCACCCTCTGTGTGTAATGTCACTCAAGGTTTGTGTATTACAGAGCTTGGAGAACTACCACTTGTGCCTGCGATGCTGCGTTCATCAGGTGGGCGATGCAGGCCTCCTGAGGAAACACATGACCAAGAAGGCGTGCATCAACATCCATCAATGTGCCGAAACCGATGGCCACATGACATTGCTCCCTTGTTATGTTATGTTATTTTTATTTATACAGCGCACAGCTGCCCCAGCGAAGGGGCGTCCTGGCGCTATGAGAAGGCAAACACAACACAACACCGGAAAAAAGAGGGCACAGAAAACAGCCTTCCCATGCCATAGTGGCTTTGACCAGAGTCAGTCCTTGGAATAACAAGTTTAATTAAGCTACTCACTGCAGGCTCACTGGGTCTTTCATAATTTTACCCCTTTATATCCTGGGAAGATTTACGACAAGTTGTGCAGTCACAGGGTGGGTGGAGCTGAAACGCAGGAGGGGTTTGAGAAGGCTGCGAGCACTGATGACAATCAGGGTTCTAAACCAGGAGGCAAAAGGTTTACTGGTGTGGAGCCCCTCTTGGTGCTGGGCCCATCCAAGATGCAAAGCCCTACGAAGGTTTGGGCTGACTTTAAAGAGGGCAGTAGTTGGAGATGCCAAGAGAAGGAATGCAGCAGAGCACTGCAGCCTGGAGGCAACAAATGTAAAAGAGGACAGAAGCCTCTCCTTGCAGTTCATTACAAGAACAGGTAAATATAGAACATTATAATACGGTAGAAGGAAGGCCTGTGCTCGTTCTGAACTTATACCAGCCCTTCTCCAAACAATCGCTGGAGGGGGAATGTTCCAGCATTATCTCAGCCGGAACTCTTTCCAGCAGAAGAAACCTCGCTGGTGGTGCCCAGTGAAGCACAACTGCTTAAGAGGTGTTAAGGCACTAATAATTATTTTTAACTGATGGCAAACTGGAAAAGTCACTCAGCAGAGACACAGTTACACCTTTAAGCCCATGTAATACTGCACATTCATTTAAACCTAATCCTTCTATAAACAGCCAACTTATTTTGTTACACTACTAGTTTGGAACTAGAACGGGAACCAGGCCACAGGCGGATTTGTTCCATACCATATTTATGCCTGACAGACCACGGACGGGCACTAAGAATTATAATGAGGCTACATTAGCTTCTGATGAAAGAGATCTTGAAAAAGGTGGCCTAGCCATTTCACTTCTGAGCCACAGCTCAGCAACAAGGGGGTGCTGATTACTGCCCGTGATCCCCCCCCCTTTAAACAAAGGCAAAGCTCTCTAGTGTGCACGGATTTAACAACACGCAAGGGCCTTTGACACAGGTGACGCCTGGGTGATAACCTACAACAGTGACTGTGAGAGGGGTTTCAGTATGCATTCAAAACCTGAAACTCTCCCGGAGTGCCAGCTAGCAACAGCTAAACTCCTACAAGCGAAGAGCGGATTATCAGTGATTCACATTTCCCAGGATACAGAATAGTGTTCAGTCTTTTTCTTTTTAAACCAGACGTCCCATCCCTGATGTACATTCTACAAGCAGCTGCAGTGCCCCCAAAATAAACAAGCTATCTAAAATCAGGAGTAGCTGTCAGGAAGAAGCAAGGGCCACACCAAAGAAAGATCAGAGCATTTAGTGACACCAGAGAGAAAGCCAACAGTAGAAAGCCAGTGCACAAAAGCAGAGCAACCACCGACACCAGGGGAAATGCTGGGAGTAGAAAACAGAAAGCAGGGTGCCTGGTGACACCAGAGAGAAGGCCACTAGAGATGGAAAGCAAGGTAACCCGAAATACCAAGAAGTACCACCGCACCAGAAAAAAGTCCCAGGAGACACCAACAAGAAGGCCAGCAAATCAAGATCACCCCCACATTATCTGAAAAGTATCACATTTGTGCATTTCATCCTACAAGCTCTAAAGAGAGGCCCTGATGCCCGCCCAGGACAACATACTACAGTAAGAGGCAATGGGCACAGAGCAACCTGCTTCGAAGAGCTGGTGGGTGTTCCTAGAAGGGCTCCTTGAAGAACAAGTTACTTACCTTCGGTAACGCTTTCTCATGGGAACGTTCTTTAACCACAGATTTCTCACCTTTAGATTATCTCCAGGCACCAGACAGGATCTGGAAGGATTTTTAGCATTGCCCCTGCACTCGAGCAAGTAGAGCCACGCAGCTCTGCTCTGCCATGGAAATGGCGGCTGGAGCCGGATATAGACAGTATACAAAAGCGCAGACATCAGTTTCTTCCTGGACATCGTCCACACCCTCAAATGCAAAGCCCAAAAGCTTCTGATCTTATGCCAGAGTGCAGATTTCTAAATTGGGAATTTTTTACATGGAAAGGAGTCCATTCCACAAAACTGGGGGGTGGGGCGCTGTTGTGGAATCTGCGGTTAATACAGAACCAACCAGAAAGAGCATTACTGAAGGCGAGCAACTTGTTCTTCTGATTGATACTTTTAACAACATATTCCTCAACTTTAGATTAGATACCAAAGCAGGACTTCCCTGATGGTGGGTGTCTGGAATAATTCAGACAAAAAAGTCCTGCAGGACCGAACAAACAAAATGCCCTTCCCATTTGCCTAGCTATCAAGTCAGACAAGTTTGGTAAACATAAGCACTGATGCCACGTTGCTGCCTGTCAAACATCCAGGGCTAGCACTCCACTTCCAAGCACAGTGGTAGCCACGGCCAGGAGGAATGGGCCCTCAACCCTTCAGGAGACTGCTTTTTGCTATCATAAAACTGATATTAATGCAGAGGACCATCTACTTGGAGAAAATGTATTTCCGCCCTGCTTTGCCTTTCTTTATCCAAGCAAAGGGGTAATTGTTCACCCCATGGTCTTTGGTACGATCGTTGTAAAAGCTGAACGCACTATTGGGGTCGAAAGGAAGACATCTCTCCTCCTCTTTCAAGGAGCGAGGCAGAGCAAAGTACGTTGCAAATGTGATCGACTGTCTGACATGAAAGTGAGTCACAATCTTCAGTAGAAAGGAAAGAAGGTGGTGTGGGGCGGCTCGACTGACAAGAGCTTGGAGCTCACTCAAGCGACGGCTGAGGCTATTGCGATCAGAAAGACAGTCTTCAGGATCCATAGGGAATGACGACAGTTGGTATGACAAATGCAAAAAGTTAAAAGGCCCAACAAATATAGGTTAGGAGTGCCTACTGCAAGTTCTTGTTGACCAAAGACAGAACACACAATAGCACATCCAAGAGTTTAGCTTACAACGGATCCACAGTACGGCTGCCACACCAAGCCAAAAATTTGCCCTAGCACCAGGCATAAACAGATTTTGTAGAACGCCGGCCTGCCTGCCTGCCAGGATGAAATACACTAATTTGGGAGGTCGCTCAAGTGAAGTTGCTCTATCTCCACGCATGGAGGAGTAGATTGAGAAGGCTAGTTGCACAACCCAGTTCATCTGCAGGAATAGAAGATCCTCCTAAAGCAGTAGCATGATTGGAAGACAGACACTCATGCTCAGAGGTTCTGGGTACCACAATCTCGTAGCACAATCCTGAGCCACTAGGAGTACTTGGTCCTGGCCGTTCCTGATCTTCAGAACTCCGGTAAGGAGAGTTAGCCGTAGGAAGGCACAAAGGAGTTGGTGCTAAACTCTAGGCAGAATGCGTTTTGGCGAGAGATCCTTCTTGGGAACTCCAACGTGTAAATGTGCTGTGGGTTCTCAGTTGTGGTGAAGCGATCAAGTCGGTGCTTCCTCTGTTGCTGGAAGACACCCTACGTCACCTCCAGGTGTAGCGGCCATTCATGATCTGCCGTCAGCTGAGAATGTCCGCCCTGGTGGTGTACAATCAGGGAGATGCACTGAAGATTCAGCCAGATCCAGAGGTGCCGGCCCTCTTGGAACAGAGCCTACGACCCCAGGCTCCTGGCTTATTGCAACATCAAATAGCAGTGGTGTTGAGCGCGAAACCCTGAATCAGTCTCCCTTTGATGGACCACAGGAAGGCTTTGAACACTGAGCATTCAGCCTACATTTCAAGCATGTTGATTTGGCGGTGGGTGTCCTCCAGAGCCCAGAGTCCTCTGATCCCCCCCTCAAATGACCTCCCCCAGATGACCTCTCCACCCCAGCTGTAATGCACCGTCACCACTGTGAGCTCTTGGGTGGGGTAGGGCGTGGCGTTTGCCACTGGACCAATTACATTCAAGCGGCCACCACAGCAGATCCTTTGCCGTCTCTTTTGAAACTTGTAAGGAGTTCGACAGGTTCCCTTGTTGCTGGACCCACGGAGTCTCTGGATCCCACTGTAGAGCCTGCATGTGCCACCTGGCATGGTCGACCAGCAGAATACAATAGGCCAGTAGGCCAAGAAGCCTCAAAGCCATCCTCCCTGAGACCCAGGACTTCGGCTGAAACATCTGGATCAAAGCGTAAAAGTCATAGACTTGTTGTTCCGAAAGAGCCCTGTATTCAGGAGCCTCTGAGAAGGAGTCCTGTGTTACTTTGTACGTTCACAGTGAACTCCAACGATGTAAGGAGGTTTACCGTCTTTCAGACGTGGTCCGAGGCAGGGAAAAGCCTGCCTTCAACAGACCATCATCAAGGTAGGTGAAGACTGGTACCCACCCAACACCTGAATGTACTCTGTGAGCACCAGTATCACCTTCACCAGAAGGGCACTGCCGAGGTGAATGGCAAACTTAACATGCTCCGGATCCACCTTGAGCCGCAGGTAGCATCTGTGAAGGCTGCAGAACGGGATATGGGAATAAGCACCCTGAAGGTGCACCACCACCATCCTTGGCCGACAGAGCCTGGGTGAGCATCTTTCATTTGTTCTTCAGCAGGAAGAAATTAAGGGGTTAAAGATCTTAAAAATGGCGAAGGCCTCTGCCATTTTTCTGCACTAAGAAATAATGGGATTTTCACCCAGTTCCAAACTCGGTGACCGAAACCCTCTCTATGGCTCCTTGATCCAAAAGAGCCGGGACTTCTGTAGCAAATTGGAGAACTGGTCCTCTGACAGTATTTCCGATGTAGGTGGAAGAGGTGGTGGGGGTAATCCCCTAGCGATGCCTAGAAAAGGGTGTAATTGGTGATTCTGCCTTGAAGGTATTGAAAAACCAAGGGAGTGTGCAGTAGCTCACCTCTCTTTTTATGTGTTCAAAGATAGAGTTGGCCTTCTCGAAAGAGATAAGAGACCAGTCAAAAGGCATTTGACTGAGTGATGACTGAAAGTCACTGGAGAGGCCCATGGTTCACATCGGTGCATGGCGCAGGAGCAGCACGCTAGTTTCTACTGCTCGGTCTGTGCCGTGTGTTGTGTCAAGGACAGACCGCATGATGTACATGGCTTGAAATTCTTTTGAGACTGCTGGGTAGATCACAGTGACCTATAATGCATGGGAGCACCTTCTCCGCAAACACTTGCCGTTGACTGGCCTTCGGGTGAGGCTAGCACCAGAAAGCATCCTCTGCCTCAATGTCTGTGACAACATGCCGCCCGTCTGCTTACTGGTGGACAAGAGTTAGGTTTGGTCTGACCGCCCATTAGAGTGCGTCAGAGCCTCATTGAGCAGGGGCGAATGTAGCAGACTTCTCCCTGGAAGGCTGTGGGGGGATTGGGTATGGAAGTTTGTGAGGGGGGGCATAGTGCCGGGAGAGACCAGCCTTGAGTCAGGACAGGTGTCCAGTCCACTGGCCACTTGTAAGTTCACAAAACAATTGTCATCATTATATTGTGAAAATTCCCTCCTCCTACCACCCTCATTACTAAAAGCTGGTGGCTCTGGTCAGAGTCCAATTTGAATAGTTGTTGGAGCACTGAAAAGTGTCTCCTAGACAAAGGCGTTGTTTCATCAGAGTAAGAGGGTATGCGGGTGGGTGTGCAGAGATTGAGGTAAAAGAAAATCTGAGTTGGACAGAGCTATGGGATGGACATCCTCCTCTCGAGTCTATGTGGAAAGAACTAGCATGGATTGTGGTGAGGGGCGTGGAGTCGGTCCCGGGACGAAGAGCAGATTCCAAAGCGCGTTCAGGAGGTACAGGGGGCCAAAGGGTGGATCTACCGCCTTCATGGATCCATGGGGCCCAAATACGTGCCACAAAGAGCTGCTAGGTTGGTGAAGATAAAGAGTCTCCTTAAACTCTTCATACTCCTCAATCTGTTGTGGCGACGCCAATTGACTAAGTAATCGGGGATGCATCGAAATCAGTTGCAGAACTGGTGTTCAAACGGGTACAGAGATCGAGACAGTGGGGAACGGGGATACCCTAGCGACTTCTCATTTGGAGAGTGGCCAGGCTGGGACGAAACCCAGTTGGACGTCTTGTGTTTCTTTTTTTTCGGGATTTTGACTAACCTGAGGACTTAGATCACGACTGCGACCTGTTATGGGACCGGATCTGTGTCCTTGACTTCGAATAGGAGCGGCTCTTATGTTGCCTACCTTCAGTGCTTAGCAATGTACAGCTTGACTTCACGGTCCCGATAGCCTTCAGGTGCATCAGGGGACACTCCTTGTACAACGGAGTGGTGGCACAACCTCAATCATCAGAGACAAATGTCTTGGAGACTTGTCGCAGACATTAGTTTGGGATAGTCCCTACAATGCTTAAACAATGTAGTTTTAGGAGGGGACATATTCCCTAGCACGCTGTAAAGAAATGTTAAATGAAAAGGCGTGTTAACTGATGAGAAGTTAGGAGCTAGCTCCGAATCCGCATACGAAGGCAGAGAAAAAAATGAAACTGATGTCAGCGCGCTTAGGTGGCATCTATATGCACCTCCAGTCGTCACTTCTGGGGCTAGTGCACACCACGCAGAACGGAACTATGCCACCTACTAGACCTCAGGGCCTATGCTGAAAAATCTTCTGAATACAGTCTGTAGCGCCTGTGGCTAATCTTAAAGTGAGGAATCTGTGGGTAGAAGTACTCATCAAAATGAGTTTTTTTTTCGCCTTTAATTGCCGATACTTTCAGGCATTAAGATATCACCTTTAAGTAAGGACTTTCTCTCCCACCCACTTCTAATTACTCATGTAGTGACCAGAGCGGGCATCCGCCCCACTGTCGCTGTGAATCCGGCAGACACTACTGGCAGCGTGATCATAGGTCTTACCTTGCTCATTTCTTCCCGCTCCTCAGCATGCATCCAAATGGGCTTGTGGTCATCTGCAGGGTGGGGTTTAAAGATAACAATAATGTCATTTATACCAAAAGGCACAGCCGTCATTCACAGATTCAGCATACAGAAGAAAGAATTCAAAGGCCAGCCGTAAAAATCTGAAAATATTTTGTTTGATACTGTGTGTTGCAATGCCCTGGTATTCAAGAAGCCCAGCCCTGGCAAGGCAGAAGGGTTGAGGTGTGAACTGAATTTAAAAAAATGTAATTATTAACTGCAACATTCCTGACACTGCAAAATGCTAATGCTAGAAACTAACGGCCACATGCATCAATGTTCCCGTTTGCGATTTCTTAATTGCGAAAATTAACGAATCGCAATTAAGAAATCGCAAACGGCTATGCACATTTTTTTGCGATTCCTTATTTTACTTAATTGCTATTCACAATTTGCGAATCGCAATTAAGGAATCCTTCCCCATTGATTCCTATGGGCCTAGAGGCCCATAGGAATGAATGGGAAGCCATTCTCATTTTGCGATTCGCAATTAAGGAATCGCAAAATGTGAATTCAATTTCAAGGGTGCAGGGGGGGTCCAAAGGACCCACCCCTGCACCCCTGAAATGTACCTGTAAGTACTTTTTACACACACACATGCCCCAAGGCATGTGTGTGTGTAAAATGAAACTTTCAAAAATGCACTTTTGTGCATTGAAAGTTATCGCAAATTACCATGAAGTTTAACTTCATGTAATTTACCACTTCCTATTTGCGATTTCGCAATTTAAAAAAATTCATGCATTCTATAAGAAATCGCAAAATTGCGATTTCTTAAATGCAATCGCAATTTAAGAAATCGCAAATTAATTGCGATTTCTTAAATTGCGAAAAAAGCAAAAAAGCTTAATGCATCCCAAATCAATGAATTGCATTCGCAAATGGCCGAATTTTGCGATTTGCACCGTTTGCGAATGCAATTCAGTTTGATGCACGTGGGCATAAGACTCTAGGTGTGATAGTAGGAGAGAACAAGGAAAACAAGATGGCTCAGGTGTTTTTTTACATTAGCACATTCCATTAACACTTTCCAGCAACACGTTTCAGTTTAAGGAAGCTTAAGCGGAGAGTCAAAACAAAAATAGCAGAGATATGGGCTAGAATGTAAACAAAAAGAAAATAAGTTACTTACCTGTAACTGTACTGGTATCTTTCATAGATTCACTTGCTTGAATCATTCCCTGTCATCGAAGTGGGAGTCCAACAGTACCATAATAAAGCAGTATGTATAACTATCAAAGCCTACAACAGCATTGAAAAGGTCAGTTTAATAGCCTATCTATGAACTTTTTAACTCCTTTACAGCCGCGCACATTCAGCCACGGTGCGGGAGTTTATAAAAAGTGGGCGGGGCCGCGTCGGCCAACGGACGTGAGCAGCACTACCGAGGTAGTGCTCGCGTCGGCCAACGCAAGGGGTTTAAAAAAGGACTAAACTTAAACAATAACCAATCTGGCAACAGCACCCTCTAGAATACTCCCAACAGAGGCTGAGTCCCTCAGAATTTCAAGCTGGGAATAAATAATCCCTATCTTTAAGAGGAGACTATCCGAGGAGGAGGGTGTGTCGGCCGCATGTGAATCTATGAAAGAGACAAATACTGGAGAACTGCAGTTACAGGTAACTTATTTTCTTCTCTAGTACTGGATCTTTCATAGATTCACATGCTTGAATCAGAATAGCCAGCAGTTATTGTATTTGTATATCTTATAGTATTCCCTCAAATAGCGGATGTTGGGTAGAAAATATATACATAACACTTTAATAATATAAATATATATTTATATCATACATTAAATGCATAAATATACAAGCAAACACAAAAGAGGCTACCCTTATTGAAATAAAAGGTGTAGTAAAACCTATCCAAACGCTGAATCACTGCGCTGTGCCGATTCCAGGTAATAATGCTGCATGAATTATATGCACGCTCTTCCAAGTCGCAGCACAACATATCTTCTCCAGAGACACTTCCGCAAACAAAGTAGTTGATGTGTAAAGTGTCCTAGTTGAGTGCACCGGATATTGGAGGACACGTTAAGGATAGATCTCAGACTAGGTGTCGAAAGGAATTCCTTCACGATCCTGGATCTGGATGACAACTTGCATAGAATTGGCATTTGCGGGTTTCATTTATTGCAAAGAAATCTAGAGCCAGTTTGCCCCAGAACGAGAAGATCATATTTAGCGCCTACCGATCAAACTTCTATTCGTGGAGGCTGCTTCACTGCATGCTGGTGGTATTGCCAGTGCAAATTAACACCGAACACTATCAATGGCAGGAAAGCTTTGGGATTAAATTAGATGGATTTGAGCTCCAGGCGATTGATATACAGGCTCTTTTGGAGTGGAGACCACTTTCCTTGAATGTGCAGGTTCTGTAGATGACCACCCCATCTCTCCAGGGTGGCACCTGTAGTCATTATGAAATGAATTATTTGAGGTAAGAGCATCATTCCCTCTGGTAGATGGGAGGTCTGGGACCACTAGGCTAGAGCTTTGATCATACCTGTGTGAAGATTACCAGGCCCTTGAACTATTGTTTTGTTTGAATCTATTGTTTTTGTAACTGCTTCTGCCCGAGTCCCCGAGTCTAATTTTCAGGTGCGCAAGAGGGATGATATTGATCGCTGAGGACATGATATCCAGAAGCTAATTGAACAGATGCACAGAATTTTTGATATGTCCTGTAACTTTTAAATGTTGTTATTAGATGTTGTAAGTATTGTAATGGTGAGGTTTTTATGTGCCCTTTTTCTGTAAATTTCAGCTGTGAAGAAGTCCTAGTAGATTGGGACGAAACGCGTTGGCTGAAGGCTTTCGATTGAAAATAAATAAATAAAAAATCATCTGTTGGGACAATTGACTTCTCTCGCACTAATTGGTTCAACTGGATATTTTGAACATTTAAGATTTCTTGTATATATGTCAAGAAAGGTGGTGCGGTTCCGATCTATTGCGGTTTTACAGATTTTTATTTTTAGTTAGAGTGCCAGTTCCTAGAGCATTTGTTGCTTGGTTTGGGATAGAAAGTCTTTGTCTAGTGTTGCGGCCTAGGAACTGAATCTTCTTGAATGGATGAGTTGATGATCCTTGATAATTCACAAGAAGGACTAGTTTGTGAAACAACTTTAGGCAAGTCTCTGTGGCCTTGGACGCTTGAAATGCAATAGGTGCTTTTATCAACCAGTTGCCGAAGTAGGGGAATACCTCATGACCGTCCTGCCTGAAAAAAGCTGTCACAGGGCATTGCAGTAGGTAAAAATGCAGGAAGTTGATCTGAAGCCAAATGGGAGAACTTTGATACATGGCAGTAAATGTGGAAGTATGAATCCGGTAAATTCAGAGCTGTCATGTGGTATCGGAGAGGATGACCAGATAACAGTATTGGTTTCGGAAACACTTGTTTAATTTCCCGAGGTCTATGATGGATAGCCAATCCTTTGTTTTCATGTCTATGAAGAAAAACCGAGAATAGAAGCCTGTTAATTGCTGAGAATGTAAGCCTTTCTTTATGGAACCTTTAGTTAGCGTAGCTACCACTCCCTTCCAAAGCAAATGCAGATAAGGTTGGCGCACTCATTTTGGTGGAGTGGTGGGCGGAATCTGGGTGAACTCTAATGTCGGACCAAATGTTTTGAGATTCAGGACTTATTTGCCTGAAACTATTTTCCGACAAAGATGACAACATTTTGGAGCAATTTCTCCCACGGGATGGCGTAAGCAGCACCAGAACGTTGTCACTGTAGGTAAGCTAGCCTAAGGACTACAGAAAGCGTTGCTAAGTCGTATACCTCAGGTATCCTCCTTGATACAGATAAGTTTCTCTTTCACCGGTCCCTCTAAAGAGTGCTTCTTTAGAAATTAAATGTGACAAAAGATCTTAGGGGGTCAAAGTCAGCCTTGACTGTTTAAAAGGCGTCGATGTGCTTGTCAAACAGAGCGTCGCCATGGTAAAGTAAAAATACTAGATGTATTTGCATTTCAGGAACTAAATGTAGTGGCCTTGAGCCAACCTTGGCATCTAAGGACCACTGGCCCTGCCAGTTGTGAGAAACCTATTGAAGCTATATCTATAGTGCAATCTACGTTTACTGATGAAGACGTATCGACCCCTGCAGAATCTTTTTTGTTTCTGCCCTTTCTGGCAGAAATTCTATGTACGTGGCAAAGTTTGAGCACATCTGGTGGTTATACCTGCCCTGTATTTGCCAGTGAATTGGCAGCCCGTACAGTAGTACCGGGCATAGTTAAGAACGTCTACTTGCTGGTTAGGCTGGGTTATGAGTGACAGGGTTTTCCATGATTGCAAATCCTCCAGATTCATCAACAATTGAAATAGGTCTCACAGCTTTTCTATTTAAAATCAGAAAGAGAACAAACCCTTGCATATTTGCTTTTGAAAGTTGGAAGCGTTGGGCCACTCGTTCCTTAAGGGTCTGGAAAGCTTAAAAAATCATCTGGTGGTGAATCTAGCGGTTGTGGGCCTTCTCTCTATCATCACCAGATTTGAACGGATCGTTCCAGGGAATAAAGGTAATATTTGACACTGGAATCACTCCTTCGTTGGCAGAAGCATCATAGGATGTGGACATATCGAGCACGATGTGACCTTGCTGGCTTGGAAAAGTGTTAGTAGTAATTTTGTAAATATGCCCTGAAGGTCAAGTACCAGAGCTATATAGACCTGACCCAAGCTCTGGAGTTGGAGGCAGAGCGAAGTGGAGAAATTGGTACACAAATTGTCTCTCTATATACTGCTGACTGCTGTAGACATGCTCATATTAGTCCCATTAATGTGTGAAATTAAGGTTTTGTGGATTACGTGTCTTGTTCTTGTTGAGGATTACAGTGCTTTTGCTGTTTGTATTGTCTTTGATATCGTAGTTGACGAGATGGACGTAGACGACTAGGTTGACGTCAACAATGTTTGTCGTTGACTAGGCATTCGTCATAGACAAGGCCGTTGTAGATGAGGCTGCCGTAGATGGCCTTCGTAGTTGATGTCATTGTACACAAGGTCGACGTAGACATGGTTTTGCAGACAAAGCCGATATCATAGACAACCGTCATAGGTGAGGCCGTTGTAGAGGAGCCATCCGTAGACGAGGCCATCCGAAGACGAGGCCATCTGAAGACGAGGTCATCCGAAGACGAGGCCATCCATAGACAAGGCCATCTGCAGACGAGGCCATCCGCAGACGAGGCCATCCGTAGACGAGGCTGCCGCAGACGACCATTGAAGATTGCCGTTGTAGACGAGACTGTCGTAGACTGCCATCGAAGATGAGGCGGTCGTCGACAACCGTCGCAGACGACCATCATAGATGACCGTCACAGATGACAGTCGTAGACGAGGCTGCCATAGATGACGTAATATTAGACTGTCATAGATGAGGCTATCGTTGATGGCTGTCGTAGGCGAGGCCGTCGTAGACGAGGCCGTCGTAGAAAACCGTCGTAGACGAGGCTGTCCTAGATGACCGTCGTAGACGAGGGTGTCGTAGACGACCGTCGAAGACGAGGCCGTCGTAGACAACTGTCGTAGACGAGGCTGTCTTAGACAACCGCCGTAGACGAGGCTGTCGTAGAAAACCGTCGTAGACAACCGTCGTAGACGAGGCTGTCCTAGAAAACCGTCGTAGACGAGGCGGTCCTAGAAAACCGTCGTAAACGAGGTGGTCCTAGACAACCGTCGTAGACGAGGCTGTCCTAGACTTAGGCCGTCGTAGATGACAGTCATAGACGATGCCATCGTAACTAGGCCATCGCAGGCAGGGCCATTATTGGTGAGGCAGTAATAATCAACATGGTTGTTAACTATGATTTTGACTGCAGTTTTATTGTAGATGCCTTATTGTCAGGTTATGACGATGTCCCTGATGTAGTGTCAGGGCTGAGGAGGGATTTGTAGGGTCTGCCTTTGAGGATGTTTTTTCCAATTGTCTCTCTCTCTCGCTCGCTCTGTGAGAAGACCCTTATCAAGACTCATGGTAAGTCTTTTTTATTGCTTTTCTGCGCACCCTCTGGAGACCCTTGGCGCAACCTCACCCTTTGACCTTTCCCATGAGGTTAAGGAATTCTAACTTTCCTCATCAGAAGAAACAGACTGATGTGTCTGTAGTCCCAATAACAACATCATCTCTCTGAAAAGGAGAGTCTTTGAGGAAAAGGTAGACATTTTGTAGTCCATTACCTTGTTTACTGCTACTCTGACATATTAGTGCCTGGGTCAGAGAAATGAAACATGAAATATAATCATGGATGATCCAAAAAGAAGTAATAGCTTAAGAAACTAAGCAGAGCTCATGGAGACTGCCTTCACACGCCGTGCAGTAGAAAATCTGAGGGACTCCGCCTCTGTTGGGAGTGTTCTTGAGGGTGCTGTTGCCCGATTGGTTATAGTTCAAGTTTGGTCCTTTTTTTAAAAAGGACATAGATAGGCTATTAAACTGCCTTTTTGATTGCCATTGTAGGCTTTCATAGTGATACATACTGCTTTATTATGGTACAGTGGGACTCCCACTTCAACGACGGGGAATGATTTGAGCATTTGAGCATGTGAATCTATCAACTGGTTCTGAAACTAAAGCGTAAAGTAAACAGTGGACTCTGATAAAGGCAGAGAGACTGAAAAGAGGGCAGAAGCAAAGAGACGGAGAACAGATAATGAGAAAGGCAAACAATTCATGAAGGAATCAGGGAGCACATTGCAATGACTATACACAGCTACTGCTCTGAACCACACAGGTGATAAACAACACACCTGCTGGTATCAGGATAATGACTAAGATAGAGCCGAGAGGGCAGTACACTTCTGCACTAGGAGACATGCATAGGTTTTAACTAGCCAAACTTACCGTCCACAGATCCAAACTCTTTGACATGAGCCCGAGTCAGGATCTCCTTGTACAGAGTTTCGGCTTCCTTGTATTTGGTTTGCTTCAGGTAGCAGGAGGCCTGGAAGTAATGTAAAGAAAAGTCATCAGATCACTTCTCAATCCACCTCTAGTATGCAAGCCTTTAACCTTATACAAATAGCCTCAATCAGTACTGGGTATGCCTCTATGTCAGATGAAATGGGCACAGAGTGTGACAGAGAAAAGAAACACGCTATTTACCTGTAACAAACATTCTGCATCTCGAGCCAATTCTAAATTCATAAGCGGTTTGTGATTCTACCATGTAGTGGTAGTCAGCGCAGGCCCATTTATATCGATCTAACCTGAACCTAGAAGAGTTTATGTCAGCGCTAGGTTTAGATTCCATGTTGGTGTGGGGGCTGATCTTGGTGGTGCTAGATTCTTTTCTCCTTCCAGGAATTGCTTGACGACGCCACGTTGAACTCCTTCCCATGACAACCCTTGTGTACCGCACCACGGCTGACAGATGGACCTTAAGTGAGGTGTAGGAAGGCTCTCATCTAGCAGGGAAGTGAGGTACTTGACAATAGTAGCATCTAGAGTCTAGTTTCTTTACGTCCTTCCCTTATGCACCAGTGTGTGAACCTGTTCCACTTTGTGGAGTAGCACTTTCTTGTGGTAGGCCTTCTGACTTCCTTCACTACAGCCACAGCCCGTAGAGGGAGCACCAAGTGACCAAAGTCTAGGTCTACAAAAGTATCATACCGCTAGGCTAAGAGTGGCTGGTTCCAGGTGGTCTACGTGGCCCCTTCGAAAGCCAACAAGTCCTGGTGAGCCAGCAGTCTCATAACTGTCTTGTGCCATGTATACCAGGTCAAAGGACCGGGTTTGTCTAGCCCGCTGGGGTGCTATCAGGATTAGAGTCATGGTTGCTTACTTGCGTTTCTCTAGCACCAGTAGAGTTAGCAGGAGTTGCGGGAAAAGTGTGTGTAAATTTCCCTGACCATACTATGCATGGGGCATCCACTAATGACTGGTAATTGTGGGTACTTTTCTAAGACGCTTCTGCACTTTGCGCCCTCATGAGTTGCAAAGAGATGTGTGGTTGGTGTCCCCACCTACTGAAGATTCTCTCCATGATCTGTTGCGTAAGTGTACACTTGTGAGAGGTGTTTACCTGCCTACTTAGGCTGTCCACGTCTGTGTTCTGTACTCCAGGTAGGTGCATTGGTAATAGAGCTAGGTTTCTCTGAATGCCCATCTCGATATATCCTGAGCTAGTTTGGACAGCAGTTGTTACCTTGTCTCTTCCTGTTTGTTGAGGGAGAACATGGTGGCCATGTTGTCTGTCTGGAGTTTAATTACTTTTCCCACAACGTGTCTTTAGGGCTAAGAAGACTGTCTGCAGTTCTAACATTTATGTGTTTTATCAGCGCCTCTGGGACTTCAGGGCCCTGATGTTCAGTTTTCCTATATGGGCTGTCTACCCCAAGTGGGAAGAGCGCACTGTGATGGTTACAGAACGAGTTGGCTTTTTGAAAGGTCTGCCCACTGGGATGTTGTTTGCGACAACCACTAGATGCTCCCAGCTCCCGGTTGCCTGGCATCACTGCAGTCACTTTTGCACTGGTATCAAGTGAAGTCAGATATCAGACAGTAAGGGTTGCAAGATGCCATTAGCTTCCCCACTGTCATCCATGTCAGAGGCTGACAATTCTGCTAAATACAAATTTGCACTATCACAGTCTGGGTTCTCTGCCACAGGAATTTAGTCTTACTCCCAGAAAAGTCTTTTCCCTCTCTGGGTTGGAAAGTGAGGGGGGGGGGGGACATACATCTTTGTGAAGTGAAATATATGGCAACCATAAACATCAAAGACTTGAAATAATCTTCTGTAGTGTTTTCATCTTGATCTTTTTGAGTCTTGACGAAGAACAATTGTTACTTACCTGTAAACAGGTGGTTCTCCAGTATTGGTGTCTTTCATAGATTCACATGCTTGAAAATCCCCCGTCGTCGGAGTGGGAGTCCCACGGTAAATAAAATAGCAATAATATAATATATATATATATATATATAACAACATAAAACCTGAAATAT
This sequence comes from Lissotriton helveticus, assembly GCF_964261635.1. Lineage (NCBI taxonomy): Eukaryota > Metazoa > Chordata > Amphibia > Caudata > Salamandridae > Lissotriton > Lissotriton helveticus. Next base: position 9,468,922 of record NC_136067.1, on the reverse strand, counting down.
GTAATAGAAAAAAGGCATAACAAGCCTACACATATTTTTACATAGGAATGCATGGAAAAGGAAAAAAAACATTTGCAGTGTATCATTGTCATTATGTTGGTCCACACCACAGCCAATCAGGCGCCAGCAACCCTCTAGAACCTTCTCCTCGGAGCACAGCACCTCAGATTTTCGTAGCACAAAGTAACTAAGAGTGAATGAGGAGAAGAGCCTCTGAGGGGAGGAGGGTGGGTCGCATGTGAATCTATGAAAGACACCAATACTGGAGAACCACCTGTTTACAGGTATGTAACAATGGTTCTTCTCCAGTATTAAGGGTGTCTTTCATAGATTCACATGCTTGAATATAGAATAGAAAGCAGTAATATCCGAAGAAAACTTCCCAGCATGATACACATGCACAGACTTATAAAACCAAATATGTCTATAGTCATGCAAGACGTACAGTAATAAGGTAAACCATAATGGAGGAGGGAAGACAGAGGCTCACCGTATTGAAAAAGATAGCGAAGCACAGCCTGTCCCACTGCAGTGTCTGCTTTGCTGATGGCACCCAGGCAGTAGTGTGTCTTAAACATGTGCCTGCTTGACCACGTGGCTGCTCTGCAGATCTAATGCGGCGGCACACCGTCAAACAGGGCAGTTGAAGACGACATCGCCCTGGTAGAATGGATCCTCACTGAAGACTGTAGAGGCTTGCCTGCCTGTTGATGGCAGAAAGCAATGGCCGAGGAAACCCCACGAGCAATTGTAGGTTTGGGAACTGGACGCCCTTAGTGGAAACGTCCATAAGCTATGAAGATGGCAAATGTCAGCAGCTGCATAAATCCATCTAGCTATGGTGTGTTTAGACACTGCTTGTCCTTGCCGTATATTTACATAGGCAATAAACAGTTGATCGGATTTGAGAATGACAGAGGGCCTTTGCAAACAGAATTTTATACATCTTCTGATGTCAAGGGTATGTAATGCCCTCTTCGAAGTGGATTGCGGATTAGGAAAAAACTTCTTTAAGATAACTGGTTCATTCAGGTGAAAATCCGAAGGCACCTTAGGCATACACCTTGGCTTTGTACGTAGCACCACAGAATTGGGCGTGAATTGTAAGAAAGGTGAATTGACGGTGAGAGCTTGAACATCACAGACTCTTCTAGATGAAGTTAATGCTAACAAAGAGAAAAAACGGTGCATGTTAGGAATTTGAAATACATCCTGAAAATTGGCTCAAATGGGTGGCGCATGAGCTGCGCTAATACTACATTAAAATGCCATGATGGAGGCGGACGACGTACAGGAGGAAACATTCTGAGTAGCCCCTTAAAGAACTGTTGTATTCTTGAAGAATAAAGAGAGATGGACCCATCCTGACGTTACCTTGAAATGGCTGCCAAAAAGACCTTCAACGTTGTATGAGATAAGCCTGATCTTGCCAGGTGCAAGAAAAAAGGTAATATCTGGTCCGGCGTTGCAAGAAATGGGTGAACCTCAGCAGATTAACACCAAATGCAGATTTTTCTTATTTTTTTTTTTTTTAAAGACTGCATGTGTTTAGTAGGTGCTCTCGCGAAAGCCAGTACCTCCTTACAATCCACCGAGATAGTCAGATGAGCTAATTCAAGGTGCTCAGGCGCCAAGCTGCTAATTTTAGAGAAGCCGAATCGGAAGGCAAATTTGACCATTCTGAATGGAGAGATTTGGAATTGGTCGAAACTGTATTGGATCGTACTCTAAGAGGAGAAGAAGTTCGGTGAACCAGTATTGGCGAGGCCACCTGTGGGCGATGAGAATCAAACGACACGGCTCTTTCTTCATCTTACGGAGAATTCTCAGAACCAACGGTATCGGAGGAAAGGCGTAAGCATATATTTGAGACCAGTTTATCGAAACGTCTTCCCCTGCGAGTCCCTGTGGGGATGCCAGCTTGCAAAAAACAGGCATAAGCTGTTCTTTTTTGTCGCAAAGAGGTCCAGATCGGGATGACCCCACTGCTGGAAGATTCGATCCGCCGTTGGCTGATGCAGTTCCTATTCGTGGTTGGACACCTGTTGACCTGCTGAGGGTGTCCGCCAGCACATTTGCAACTCCCGGCACATGAACAGTCAAGAGTTTGATCCTGTGCCATATTGCCCAAGCCCATATCTCTTGGGCTTTCCGAGATAGAAGAACCGACCTCGTTCTTCCCTGTTTGTTTAAGTAAGGTATACTTAAAGTATTGTCTGTGCAAACCAATACTGTGGCCCCTTGAATGATAACACGAAAGGATTTGAGGGCTAAGAAGATGGCACCTAGCTCTAGCCGATTGATGTGCCAAGCCTTTTGTTGAGGGTTCCATTCCCTGCTGACCTTCAGCCCTTGAAGACATGCTCCCCAACCCTCGAAGGGATGCGTCTGTGGTGATTGTGTAATTTGGCACTTCTGGAAGGAATAACGCACACCCCTTATACAAATTTCTTTCTTGGACCCACCAACAAAAAGGGGCCTCTTGCATCCGAGGATTGATTAGAATGAGATCTTCGAAGGAACTGGAAACCTGCAACCAACGTAGAAGAACCACCAAGTGGGAGCTGCAGGCCCGTCGTTTGTGTGAGACAAACACCGTTGCTAGGTTTGTATTGATTGATGCTCCGAGAAACGTTCATATTGGAGCTAGTACTAGTTGGGACTTGTCATGATTTATTGAAACCCAGGTTTTAAAATAGTGACTGACATGTCTCAGTGTGCTGGACTGCTTGTAAATAAGAGCGAGCCCTTATTATACAGTTGTCTCAGGAATGAGAAATTTGGATGCCTTGCAGACGTAGATAGGCTGCCACTGGTGCCAGGATCTACGTAAAGACACGTGAAACGGACCTAAATCCAAGAGGTAGGACTTTAATTGAATAAGTTCTGTACCTATTGTAAAGCGTTGCCACTTCCTATGCTTAGGAAGGATTGACACATTAAAATCGACATCCTGGAGGTTGAGAGTAGTTATAAACTCGTTCTGGCATAAGAACTTTAGAATTTTGTTGAGGTACAACATTTGTAAAGTTTGGTCCTACCCCTCCCGAGTGGCGGGCCCCGGATGACATCGGCCCTCCACAGAGCCCCGGGCGGGCCCTTCCGCCCGATCCTGCACGCACCAACACTACCGGTCCGGTTACCACCACGGGCCCCCACACCGGCCTGACTCCATCATGGGCCCATCACGTCCTGAGCCCGAGGCCTCGCCCGACTCCATCTTGGGACCACCACGTCCCGAACACGCGGCCCCGGCCCCGGCCCCGGCCCCAGCGAAGCCCCGACATCGAGGCGCCTACATCTACCCAGGTGGTCGAGTGGCCACTCGACAGATCCCGGAGGAGGGGAGTTTCGATGGGCCTCCAGCCGTCCCCGGACGCCTGGTATCGATCGCCCTCCGGCCTCCCTGGGCGCTGGCTCCACCCCCCTGCTGGGTGTCTGGACACCATCTTCCCGGCCCCTCTGGCCCCCAGGCGCGAGGGTCCGGACATCAAAGGACTCCAGTCCTATATCTGGGCCAGCCCCGGAGTAGGACGGCAGTTGTATCCTGGACTGGAAGCCCTACTGACGCTGTCACGGCCGACACCAGAAGAACTCATTGTCCCTGTAACCCGAGGATACACTGAGAGCCTGCTGGCGCTGCCGCGGCCCACCTTTGCCGAACCATCTTGAGAGCCTGCTGGCGCTGCCGCGGCCCACCTTTGCCGAACCATCCTGAGAGCCTGCTGGCGCGGGCCACCTTTGCCGAACCATCTTGAGAGCCTGTTGGCGCTGCCGCGGCCCACCTTTGCCGAACCATCTTGAGAGCCTGCTGGCGCTGCCGCGGCCCACCTTTGCCAAACCATCTTGAGAGCCTGCTGGCGCTGCCGCGGCCCACCTTTGCCGAACCATCTTGAGAGCCTGCTGGCGCTGCCGCGGCCCACCTTTGCCGAACCATCTCGAGAGCCTGCTGGCGCTGCCGCGGCCCACCTTTGCCGAACCATCTTGAGAGCCTGCTGGCGCTGCCGCGGCCCAACTTCGCCGAAATCATCTTGAGAGCCTGCTGGCGCTGCCGCGGCTCGACCTCTCGGAACCCCCGGCTCGAGGATTGAGAGCTGTGCGCAGGGTATCCCTTCATACACCCCAACCGAGACTGTCCCGCTACCCTGACCCCCTTCTACGAGACTTTACAGACCCCTCGGTCTACTTGTACATATCGCTGAGAACCAGCAGCCTTTATTTCCTGATAAAGCTTACGAACTCGACCTCTGGTGTGGTGTCCATTTGTAGTGTGTGGTTACTCTGCTGTGCGATCCTAGGAGAGGGCCCTCACCCAGGAGGCCTCTCAGTAACGCTCGGCTACTTCTTGACGGAGAGGTGGACCTAGGGGTGGTCAGTCAGACATCTTCTGCCTCCCCCGGGGTCGCCTTTCTAACATTGGTGGCAGGCGACGGGATCCGAGCCGACGCAGATCGTACAGAGAGTAACTCACTCACTACCGAGAAAAACACACCGCGACCATGACTACTCAGGAAACTAGACCGACTGCGGAGTTCCAGAAAGAAAAGATGGAAGATTACAGCCACAAGGAATTAAAACAATTCTGCAAGGACCTAGGCATCGCTACCACGGGCCTCAACACCAAAGAGGACTTTAAATCAGCCCTGCAAGCCTGGGCGGACGCCGATAACGCGCCACCCCAGAATGAAGACAACCCGGGCCCGAACGGACGCCCGGAGACCGACGCGAACCCAGCGGGGGAAAGACCCGCAAACCTGGACATGGGCCTCCCCCACGGAGACGCCCGAGAACAAGAGAGGAACCGGCTCCACGAGTTGGAGCTCGCCCGACTCCGACAAGAAGGAGAGATACAGCTGGCAGAAAGGAAATTAGCCCTCGAGCAACTACGGCTGGAAGGAGACCTAGAGGAAAGGCGAAGACAACGAGACCTCGAAGAAAAGAAACTCATGCTCGAGCATGAGCGCGGCCTCAAAGAACTGGAAATCAAGGCCAAGACAAACGAAACCGGCACCGCCGGGGGCAAGACCTCACCCCCGCCGGTGGACACGAAGGTGCACATACCCAAGGAGGCCGTCAAAGAATACTATAAGAACGACGACATCCAACAGTGGTTCAAAGCCTACGAGGTCGCCATGACCGCCCATCGAGTACCCCTCAAAGACTGGGGCGCCGGCTTATGGGGAAAGTTCATCAACGAGGGGAGAGACGCCCTGCTAGAGCTCCCCGACGCCGAGATGACCTCGTACGAACACATGAAGACCGCCCTCCTCACTCGCTACGGACTCACCCCCGAAATGTACCGGCAGCGATTCCGAGACTGTAAAAAAATCCCCGGTACCACTTGGGTGGAGTACGTGAACTTTTACAGCAGAGCCTTCGAAGGGTGGATCAGAGGCTGCCAGGTCACCACCTACCAGCAGTTGGTCGACCTCATCCTATGGGAACATCTTTCCAATAACTGCTTCATCGAACTCCGGCAGCACCTCCTCGACAGCAAATTGACAGAGCCACGAAAACTCGCTGTCGAGGCGGATAGATGGGTGAGCACCCGAGTTCCCCGGAGTCCGATGGGAGACTACGTCCGGGGATCCCCGGGGAACCACCGACCACGAGGCGGCGGAGGATGCCAGAGCAGGGGCCGAGACAGCCCCGCGGGGTCATCCCCTACCTCCCCGTCGCCATCCCTGGGTTGGAGGGGGGGCCCCTCAGCAAGACCCGGGCCCCGCCCGAATGTTACGTGCCACAGATGCCAGCGACAGGGCCATTATGCGAACGACCCTCTCTGCCCGATGAACCAGCGACCCGGCACCACCGGTCCCCCGAGCCGCCAGATCGCGGCCGCCGCCCTGAGTGCAGAGGGAGGCGAAGAAGAGGGCGACGACACCGAGCAGGCCGAGTGGGAGCCCGCCGCCATGATCTTAGCATGCCTGGGTGATCGAGACATGATCCCCCGAGACCCGATCCCAGGTAACACCCAGAAATACCGCCAATGGGTCACCATCAATGGACGCCGGGCCGAAGCCCTCTGGGACACTGGAGCCAGCGTGACGGCGGTCCGCTGCCACTTGGTGACCTCCGAACAAATTCTTCCCAACGTCTTGTGCCCAGTACGGTCGGCGGACAACTCTGAGAGTTTGTGCCAGATGGCCCGCATCCCCTTCGAGTGGGGAGGGGTGTCGGGCATGCTGAAAGTGACTGTCTGAGACGATTCCCCCGTGGACTGCCTCCTCGGGAACGACCTGGAAAGTTCCCTCTGGGTCGGCGTAGAGCGGAGAGAGCATCTGGGGATGCTAGGTCTTCCCGAGTGGGTTTGTGCGACCACCCGCTCCATGTCCGCCCGGGCCTCCACCCCAACGGAGGAAGCCCCGATCGAGGAGCCGGAGTGGCCCGCACCTCCACCGCCCGCCGTCCCCGAGGACGCCGACCCTGAACCCGGCCCCCAGGGGCCCAGCCATGAAGAAATAACCGAGCTCGGCCACCTTCCAGAACTAGCTCAGTGGCGCCAAGAAGGTGGCCCCACCCGCGAACAATTCCGACAAGAACAGAGCACCTGTCCCTCCCTCGAGGGAATTCGACGACAAGCCGCCACTCAAGCCACTGGAGACCCTGCGGGGTTCCACTGGGTCTATTGGGACAATGACCTTCTCTACAGTGAGCAGAAGATTGCCGAACTAGGGGCCAGCCGGGTGCTGGTCGTTCCCCTCCGATTTAGAGACTTCCTCTTGAACTTAGCACATGATGTGCCCCTCGCCGGGCACCTGGGGCAGGACAAAACTTACAGCCGCCTGGTGACTCATTTCTACTGGCCGAAAATGCGCAACGATGTGCATAATCACTGCAGAACCTGCCCGACCTGTCAAGCCAGCGGGAAAGAGTGGGGGGAAAGTCAAAGCCCCGCTCCAGCCTTTTCCTGTGGTCACCACTCCCTTCGAGCGAGTGGGGATAGACATCGTGGGGCCCCTGGACCCCCGCACCTCTCAAGGGCACCGCTTCATCCTCGTTCTGGTGGACCATGCCACCCGCTATCCGGAAGCCATCCCCCTCCGAACCATCACGGCCCCAGTAGTAGGCCGAGCCCTAATGGGGATCTTCTCCAGAGTCGGCTTCCCCCGAGAAGTCGTGAGTGATCGGGGCACAAACTTTATCTCCAAGTATATGCGATCTCTGTGGCAACAGTGTGGGGTCACATATAAGTTCAACACCCCGTATCACCCCCAAGGGAATGGACTTGTGGAGCGGTTTAACCGAACACTGAAGGGAATGATCAAGGGCCTAGAGGAGCCACTACGACGCAAATGGGATGTTCTGCTGCCTTGCCTCCTGTTTGCGTATTGCGAAGTACCCCAGAAGTCCCTGGGGTTCAGCCCCTTCGAACTATTGTATGGGCACCCGGTCCGAGGCCCCCTCAGCCTGGTCAAGGAAGGCTGGGAGACGGCTGTCCGAGGTGCTCCACCAGATGTCTACCAGTACCTCCTGACCCTCCGCAACCAAACTCGGAAGTTCTGGGAACTGGCCAAAGCCAACCTGGAGGCTAGTCAGGAGGAGATGAAACGCTGGTATGACCGGAATGCCTCATCCATCGAATTCGAGCCGGGCCAGCAGGTCTGGGTCATGTCCCTGGTTGAACATTGCGCCCTCCAGGACCAATGGACGGGTCCCTTCAAGGTGGTGGAGCGCAAGAGCCCCGTCACTTACTTGGTGGACATGGAGTCCCCCAGGAACCCCCTCCGGGTTCTACACGCTAACCGGCTCAAGCCGCACTTTGCCCGCACCGAACTAAGTCTGCTGTTAGCGACCGATGACGGAGCTGAAGACGACTCCGAACCTTTGCCAGATCTCATGAGCACCACTGAGAAGGACGGCTCCATCGAAGGGGTCATGCTCTCCTCCACCCTGACCCCAGAACAGCACCATGACTGCCGGCAGCTGCTGGGGCAGTTTGCAGATCTGTTTTCCCTCACCCCTGGAGTCACCCGGTGGTGTGTCCACGATGTAGACACCGGAGACAGCCCACCTGTAAGACACCGAGCTTTCCGAGTGCCCGACCGAGTGCGGGCCTGCATCCAGTCCGAGGTGGCCAAGATGCTAGCGCTGGGGGTAGTCGAACCCTCCGACAGTCCGTGGGCCAGCCCAGTTGTCCTGGTCCCTAAAGCCGCCGCCCCCGGCACGCCCCCGGAGCTCCGGTTCTGTGTTGACTACCGGGGGCTGAATGCCGTCACCAGGACCGACGCCCATTCCATCCCCTGGACGGATGAACTGATCGATCGCCTGTGGGCTGCGACGTATCTCAGCACCTTCGATCTCACGGCCGGGTATTGGCAGATCGGCCTCACACCTGGAGCGCAAGAGCGATCAGCCTTCTCGACCCCTGATGGCCACTACCATTTCAAGGTGATGCCCTTCGGCATGAAAAACGCCCCGGCCACCTTCCAGAGACTCGTGAATAGAGTGCTGGCCGGGCTAGAAGCGTTCAGCGCCGCCTACCTAGACGACATTGCGGTGTACAGCCTCCGCTGGGATGCGCACCTGACCCACCTCCGGGAGGTCCTGACGGCCCTCCGTCGGGCCGGACTGACCATAAAGGCCAGCAAGTGCCAGATAGGACAAGGGTCCGTGACCTATCTGGGACACCAAGTAGGGAGCGGCCAGGTGGCTCCCCTCCAGCCAAAGATTGACGCTATCCAGGCCTGGGAGCCCCCGGTCACCCAGACCGCCGTCCGAGCCTTCCTGGGGCTCACTGGATACTATCGGCGCTTCATCAAAAACCATGGGAGCATTGTGGGGCACCTCACAGAACTGACCTCAAAGAGACTACCACAAAGGGTGCACTGGACCCCCGAGTGCCAGGTAGCCTTCGACACCCTAAAGACCGCTATGTGCACCGCTCCTGTGCTCCAAGCCGCCGACTACAGCCGGGAGTTTGTGGTCCAAACCGACGCCTCGGAGCACGGCATTGGGGCGGTCCTCTCCCAAGTAAACCCTGAAGGGGCCGACCTTCCCGTTGCCTTCATCAGCCGGCGGCTGCTGGCCAGAGAACAGCGATGGAGCACCATCGAGAGGAAAGCCTTCGCCGTCGTGTGGGCCCTAAAGAAGCCCCGGCCCTACCACTTCGGCACCCACTTCCGGGTCCAGACCGACCACCGGCCTCTGCGGTGGTTGATGCAGATGCGGGGAGAAAACCCGAAACTGTTGCGATGGTCAATCTCCCTCCAAGGGATGGACTTCACTGTGGAGCATCGCCCCGGCAACGACCACGCCAATGCTGACGGCCTGTCCCGATTCTTCCGCCTCGGCGAGGAGAATCCCCAAGAAGATGGGTGACTCTCCCCTGCCTTCAGCTGGGGGGGACGCGTGTTGGACCCGGCCTCATGGCGTGGTCCTACCCCTCCCGAGTGGCGGGCCCCGGACGACATTGGCCCTCCACAGAGCCCCGGGCGGGCCCTTCCGCCTGATCCTGCACGCACCAACACTACCGGTCCGGTTACCACCACGGGCCCCCACACCGGCCTGACTCCATCATGGGCCCATCACGTCCTGAGCCCGAGGCCTCGCCCGACTCCATCTTGGGACCACCACGTCCCGAACACGCGGCCCCGGCCCCAGCGAAGCCCCGACATCGAGGCGCTAAGATCTACCCAGGTGGTCGAGTGGCCACTCGACAGATCCCGGAGGAGGGGAGTTTCGATGGGCCTCCAGCCGTCCCCGGACGCCTGGTATCGATCACCCCCGGCATCCCTGGGTGCTGGCTCCACCCCCCTGCTGGGTGTCTGGACACCATCTTCCCGGCCCCTCTGGCCCCCAGGCGCGAGGGTCCGGACATCAAAGGACTCCAGTCCTATATCTGGGCCAGCCCCGGAGTAGGACGGCAGTTGTATCCTGGACTGGAAGCCCTACTGACGCTGTCACGGCCGACACCAGAAGAACTCATTGTCCCTGTAACCAGAGGATACCCTGAGAGCCTGCTGGCGCTGCCGCGGCCCACCTTTGCCGAACCATCTTGAGAGCCTGCTGGCGCTGCCGCGGCCCACCTTTGCCGAACCATCCTGAGAGCCTGCTGGCGCGGGCCACCTTTGCCGAACCATCTTGAGAGCCTGCTGGCGCTGCCGCGGCCCACCTTTGCCGAACCATCTTGAGAGCCTGCTGGCGCTGCCGCGGCCCAAATTCGCCGAAATCATCTTGAGAGCCTGCTGCCGCGGCTCGACCTCTCGGAACCCCCGGCTCGAGGATTGAGAGCTGTGCGCAGGGTATCCCTTCATACACCCCAACCGAGACTGTCCCGCTACCCTGACCCCCTTTTACGAGACTTTACAGACCCCTCGGTCTACTTGTACATATCGCTGAGAACCAGCAGCCTTTATTTCCTGATAAAGCTTACGAACTCGACCTCTGGTGTGGTGTCCATTTGTAGTGTGTGGTTACTCTTCTGTGCGATCCTAGGAGAGGGCCCTCACCCAGGAGGCCTCTCAGTTACGCTCGGCTACTTCTTGACGGAGAGGTGGACCTAGGGGTGGTCAGTCAGACATCTTCTGCCTCCCCCGGGGTCGCCTTTCTAACAGTGCCCTTGGGCATGACGTTTAAAAAACCCAACGGTCCTCTGTCACCTTTGACCAATTGGAGTAAAAGTGAGATATTAGATCTCTGACGTTTTTGGAGGGAATAAAGGTGGGCTCAAGGTAGTCCATTGTTTCTTAGAAGAGTTGCCTCGGCTGTACGATGATTTTCTATGTAGGACCTGTTGGTACTTTGCCCATGTGACTGCGTTTGATTTGAGTAACGCGGTTGGTTCTGATTGTAGGAGCCAATACTGGATGGAACTCCCTTGAAAAAAGGACGTGGAGCTACGTCCTCGGCACCACGAAAAGGCTGCGATTCTATATCCCGAAGGTGCGGGCAGTATCTGTGTCCTTTAAGATGGTCTGCAGTGCCTCATCAACATGCTGGCCAGAAGGGATCCTCAATCAAAAGAACAAGTGAAGTATTGAAGTCTGAACCTCCTTGCGAAAGACGTAGCATTGAAGCAAAAATTGTCTTTGCCAGACTGCCCCTATAGCGAGCTGTGGAAAACCTGTACACGCAATGTCCGCTTCACAGTGTATCATGTCTGATGCACTTCTCTCTCTCTCTCTCCCACTCCTGCAGGATCTTCAAAGTGTGAGGCTTGGAGGATTCTGGAACAAGTGCTACTGGCGCCAACATGTCAGAGCACATCTGGCGGCATACCTGCCCAACTGGCTTGCAAGATAATCGCTGTGCCGCCTGAGTAATGACTGAGTCAGGGTAGGCTGAATAGTGGGGAGCTTCACATTTCTTGTCGAGGCGTGGGAAACAAACCGCCGGCACAGAGTTTGGTCTCTGCATGAGTCTAACACCTTCTTGCTAAATAAAGTCTATGATAGGAACTGAACAAACTTGTTTCTGTGGTTTCCCCCGGACGAGGGGAAAAGGGAAAAGCGATTCGCCGCTCTCTTCATAAGGAGGGGAAAACCTCCAATATGCACCAGAGGTGAATGCATTAGAGCTCCAGTTTTTAGAAGAAGATATAAAGGCAGGAGTAAAAAGCCATCACGCCATCACGTGGATGTAGCAGAAAGCTGCAGTCGACGAGATAAATCGTCTACCAAAACACATTGTGCATAAAAGTCAACAATGTGTAAAACCAACTGTCGACGGGCTCAACCGTCGACGAATCCAACAGTTGACAGGGTCATCCGTCAACGAAGCCAACTAGCGTCGAGGCTGAATGTTAACGGAGCTCGCCGTCTACAGAGCTCGCCGTCTACAGAGCTCGCCGTCTACAGAGCTCGCCGTCTACAGAGCTCGCCGTCTACAGAGCTCGCCGTCTACAGAGCTCGCCGTCTACAGAGCTCATGGTCTACAGAACTCATCGTCTACAGAACTCATGGTCTACAGAGCTCATCGTCGACGGAGCTCACCGTCGACGGAGCTCACCGTCGACGGAGCTCACCGTCGACGGAGCTCACCGTCGACGGAGCTCACAGTCGATGAGCCCACCGTCGACGAGGCAACCGTCGACGAGGCCACCGTCGACGAGGCCACCGTCGACGAGGCCACCGTCGACGAGGCCACCGTCGACGGGGCCACCGTCGACGGGACCTACCATCGACGAGCCTACCGTCGACGAGCCTACCGTCGACGAGGCCAACTGTCGAAGAAATTACCATCGACAAAAACTCCCAGTGGTCTACGAGCCTGTAGCCGACAAGAGGGCACTGTCATCACTGTCGTCGACGCACAGCTGGTGAAGTAGAGGAGAAGCATCACTTAAAGCCTTAATGTGCAGGACAAACAACAAAAATTCCTCCCACATCAGAAGAGGGGTACAGTCTAAGCACAAGAACAACCCCTTCTCCTCTTACCATGTCAGAGACAAGCAGAGTGTTTCCATATACTCTTCATGAAGGTTCACAGGAAAAGGTCACAGCTTCCTACAAGTGACACAGGGTCTGAACGTAGACTTCATGTAAGAAGACATTACAAAACTGTGATATTAAGAAGAAAAATTGAAGAAAATTGAAGAAAAATGAGCAGAGCTCAGGGAGACTCCCTTCACACGACGTGCGGTAGAAAATCTGAGGTGCTGAGCTCTGAGGAGAAGGTTCTAGAGGGTTGCTGGCGCCTGATTGGCTGTAGTTTGGACCAACATAATGACAATGATAGACTGCAAATGGTTTTTTCCTTTTCCATGCATTCCTATGTAGAAATATGTGTAGGCTTGTTATGCCTTTTTTCTATTACATATTTCAGGTTTTATGTTGTTACATATATATATATATATATATATATATATATATATATATATAGTATATAATTGCTATTTTATTACCGTGGGACTCCCACTCCGACGACGGGGGATATTCAAGCATGTGAATCTATGAAAGACACCCTAATACTGGAGAACTTGTTTAGTGTCTATAGATCTAGGATGGGTCTCAGTGTCTTGTCCAGCTTTGATACTAAGAACTTAACAGAGTAGATTCGTTGGTTCCTTTATGGCACGTTCTCTGATGCCTTCTGTGACAGCTTGTCACAAACCGGAACTATTATGGAACCTTGTAGAAGAGTATGCTAGAAGATGCATTGTGGAACCGTGCAGTATGTGGTAACTAGAGCATTGTGAAAAATAAAGTGTGCCAAGACCTAGGTCTAAACTGGTCACACACCCTACTAACATTTTATATTAGCAATTACAATATGAATGGCAGTGGTAGAGAAACGCACCGGCCAGCACCTCCGTTTTATTTAACAGTCCAAATGTAACTATCTGTAAAGGCGCGAGCTCGATGTACAACACTGTGCCACTCACCCAATGTTATCATGTATGGAGAATGTTCTTTTCCCCATACACATAAATTAGTTACAGAGCACAACCACTAATGAGTTTCACTACTGGCTGTGTGGTCAGTTATTTTAATGATAAGCATAACATAATTTTATGTATCTGATGAAAACAATAGTTATCCAAGTACAGAACAGGCAGGAACACAAAAATAATCTTGATTGTGTTGACACGTAGTGACTGTTGTTGATGCTGACAGCCAACATCTGTTTCGTCGTGAAACAACTTCTTCCAGCCTCAAGACTTTATTAGTAAATATAGTAGTACAGCATCAAAGTTCCTGCCGTACAGATCCGGGTGTATCAAAACGTGTTGCGTTTCAGTCGGAGAAGTACTTCTCCGACTGAAACGCGACGTGTTTTGATACACCTGGATCTGTACGGGAGGATCTTTGATGCTGTACTACCATATGTACCATACCGTCCTGACGCTCTCAGTAGCGGTCGCCCCCCACGCTCCCTCTCCCTCACCAAAGACCCAAACACCACCAAAACCAACTTACACGAAGGAATGAAAGATGTTGCCGAGTGGATGAAGGACAGCTGCCTAAAACTGAACTCAGACAAAACGGAAGTCCTAATCTTAGGCTCATCCCCCTCTGCTTGGGACGAATCATGGTGGCCACCGGCCCTGGGAAACGCACCCAAACCAAAGGACCACGCACGTAACCTGGGCTTCATCCTGGACTCATCCCTCTCGATGACCAGACAAGTCAATGCCACTTCAACATCCTACGTATGCTCAAAAAAATATTACGTTGGATACCCACCCAAACAAGAAAAACGGTCACCCACGCACTAGTCACAAGCCGCCTGGACTACGGAAACACCCTCTACGCCGGAATCACAGCCAAACTACAGAAAAAACTCCAACGCATCCAAAACGCCTCAGCCAGACTCATACTTAACATTCCCCGCCAGACTTACATCTCCGGTCACCTGAAAGACCTCCACTGGCTCCCCGTCAACAAGAGAATAATGTTCCGACTCCTCACCCACACACACAAAGCCCTCTACGACCTTGGACCCGAATGCCTAAACACGCGCCTGTCCTTTTACTCCCCCACCCGCCAACTACGTTCATCCAATCAGGCCCTCGCTGCTATTCCGCGCATCCAAAGATCCACCATGGGGGGGAAGATCCTTCTCCTACTTAGAGGCCAAAACCTGGAATTCTCTCCCCACCCACCTCCGCCTTTCACAGAACCACCTCTCCTTCAGAAAGCAACTTAAAACTTGGATATTCGATAAATAAGTACCCCCCCCCCCCTCCCCTCCCTCAAGCGCCTTGAGACCCTCTGGGTGAGTAGTGCGCTATACAAATTTCTGAACTTGAACTTGGACTATATTTGATAATGAAGTCTTGAGGCTCATTGTACTCATTTACGAGCATACATGCGTTTGTGACTTTCTACGCATTATAAGAGCATATACTTCATAAAACTGGACAGACTGAACACTGGTCAGATTTGTACGCGCCGCACTACATTTTCACCTCACTTTTTGACATTTGGAAAGTGTTTGTAAGTCCTACTCTGTAACTGAAAAATCAAAGTATCTGGCCTATTGTTTTTGCTGTGGTATATCCCATACTATTGAGCGATCCCAAAGATCTACAATATGATGCTTTCGACAATTTTTTGAGCCTTGAAGTCGTTTCACGACGAAACACGTGTCGGCTGTCAGCATCAACAAAATTCACTGCCTGTCAACACAATCAAGATTATTTTTGTGTTCTTGCCTGTTCTGTACTTGCATGACTATTGTTTTCATCAGAAACATAGAATGATGTTATGCTTATCATTAAAATAACGGACAACAAGGACAGTAGTGAAACTCATTAGTGGTTGTGCTCTGTAACTAATTAGTTAACATTTTATATTGTTACCTGCCAATTGTGCTACACAAAGGTTTATCTGCCTCAGAACCTAAAAAAACCACCCCAATCCTCTTTGAAAGTAATCTTTCTATCATATCACCTTTGACCAATGTTGCTATAATAAACTAATAGAAGAACCTACAACCATCGCTGCAGAAAATTATCTTCCAATCCTACCAGAGTTTTACCTGAGTTGGTGAGTCACATGTAAAGTAAAGTAAATTTATTGTGTATAGTTAATTAAAACCTTTACAATTATTATACAAGAAAATCTTCGAACTGGCGTTTTTTTAAAAAAATGAAAAAAAAGTACATTGGCAATCTATAAAATATATATATATATATATATATATATATATATATATATATATATATATATATATATATATATATATATATATATATATATATATATATATATATATTAAAACAAATTGACATTGTCTGATTTCTGAACTGTTATTTACATCTCAGTCCCTTGGTTTTGGGCTGGTGAGTCACATGTTTTGAAACATACCATGTGCACCAAGTTTCTCTGCAGGAGATCCCCCAGACCTCCTTGTAAAATGGGAATGAAATTTAAACAAGTTTATGCCTAATCCGGTACCCTAATTTTTGGTGACAAGCATCATCTGTCTCTAAATATATAGGGACAGACCAAGATTTCCTTGCAGAATGGTCTGTAAATCCTTCCAATATTTTCAAGACTTTACAGAAAAAAAAGCTCCACCAGGTCACATACGTAAAATCTCAATCTGGCTTCAATCAATAAAAAGGTTACCACCGGCTTCCTCTATGGTTAAAATGCCATTTTACAATCAAGCGACACCCACAACTCACACTGTGACAAAGTCCTTTTCTAAGATACAATTGTAAACACTTTGAGCTTGGACACGTTTTTCTGACCTAAGGCTTGAAAAATTCATAATTTGCCACTTCATCTTTTCAAAATAATCTCTAGCTAGGACGACCCAATTCCCAATGGTATTTACATCTGATACCATTTTAGTTGCAGTCGCTGGCCTGTACTGAGCTGGGAAATTCACAATTTCATAAACCGTTAATCACCAACACTTCTATCTGATAATGTTGATTATTATTTAGACTGACCCACGCATGTTAATCATTTCTTACAAAAGGTATAGGCCCCTTCTCTAGTGGGTGTAACCTTTGCGTTAAAGTCCTATTCTCCAGTATAAAGCACCATTTCTGTACGGCAGCCTTAATTTGCCCTGTATATCACGTTCTTTTCCAGGAGTCATACACATTTTGGCATTGTTGCAGCCCAAGAATTCCCATGTTCCAGGTTGTTGTATCATCTCTGCTGCCCACAGATTCTTATGTACCCGCTTGTTTTAGCTTTTGTCATTGTCGCAGCCCATTGGCTCATACATACCAGGTTGTTTTAGCTTTTGTCATTGTCGCAGCCCATTGGCTCATACATACCAGGTTGTTTTAGCTTTTGTCATTGTCGCAGCCCATTGGCTCATACATACCAGCTTGTTTTAGCTTTTGTCATTGTTGCAGCCCATTGGCTCATACATACCAGGTTGTTTTAGCTTTTGTCATTGTCGCAGCCCATTGGCTCATACATACCAGCTTGTTTTAGCTTTTGTCATTGTTGCAGCCCATTGGCTCATACATACCCGCTTGTTTTAGCTTTTGTCATTGTCGCAGCCCATTGGCTCATACATACATACCCGCTTGTTTTAGCTTTTGTCATTGTCGCAGCCCATTGGCTCATACATACCCGCTTGTTTTAGCTTTTGTCATTGTCGCAGCCCATTGGCTCATACATACCAGGTTGTTTTAGGTTTTATCATAGTCGCAGCCCATTGGCTCATACATACCAGGTTGTTTTTGGTCTTGGCAACATTAGGGTCGTCGGGTCCCAGGCGAGATTCGTAGATCTCCAGGGCTCGGCAGTAATAATATTCCACCTCCTCGTATTTGCCCTGGTTTTGGCACAGAAGGGCAAGATTGTTGAGCTGCTTTGCCACATCGGGGTGGTCCTTGCCTAAAACCTGGAGTTAAAAAGATGTTGATTTTCAGTAAAAGGCAAGCATTAGAGGGAAAATGTAAGAGAAGGACAATGGATTCACCAGTTAAAGAGTATGAAACATACCAGATTTCAACAAATGGCATGCACAAGAAAAGAAACATACAGTGACGGACAGGAGAGTCCAACAACTGAGGGTGAAGAACCCGAAGATATACACAGCACACAGGGAGAAAAAGGTTTCACAAAAATGAAAAATTGTGGCATGCATTGCTTTAACAAATAATCAAGTATTTGCAGTTATTCATATTTGGATTTCCATGAATTCAATATTCGAGTATAAATAAAAATAGAAATTTAGGGAAAAGCGTGTGGAGGAGGGGGCGAGACATTGGCAGTGTCTCGCCCCTCAGTCAGAGTGTGATCAGAAGCAAAGCCTCTCTGGGCATTCACAGGCCATTATCCGGAGTATTACAGATGAATACCTATCTGTAGCAACATAGCTCAAACTTTTAATAACTCTGCTATGCATTTGTCCCTAATAAAATGTTTAAAAAACAAGTTATTTCCTTTTGGTATTGCTCTCTCTCTCTTGTAAGTCCATCTAACTTGTGAATATCGCCAGGCTGGATCGGAAACCTTTTTCAGCAGTGCCACTGTGTGCCGGTAGGTGCTGCCATGCGGCTCTGTCCAGCCCCAAAGTGACTGGAGACACATTTAGACGCCACCCATGCACGCTACCGTCCATTTATTTCTCAACATTGCCCACGCCCTCAGACGCAGAACATATTAGTAATCAATTACGCCAGTGTATAGATCTCTAGAGTTGAGACCTCTTTAGAAGGGACCAGTGGCGGCTCCTCAAGGGAGTGCTGCGAGGCAGTGAGGCGGTGGGGAAGAGTGGTGGGGTAGTAAACTCTGGAATACGGCCAGACGGTGTGGAGTAAATAAATAAATAAAACGAATTACATTGCACGCTCTGCAACGCCAAATCGGCGATGCAGCGCAATGTAATTTGTTTTATTTATTTATTTACTCAACTCTGTTCGGCCATATTCCAGAGTTTACTACCCCCCACCCTGCCCCTCCCCCGCCCCGCATAATGCCCTTGAGAAGCCGCCACTGGAAGGGACAGAGTGGTGGGAGGGCAGCTGGGAATCTACATTTAGATAGCATATCCACCAGAAAGAGCAGTATCGAAGACAAGCAACCTTTTCTTCGGATGGATACTTCTAACCACAGATTCCTCACCTTGTGACCAAGAATACAAAAGGTTCCATGGGAAAAAAATGGTTCAAACTTTTAAGGAAACGCATTGCAACAGTTGATTTGAAAAGAGACGGTAGGTCCAGCAGCCGCAAGCAAGCCGACAGGTCTGATAAATAACATTTAGCAAAGCCCACAGCAAGTCCTTCCTGGGCTAGAGACAAAACAAAATGTAGTACATCTGACAAGTTGGAATATAATGGGTCCGTATCACAAGCACTACACAGGCCACAAACCTGTCCCAGCATACGGCATAAACTGGTTTCGAGGAAGGATGCCTGGCTGCCGGAATAACATCCACAATCTCAAGAGCTTGATCAAGAGCAGTCAACCACCACCACTCAATCTCCACAAATGGAGGGGTGGATTGTAACGGTCTGGTTGCAAGATCATGCCCTTCTGCTGCACAAGAAGAGTGTTGTATGTCGTTTTAGATTCCGAATGGATTTTTCCGGTTCATGCCCTTATATTGGTATAATTCGCGTTGCCCTTATATAGGCAGAGAAATCAAGCCCTTATTTAGGCATAGCCCATGCTACCCAAATAGAAGCAGGGCTACTTCCATCCGTTCACCAAACGATTTCTTGGAAAACCAGCTTAAGCCGTTAGGGACTTCCCCTTGCTTGAATATTGATTTCTCCAAGAACTCAGTTACTTTACAATGAATAACTATTCCACAGGGATTCATTGTGACGTTCATATCCCAGACTTTACGTCAAACTTGGCATTCCTAAACACCTTCAAGGTATAAATATACCTTTACTTGCTATGGCAAAGCACAGTGGTTCGGAGCAGTTCGATGACCTACTTGCCTGACGCAGCTCGCTACAGCAAGTGCCGAAGGAAGCCGACTCTCCAGCTGGCGCACTGATCAGGAAGCTGCCCTGCTCTGCTGAGAAATCCAGCTCCAGTGTTTCTGACGCCCCTTGCGGGGTGTTGGGAAATCGAGTCCCGAGACAGAGATACCAGATTCTTGGCAAAACTAAACCTATGCTAAAGACCATACTTACTTCCTCCCACATACTAGACTTAGGTTAGGTACATTGGGGTAGGCGTATTTTAGAAGCACCAGTTGAGTATTTTAGCCTGTGTATTTATGTATGTATTTTTATATGGCTTAGAAACCATACAATGCTCTTACAGTATTATTTTATAATACTATTCTCGCTGTACGCATTATACTTTGCAGTCTGTCTAACGATTGTAGCAGTTCACCTCTCTTGCATGAGAAAGAAGACTGTTCAATGAATCCTTTTATTGAAACGCCCGTCTCACTATTTTCTCTGCAACTCTGTAGAAACAAAGCATGCACGATTGACTGAGTGAAATACTTATCTATTGTTTCCACGACTCTGAAGATATTTGTCCCAGTCCTAGGGAAGGAATATGCTACTTACCAGTATGCATCTGTTCTTGGCATAGAGGGCTGCAGAGTGGTTCATTTATGAATAGATCGCCATCTGGTGTTGGGCTCGGATGATTGCACTTGTTTTTCTTCTGGAGAAGTCTTTGTCGTCATAGATGACTCCTCCTCTTGGTGTCAGTGCGCATGGGCATCGGCTCCATCCTTAGATTGTTTTGCCATAGTAGGGTTAGATGGAGTAGTGTAGTATAATACATAAAGATATGCCCATGTAAGTGTATCTAAATAAGATAATGTTGGGACAGACACAGGTTTCTGGGGAGGCAGGGAGGGCATGTACCACTCTGCAGCCCTCTATGCCAAGAACAGATGCATACTGGTAAGTAGCATATTCCGTTCGAGGCATATGGGCTGCAGATGGTACATTTATGAATAGATTGTACAGCAGTTACCTCCCTAGCGGTGGTCACCAGTGTCTGTCGCAACTGTTTGAAATAGAGTTTTTAATACAGCTTGGCCCACTCTGGCTTGTTGTGCAGCCTGTACATCAACACAGTAGTGCTTTGTGAATGTATGTGGTGTAGACCAAGTTGCTGCTCTACATATGTCATCTAGGGGAATGTTCCCTAAGAATGCCATAGATGCTCCTAGTTTTCGTGTAGAATGAGCTCTAGGAGGAACAGTTAATGTTCTCTTTGCTTTAATGTAACATATTTGTATACATCTTACAATCCATCTAGCGATGCCTGCTTTAGAGATAGGATTGCCCTTATGTGTTGGGGAAAATGCTACAAATAGTTGTTTAGTTTTCCTGAAGTTTTGTGTCCTTTCTATGTAGTACAAAATGGCTCTTTTGACATCTAGTGTATGTAGAGCCCTTTCTGCTACCGTCTGTGGCTTTGGAAAGAAGACTGGTAGTTCCACTGGCTGGTTGATGTGAAATGCTGAAATTACTTTAGGCAAGAACTTTGGGTTTGTTCTAAGAACCACTTTATTCTGGTGTAACTGTAGGAATGGTTCTTGTATTGTCAATGCCTGTAATTCACTTACTCTCCTGAGTGAGGTAATGGCTATAAGGAAAGCCACCTTCCATGTAAGGAATTGTATTTCGCACCTATGCATAGGTTCGAAGGGTGGCCCCATTAGTCTGGTGAGTACTACGTTGAGGTTCCAGACTGGGGAAGGTGGTAATCTTGGTGGAATGACTCTTTTAAGGCCTTCCATGAAGGCTTTTATCGCTGGTACTCTGAACAGTGATATGTGCTGTCTGTTTTGTAGGTACGCTGCTATAGCTGCTAGATGTACTCTGATAGATGTGTATGCTAGATTACATTGCTGTAAGTGTAATAAGTAGCAAATAATCTCCTTTGTTGATACGTCCAGAGGGTTGATATTATTATTAGTACAGTGTATAGCAAACTTCTTCCACTTAGCTGCATAGCATGCTCTGGTGGTGGGACGTCTCGCTTGTTTAATTATCTCCATGCAATTTGGGGGTAGATCTAAGTACCCAAATTCTAGGATTTCAGGAGCCAGATCGCTAGGTTCAGTTGTGTGGGATCTGGGTGCATTATTTCTCCATGGTTCTGTGTAAGTTGCATGGGTAGAATTCTTAGCTTTTGGTGTGGCACTTGTGAGAGTTGCAAGAGCGTGGTGAACCACGGTTGTCGTGCCCACGTGGGTGCCACTAGTATCATGGTCATTGAGTGTTGTTGTAGTTTTCTGACCACTAATGGGATTAGTGGGAGAGGGGGAAAAGCGTATGCAAATTTGTTGGACCAATTTATCCATAACGCATTGCCCTGCGACAGGTGATGTGGATACCTGGACGCGAAGCTTTGGCATTTTGCGTTCTGATGAGTGGCAAAGAGGTCTATCTCTGGTTGTCCCCATCTTTGGAAGAATGGCTGCAGTATTAGGTGGTGCAGTTCCCATTCGTGTATTTGTTCCGACTGTCTGCTTAGGATGTCTGCTATCTGGTTTTGGACTCCTGGTAGGTGTTCGGCTAACAGATAGATGTTTTGAGGAATGGCCCATCTCCAGATTTCCTGTGCTAGTCTGGATAGTTGGAGAGAGTGCGTACCCCCCTGTTTTTGAATATAATACATTGCTGTCATGTTGTCTGTTCTGATCAGGACTGCTTTGTTGGTAACATGTATTTGGAAGGCTTTCAATACTAGAAACACCGCTAGTAGTTCTAGGTAATTGATGTGCAGTCTTTTTTCCTGCACACTCCACCTTCCTTGTACTGTGTATTTCTCCATATGTGCTCCCCATCCTGTGAGCGATGCGTCCGCTGTTATTGTCACCTGTGGAATTGGTTCTAGGAACGACCGCCCCTTGGCAATGTTTGTTGTGTTCCACCACTTCAGAGAGCGGTGTGTGCGGTCGTCTACCAACACCAGATCTGTAATCTGTCCTTGAGCCTGATTCCACTGTGTCGCTAAGCATTCTTGTAGCGGACGCATTTGTAGTTTGGCATATGGAATTAGCAGTATGCAGGATGACATCATCCCTAATAGCTGCATGAACACTCTTGCTGGTAGTGAGTGTTGTGGCTGGAATCTTTGAATGATTGTAAGCATTGTTTGGATCCTGACTGGATTGGGGTATACTTTGGCTTTTTCTGTGTCTATAGTAGCCCCCAGATATTGTTGAACCTTGCTTGGTTGCAGGTGTGACTTTGTGTAGTTCACCGTGAACCCTAGCTGGTGTAGTAGCTGAATTGTCTTTTGTGTGTTTTGAAGACATTCCTCTTGTGACTTGGCCTTTATTAGCCAGTCGTCCAAGTATGGGAAGACATGTATTTGTTGTCTTCTTAGGTGAGCTGCCACCACTGCCAGGCATTTTGTGAACACCCTTGGTGCCGTTGTGACACCAAACGGAAGGACTTTGAACTGATAATGTTGTCCTTCTACCACAAACCTGAGGTATTTCCTGTGGGCTTTGTTAATCGGGATATGAAAGTAAGCGTCTTTTAGATCCAGTGTAGAAAGAAAGTCCCCTTTCTTCAGTAAAGGAAGTACTTGTTGGAGCGTGACCATGTGGAAATGTTCCGAATTTATGTATGCGTTGAGAGGTCTTAGGTCCAGTATCGGTCTTAGAGACCCATCCTTTTTGGGAATTAGGAAGTATAGGGAGTATACTCCTGTTCCTTGTTGGTGCTGTGGAACCTTCTCTATGGCATGCTTTCCTAGCAGGGATAGTACTTCCTGCTTTAACAGTGTCAGGTGATCTTGTTTCATTGGACGCTGTTTGGGGGGGATGTTTGGTGGGGTAGATGTGAGTTCCAGGCAATAACCATGTTGGATAATTTGTCTCACCCACCTGTCTGATGTGATGTTTTCCCAGACAGGTAGGAACTGTGATAGGCGTCCCCCGACCGGTGTTATATGGTCTGGGGGGAGCTGTATGAAGTCACTGCTTTGGGGTTGGAGAGTTGCGGTTGTTGTTGTTTCCGCGACCTCTACCCTTGTTGTTGTTACCTCTGTAACTACCTCTAGAATTACCTCTGGGTGATGTAGGTGTAAAAGGTTTGTTGCTGGCTTGTACCTGTATTTTTGGATCCTCCTCTATAGGCGGACCTACGAAAGGAACCTCTTTGTGTCGGCTGTTGCAATGCTCCCATTGATTTAGCCGTTTCCGTATCCTTTTTCATCTTTTTTGAGGCCTCATCTGTCCCTGTGCCGAAAAGTGTTTTCCCCTCAAAAGGTTGGTTCAGTAACGATGTTTGTACCTCTTGTTTGAACCCTGATACCCTGAGCCATGCATGTCTCCTTAACATGATGCTTGTGTTTGTAGATCTTGCCGCAGTGTCTGCCGCGTCTAGGGCGCACTTTATGGAAGTGTTAGTAATTAACTTCCCTTCCTGTATGAGTTGATCTGCCCTCTTTTGATGTTCTTTAGGGAGATGTGTGATGAGTTTTTCTAACTCATCATAATGCGCTCTGTCATACCTTGCAAGTAGTGCTTGCGTATTAGCTATGCGCCAGCTGTTTGCCGCTTGAGATGCTACTCTCTTGCCAGAGGCATCTATTAGTTTAGACTCTTTGTCAGGAGGTGGAGCTTCTCCTGTAGATAAAGAGTTTGCTCTCTTGCGAGCGTTTGTGACCACTAGTGAGTCTAGAGGAATTTGTCCTTTGATGAATATTGGGTCTTTTGGAGCTGCCCTATATTTCTTATCGATTCTTGGGTTCAGTACCCTAGCCCTCACTGGGTCCTTGAATATCTCTGATGTATGGCTGAGAAGGCCCTTAAGCATTGGTAGTGTTCCTGATGTTCTTTGTGCAGTAGGTAGTGTTTCTAATAAGAAATCCTCTATTTGAGGTTCTGCATGTAGTTCTACCTTGTGATAGGTTGCTGCTCTATTAATGAGTTGCGCAAAACCAGTATTATCATCAGGAGGTGAAGGTTTTGAAGGATACATTTCAGGGTCGTTATCGTTATCTGACCCTACATTGTACTCTTCCCATGGGTCTGCCTCCTCTGGGATTGTGTCTTCATCATCCCCAGGATGTTCCCCCTCCCCTGTGTCACTCTCTACATCTGTTGTAGGTGTAGATGGTCGTGTGGGAGGAATATTTGGTCTATTGTGAGGAAGAGGAGAAGATGGTGTGTGTCTAGGTTTTGGAGAAGGGGGAGGAGTTGTATTTGTCCCCATTGTTCTCTTCTTCGGATGAGTTTTGTCGTCCGAATGTTCATTCTTCCTCTTTTTAGGTAGTTCTGTGACTACCTTGCCAGTTTTTGGATCAATAAACAGAGTCTTTTGTTTAGGATCGGTCTTGTATTCCTGTGTCGGTACCACAGTTTTCGGTTCCGAAAGGTGTTTTTTCTTCTGACTGTCCATTTGTATTTTCGGCACCGAGATTTTATTCGGATCCGATGTCCTCGGTATCGAAGATGTCCCCGGTGTCGAGGGTGTTTTCGACGTCGAAACGTGTTTCGGTGTCGACATGGACTGCTTCGACTTCGAGCTTTCCTTGACTTGGAGCTTCGGTGTCGATGTGGTCCGTTTATCGGAACCACCATGATGGGAGACCGAGTGTTTCGGTTTCGGTTTCGTTGCCGGGCTCGAAGGCGGGGCGTCGGAAACTTTTTTCGGTTGTCTGACCGGGCTCGAGGGCGGGGTCGACACCGTACGGGGTCTGTTCTTTGGTAAAGGGACGTCGTCACTCACGGTTTGTTGGACGTCGATTTCCTCGACGTCGGACTCGTCCACTTCCGACCCCGCCTCGTCGGCCTCTTCTTCCTCCTCTTCTGGGTGCTGGTCCTCGAACAGCTCCGGGATTGCTTGTGACTGCATTCTCGATACCTCGTGTCTTCGGGCTCGACGGTTTCTAATCGTCGATTTTGAAGAGAACGCTGCACAGGCCTCACAGTCCCTGGATTCGTGTTCAGGGGACAAGCAGAGGTTGCACACCTCGTGTAGGTCCTTGTGTGGGAACTTAGCACCACACGTTGGACATTTTTTGAATGGAGTCCTTTCCATGGACCCCGGGCTGGACTACTTCGAGTTTCTCGTAGTCGTCGTCCTTCGAAACGCGTCGGTATGGAAGTGAAGTCGCGTCCGATAACAATACCGTCGAATTGGAAAGGGTTACGCGCCGAATATAACCTTCTTTATCGAAGTCGGTCCGGAGCGCTTCGATCCTCATCCGAACCCGATGGCGAAAAAAAACAATCTAAGGATGGAGCCGATGCCCATGCGCACTGACACCAAGAGGAGGAGTCATCTATGACGACAAAGACTTCTCCAGAAGAAAAACAAGTGCAATCATCCGAGCCCAACACCAGATGGCGATCTATTCATAAATGTACCATCTGCAGCCCATATGCCTCGAACACAAAGTTGTCATGTTTATGCGCTTGTCAGAGACTAATCCCTTCTTGTGAATTCGAGAAAGTTTCTAGTGACCTCTGAGTTAGCTGGCACACACAATTAAGTTTAATATATTCGATAGAGACCTAAGTCCTACGTCAAATCTATAGGATATATTATTCCAATGCGGAGAGCCTATTGGGGATATAGGAACTACACTACAAGAGCCTCCCTAAGTGTCAGCTTGATCAGAGGACGGATGCTCCTGCCTGGTCATTCCTGATCATCTTCTTCAGAACTCTGGGCTGAAGAGGCAGCTGCAGTAAGGCATACAAAAGTACTGTGCACCACTCAGAGAGAGCTTCCTGGGGAAGTCTAACTTGCACAAGTTTAGAGACTGCATATTTTCAGCAATGGCGAACAGATTGAACTAGGGTGAGTTAGTCCATTCTGGCCTTTAAAGGTCGGCCAGGTACCATATCCAGAATAGTTCCAATGAGGGGGGGCGTTTGCGAAGGAGTCATGTGTGACTGCGGTACGTTGATAAAGAATGCCAATGATGTGAAGAGGTTTGCCGTAGTCTGGAGGTGGGGTGACTACTGCCTGCGGTGAGCCCACCTTCAGCAGGTAGTCATCGTGGTAGGGAAAGACTATACCTCTGACCGCTCACAGGTGCGCTGTAACCACTACTAACACTTTTATAAACACGCCTGGGGCACTGCTGAGCCAAAAGGGAAGACAGCAAACCACAATTGCTCCTGCCCCACTGTGAACTGCAGCCAACGCCTGTGGGTCTGCAGGACTGGGACGTGAAAATAGGCAACCCTGCAGGTTCAACCCTACCATCCAGTCTCCAGCTTTGAGAGCAGACAAGACCTGACCAGGGTCATCATTTTGAACATTTGCATCCATAGAACGGCATTAAGAGGGCAGAAAAGCAGTCATAACCCAGTGGCACAGGTCCAGAAACTGCAGGAGAGCGGCCAAAAATCTTTAATGCAGGCTGGCTGATTTAAACTATGTTGCTCGGTTCTATAGTGAACAGAGACCAGAGTGAGCATGCACAGAACATGTCCCTTTTTAGGTCTTACCTACTTGACAGCACGTGTTGCCTTTGTTGGGAGACCTATTGTTAATTTACAGTTAGATTACAGCCCGCCCATTTCCTAACACTGGCTGGCTTTATTGTCACTTAGTTGCTTTCTTCGTTTTCGTTAATGTGTGTGGACTATCCAGCCTTTTCTTTTGTTTGTTCCCCACCTGAAGCCTAGACGCATTTCTGTGTCACTACACAGCTTGCTTTTTCAGGCGCTACTTTTTCATTCTTGTTTAAGCACTAAGAATACAGGTGATTTCCCGGTGTCTCCCCAGTGTGCTTCTCTTCCTCTTTCTGCACTGCTATCTCTCTCACCCTTGTGGTTCTCCTCCGACCATCCATGATGTGCTCGTCTGCGTGAGCTCTCCCCGGCCATATAGCTTTCTCCCGAGTGTGCTTCTCCCCGTCCCAGCTCCACGGTGCTCTCTCTCGCCTGTTTTCGTTCCTCACATGACCTCTGTGGTTCACATTGCTCTTTCTCGCCTGTTTTCGTTCCTCACATGACCTCTGTGGTTCACGCTGCTCTCTCTCTTGCCTGTTTTCATTTCTCCCCTGACCTCTGTGGTTCACGCTGCTCTTTCTCGCCTGTTTTCGTTCTTCCCATGACCTCTGTGGTTCACGCTGCTCTCTCTTGCCTGTTTTTGTTTCTCCCCCGACCTCTGTGGTTCACGTTGCTCTTTCTGGCCTGTTTTCGTTTCTCCCTGACCTCTGTGGTTCACGTTGCTCTCTCTCGCCTGTTTTCTTTCCTCCCCTGACCTCTGTGGTTCACGCTGGTCTTTATTGCCTGTTTTCATTTCTCCCCTGACCTCTGTGGTTCACGCTGCTCTCTCTCGCCTGTTTTCGTTTCTCCCTGACCTCTGTGGTTCACGCTGCTCTCTCTTGCCTGTTTTTGTTTCTTCTCTGACCTCTGTGGTTCACGCTGCTCTCTCTTGCCTGTTTTTGTTTCTTCTCTGACCTCTGTGGTTCACGTTGCTCTTTCTGGCCTGTTTTCATTCCTCCCCTGACCTCTGTGGTTCACGTTGCTCTTTCTGGCCTGTTTTCGTTCCTCCCATGACCTCTGTGGTTCACGCTGCTCTCCCTCTCCTGTTTTTGTCTCTATCTCGGCTGTCTGCTGCCGCTCTTGCCCCTCTCCGTCCATGAAGAGTCTTGTCCCTGTTGCTTCTGGCCCCAAGGATTGCTTCTAACGCTACTCAGTGTTGCTTTGATGATTTTAATGTCCATGTTACTTCGTCCCACCTGCATTGCCAGTGTTGCTTCCCCGTCTGCTTACCTAAAAAAATTTTTTTTGTGTATTTTCTTTCTTTTTATTTGCAGATCCAAGTTGGATTGTCAAATAAAAAAAAAAACAAGCTGGTGAGGAGGAGCTACGCTAGCAATCAAGATGGCCGCGTAAGCTCCCGGCTCTGCCGACCTCTGCCAGCAGCTCGTATATCCTGCCATTAATCCTGAACTCGCACCAGATTCCCGTGTTCATGAAGTATTTACGCTTCTAAAGGTGCAATCCCGAGATTTTTATCTTATCGGATGACGACGATACGCCGTGTTTCCATTCTCGGCCTAACTCGGTGTGGAAGCCGGGGCCTCGATTTCTAGCCTATCCGGGTTGGAGTTGATCAACATCGGCCGCTGGACCTGGACTGAGCCCGGTCTCCCGAAGTGTGCTGTAAACTGCTTGTTTTGGATGGCGACACTGTGAACGGTCTACACCGAGGACACAGCGGCGTGCCGCACTGGTTGCCGTGGTCGGGGGCCCGGTTCCCGGAAACCCTGCTACCTTCCCGGGGTGGACGGGCTGAGGCCCTCACTAACAGCGAAGGTATCGATCTAGCACGACGGAGAGCGCCCACTGTTGTCATCGGCTTCGCGTTTTTTGTGTATTTTCTTTATTTTTATTTGCAGATCCAAGTTGGATTGTCAAATAAGAAGAAAAAACAAGCACTGGCGTTGCCAATAGGTCTCGCAGTAGGAAAGTTGGAGCTATTACAATTGCAAATAACAATGCCTTTTATTTTTGTTTTCATGTTAAAAACATAAAGGGCTTTGTCATTTACAAAACCAATAGCTCCAACTTTCCTACTGCAAGACCTATTGTGCACTGTACAGTGTGGGTGAAAGTGGCACTGCGTGGGTGTGAGTGGCTTTGAGTGAGTGGCGTTGCGTGGGTGAGTGGCGTTGCGTGGGTGAGTGGCGTTGCGTGGGTGAGTGGCGTTGCGTGGGTGAGTGTTGTTGCGTGGGTGAGTGTTGTTGCGTGGGTGAGTGTTGTTGCGTGGGTGAGTGTTGTTGCGTGGGTGAGTGGCGTTGCGTGGGTGAGTGGCGTTGCGTGGGTGAGTGGCGTTGCGTGGGTGAGTGGCGTTGCGTGGGTGAGTGGCGTTGCGTGGGTGAGTGGCGTTGCGTGTGTGAGTGGCGTTGCGTGTGTGAGTGGCGTTGCGTGGGTGAGTGGGGTTGCGTGGGTGAGTGGCGTTGCGTGGGTGAGTGGCGTTGCGTGGGTGAGTGGCGTTGCGTGGGTGAGTGGCGTTGCGTGGGTGAGTGGCGTTGCTTTGAGTGAGTGGCGTTGCGTGGGTGAGTGGCGTTGCATGTGTGAGTGTTGTTGCGTGGGTGAGTGGCGTTGCGTGGGTGAGTGCCTACGTTTTAATTTTTATCATGCTCCTGCGGAAATTGTGCGTAAAACAATGAAAGTTACAAGTTTATCATTATTTATCACGTGAACTATATCAGCCATGCGTCAGCGCCATTATACATTATAAGCAAGCTCTTTTCAGATGTGACTTTGAAATGACATTTAGGTAAGAGATTGAACTCCACACGTCACACGTGCTGGAGCCTGGTGTAATATGCCGGTTAAGGTAATTGTTCAGGCAGGAAGGTTTGAGTGTTAGTAAGTACGCTTCATTTGTAGCTTAAAAGAAGGCAGCAGTCACGTGTGTGGGAAGGGTGGGGTGCTGAGCAGAGTGCCTGTTGAAGAAACTGAATTTCCTTCAAGGACACCCTCTCATGCGTGTCGCGCTCACTGTCAAATAATCGACAGCCCCAAGCTAAGTAAAATAAGTCAAACTTCAAGTAAAGCATATGTTTGGTGACTTCCCATTCCCCCTTTCATGAATTGCAGACTTGCCACCGCGAAAGCGATGAGTAAATAATTTGGGCGTAATTGTGTTTTATAAAATATGGTAGTTTTAAATAAGTTACAGGAACATGTCAATTGGTTGGTACTAAAATAAATCGACGAGCTGGCGGAGCCTGAATTTCGTGTTGTATGCTGGAGGGGGAGGTGTGCTGGGAGAGAGAGTGGGGAGGGGGCGGAGCGGGAGGAGCGTCGTGAGGGGAGTAAGTACGCTTCATTTGTAGCTTAAAAGAAGGCAGCAGTCACGTGTGTGGGAAGGGTGGGGTGCTGAGCAGAGTGCCTGTTGAAGAAACTGAATTTCCTTCAAGGAGACCCTTTCATGCGTGTCGCGCTCACTGTCAAATAATCGACAGCCCCAAGCTGAGTAAAATAAGTCAAACTTCAAGTAAAGCATATGTTTGGTGACTTCCCATTCCCCCTTTCATGAATTGCAAACTTGCCACCGCGAAAGTGATGAGTAAATAATTTGGGCGTAATTGTGTTTTATAAAATATGGTAGTTTTAAATAAGTTACAGGAACATGTCAATTGGTTGGTACTAAAATAAATCGACGAGCTGGCGGAGCCTGAATTCCGTGTTGTATGCTGGAGGGGGAGGTGTGCTGGGAGAGAGAGTGGGGAGGGGGCGGAGCGGGAGGAGCGTCGTGAGGGGAGAGAGAGTGGGGAGAGGGCGGAGCAGGAAGAGCTGCTCTAGGCAGGCTGGGGAACAGATGCTGCTGGGGAAGTGATGAGGGGAGGTGCCCTGAAGAAATGCGACACGGCAGGCAGGGGAGGGCGGGCGGAGCGGAGTGCCTGTTGAAGAAACTGAATTTCCTTCAAGGAGACCCTTTCATGCGTGTCGCGCTCACTGTCAAATAATCGTCAGCCCCAAGCTAAGTAAAATAATTCAAACTTCAAGTAAAGCATATGTTTGGCGACTTTTCAATTGGTTGGTACTAAAATAAATCGACGAGCTGGCGGAGCCTGAATTTCGTGTTGTATGCTGGAGGGGGAGGTGTGCCGGGAGAGAGAGTGGGGAGGGGGCGGAGCGGGAGGAGCGTCGTGAGGGGATTAAGTACGCTTTTGGCAGCCCCTTTATAACAAGCATGAGATGGGACCCGAAAACACTGGAATGAGAAGGGGCTGAAAGGAGCTAGTGACAGAGTTCAACTGGAGGAGAGGTGGGCAAAAACAATGAAAAGGTGGACAAGGGAGGAGAGAAGGAAAGGTGACAGAGAACTGCTGGAGGAGCAAAGAGGAGAAAAGAAATGCGACACGGCGGGCAGGGGAGGGGGCGGAGCGGGTAAAAAAAAGTAAGGGGAGGGGGGAGGAGAAATGCGACACGGCGGGCAGGGGAGGGGGCGGAGCGGGGAGAGGGTGTGAAAGCAGCAGGGGCCTGGAGTGCGGCTGAGGGAACTGATGTGCACGCGCTTTTAAGCTCAATGCGCATGCGCATTGAGCTTAAAAGTCACGGGCACTGCAAGGAATCGCCACGATTCCTTGCAAGTTAGTTAAAGAGTGGTTAAGCCCCAATAGTCTCGCAAGCTCGATGCGCATGCGCATCGACAGGCGAGACCTAAAAAACAAGCTGGAGAGGAGGAGCTACGCTAGCAATCAAGATGGCCGCGTAAGCTCCCGGCTCTGCCGACCTCTGCCAGCAGCTCGTATATCCTGCCATTAATCCTGAACTCGCACCAGATTCCCGTGTTCATGAAGTATTTCCGCTTCTAAAGGTGCAATCCCGAGATTTTTATCTTATCGGATGACGACGATACGCCGTGTTTCCATTCTCGGCCTAACTCGGTGTGGAAGCCGGGGCCTCGATTTCTAGCCTATCCGGGTTGGAGTTGATCAACATCGGCCGCTGGACCTGGACTGAGCCCGGTCTCCCGAAGTGTGCTGTAAACTGCTTGTTTTGCATGGCGACACTGTGAACGGTCTACACCGAGGACACAGCGGCGTGCCGCACTGGTTGCCGTGGTCGGGGGCCCGGTTCCCGGAAACCCTGCTACCTTCCCGGGGTGGACGGGCTGAGGCCCTCACTAACAGCGAAGGTATCGATCTAGCACGACGGAGAGCGCCCACTGTTGTCATCGGCTTCGCGTGGCCTGTTACCCCGGAGTGGCCGGCCTCCGGGGTTCAAGTCCTGCTCTATCGCTTGGTGAGAGGGGATGGGGCGGACGGAAGGCACGCCATCGCTGCAGGCCGTCATGGCCGCCACTGGGGCGCTCCATTCGCAAACCACCGCTGTGTTCCGGACACTGATTATGAAAGTGGACGGTATCTTGGGACTAGATGACGACTCTTCGCCAACTTTTCAGCTAGCGGTGGTACCAGCGGTGCAATGTACGCCTGAGATCGAGGACCCCGTGCGGAAACCGGATTTAATGAGCTTTGTCGGATCCCAACTAACAGCTAGCAAGCCCGTGATTATCGCCAGCGTCTCCTGCTTGATCCTGCTGCCGCCTAATACAGATATTGACAGTCTTCTCTGCTGTAACAAGTTCCTCAGTGACTATTGGAGAGACTCGCTATTCTTGGACACCTTCCCTCGCTCAATTTGTGGATATCGTGAACTTTTATCCTGTTACCGATCCTGCAGCACTGACATGAACTTTTCCGAACGTTCTGCTTTTTCCATCAAGATGGGGGTTCGAGTGAAAAAGACTCTCACGAAAGACCGTACTGGCCAGGGTTGAACTTGAATGCTGGGGTTTGATAAAATATCTTGATTCAATGCCGGGATTGTAACCTATAATGTGTTGGGAGTCGGGTGGTCCTTTGCTAAACTCCCCCGATTGGTCGGTATATTTTGCTGTATATTGGTTTGACTATGTCTCGGGGGGGTCGCTTCTGGCGGGGGGTACGGGAGCCGGGGGTGTATTTGCTTTCTCCTCCTCCGCTTTATCTTCTTTCCTTCTTTTAGGGCAAGTTCTTGGGCGACAGGCACGCTGCTAGTGGGGTTAGGCCGTAGCCATTGCAGGGGTGCAGGGTGGGGGGTTGGGAGGGGGGTTATTTTGCCTTTGTTTTGTTCTATGGCTCCTTTTTTCTTTCTTTTTTCCTTTCACGAGAGGTGGGCTGGTTATCCTTCACCGATTCTTTATTCATTAGGGTGTCTACACTGGCTTTAATTATCCTTTACCTTTGAGGACTGGGCCTTGCGGATGGGATTGTTCTAGATCGTCTGATATACTGTTTATTCCTCTTTCTTCAATATGCGTAATCGAGATGACGTTACAGGTTTCTTTCGTGTTGATTATTTACATGGATATTTCCCCCGCCTGTCCCTGTTCTGTATTTTATAGTATGACACCTGATATCTGTAATGCCTCCTCTTGTTTCATTAATAAAATCTTTATAAAATTTTTTTTTTTTAAAACAAGCTGTGTTATTCTGTAGGTGTGTGCACACATTGTGAATGGCCAGGTGAGCAACAGAACTCTTGGTCAAGGGTCCCACGGTGTAGACCTCCGCAGTCAACATGGATTCTCATACACAGTCTCAATTAAAAAAACACAATGAGAACAGACAATCCGTGATCCAGGCCAGGAATGAGAAGTCAGATTGGCCTGTTGGAGCAGGCTACCAAGGAACTAACAAGCATTTGCAATGCAATAGGTCTCGCATTAGGAAAGTTTGAGTTACTGGTCTTGTAAATGACAATTTTTTTATTTATGTGTTGGTTTTGAAAATAGCTAAATTAATAGCTTTGTCATTTACAATGCCAATAGTTATGACTCTCTGAGGGCTCCTCCCCTCCCTTTGCACGAGGCTGATGGCGGAAGGTGCTCAGCGTCTTGCTGGACCGCGGTATATCGAGGGCTTGTTTCTCATGTCTAATGCGAGCTTTCTGCTGAATGAATGAGGCGCGCAGACGGGGGAAAAAAGCCTGCTAATCTGGATGGTGTGGAATAGGAGCCCTTCTCTACAGCGCTTTGACGGATCAAAGTATAAAGGACTCTGCCGGCTGGTGGAGTTAACTGCGGGCGAGCCGTGCTGAGCTGAATTGAACGGGAGATGTGTAAAATTCACATGGACTGAAGTAAGCTCGATTTCTTCTCTTACTTGCTGGAAAGATTTGCGTTTACAGCAGGAAAAAAAGAGACAGACTGTAGATTGCAGCTTTTTTTGACTATATTGCAGTGAGACCGGCTGTGCACCCCCCCAGTTAGCTAATTAAGACTTTGTTAATTGGCAGCAGCTCTGTTTGAACTGGAAAGAAGGGTCTTTTTCGACATTTCATTACATGCCATGGTGAAGGCTGTGCACTTATTATGCCATAATTCTCTGCTAAGCGGCATCAAGATGAGGTGTTTTTTTCTTTATTGAAGAAGAGATTCACCGGAACTGTGTTGTTAGAGGAGGACACTCTGCTGCATCGTGCGGGAGGAGACCTGACCCTGGACTGTGTTTCCCTGGACTGTGTTTCCCTGCCCCAAAGCCTACCTTTAGCCGCACCCGCTTCGCGTCGTTGTTTTCAGGATCTGCAGGAGTTGCCAGGGAAAGGAGCACTTGTTGCTCGGGACGCTGTGTGGCTGGGCTGATCGGTATTCCAAGAAGGCAGCACTGTGAGCGGCGCTGCAGGGACTCACTTTCCCAGGAGTCCCTGCCTGAGCCTCACCACCTGGCTTGCGCTGCCTGGCTGCTCCCCCCCAGGACGCAATACGAGCTATAAAGTTCCCTAAGGATTCCGCTGCGCGGGCAAAGGGCGGGCCCTCTGACCTTACTTGCAAGAAGGAATAAAGACTTATCCCTTTTGTCTAAAAACACCAATTGACTAATCTAAGGGAAATACTATTTGTTCATGAAATTTATATATCATAGTGCCCTCTTCTGTTAATTAATCACTCACCCATATTTTAAGATGACTCTGAAGGGGGTACCTATAACAATAGTTATCCCGCTGAGGGACCCGTCCAAAGGGACACTGGTTCACCACCCAAACAAGTTAACCTTGACATCTCCACCATTAACAGATATTAATGAACTTTCTCCTCCTATAGAAATTATAACTAGTAAGCAATCCCCTTTACCCACAACCAACTCAGGGGACACCTTATCATGGTTAGAGGATCTGAGTAACTTGTGTGGAACTAAGTATGCTCTAGTGGCAAGCAGTCCCGAATCTACTACCCCCCCAAATAATTGTGTAAAAAACCAAAGTGCACTAAACCCAATCAACAGCCCGTGCGATCTTACTTTACCTATCATATCCGGTGTACGAAGTACGCCTCCATCCCGCCCTGTATCTGCCAAAAGGAAGTGTGATGAAGCCGAACACAATGGTAATCATCCCAAACAATCTAAATTGTGTCTAAACCCCTCACTGTCTGCCTCCATTCCCCCCCTAACTCCAGATTCGGTTGAGATTACGGAAATATTGGATGACCTAGCGCCTCCATCACAGTTGGCCTTACTGTCTCTTGTTAAACGGCTGATTAATTCCGTTGTTTCACCATTGATGGAAAAAATAACACTGCTTGGGGATAGGCTTACGAAATTAGAGGGTGCATTCCAAGTAAATTTGGCTTCTACAAAGTATCAGGTACCCTCTAAGCTCTCTCACCCACCTGTTATTGTTGAACCCCTTAAGTCATCTGCACTAAGCATTAATGCACATATTCAAGTACCACCCCCCATCACACCAGTCCCAAAGGCCCCCAAAGCCCATCCAAAACGTGTTCCAGCACAGCGCAACTTTGTTAGAACAGGGTCGATCAAACCACCTCACATCCACCTACCACCGGAGGCTGCCCCCTTCGTATTTGTCCTTTCGAGAGTTCCCACACTCGAACAGGGGAAAACTGAAAGCCAACAAGACCTACAAAATAAGGCTACATATTGGCTATCAAAGAATAGACATTTGCCAGCAGATCATGACGGTAGAATTTTAAGTGTTAGAAGGGTGGGCTGGTTGGGTCCCCTCCGAAAAGACACGCCCGGGGATTTGGTATTAGTAAAATTTAGAAACAGACGTATCATTCCGTACCTCCAAACCTGGCAGCGTCAAAAAGAAGACGGCCCCATAAGTACTGGGGATCTACATGACTTTTATCCCAGCTCATTATATACTTCTTCATTAAGGCCAAAGGCAGGGTCTTTTTATCCAATGGGTAGAAGCGCCTTGGAAATGAATGGCAGTAACTTTTTTCCACGTAATTATCCTGACGCTGTATACAACAATCATCTTTATGGAAGATTTTATTAACTGCCTACGTGAAGGTTCAATCCAAGGAATTGGCGGGTCTGCTTAAATGCTGAATTTTGTGATAAGTGCATTTCTAACAAAGTACCTATGTTTATGGGCGGGTTACTTTTTCTTTTTCTTTGTTTTAAATTTGTCAGTATTCTGTGTTATCATTTGCTAGTTCTACTTTTGTTGGTTTTTAATTTGTATGTTTTTAACTTGTACGCTTTTATGATTTGTATTTTCAAATCGAATAAAGCTTAATGAATTGATAACTTTCGCAAATGTGACACCTATAGCATTTGTAATACAACATGTTTTGTATTTACGTGACTTAGATGTATTGTTATTACAAATAACCTAGGCTTTTAATTTTTTTAAATAATTAATACTTAAATAAAAGTGATTGTAATTTATAATGGCAATAGCTTAAACTTTTGTAAATACGTTTTGTGAAGATTATGTTCACTGTATTTTATTGTGATGAAAATCCAAGAACAGAAGTGAAATATTAACATCTTTTTGTGACATTTGTAATAAAGCTTGAAACATTGAGAGAACATATTAGAACCAGTTGTTGTTGAATGGTTGCACAGATTGATGCTGGGGTGGCCCCGAGTGATGCTGTGGTGGGGCATAATGATGCTGTGCTGGTGCTGAGTGATGCTGTGGTGGTGCTGAGTGATGCTGTGGTGGCGATGAGTGATGCTGTGGTGGGGCTGAGTGGTGCTGGGGTAGCGCTGAGTGATGCTGTGGTGGTGCTGAGTGATGCTGGGGTAGCGCTGAGTGATGCTGGGGTAGCGCTGAGTGATGCTGTGGTGGTGCTAAGTGGTGCTGTGGTGGTGCTAAGTGGTGCTGTGGTGGTGCTGAGTGGTGCTGAGTGATGCTGTGGTGGTGCTGAGTGGTGCTGTCGTCATGCAGAGTGATAATGTGGTGGTGCTGTGGTGGTGCTGAGTGATAATGTGGTGGTGCTGAGTGGTGCTGTGGAGGTGCTGAGTGATAATGTGGTGGTGCTGAGTGATGCTGGGGTGGTGCTGAGTGATGCTGGGGTGGCGCTGAGTGATGCTGGGGTGGCTCGGAGTGATGCTGTGGTGGTGCTGAGTGATGCTGTGGTGGTGCTGTGGTGGTGCTGAGTGATGCTGTGGTGGTGCTGAGTGATGCTGTGGTGGTGCTGAGTGATGCTGTGGTGGTGCTGAGTGATACTGTGGTGGTGCTGAGTGGTGCTGTGGTGGTGCTGTGGTGGGGCTGAGTGATGCTGGGGTTATGCTGAGTGATGCTGGTGTGGCTCGGAGTGATGCTGTGGTGGTGCTAAGTGATGCTGGGGTGGTGCTGAGTGATGCTGTGGTGGTGCTGAGTGGTGCTGTGGTGGTGCTGAGTGGTGCTGTGTGATAATATGGTGGTGCTGAGTGATGCTGTGGTGGCGCTGAGTGATGCTGTGGTGGCGCTGAGTGATGCTGTGGTAGTGCTGAGTGATGCTGTGGTAGTGCTGAGTGGTGCTGTGGTGGTGCTGGGTGATAATGTGGTGGTGCTGAGTGTTGCTGTGGTGGTGCTGAGTGGTGCTGTGGTGGTGCTGAGTGATGCTTTGGTGGTGCTGAGTGATGCTGTGGTGGTGATGAGTGGTGCTGTGGTGGGGTTGAGTGATGCTGTGGTGGTGCTGAGTGATGCTTTGGTGGTGCTGAGTGATGCTGTGGTGGTGATGAGTGGTGCTGTGGTGTTGCTGAGTGATGCTGGGGTGGCGCTGAGTGATGCTGGGGTGATGTTGAGTGGTGCTGTGGTGGTTCTGGGTGGTGCTGAATGATGCTGTGGTGGGGTTGAGTGATGCTGTGGTGGTGCTGAGTGATGCTGTTGTGGTGATGAGTGTTGCTGTGGTGGTGCTGAGTGAAAATGTGGTGGTGCTGAGTGGTGCTGTTGTGGTGCTGAGTGTTGCTGTGGTGTTACTGAGTGATGCTGGGGTGGCGCTGAGTGATGCTGGGGTGGTGCTGAGTGGTGCTGTCATGGTTCTGGGTGGTGCTGAGTGATGCTGTGGTGGGGTTGAGTGATGCTGTGGTGGTGCTGAGTGATCCTGTGGTGGTGCTGAGTGATGCTGTGGTGGCGCTGAGTGATGCTGTGGTGGGGATGAGTGGTGCTGTGGTGGTGCTGAGTGGTAATGGTGCATTGTAAGAACGGCCTACAACAGATTATCTTCATTCAACCCTCCCTTCCCTATTGCTCCTGAAGCTCGGAAAAGTCAGAAGCTTAGGTGTATGGAAAGCCTCATTGCGAGCAAATGAGTGACGACATTGAGTACTTGGTATGTTATCACTGTACTGTATCACTGTACTTCAAAGATAGCAAGGAGGTTTCCTATTATACGTTTACCATAGGCAACTGTAAGAAGACACTGAAAAGCCTTGTGCTATTAATCATGTTAAACAAAACCCGGCTTCACAGTAGTAAAAGGGCATGTTATTTTCTCCTGCCTATGCTATCTTTGCGGCTAAGTTATTATTGGTAAGTACAATCAAGTCAGGATTCTGTGTCAGAGCTCTGAAGCTGCAGTGTGTCACTCAGGAGCATCTCTTGGCATTCTGGTTCAAGTAATGTTGCATTATAAATGGATAATTCAAAAATACAAACAACGCGCTGAAACACATAAATAAATAAACTACTCCTTCCTGAAACAAAAACTTGAGAGCTCTGCCAAACTGTGAGTGAGACTAAATTGTGATTACAGAATTATGGTGTACGTATAAATTCATATCACTTACAAATGACCGTTCTCTGATTGAAAGGTGCTGCCATGATCTCAGTGACCCGCATATGCGCAACCATGCCTTCTGAGAAGTATTTAAAAGTAAACTAAAATGTACTAAACTTTCTTGCATATGAATACTCCAGCTCTTTAGATAACAATGATCGCATTCACTTTCTAATCACGTTAGTAGATGGTCATTCTTCCATTCTAGCCTGCACTTCATACCTGAACAGGTGCAATTATGCCCCTAATAATAAAAACTACAAATTACATTAGTCAAATTATTACACATCTCTTGCGGTGAGCATATGATTAACCAACGTCTGCTTGGAGCTCATTACCAGCGTGACTTTAACATGGAGCTGCAAGGAAGGCCACATCGTTTTGTCTGTATTGCATTAGAGTCTTAAGTACCCCAGCGCTGTCTTCCTCCCGTTTGCTGCTTGTTTGTGTTCTGTTTGGTGTGGTGCCAGCTGTCCCATTCCGTGCCCCTTAAGGGTTTCTAGTGATGGATTATGAGTTTTTGAATAAGCATGCCCCCCTGCCTCCCAGTATGACAAACCTAGGATTTCAAAGATAAGGGCGAATAAGAAAGGCAAGAACCTTACCTGCCGACTTAGGGTGCATCTGAAACTTGTTAATCGGATTTGTGTGTTCTTTCAGATGAAAACTATAACAATCACACAAGTGGGGCGCTCACTGCTGCAGCTCCTTTTGTTATGTCAATGGAAGCAATGGAGGGCAGCAAGGAATCGAGCGCACACCCAGTCTAGTTCTAGTTAACATGGATTGCTGAATAAATCTGGGGTTCAATGTCTGGCTCTGGAGTTTATTTTCTTAAGATGATACCCTCAGAGACAGCCGTCAGTATTTTAAACAGGTACACCGCTGGGACATATTAGTGTGTGCTCCGCGCACATGCAAATCTTTTTCGAAGAGGATGCACTTATGTGCTTGTCTAGAGAAAGTTATTTAGGGCCGAATTTAGATGTTGGTGGTATATACTCCATCGCAATGGCGACGGAGTATACATACTGCCAACATGAAGGTCCGTCCGCCCAATTTCAATGCAAGCCGACCTGGAGTGTGGGTTCATACTGGTCTATAAATCCACTTTATCACAACAGTGCTGGCATCTTCTGGGATGGTGTAATACACTGATGTACCCGGGGGCGGGGGGCGCATTCCTTTACAGTGTTAAGCAGGGGGCGGGGGCATTGTTTAGACCAGAAATAAAGTTGCAAACCATTAGGTTTAAATTCAGTTTGCCCATGTACATACCGACAGACTCCTGCTAAAATTAAGCCCCTTGCATGGGCATGCGTTAAGTCCCTGAATTGAAGTAAGGGTTAAACACAGGACACAGGTGAAGACCGC
The DNA here is from genome assembly GCF_964261635.1 of Lissotriton helveticus. Classification (NCBI taxonomy): domain Eukaryota; kingdom Metazoa; phylum Chordata; class Amphibia; order Caudata; family Salamandridae; genus Lissotriton; species Lissotriton helveticus. The sequence goes on along the minus strand of NC_136067.1, from coordinate 9,428,748 downwards.
TGACACTAATAAAAACAAGTTACAGAATTCAATGAAAACGTGCACGACCATGTGCATTTAAAGTGCATGCTGGGATTTGCAGTCCTGTTTATTAGCCCATCTTAAATCAGGTATGTAAATCTAGGCGGCTAAGGAGTTTGTGAGAGCAGGAAATAGGGTAAAACATACCTGTCTGTGCAGCAAAAACGCCAGGTGATACCTGCGAGGGTGCAGAGCGCAAGAGTCCCTGTGCACCCGAAGAAACCAGAATAGGATCTGTGTGCTGGCGCGTAGATCAGCACTTTCTGTTCCGTATACGCACGGGCATTGGGTCTCATCGCGTACATGGCCACAACAAACGCCTCCGTGTGCGCATGCGCACAGACACATTTCTACAGGAAGCCAGGCAACGTTTATTGGGACGGGGGCGGGGCCAGACAAATACAGGAAGCAGACGGGAGTCTACCCCGCGCTCCTGTGCCCGCCGGCAGATTTGCGTGACTGCGTCTCAGCGCGGCACCCGCCTGTTGCTCAGAATGACTGGATGGCTGCAGAGGGACACGAACGAAGAACATGGTGAGTGGGGCGGGTCTGGTGGGGCGGCGGGGGTCTTGGTGCGCTTGTGTGTGTGTGTGTGTGTGTGTGTGCGCGCGCGCGTATGCGACGGCGGGTTCTCTGTATGTATGTATGTATGTATGTATGGGTGCATGCGTGCTTGTGTGTGTGTCTCTGTGTATGCAGTGTGTGTGTGTATGCGACGGCGGGGATAGGTTCTCTGTATGTATGGGTGCGTGCATGGGCGCTTGTGTGTCTCTGTGTATACGCATGCGTGTGTGGTGGTGGAGCTTCGAGGCAGGAGATAGGCACGGCGCCGTGCGCGCCCACGAGGTGCAAACTGCGCTCGTGCATATTTCGTGTCCTCAAAACTAAATACAGCTCGCAATAGGTCTGAAGCAGACACCTCAATGCTCACGCATTGAGAGTACGTCTGCTCGACCTAAAGACACCTCAATGCTCACGCATTGAGAGTACGTCTGCTCGACCTAAAGACACCTCAATGCTCACGCATTGAGAGTACGTCTGCTCGACCTAAAAAGGCAGTCACAGCCCGCAACATGCAAATAAGATCGCTATCAAAAAAGAGGAAAGGGAGAGAAAGGGCTCTGGCAGGGAAAGGAGAAAGGTGCTGTGGCTTGTTCAGATTCTAACCCATGGCTCTTCATCACACGCCATGCACTAAAAGCAAAGAGGTTCACAGGCTTGGAGAAAGAAAGGCCTCACCTTCTCACGGATCTCCAACGCCCGCTTGCACAGTGGTTCCGCCTCCTTGTACTTCCCTCTCTTGCCGTACAGGACTGCCAAGTTATTCAGTGTGGCTGCCACCTGCGAGACACAGAGAAGTAGTGTTGTTAATAAGAGGACAACACGGCTCTAGAATGCTTGTGTAGGCATTAGTGGATAAGCGGGAGTAAGGTCCATACACAACTACATTTTTCAGTTTAATTTGGGCAAAACAGACTTCAACATTTAGCTGCATGGATGTGAGCTATTGTGCAGAGGGCTCTACTACAAGTACTGAGCTGCAAGTTGGTGATGCTGGAGCAGCTGCTGAGGCGAAGCGGAGTGTGAGTCCAGGTGAGAGCTGTGTAGTGGTACAGAGAGGGGCCAGTGTGGGATAGCGAAAGGAGATGCAGTTTGTTTCAAGGACTCCCATTGGTGCCTTTGCAGAGGTAGAGTGTGGGGTAGGCCACATCTAGGAAGTTATCTGCGCTTTCTCTCAAGCTTATCCTAAGAGAGTTCCCAGGCTAGCGAGACTACAAATGTATTACAGTGAACCAACCTCCCTTCGAAACTACAAATGTATCACAGTGAACCAAACTCCCTTCAACACTAAAAGTCACTGGTGGGAAAGGTGGCGCCTGTGTTAGCGCACTCCACTGCGGATGGCCAGGATACATGTAGTTTGCAGAAGCGAAATCATTGGGTTATTCCCATATGCTTCATGAAGTTTAACTTAAAGTGCTAAATTGAAGGCCTACATTCATCCCAGACGCTATTTAGTACTCGGGCTGCTATGCCACCTCAGACTGGAACCAGCCCTTGTCCTACTCACATGACACTAAACATGATTTACTTTAAGGAAAGTGGTCTACTGCGTAGTTAAAAGAATCCCCCTGGTTAGAAGTTTGAGTCACTACATGCAAATAAATACATATTCTAGAGATCAAAAGATTCAGACAGACTTAACTAAAGACACATTTGAGAATGAGTGAGAACTCTTCTTTTATTTGCTTTCCTACTGTACCAATAGCAAAAAGAAACAAGAGAAGTCTTCCTCAGATGATCACAGGCTTCAGTGAATGAACACCGAATAAAAACAGTAAGGGAGACGGCTGCAGAAGCACTGACAGAGAGAGTATGTGTTACCTATATGTCCATCAATTGTTATTTTTGCATTGGTCACCCCGAGTGGGCTGGGGATGCTCAGACGTGAGTCCCGTGCTCACTAAGCCACTGGAATCAAACTATCCTGGCTGATGACGGCTGATAGCCAGAAACCGGTCCTTGGATGCTTGATTCCGGTCCAGGGAAGACAAGGCTTTGGCAATTCGGGCTGGACTGTTCCCATTGGGTGCAGGGTCAAGACTGATTTGCATATGGCAGGGTCCAATATATATGGCTATAAACCTATATGGATGAGCACCAGTCAGTCTCCGCACAGGGATGTGACAGGTCACAGAGACAGTACTACCTATTCAGTGTTATTACCTCTCGGAGAGACATTTTTTCTATATCTAAGCCAGCCTCAGCATGAACGCTTGAACAGAGATATGATTGCTCAGCAAGCCACCGTTATCTATTACACTGTGTTCCAGCCAGTCTGAGCAGAGGGATGCGAATGCAGATATGAAATCTCTGCCAGCCAGGGCCATCTATTACAGTCTGTGCCATTATGGCTCAGCAGAGGCATAGGATGCACCAAGGGAGACATAATGGCACAGAAGACCGCGTTATCAATTGCACGGTGTGTCAGACTAGCTCAACAGCGAGTACTTACCGCAGGGTGGTCCTTGCCAAGCGTCTTCTCTCGGATGGAGAGGGCATCGTTCAGGAGATGGGCCGCCTCTTTGTACTTATTCTGATCCCTGCAGCAGAAAACAGTTAAGTATCACTGTTGCTTTAGACAGCTACCAGATGAATATATAGTTTTTAAACAGAAATATATCATCTGGACTCAAAGGCATGTACGCTGCAGAACACCAACATCTATGCAAACCCGATTTCAAGTAACAACACAGTCTTAACTCGACACGAGGGCTGCAAGTTAGGCCTATTCGTACTTTCCCTCAAACTTTGAGATTCTATTTGGCCTTTGATTTCTTCCAGCTGCCTCAATAATCTTGCTCCCTTCTCCGTCCACAATATTTTTCAGTTCAGTTTCTTCACAATTAATCCTAGTCTACAGTGAAACTAGTGTACACAAACCTCCAACACCAAAATCCCCAATCGAAGGCAGACATGAGCGGCACTGGAAAGAATGCTTTGATTCAGACATCCATGGAAGCACGTATGATCCTTCACGACTGCACGTCCAACGATACCCAGAAGCTCAGGTTTCCACACGCCCACTGTACATTGTCACTTCCAATTGCTTGCAAAAGAATTTCTGAGCAGATTTCGCCTTAGGTGGTTATACTGTGGCACGAAGGCCAACATTAGGACAGTGTTGCATTACGTCTATGCTAGATAGCTACTGAATCAAACAAGAGAGCATGGCCTTCATTTATTGCACACATGAATCTCCTCCGGGTATGTGCAGAAGGCGGACTTGAAATTTGTAGTTTTGTTCTGAAGGAAATGTTCCTTCATTATTCACTGTTTATTATTTCAGTTCTATTTAGTGCATACTAGACTGAAGGAGACTTTGTTTCGGTAATGCTCATCAACCGTCCAGTTGTATGACGGAAAATACTTTGCATGCATTTACAACGCATTTTTAACCCCACATTTTTTTTACAATGCATAAGCTTTTACAACACACACCATCACCAAGCATTGTTTATACATACATGTAGAAAAACAATGTATTTGTGGGGGGGACTCTCCAACTTACCTTAAATGAGCAGTAGACCCTTTCCTACAGAGTTAGCCCTTACTCTGGGGTACATTTACATTCCAAACAGGGGGCAGACAGTTGTAACTCCCCCAGCACCCAACCCCCCTCTCCTGCCAAAACATGGCCACCTCCCCTTGCATCCTCACCTGTAGACCAGGGCCAGGATGTTCAGCATGGTGGCCACGTCAGGGTGGTCATGGCCAGAGGTCTTTTCCAGATCCTCCAATGCTTGTTTGCAGAGCGGCACGGCCACCTCGTAGCGGCCCTGAGAGGCATACTGGATCACCAGGTTGTGAAGCGTGCGCAGGCGGGCGGGGATCTCGTAGCCTCCCTGCTGAGCTGCAGCAGCAGCACTGCTGTGAGGGTGAGGCACTGCCAGGCAGAGAGAGAGAGAGAGGAATTAATATAAGATACAAAAAAAGAGCACACACAGCAAGGCAGGAAAACGTCAGACTTAAAAAATCTCACGAAGCGCTACAAATGACAGATATACTGCAAAAGTCTGACAAGGTGCGCACATCTATACATTTATGTACTGTGGCCTGACCAGCTGGGTAGACTTTCATGCACGATGGTCTGTCGGCCGGGGCCAGGCGTGGACCAGTCCTCTAGGGTCGTCGCAGCAGGACACGAAGGTTTCTTTTTCCTGCAACATGAGGTTCCAGCCAGCTAAATAACCGAGACATCCGATTCAGGGGCTTTACTGTGCCCTGGCTCAGACAAAGCACACACGAGGCAGCTATGTAGGTTCTTTGGCCGCTCTATGAAATAATGTTACATTTTGGGATTACCGTTACTGCGGTCTCCAGGAAGGAAAAGTTTACGTGAGCTAAGTTGGGATAGGAAAATCTATTCCAGTGTCTTGGCACACCCTTTATCCTCCCACCAGTCTGCGCGCTTAGCACAAGGGACCAATTATATGTCGCCGATTCCAGATGAGCGGTGCCAGGATCTTGGAACAGTTCATTCTTCTTGAACTGCAATACCTGGCACAGAGTCCCCGTCTACGATTCCCAGAAGAGTATTTGTGGGTCTGTTGGACCAGCGATGTACCCATAGCCAGGAGAACACACCAACATTGAGAGCACACAGATCCCTACCACCCAAAACAGCAAAGTCACAACAACACTGTCCTGCTTTATGGGCACGCCTGAGTGGCCAGCCCAAACCTGCTGTTGGACGTAGAGGAGCAGGTCTACAGAGTGGAGGTATGGAACAGGCTGATCCATGGGGGTCTCCTGAGGCAGACCACTCTAAAGATGGGCAATGGGACGGAGTCGAAACCACTAACATGCAGTGCCAAGAGCCACCACGAGAGCTTACAGTGAATCCCATGCGAGCTAGAGTTCACTGCATCCTAAGACACGTGTTCTTTCCTAATGCGAGCCCACTTCAGGCACTCCTTAACCACCTGGTGTGGAGGACGACTTATCCCATCGAGAGACGCCAATCGAGTCTGGTCACACTTTCAACCGTGAGTTGAGTGACTGTTGAGTGCTAATCTGCTGGCTTGTAGAACTCTTCGGTTGTAGGTTCACAAGGAAATGCTACCTTACAGGCGGCCATATCAGACTGTCTACAGCCCGGATCTGAATGTTAATCATTGCAGTTTCTCAGGAGGATTCAAGTATCCAGGTAGAAGAATATGCAGCAATCGCCAACAACACACAGAAAAGACATTGTATACCAAAAAACGAACAGTTGTACCAAGTGCTGACACATCGCAATGTGTACAATATAAGACAGAAAGAGTGCGAGAGAGTGCGAGAGAGTGCGAGAGAGTGCGAGAGAGTGTGAGAGAGTGCGAGAGAGTGCGAGAGAGTGCGAGAGAGTGCGAGAGAGTGAGGGAGAGCGAGAGAGCGAGAGAGCGAGAGAGCGAGAGAGCGAGAGAGTATGAGAGAGTGAGAGAGAGTGAGAGAGAGTGAGAGAGTGTGAGAGAGTGTGAGAGAGTGAGAGAGTGAGAGAGTGTGAGAGAGTGTGAGAGAGTGTGAGAGAGTGTGAGAGAGTGTGAGAGAGTGTGAGAGAGTGTGAGAGAGTGTGAGAGAGTGAGAGAGAGTGTGAGAGAGTGAGAGAGAGTGTGAGAGAGTGAGAGAGAGAGAGTGAGGGAGAGAGAGAGAGAGAGAGTGAGAGAGAGAGAGTGAGGGAGAGAGAGAGAGAGAGAGAGTGAGAGAGAGAGCGAATGAGTGAGAGAGTGAGTGAGAGTGAGTGAGAGAGTGAGTTAGAGTGAGTGAGTGAGTGAGAGTGAGTGAGAGAGTGTGAGAGAGTGTGAGAGAGTGTGAGAGAGTGTGAGAGAGTGTGAGAGAGTGAGAGAGAGTGAGAGAGAGAGAGAGAGAGTGAGAGAGAGTGAGAGAGAGAGAGAGAGAGAGAGTGAGCGAGAGTAAGCGAGAGTGAACGAGAGTGAGTGAGTGAGTGAGTGTGAGAGTGTGAGAGTGAGAGAGTGAGAGAGTGAGTGATTGAGTGAGAGTGAGTGAGAGTGAGAGTGAGTGTGTCTCAATGTGCACCAACTTTGCCTATCCCAACCAATCTCTCTCCCATGTGCCTCATATATACCCCACAAAGGGATGGGGTGTCTCATTGTCTGCAAACCCACAAACATCTTTGCAGGGCAGGCCAGTGCACGCAGTCCAAGTACTGTCTAAAATATCAAGAACAGCCCGATGGGAGCGGGCCTCCCACATCGGTGTGTATTCTGTATGGTAATTTACTGCGTGCTCAAGGGGACGGATTTACATAGAGAAGCTTGAAGTGAACATAGGCGGTGTCCCAGTATCCCAGGCTATCCAATCCGTCTAGGGACCACCAATTCAACCAGAGCCCACCTATGCATATCAGCACGCCAACGCCGCAGTGGGTGCGCCAAGGCCGACTTCCAGGCCATAGTAATGGCGAACTGTCCAAGAGCTTGTGCATCAGAGGTGTTCCCGCTGGTTCATCTAGGATTCCCGCACATTTGATCGTTGGGTCGCCAGCTAGCCAAATAGAACCCGTAATCAAGACCCCCCTCCTCCGAGGGGCAAACAACTTACTAAGTGCCACCTGTCGTCGACCGACCGCCCCTCCCCCTCCGATGCAGGGGACTAATCATGGGGTGGTTACTAAATACGTTGAGAGCTCATCAGAGCCCACCATCATGTAATAATCCTCAAAAACTCCATTCATCTCTACTCGAGTGTCCCCCCCACCCCATCCTGCCGGAGTCAGAGTGCAGCGATTGGGCATCTAGGGGTCTCTGAAACCAACAACCACGCCAATAACTGCTCAGCTTTGTCCCCATTTACATGTTGTTGCAGTATATAGATCTTATCATCAAAGTGGGATAACCGTGCAAATTCAGCCTTAGGTTTACATTTCTGCACTGCACCTTCACTATCTCTCTCCACACCCAAATTCTATCCCTACAATTTTCTTTGTGTGGTCATCTCGGACTATAGTCACTCAGTTTGTTTTACTGATATCCTTGTACTTGATGGGTGAAATATCCCTTCCTCCCTCACTTGCGAAATTGTTTATTGATGGCATCGCAATTTTTTGAATGCGAGGTTGGTAGCTGCTCCAACATCTGTTAATCCTCTTCCTCCCTGTCTCCAGGTAGCCACATCTTTTCCTAATCTCCTACCCAACTTGTTGGTAATGCGAATTAACCTTGGTTACAATCACCGCCTCTGCTTTATCCACTACAGATACTTCCCCACTCCCAGGCACTTCCCTTTTTCCCATCTCTCTCTCATAATACTTCAACTCTTCAACTGCCTTGCTTATATCAATATCATTTAAGGAAGAATATCTTGGCTGCCCACAACCTCTCTTGGCATCTTTTTACTCTATAACTGCACTATCAATCGATCACATATTAACTTAACAGTCATGTTCCAACATTAGCACTTTACGGACAGTTGTCGCAAACTTCATATAAACTCATCAACCGCCTATTTAATCCTCTTTGGCTGAGTGTAAAATGTATGCCTAGACTCTACTATATATGTTTCTTTATTAAACATATCGTCAAGTGTTTGTCTCGCTTCCTTACAGGTTATCAGCTATTGGATGACCATGATTGTCCAGGCCAATAGGTAAATAATTAAATACACACTGGTCTTCCGTTCCAAAATGAAGTCTTGTCCGTCCATCGCCTCAGTGTAATAATCAAACATGTCTGCCCACGTGTCCCATTCCATGGATGGTTTGCCATGAAGTACCACGAATGCGAGTGGGAGTATCACCGATTATGTTGGTTCCATTGTGTACTCAAGAGTTTCCGAGGTGAGGGAAAAGTGGCTGCAGAAAAAGACATAGCTGTAAAATTATACAAAAAAAGTCGGTTTTTAGATGCGCCAACACAATTATTTTGATCTTCAAGGTTCATTAAATGATCGCTGTGTTCCATGGTATGATCTGGTTCAACGAGAAGGTGAACTTGCTTAAGGTTGTTTCCTTTGAAGCAAGTGCGGCCCATCGTCACGTCTATGTTGCCGCCATAGTCACATTGCGTCGGGAATAAATGCCGAAGAAAAGACAAACATGGTAAGAGCTACATATGTTCTGCTAAAGAAGTTGCTTCATTTATAAATGCTCCCAGTATGTAAGTGAATTGTGTTCAACCCACAATGTTGTCCGCCCGACAGCAACTCGCAGGAGGATCACCTCGCTCTCAGTTCAAAGTAATCCGGTCGTCGCGCAAGTATGACTCGAGGCTGAACAAGCGGTTCATTGAGCCCAACTCTTTATCTTTCCAAAGGCGACATTATCTCAAGCAAACACCGACGTGGATCAAAGAAGTTGAGTCACACAGAGTCTCCCTTGGGAGGTCGTCAAGATACCTAGGCTGATAAACGCGCTCCGTTCCACCTTTGAGTCACGCAGTCACCAACAGAAGAAAGTTATCAATGCAAGGCAGTCACTACTGCACAAATGCGGAATTGGGCAGTGCAGGAAACCGGTGGCAGAATTATAAGATGGGCTGAGTCAAATCTAGGAGAACACAAATCTCCATAAAACAAAGAATGTCTTGGGTCCAATTTCCTTATGAAACACATCCAAGGTAATGCTCATACATGCTCGTCAAGGAGCTCGTCATCAAATTCCGTAGTGACGGAGAGGCCACTTTCAAGGTGAATGAGACATGGCCGTGGTCCTTCCACTTCAGTCAGTGGTTAACTGCTCAGGAATGGAATTTCTACACTTGAGTCTAACTGTAACAAGAATGTTGATACAGAAGAGTTCTATATATTAAATTCACATCATATCCCCATCCCTCCATTGAACAACCAATAGAAAACAAAGTAAAAATTCATGCGCAAAACTACAACACATTATGTAAAACTGTTAAATCTTAAAATTCAGCACTCATTGCACATACTTTGCCTCGCAGATGGGGAGGAGGGAGGTGCAATGGACACGTCCTGCGACTCACAGTTGGGGGGGTGCAATGGACATGGCCTGAGACAAGATCAGAAGACTCATACTTACTTCCTTGGCCATTATCTTCCTCCTCGTTTGGGAACAGATCGTCCAAGGTCTCTTTGGTGGAATCTCCCTCCTTCTCCTCCTGAGAGAGAGGAAATATGATTTGTTTTTTTAGTTGGATGAAGTGTAAAACATTCATGGAAGTAGAATTCAGGAGATCTTGCTTTAACCGACCCCCATTTGCTTTGGACTGCTATTGTGCCATCACAGAGGCGGACACTTCCACTGTGCCACAGCCCTATCCCAATACAGCCAAGTCAGCCAGATTCCCTTGTCACCAAGATGAGTCTTCTATGCTGTACCACAAGTCTAACCACCCAAATGTGAGCCATAACCTTCCACATGGACTCAGCCATCCTGTACCACTACCGTACGCTAACTCGACAGGAGTCATCCATCCTGTACCACTACTGTACGCTCACTCGACAGGAGTCATCCATCCTGTACCACTACCGTCGCTCACTCGACAGGAGTCATCCATCCTGTACCACTACCGTACGCTCACTCGACAGGAGTCAGCCATCCTGTACCACTACTGTACGCTCACTCGACAGGAGTCATCCATCCTGTACCACTACCGTACGCTCACACGACAGGAGTCATCCATCCTGTACCACTACCGTACGCTAACTCGACAGGAGTCATCCATCCTGTACCACTACTGTACGCTCACTCGACAGGAGTCAGCCATCCTGTACCACTACCGTACGCTCACTCGACAGGAGTCATCCATCCTGTACCACTACCGTACGCTCACTCGACAGGAGTCAGCCATCCTGTACCACTACTGTACGTTCACTCGACAGGAGTCATCCATCCTGTACCACTACCGTACGCTCACACGACAGGAGTCATCCATTCTGTACCACTACCGTACGCTAACTCGACAGGAGTCATCCATCCTGTACCACTACTGTACGCTCACTCGACAGGAGTCAGCCATCCTGTACCACTACCGTACGCTCACGACAGGAGTCATCCATCCTGTACCACTACTGTACGCTCACTCGACAGGAGTCATCCATCCTGTACCACTACCGTACGCTCACACGACAGGAGTCATCCATCCTGTACTACAGGCCTACACCCTCTATGGTGAGTTATTGAACCTGTATGAAGTGCTTATTCTCCTTAAGCCATCTATCCTGCACAATGAACCTACCTTCCACCGCCAGGACTCACCTGTTCTGTACTAGCACCCTACTCTGCGGAGCCGGGGAGAGTCCTAGATTCTCCTCGGCCTTGAATCATCTGTCCTCCACCAGGCCACTCTTCCCCACCACAAGTCGTCAATCATGCACCAGGACCATTCTCCCTTTAGTTGTATTCTCGCTTTAGCAACAAGTGGCTAAGGAAGAAGCAAACAGCTGTGCCGGTGAAGGGCGTTCTTACCGAAGGCGAGATGTCCTCGTCGTACTTCTTGAGCTGGTTCATGAACTCCAGGTGTTTCTTCTCCTCCTCCAGCTGTGCCACCGTCTGCTCGCTGCGCTGCAGCTTCTGTTGGGTGTTGGCCAGCTCGTCCCGCAGCCACTGGTTCTCCTGGCATAAGCGACGCACCTGCGCCCGCAACTTCTGCTTCTCGGACTCCACTGCATTCAGGTGGTTCGACAAGGCCATCATCACCTGAGCAGGAGAGCAGAAGCCATTGTGTTTATCCCCAGATCACTACCAGGCACAACATGCAACCACTTGAGGAAGGAATGGCTGAACCCAGTGACATGGGAGGGGAGGTGAAACGAACCACATGCAGCCCTAACACGGGCAAGAAGTTGCAGAAATTACGTGAGATGTCCAAAATATTATGAATTATTACACAAAATGCTGGACTGGCATTTTGTGCAACTTTTTAGCCCAAGGTGCGTCATCTTGCATATTCTAGAATGCAAGATCACATTTTGTGCTCAAGAAAACAGTGCAAAGACACTTCACATGAACAACAGCTGCTTGTATTGTTTGTTCATGTTATTCCTTTGACAGGATTTTTACATGAAAGGCGTGGCATAATCTCAGGCATTTTGCATAACAAATGTACTTCAAAATGTTGCAAAATCATGCCACCGTGATTGAAATTTCCCCGGGTCTTGCCAAATCCAGCCGTCTAATCCCAGACCACAGAATGAGACGAGTGTGTACCATGGCCAGCTGACAAAAGAGCTCCCTACGGGACTCACTTCCCATCAGGGACCCTGCAAGCATGCTTCCCTCCTGTGAGAGACATTGGAGTCCCACAGAGCAGTAACTTACTGTCCTACAGAGGACGTACGTCCCATGTAGTCCTTCAAAGGGCTCAATCACTTCCTGTTGGACCTAGGGAACCCCAAGTCACATAAGGTAGCTTGGCACTAAGTGGGAAGGCCTAACTCAAAGGTACATGTGTTAAGTTTGCGTCAGACCCTTTTATAACAAGACATCCACCACTCAAAAATCAGGACACTACACCAATTTAGGAAAATATGAGCTGTTTTATAAAAATACTTTGTTAGCTTTTCTCTCTCCTCCGTAGTTCAACAATTTAATACACTGTACATTTTTACCCGTTCTTTTCACACCTATTCTGTAACATCAGTAGAACTCAGCTTAGTAGCTTAATAATCTTTTTACAGTGAATTGATCTAGGATACACTTTCTTAACGTTCAGATTTAGTACCTCTTATAACAATAGATTGTCCACACAAGAAAAGAGGTATTCTGGTTACATAAAAGAACAATTTCATTCCTTAAATCTCAACCCACTCCAGCCTTCTACTATGGGAATTTCTAGGCCATGGAACCTTGGAATGTTATTTCATTAACCGCTGTGTGACACCTTTCTCACTATATGTGAGTAACTCCAGGTTTTCAGTTGTCAGTTGCAAAGTTATAAAACGCTCCGTTAAAGACTTGTTCCTAGGTTAGCACGGGATGAAGTCATAGATTCTTCTTCCCCTCCGCCTCTATAAAGAGAATTACCCCTTATACCTCAACCCTCAGCTTTATTAATTCACTCCTCCAGCACTGTGGTAACTCCCTGCTACCCTTATTCCTCCACTCTGTCAGGGCTAGTCAAAAGGGTAGTCAAGGTATCAGGGGGCGTGAGTGAACTCTTTTCTGGCCTCTCGGCTGATTCATCAGTCACTCGTCAATCTCCCCCCCTTCCTCCACCTTACTTGGGGTTGATCTGGGCAAGGCGCGGAAACAGTCCTCCAGCTCCCTTCTTCCGGGGTTCCTCCCACGGACAATAGGTCTAGCGCACTCACGCCAGCACCGAGGGGAGGCCGATCGGAGGCTGCCGGTGATTCGGTCACCCGCGCTGTCTTCGTCGCCTCACTCGTCGTTCGTGTCACTGCACAGGCGCGGGAGAGCAGCGTCTCTGCCAGGCGCCGCCTCACTCGTCGTTCGTGTCACTGCACAGGCGCGGGAGAGCAGCGTCTCTGCCAGGCGCCGCCTCACTCGTCGTTCGCAAACGCCCAGTGTTTCTGGGCCTGCGCGGAGCCCCAGCGTTTCCCCGGCTCACGCTACCGATGGCCACATCACCTGAGTCTGCGCGATGAACAGCGCTTCCTTCCTCACGCGCTTAGCCCGGCACCGCCTCCACAACACTCGCCTCTGCTCCGGAGGCTCACCGGGCAGCGCAGGGCGCCACAGCTCGCTCTGGTCTTCTCCTCTGGGCAACCGGTAAGGTGATTTAGCATGGGGGGGGGGTTTCCCAGACAGCAGCTAGGACAACCGGTGGTCAGAGGGACTCAGGGGGCCATCAGCAGTTGCCAAGCCGATTTCCCTCAGATGACAAGTCTAACAAGAGGGTTTGGTCAGGGGCTAGGGGGGGAGCGTCTTCACGAAGATGCTGTCTATCTTTCTAACAAACTAACTACTTCTTGTGCGTCCACCTCCCCTCACCACTGCCTCTCTCCTCAAGCTCACTGGACTGTACAAAATGGCTACCTGGCCCTTGCCCTTTTATAGACTGACCTCCCAGGGTCCAGCAGGGTCCAGAAGGTTCTGGAAGGTCTCTATGTTATCCTATGGGGCTTTCTCAAAGGTTGGTAGTTAGGGCAGTTGGAAACCACCATTTTGTGTAACCCTCACTTCTAGTCAGGGAAGGCACCTAGGCCTCAGGTAAGAACTGTAGGGGCAAAAGAGCATCTAACCCCTGTCAACATCACCAAAAATTCAGTGGACATAAAAATTAAGAGATTTGAGGGGCAAAAAGGGGACAAAATAAATAAAAATTAGGAGGGACTACCCAAAGGCAGACAGGTCTAACACGCGTCCCCCCCCAGCTGAAAGTGGGGAGAGCTACCCAACCCCTTGGGAGTCCTCATCACTATGGCGGAAATACCTAGAGAGACCGTCTGCATTGGCGTGGTCTACTCCAGGCCGATGTTCCACCCGGAAGTCCATTCCCTGTAGGGAGATGGACCATCTCAACAACTTGGGATTTTCCCCCTTCATCTGCATCAGCCAACGAAGGGGTCGGTGGTCAGTCTGAACCAGGAAGTGCGAGCCAAATAGGTATGGCCGCAGCTTCTTCAGAGCCCACACCACCGCAAAAGCTTCCCTCTCAATTGCACTCCACTTCTGTTCCCAGGAAAGTAGTCTCCTGGATAGGAAAACTACAGGCTGATCCAGACCATCTTCATTAAGTTGCGATAACACTGCCCCAATGCCATGTTCTGATGCATCTGTCTGGACAATGAACTCCTTGGAGAAGTCTGGGGCCCTCAGGACCGGTGCTGCACACATTGCCTGCTTCAACTTTTCAAAGGCTTGCTGACAAGCCCTCGTCCAAACTACCCGTCGAGGTCGTTTCTTTGAGGTAAGCTCTGTGAGGGGCGCTACAATAGTGCCATACCCCTTCACAAAGCGACAGTAATATCCTGTGAGGCCCAGGAAAGCTTGGACCTCAGTCTGGGTCTTGGGGGGTTCCCAGGCCATGATTGCCTCAATCTTTGCCTGGAGGGGCTGCACTGTTCCACCACCCACCAAGTGTCCAAGGTACACAATCGACCCCTGCCCAATCTGACATTTGCTGGCCTTGATGGTCAATCCAGCTTGTTTCAGGGCCTGGAGAACTGCTTGCAGATGTTGCAAATGGTCCTCCCAACTGCTACTGAAGACAGCAATGTCATCCAGATAAGCAGCGGAGAAACCCTCCATTCCGGAGAGGACCTGATTCACCAGCCGCTGAAAAGTGGCAGGGGCGTTCTTGAGCCCAAAGGGCATCACGCAGAACTGGAAGTGTCCCTCAGGCGTGGAGAAAGCTGACCTTTCTTTTGCTCCGTCTGTAAGGGAGATCTGCCAGTACCCTGAAGTGAGGTCAAAGGTACTCAGATATTGGGCAGCTCCCAGCCGGTCAATCAATTCATCCGCCCTAGGGATCGGATGAGCATCAGTCTTGGTGACTGAGTTCAGTCCCCGGTAATCCACACAGAACCTCAGTTCTGGAGTGGTGCCTGGTGGAGCTGCCTTTGGCACTAGAACCACCGGACTGGACCAGGGGCTGCTGGAAGGTTCAATAACTCCTAGCTCCAGCATCTTGGCAACCTCACCATGGATGCTACCCTTCACCTTGTCGGACAGCCGGTAGGTCTTTGACTTCACTGGTGGGCTGTCCCCTGTGTCCACATCATGGGTACACAGGTGAGTCCTTCCCGGGACAAGGGAGAACATCGTAGAATATTGCTCCAGTATCTGGCGACAGTCCTCCCGCTGTTCAGGAGTTAGGGATGGGGAGAGAATCACTCCCTCCACCGACCCATCCTTTTCCTGAGACGAGAACAAGTCTGGGAGAGGTTCGCTTTCCGCTTCCTCTCCTCCATCAGTCACCATCATTAAGATGACCTCGGGCCTCTCATGGTGGGGTTTGAGTCGGTTAGCATGTAGCACCCGTAGGGGCTGTCGAGGGGTCTTAAGGTCCACCAGGTATGTGGCCTTTCCCTTCTTTTCTAACACCTCAAAGGGGCCTGACCAGCGATCCTGGAGGGCACTTAGCTCTCCAGGCTCCATCACCCACACTTTCTGGCCAGGCTCCAACTCCACCGGGTGAGCGTTGTGGTCATACCACTCCTTCATTACTGCTTGGCTGGACTCCAAGTTATCAGAAGCTTGCTTCCACAACTTCGCCATTTGGCTCCTGAAGGCCAGCATGTAGCTCACCACATCCTGGGGGGGTTTCCTGGGAGACTTTTCTCATCCATCCTTCACCAGGCTGAGAGGTCCGGGTACAGGGTGCCCATACAGAAGCTCAAAGGGGCTGAAGCCCACTCCCTTCTGTGGCACTTCCCTGTAGGAGAATAGCAAACAGGGTAGGAGGACGTCCCATTTCCTCCGCAGGCTTTCAGGCAGACTTTTGATCATGCCCTTCAAGGTCTTGTTGAACCTTTCTACCAGTCCATTGGACTGGGGGTGATAGGGAGTGGTGAACCGGTAGGTCACTCCACACTCCTTCCACATTGCCCGCATGTACGCTGACATAAAGTTGGTCCCCCTGTCGGACACAACTTCCTTGGGAAAACCCACTCGGGTAAAGATCCCCATCAGGGCCCTAGCCACCACAGGTGCAGTGACAGTCCTCAGAGGAATTGCCTCTGGGTACCGTGTGGCATGATCCACCAGAACCAGGATGAACCTGTGACCAGCTGTTGTTGGTGGATCCAATGGCCCTACAATGTCGATGCCCACTCTTTCAAAGGGGGTGCTAACGACAGGCAGTGGTTCCAGGGGAGCTTTCAGCTTCACCCCTGTTTTCCCACTGGCTTGGCAGGTTACACACGTCCTACAGTAGGTGTTAGACGCCACTTTCATCTGAGGCCAGTAAAAGTGGGGGACAAGCCGAGCAAAGGTCTTGTCCTGACCTAAGTGTCCTGCCAAGGGAATTTCATGAGCCAATTCCAGCAGAAAGGCTCGGTACCGTTGCGGGACTACCAAGGCCCTTGATGAACCAGGTAAGGGTACCTTGGGTTCACTGTAGAGGAGTCCATCCTCCCAGTAAATGTGGTAGTGTCCCGCAACGTCCCCTGCTGCCTGGGCTTCAGCCTGTCGCCTCAAGGGTAGGGCACTCCTTCTGGCCCTTACAGAACTCTTCTCTGGTAGGCCCTCCCTCCACATGCCACTCAGCAGGGATAGGCAGGTCCTCCAGAGAAACTACTCCCCCCTCCACGGACTCCTGGTCCACCACCGCAGGTGGCCGATCTGTCACATGGGGTGTGGAGGCCGAAGCAGGCTTCTCCTGACTTCGGGTCTGTCCCTTTTTGGCAGCGGGTTGGGCCATTGTTCCAGGCTCCAACCCAGGCGAACTCCCTCTCCGGGCAGTCCCAGACCTTGTGCTTACACAGGCCCAGTCAGGTGTACCTAGCATCGCTGAATGCGTCCGGTATTCCACCTCTCTCCAAGCATTGTGCTCCATGTCATTCCCCAACAGACAATCAACTGGCACGGCAGGGCTTACGGCAACTCGAAGTGAACCTGCAACCCCTTCCCACTCAAAGGGAACCTCGGCCACGGGGTAGTGTCCCATTCTGCAGTCAGCCATCGCGGCGGGGTGGAGTACATTGGGAATCACCTGCTCTGGAGACACCAGTTGACTTCTCACCATAGTCATACTGGCTCCTGTATCTCTCAGAGCCTCCCCTCTCTGGCCATTGATGGTGATCCATTGTCCATACTTAACAGTATTTGGGGGCACCTGGATCTTAGGAACCATCTCCCGTTCTCCCAGGGACACTAAGGTGACACTGCCCACTCACCCCCCTTATCTAAGGGCAACTCCTCCCCGAGCGCTACACTAGCTACTCCCGGGGCTTTTCCTCCGGTGGGAGGGGGTGGTCTCTTTGGGCATCTGACATCTCCCTTATAATGTCCAACACCACCACACTCAAAGCAGTGGACAACCCTTGGCTGCTGGCTTTGGCCAGGATGAGGGTTTCTGGGCGGGTTAGCCTTAGGGGTGAAACCTGTTCCCTTTCCCTGGAAACTGTTTTGGGGACCTTTAGAGAACTCCCGCTTTTTATCTCCCCCCTCCTTCTTCTGAGGGGCGCCCTGTCCGGCCTATTCGGAATCCCCTCCAGTCCACTTTGAGGACACCCGAGTACTTGCCCAGATGTCCGCCTCCTCAGCAAGCTTCCGGGGGTTGGTCAGCTTGCTGTCCACCAGGTGCTGGCGCAGCTCGGGAAAACATTTCTCGAGTAGATGCTCTTTAAGAAAAAGATCATACAACCCCTCATAATCCCTCACCTCACTGCCCTGTACCCAGCCCTCCAATGCCTTCCTCGCATAATCCAGGAAATCCGCCCAGTTCTGGGTGCTTAACTTGTGGCTCCCCCTGAACTTCTGGCGATACTTTTCTGGGGTTAGCCCAAACTTCCTGATCAATGCTAGCTTCATGGGGGGGTAGTTAGTCTGCTCCTCTGGCTCTAAAGCTAACAAGGTGTCTCGACCAGTGGGAGGCATATACTTATACAACCCACCCCCCCAGTGTTTTTCCTGAATCCCATGGGCTCTTAAGGAGACCTCATAGGCAGCCAGCCATTTGGCTATATCATCCCCCTGACTATAGCTGGCAATTATATCCTTAGGCAGGTAGGGTCTGGACTCCCTGGGTGGTTCTCTGGTTTCGCTGCCACCATTTGGAGTTGGAAAGGGTCCCCGTTGCAGGGCCTGGAGTTCTAACTCTTTTAGTTTGAATTCATGAGCCATTCTCCGCTCTTCCTTCTCCTGTTCTAATCTGGCTAACTCCCACTTCAGCTTCCTTTTTTCCCTCCTGTCTGTGAGCTGCTCTGCTTCGGTCAAGCTTCCCCCGGAGACACTACTGCCCCTCCTAGAAGAGGTCATTGGTTCGGGGAGTAGGTTTCCCACCTCTGGTTGGAACAATCCCTCTACCCCTATGACCGTGGCCCGGTCGGTCTCCTCATCCTCCTCCTTCTCTTCTCTGCGCGCTTCCACCCAAGCCCTCAAACTGGTCTGGAGTTCCCCCTTTTTGGCACCACGCTTAAAGAACACTCCCATTTGTTGACAGAAATTTTTTAGCTGGGCCAATGGATAAGTGTCCAGTTTTTCCAGTGCAAATTCCATTTTGCAAAAGGCAATTCAAGGTCAAGCACACAAAAAGGATAGAGTTGCAAGGGCAACCTGAAGCTACCTCCACCCCACCACCAGGAATAAATTTGGAAAAAGCAAAAGTAAAAATTAGGAAGGCCGCCAGGAGAAAACTCCAGGGGTAGGTTAGTGGGGTATGTTTTGTTACTTCAGAGTAGACGCAAACACAGTTTTGATCCCACCGCTGGACACCAATTATGTTGGACCTAGGGAACCCCAAGTCACATAAGGTAGCTTGGCACTAAGTGGGAAGGCCTAACTCAAAGGTACATGTGTTAAGTTTGCGTCAGACCCTTTTATAACAAGACATCCACCACTCAAAAATAAGGACAGTACACCAATTTAGGAAAATATGAGCTGTTTTATAAAAATACTTTGTTAGCTTTTCTCTCTCCTCCGTAGTTCAACAATTTAATACACTGTACATTTTTACCCATTCTTTTCACACCTATTCTGTAACATCAGTAGAACTCAGCTTAGTAGCTTAATAATCTTTTTACAGTGAATTGATCTAGGATACACTTTCTTAACGTTCAGATTTAGTACCTCTTATAACAATAGATTGTCCACACAAGAAAAGAGGTATTCTGGTTACATAAAAGAACAATTTCATTCCTTAAATCTCAACCCACTCCAGCCTTCTACTATGGGAATTTCTAGGCCATGGAACCTTGGAATGTTATTTCATTAACCCCTGTGTGACACCTTTCTCACTATATGTGAGTAACTCCAGGTTTTCAGTTGTCAGTTGCAAAGTTATAAACCGCTCCGTTAAAGACTTGTTCCTAGGTTAGCACGGGATGAAGTCATAGATTCTTCTTCCCCTCCGCCTCTATAAAGAGAATTCCCCCTTATACCTCAACCCTCAGCTTTATTAATTCACTCCTCCAGCACTGTGGTAACTCCCTGCTACCCTTATTCCTCCACTCTGTCAGGGCTAGTCAAAAGGGTAGTCAAGGTATCAGGGGGCGTGAGTGAACTCTTTTCTGGCCTCTCGGCTGATTCATCAGTCACTCGTCAATCTCCCCCCCTTCCTCCACCTTACTTGGGGTTGATCTGGGCAAGGCGCGGAAACAGTCCTCCAGCTCCCTTCTTCCGGGGGTTCCTCCCACAGACAATAGGTCTAGCGCACTCACGGCAGCACCGAAGGGAGGCCGATCGGAGGCTGCCGGTGATTCGGTCACCCGCGCTGTCTTCGTCGCCTCACTCGTCGTTCGTGTCACTGCACAGGCGCGGGAGAGCAGCGTCTCTGCCAGGCGCCGCCTCACTCGTCGTTCGTGTCACTGCACAGGCGCGGGAGAGCAGCGTCTCTGCCAGGCACCGCCTCACTCGTCGTTCGCAAACGCCCAGTGTTTCTGGGCCTGCGCGGAGCCCCAGCGCTTCCCCGGCTCACGCTACCGATGGCCACATCACCTGAGTCTGCGCGATGAACAGCGCTTCCTTCCTCACGCGCTTAGCCCGGCACCGCCTCCACAACACTCGCCTCTGCTCCGGAGGCTCACCGGGCAGCGCAGGGCGCCACAGCTCGCTCCGGTCATCTCCTCTGGGCAACCGGTAAGGTGATTTAGCATGGGGGGGTTTCCCAGACAGCAGCTAGGACAACCGGTGGTCAGAGGGACTCAGGGGGCCATCAGCAGTTGCCAAGCCGATTTCCCTCAGATGACAAGTCTAACAAGAGGGTTTGGTCAGGGGCCAGGGGGGGAACGTCTTCACGAAGATGCTGTCTATCTTTCTAACAAACTAACTACTTCTTGTGCGTCCACCTCCCCTCACCACTGCCTCTCTCCTCAAGCTCACTGGACTGTACAAAATGGCTACCTGGTCCTTGCCCTTTTATAGACTGACCTCCCAGGGTCCAGCAGGTTCTGGAAGGTCTCTATGTTATCCTATGGGGCTTTCTCAAAGGTTGGCAGTTAGGGCAGTTGGAAACCACCATTTTGTGTAACCCTCACTTCTAGTCAGGGAAGGCACCTAGGCCTCAGGTAAGAACTGTAGGGGCAAAAGAGCATCTAACCCCTGTCAACATCACCAAAAATTCAGTGGACATAAACATTAAGAGATTTGAGGGGCAAAAAGGGGACAAAATAAATAAAAATTAGGAGGGACTACCCAAAGGCAGACAGGTCTAACACTTCCCATAAGCGACAATCAAACCTGAGGAAAAGTTGCTACCTAACGGTGGTGTGTGGTCTCCTGCAGACATCACTTCTCACCGGTTATATCTCGCGTCTTTGGAGCGACATGTCAACTCCCAGGAGTGCTCGCTTCCCAACAAGAACATGCAGGAGGATTCATTAACTTCTTTAAGCCATGTGTTTCCCTCCAGATTCCAAGTGAATGGAGAACTACTTGGGTGAGTAATGGGCATGCATAAAGGTCATCTGCATCCTAATGCAGGTAGATTTACTCGTGGAATCACAAAGACGATGACCACAGAGAAATCCAGAAGTGCTCTGAGCACAGAGAACCCCAGAGCCCCAGTTATGTCTACACCCATCACTTCCTACAGCTTCAAGTAAGTGCCTCACCCAGAGCTGGACTCCTTGCCCAAGCCCCCCAGACCCCTGGCTGTCTCACCTGTGCCTCGCCGAGGCCCAGCTCGATCATTTCCACCGACTTGCGCAGGAGATTGGACTTCTCGTGCACAAGGTTGGCCTCCTCATCCTTCTTGAGACACTTGATGGTCTCCAGCAGGCTGTGCAGGATGGAGTTGTGCTCATTCTTCAGGGCCTCCAGACCCTGGATCACCAGCTTGGTGTTGGAGATGATCTCCTCCTGCGACAGCTTCTCCAGCTTCTCTTCTCTTGGGTAAACCATTGTGGACATGCTCTGCGGGCCTCACCTACGGAGAAAGAGACACAGTGCATTCAGATATGGCAAAGTAGGCGTGCCTGGACAAACCGCACATTTTAGTCCAGGTCTTACCGCGGCAGACAAGATCTCTGAACCTTCGTTGAGACCCCAGGTGTTATTGAAATCAATCTTTAAACCTGACACAAAGGTATCATCTGTGCAATAATAGTACATGCTACTGTGAAAAATAAACACATTTACTTCTTGTTGGCACAGTATTTCCACATTACATCTCTGGACCTCAGCCAATGAGATTTACTGTAGCCCTCCACCAATTGTTTTAAGTTTAATTATAGTCTTATCCCATGCTCAACAATACAACCGAAACATATCAAACACCGATGAATGATTGACTAACATTAGGGGCTTCAAGAGCAGACATTTAAAGATGTGTCACCAATCACTGCAGCCAGAGCAGACACTGAACCAATCGCCAGCTCCAGAGCACGACGGGGAGGGGCTTCAAGAGAGGGCATTTAACCCCATAAGTGCTGCCGTCGGCCAACGGTCGTCACGGGCACTACCTCCCCAGTGCTGCGTGCGACCGCTGGACGTCCAGTTCAGCACTGGATAATGGACAGCGCAGCACTGGGGAGGTCTATTTACGAAGCTCCCAAGGTGTTAAAGATGTGTCACCAATCACTGCAGCCAGAGCAGACACTGAACCAATCGCCATCTCCAGAGCACGGGGAGGGGCTTGAAGAGAGGGCATTTAAAGATGTGTCAATCACTGCAGCCAGAGCACAGACATTAAACCAATCACTAGCTCCAGAGTACGGGAAGGGGCTTCAAGAGGGGACATTTAAAGATGTGTCACCAATCACTGAAGCCAGAGCAGACACTGAACCAATCACCAGCTCCAGAGCACCAGGGGGAGGGGCTTCAAGAGAGGGCATTTAAAGATGTGTCAATCACTGCAGCCAGAGCACAGCTACTGAACCAATCACCAGCTCCAGAGCACCACAGGGAGGGGCTTCAAGAGCAGACATTTAAAGATGTGTGACCAATCACTGAAGCCAGAGCAGACACTGAACCAATCACCAGCTCAAGAGCACCAGGGGGAGGGGCTTCAAGAGAGGGCATTTAAAGATGTGTCAATCACTGCAGCCAGAGCACAGCTACTGAACCAATCACCAGCTCCAGAGCACCACAGGGAGGGGCTTCAAGAGAGGGCATTTAAATTGTGTCTACAGACACTGCACTGCAGTTTAACAGCCTGCAGCCCAGAGGGCAGGCTTCAAGGTACACGATTAGAGAGGTGTCAGCAAATCGCTGCAGTGTTTCTACTGCCTGAGATCAGACAAAGGGCTTCAAACAAAGACATTTACATTTTTGTCTGCAAGCCCTAGATGTGGGTCCTGTTTGCAGGTCCGGTGGTGGCTGATGTTCCAGGGCCACAGATGCAACTGCACTCTATTCAGTAAACATTTGGGCACTTGATTGTCTAAGGCTTGAAGCCAAGGAGGAAGGGCTCACTCCAAGGGGTGGAAGAGGTAAGGAAGTCAGATACTGTTCACAGTGATAGCCCAGAATAAACCCAATGTCAAGGCAGGCGAGCTGTGTGATTGAAAGAAAAATATGTATGTATATATTTATTTAAAAGTAGGGAAAGAATAGGTAAAATTAAGTTATATAAGAAAACAACAGATTGTCACAGCACCTTTAGGGGCCAAGAAACATAAAAGGCTATTACTGCGATGAAGCTGAAGGCACTAGAAAAAGAAATATTACAGAGCCCTGTGGATAAGTGATTCTAGCTGAAGCCAATAAACCACAGGTACCATAAAATAAATGACGTGGAATGCTATGGAAAGTTAGTCTATGGTGAGCATTAAACCACAGGTGCTATCACATATCAGGGACCTCTAGGCACTATAAATACAAATATCACAGGTAATGTTATTCTATAACTCACCATCGAGTTCACAGGTTCTAGAAAAACTAATATCACGGAGTATTATGGACAAGTTTTTTGATGGGTGGGCAGCGGAACTGCAGACGCTACGAATACAGATATCACCAAGCCCTATGGACAAGTAATTCAATGGGCGAGTCATCGAGCCGAAGAATCACAGAACCGAAACAACTATAAACAAAAATAACACGAAGCTCTATGACAAATTATTCAATGGGCGAGCTACTGAACCGACAGTGCTATAAATACAAGTATCACAGAGCTCTATGACAAGTTATTCAATGGGCGAGCCACTGAACCGAAAGCGATATAAATACACGTATCACTCTTTGACAGTTATTCAATGGGCGATGCATTGTTCCAAAGTTACTATAAGTACAAACATCACAGAGTCCTATGCACAATTTTTTCAATAGGGGAGGCATCGAACGGAAGGCACTATAAGTACAAATATCACGGAGCTTTATGTCGTTATTCAGTGGGCGAGTCATCAATGTGAATGCTCTATCAATACAAGTATCATGGACACCTATGACAAGGTATTCAGTGGGCGAGCCACTGAACCGAAGGCGCTATAAATAGAAATATCACAGAGCTATGGCAAGATATTCAATGGGTGAGCCATCAAACCAAATGAGCTATAAATACAAACACCGCAGAGCTCTATGACAAATTATTCAGTGGACGAGCCATCGAACCGAAGGTGCTATAAATGCAAGTATCATGGATGCCTATGACAAGGCATTCAGTGGATAAGCCACTGCACCAACAGAGCTATAAATACACATATCAAGGAGCTCTGTGACAAGTTATTCAGTGGGCGAGCCATGAAATCGAATGTGCTATAAATACAAATATCACAGAGCTCTATCACAAGTTATTCAGTGATCTAGGCATCGTTCTAAAGGTACTATAAATACAAACAACACAGAGTCCGCTGCACAATTTATTCATTGGGTGGTTGATCGAACCGTAGGCACTATAAATACAAATATCACGGAGCTCTGTGACAAGGTATTCAAGGGGCGAGCCACTGAACCGAAGGTGCTATCAATACAAATATCATGGAGCTCTGTGACAAGTTCTTCAATGGGCGAGCCACTGAACCGAAGGTGCTATCAATACACATATCACGAAGCTCTGTGACAAGTTCTTCAATGGGCGAGCCACTGAACCTCAGGTGCTATCAATACAAATATCACGAAGCTCTGTGACAAGTTCTTCAATGGGCGAGCCACTGAACCGAAGGTGCTATCAATACACATATCACGAAGCTCTGTGACAAGTTCTTCAATGGGCGAGCCACTGAACCGAAGGTGGTATCAATACACATATCACGGAGCTCTGTGACAAGGTATTCAATGGGCGAGCCACTGAACCGAAGGTGCTATCAATGCACATATCACGGAGCTCTGTGACAAGTTCTTCAATGGGCGAGCCACTGAACCGAAGGTGGTATCAATACACATATCACGAAGCTCTGTGACAAGGTATTCAATGGGCGAGCCACTGAACCGAAGGTGGTATCAATACACATATCACGAAGCTCTGTGACAAGGTATTCAATGGGCGAGCCACTGAACCGAAGGTGCTATCAATACACATATCACGGAGCTCTGTGACAAGGTATTCAATGGGAGAGACACAGAACCGAAGGTGCTTTTAATACACAGATCACGGAGCTCTGTGACAAGGTATTCAATGGGCGAGCCACTGAACCGAAGGTGCTATCAATACAAATATCACGGAGCTCTGTGACAAGTTCTTCAATGGGCGAGCCACTGAACCGAAGGTGGTATCAATACACATATCACGAAGCTCTGTGACAAGTTCTTCACTGGGCGAGCCACTGAACCGAAGGTGCTATCAATACAAATATCACGGAGCTCTGTGACAAGGTATTCAATGGGCGAGCCACTGAACCGAAGGTGCTATCAATACAAATATCACGGAGCTCTGTGACAAGTTCTTCAATGGGCGAGCCACTGAACCGAAGGTGGTATCAATGCACATATCACGAAGCTCTGTGACAAGTTCTTCAATGGGCGAGCCACTGAACCGAAGGTGCTATCAATGCACATATCACGGAGCTCTGTGACAAGGTATTCAAGGGGCGAGCCACTGAACCGAAGGTGCTATCAATACAAATATCACGAAGCTCTGTGACAAGTTCTTCAATGGGCGAGCCACTGAACCGAAGGTGCTATTAATACAAATATCACGAAGCTCTGTGACAAGTTCTTCAATGGGCGAGCCACTGAACCGAAGGTGCTATCAATGCACATATCACGAAGCTCTGTGACAAGGTATTCAATGGGCGAGCCACTGAACCGAAGGTGCTATCAATACACATATCACGGAGCTCTGTGACAAGTTCTTCAATGGGCGAGCCACTGAACCGAAGGTGCGATCAATACAAATATCATGGAGCTCTGTGACAAGTTCTTCACTGGGCGAGCCACTGAACCGAAAGCGTTATCAATACAAATATCATGGAGCTCTGTGACAAGTTCTTCAATGGGCGAGCCACTGAACCGAAGGTGCTATCAATACACATATCACGAAGCTCTGTGACAAGGTATTCAATGGGCGAGCCATTGAACCGAAGGTGCTATCAATACAAATATCACGGAGCTCTGTGACAAGGTATTCAATGGGCGAGCCACTGAACCTCAGGTGCTATCAATACACATATCACGGAGCTCTGTGACAAGGTATTCAATGGGCGAGCCACTGAACCGAAGGTGGTATCAATGCACATATCACGGAGCTCTGTGACAAGTTCTTCAATGGGCGAGACACTGAACCGAAGGTGCTATCAATACACATATCACGGAGCTCTGTGACAAGTTATTCAATGGGCGAGCCACTGAACCGAAGGTGCTATCAATACAAATATCACGGAGCTCTGTGACAAGGTATTCAATGGGCGAGCCACTGAACCGAAGGTGCTATCAATACAAATATCACGGAGCTCTGTGACAAGGTATTCAATGGGCGAGCCACTGAACCTCAGGTGCTATCAATACACATATCACGGAGCTCTGTGACAAGGTATTCAATGGGCGAGCCACTGAACCGAAGGTGCTATCAATACAAATATCACGAAGCTCTGTGACAAGATATTCAATGGGCGAGCCACTGAACCGAAGGTGCTATCAATACACATATCACGGAGCTCTGTGACAAGGTATTTAATGGGCGAGCCACTGAACCGAAGGTGCTATCAATACACATATCACGGAGCTCTGTGACAAGTTCTTCAATGGGCGAGCCACTGAACCGAAGGTGCTATCAATACACATATCACGAAGCTCTGTGACAAGGTATTCAATGGGCGAACCACTGAACCGAAGGTGCTATCAATACAAATATCACGAAGCTCTGTGACAAGGTATTCAATGGGCGAGCCACTGAACCGAAGGTGCTATCAATACACATATCACGGAGCTCTGTGACAAGGTATTCAATGGGCGAGCCACTGAACCGAAGGTGCTATCAATACACATATCACGGAGCTCTGTGACAAGTTCTTCAATGGGCGAGCCACTGAACCGAAGGTGCGATCAATACACATATCACGAAGCTCTGTGACAAGGTATTCAATGGGCGAGCCACTGAACCGAAGGTGCTATCAATACACATATAACGAAGCTCTGTGACAAGGTATTCAATGGGCGAGCCACTGAACCGAAGGTGCTATCAATACACATATCACGAAGCTCTGTGACAAGTTCTTCAATGGGCGAGCCACTGAACCGAAGGTGCTATCAATGCACATATCACGGAGCTCTGTGACAAGGTATTCAAGGGGCGAGCCACTGAACCGAAGGTGCTATCAATACAAATATCACGAAGCTCTGTGACAAGTTCTTCAATGGGCGAGCCACTGAACCGAAGGTGCTATCAATGCACATATCACGGAACTCTGTGACAAGTTCTTCAATGGGCGAGACACTGAACCGAAGGTGCTATCAATACACATATCACGGAGCTCTGTGACAAGGTATTCAATGGGCGAGCGACTGAACCGAAGGTGCTATCAATACAAATATCATGGAGCTCTGTGACAAGTTCTTCAATGGGCGAGCCACTGAACCGAAGGTGCTATCAATACAAATATCACGGAGCTCTGTGACAAGTTCTTCAATGGGCGAGACACTGAACCGAAGGTGCTATCAATACACATATCACGAAGCTCTGTGACAAGGTATTCAATGGGCGAGCCACTGAACCGAAGGTGCTATCAATGCACATATCACGGAGCTCTGTGACAAGTTTCAATGGGCGAGACACTGAACCGAAGGTGCTATCAATACACATATCACGAAGCTCTGTGACAAGGTATTCAATGGGCGAGCCACTGAACCGAAGGTGCTATCAATACACATATCACGAAGCTCTGTGACAAGTTTCAATGGGCGAGACACTGAACCGATGGTGCTATCAATACAAATATCATGGAGCTCTGTGACAAGTTATTCAATGGGTGAGCAACTGAACCGAAGGTGGTATCAATACACATATCACGAAGCTCTGTGACAAGGTATTCAATGGGCGAGACACTGAACCGAAGGTGCTATCAATACACATATCACGGAGCTCTGTGACAAGGTATTCAATGGGAGAGACACAGAACCGAAGGTGCTTTTAATACACAGATCACGGAGCTCTGTGACAAGGTATTCAATGGGCGAGCCACTGAACCGAAGGTGCCATCAATACACATATCACAAAGCTCTGTGACAAGGTATTCAATGGGCGAGCCACTGAACCGAAGGTGCTATCAATACATATATCACGAAGCTCTGTGACAAGGTATTCAATGGGCGAGCCACTGAACCGAAGGTGCTATCAATACAAATATCATGGAGCTCTGTGACAAGTTCTTCAATGGGCGAGCCCCTGAACCGAAGGTGCTATCAATGCACATATCACGGAGCTCTGTGACAAGGTATTCAAGGGGCGAGCCACTGAACCGAAGGTGCGATCAATACACATATCATGGAGCTCTGTGACAAGTTATTCAATGGGTGAGCCACTGAACCGAAGGTGCTATCAATACACATATCACGAAGCTCTGTGACAAGGTATTCAATGGGCGAGTCACTGAACCGAAGGTGCTATCAATACAAATATCACGAAGCTCTGTGACAAGTTCTTCAATGGGCGAGCCACTGAACCGAAGGTGCTATCAATACAAACATCACGAAGCTCTGTGACAAGGTATTCAATGGGCGAGCCACTGAACCGAAGGTGCTATCAATGCACATATCACGGAGCTCTGTGACAAGTTCTTCAATGGGCGAGCCACTGAACCGAAGGTGCTATCAATACAAATATCACGGAGCTCTGTGACAAGGTATTCAATGGGCGAGCCACTGAACCGAAGGTGCTATCAATACACATATCACGGAGCTCTGTGACAAGGTATTCAATGGGCGAGCCACTGAACCGAAGGTGCTATCAATGCACATATCACGGAGCTCTGTGACAAGTTCTTCAATGGGCGAGACACTGCACCGAAGGTGCTATCAATACAAATATCACGGAGCTCTGTGACAAGTTCTTCAATGGGCGAGACACTGAACCGAAGGTGCTATCAATACACATATCACGAAGCTCTGTGACAAGGTATTCAATGGGCGAGCCACTGAACCGAAGGTGCTATCAATGCACATATCACGGAGCTCTGTGACAAGTTATTCAATGGGTGAGCAACTGAACCGAAGGTGGTATCAATACACATATCACGGAGCTCTGTGACAAGATATTCAATGGGCGAGCCACTGAACCGAAGGTGCTATCAATACACATATCACGAAGCTCTGTGACAAGGTATTCAATGGGCGAGCCATTGAACCGGAAGGTGCGATCAATACAAATATCATGGAGCTCTGTGACAAGTTCTTCAATGGGCGAGCCACTGAACCGAAGGTGCTATCAATACACATATCACGAAGCTCTGTGACAAGGTATTCAATGGGCGAGCCACTGAACCTCAGGTGCTATCAATACACATATCACGGAGCTCTGTGACAAGTTCTTCAATGGGCGAGCCACTGAACCGATGGTGCTATCAATACAAATATCATGGAGCTCTGTGACAAGTTATTCAATGGGCGAGCCACTGAACCTCAGGTGCTATCAATACACATATCACGGAGCTCTGTGACAAGTTCTTCAATGGGCGAGCCACTGAACCGAAGGTGCTATCAATACAAATATCACGGAGCTCTGTGACAAGTTCTTCAATGGGCGAGCCACTGAACCGAAGGTGCTATCAATACACATATCACGGAGCTCTGTGACAAGTTCTTCAATGGGCGAGCCACTGAACCGAAGGTGCTATCAATACAAATATCACGGAGCTCTGTGACAAGTTCTTCAATGGGCGAGCCACTGAACCGAAGGTGCTATCAATACACATATCACGGAGCTCTGTGACAAGTTCTTCAATGGGCGAGCCACTGAACCGAAGGTGCTATCAATACACATATCACGAAGCTCTGTGACAAGGTATTCAATGGGCGAGCCACTGAACCTCAGGTGCTATCAATACACATATCACGGAGCTCTGTGACAAGTTCTTCAATGGGCGAGCCACTGAACCGATGGTGCTATCAATACAAATATCACGAAGCTCTGTGACAAGGTATTCAATGGGCGAGCCACTGAACCGAAGGTGCTATCAATACACATATCACGAAGCTCTGTGACAAGGTATTCAAGGGGCGAGCCACTGAACCGAAGGTGGTATCAATACAAATATCACGAAGCTCTGTGACAAGGTATTCAATGGGCGAGCCACTGAACCGAAGTTGCGATCAATACACATATCACGAAGCTCTGTGACAAGTTCTTCAATGGGCGAGCCACTGAACCGAAGGTGCTATCAATACAAATATCACGAAGCTCTGTGACAAGGTATTCAATGGGCGAGCCACTGAACCGAAGGTGCTATCAATACACATATCACGAAGCTCTGTGACAAGGTATTCAATGGGCGAGCCACTGAACCGAAGGTGCTATCAATACAAATATCATGGAGCTCTGTGACAAGGTATTCAAGGGGCGAGCCACTGAACCGAAGGTGCTATCAATACACATATCACGGAGCTCTGTGACAAGATATTCAAGGGGCGAGACACTGAACCGAAGGTGCTATCAATACACATATCACGGAGCTCTGTGACAAGTTCTTCAATGGGCGAGACACTGAACCGAAGGTGCTATCAATACACATATCACGGAGCTCTGTGACAAGGTATTCAATGGGCGAGCGACTGAACCGAAGGTGCTATCAATACAAATATCATGGAGCTCTGTGACAAGTTATTCAATGGGTGAGCCACTGAACCGAAGGTGCTATCAATACAAATATCACGAAGCTCTGTGACAAGGTATTCAATGGGCGAGCCATTGAACCGGAAGGTGCTATCAATACAAATATCACGGAGCTCTGTGACAAGTTCTTCAATGGGCGAGCCACTGAACCGAAGGTGCTATCAATACAAATATCACGGAGCTCTGTGACAAGTTCTTCAATGGGCGAGCCACTGAACCGAAGGTGCTATCAATACACATATCACGGAGCTCTGTGACAAGTTCTTCAATGGGCGAGACACTGAACCGAAGGTGCTATCAATACACATATCACGAAGCTCTGTGACAAGGTATTCAATGGGCGAGCCACTGAACCGAAGGTGCTATCAATACAAATATCACGGAGCTCTGTGACAAGTTCTTCACTGGGCGAGCTACTGAACCGAAGGTGCTATCAATACACATATCACGAAGCTCTGTGACAAGGTATTCAATGGGCGAGCCACTGAACCGAAGGTGCTATCAATGCAAATATCACGAAGCTCTGTGACAAGGTATTCAATGGGCGAGCCACTGAACCGAAGGTGCTATCAATACACATATCACGAAGCTCTGTGACAAGGTATTCAATGGGCGAGCCACTGAACCGAAGGTGCTATCAATACACATATCACGGAGCTCTGTGACAAGATATTCAAGGGGCGAGCCATTGAACCGGAAGGTGCTATCAATACAAATATCACGGAGCTCTGTGACAAGTTATTCACTGGGCGAGCCACTGAACCGAAGGTGCTATCAATACAAATATCACGGAGCTCTGTGACAAGTTCTTCAATGGGCGAGCCACTGAACCGAAGGTGCTATCAATACAAATATCACGGAGCTCTGTGACAAGTTCTTCAATGGGCGAGCCACTGAACCGAAGGTGCTATCAATACAAATATCACGGAGCTCTGTGACAAGTTCTTCAATGGGCGAGCCATTGAACCTCAGGTGCTATCAATACAAATATCACGGAGCTCTGTGACAAGGTATTCAATGGGCGAGCCACTGAACCGAAGGTGCTATCAACACACATATCACGAAGCTCTGTGACAAGGTATTCAATGGGCGAGCCACTGAACCGAAGGTGCTATCAATACACATATCACGAAGCTCTGTGACAAGGTATTCAATGGGCGAGCCACTGAACCGAAGGTGCTATCAATACACATATCACGAAGCTCTGTGACAAGGTATTCAATGGGCGAGCCACTGAACCGAAGGTGCGATCAATACACATATCACGGAGCTCTGTGACAAGTTCTTCAATGGGCGAGGCACTGAACCGAAGGTGCTATCAATACAAATATCATGGAGCTCTGTGACAAGCTATTCAATGGGTGAGCAACTGAACCGAAGGTGGTATCAATACACATATCACGGAGCTCTGTGACAAGTTATTCAATGGGCGAGCCACTGAACCGAAGGTGCTATCAATACACATATCACGAAGCTCTGTGACAAGGTATTCAATGGGCGAGCCACTGAACCTCAGGTGCTATCAATACACATATCACGGAGCTCTGTGACAAGTTCTTCAATGGGCGAGCCACTGAACCGAAGGTGCTATCAATACACATATCACGGAGCTCTGTGACAAGTTCTTCAATGGGCGAGCCACTGAACCGAAGGTGCTATCAATACACATATCACGAAGCTCTGTGACAAGGTATTCAATGGGCGAACCACTGAACCGAAGGTGCTATCAATGCAAATATCACGAAGCTCTGTGACAAGGTATTCAATGGGCGAGCCACTGAACCGAAGGTGCTATCAATACACATATCACGAAGCTCTGTGACAAGGTATTCAATGGGCGAGCCACTGAACCTCAGGTGCTATCAATACACATATCACGGAGCTCTGTGACAAGTTCTTCAATGGGCGAGCCACTGAACCGAAGGTGCTATCAATACACATATCACGAAGCTCTGTGACAAGTTATTCAATGGGCGAGCCACTGAACCGAAGGTACCATGAATACACATATCACGGAGCTCTGTGACAAGTTCTTCAATGGGCGAGCCACTGAACCGAAAGCGTTATCAATACAACTATCATGGAGTCTATGACAAGTCATCCAGGGAAACAGATCTTAAGACTGCTCCCAGCTGGCGGGAGCATTATTAAAGCTCCCACCCGCAGGGAGCGGACTTTGTGTTTGCTACAGTTTGGTGGGAGTTTTAAAAAATGCTCCCGCCAATTGGAACCAAACAAGTCTCTGTGCTGATGCGGGAAGGGAAACTGATGTGACCCAGGAATGGGACAAGTGAGCCAGCCCAGGGTGATGTGGTACTCAGGGTCAAATACGGTTCTGGGTAGCCACGTTCCCCTCCTCCCCCCCCCCCCCTTAACCAATGGGGCCAATTTCAGCCCGGGGCAGAAATCGGCTCAGGGAGTGGGGCCACATGGGCCCCCTCTACTTAATTAAAGAATGCGGCTGGCTTTTTTTAAATTTAGATCCCATGGGATTGTAGCAAAAATTGCAGGGTTTTTTTCTTCCCATTCTGGCCCCAGGTGGGGTGCCTCTAGGTTCCTAGGTTGACCTAGGCGGACAGAGTACCCCTACCTTGCCACTTTATATAATTTGTTTTTTTATAACTTCAGGACAGGGGACTAAGTCCCCAGGTCCAGTAATGGCTGCCAGAAACATTTTTCTCATGTTGCTGGCACCAATCAGAGCGCTACCTCCCGCAGGAGTCTGACTCCTAGAGGAGTTAGATTCACCAAGGGAAACTAGCATTAGCATAGCCAATAGGTCATGCAGCACATGATGCTGGGTGTTTTTGATTCATTCCCATCCAAAGGGTCTTCACTACAGTGGAAGCAATAAATCTGGGCAAGCGGACCTCAGACAAACAAGCAGAGCCAGAGCATGTATGTCCCGCAAACGAAGCGCTGCTGGCTGTAAGGAAGCACGCATGCGCGCTTCAGAACTACAGGGAATGCGGAGATGGGGGTAAACAAAGCGGCGTACTCCGTTCCAGTGAAAATATAAATCTTACCCTCGCCTGTTCCCTTTAAAGTGGACTTTGAAAAGTAAATGAAAGGCCTGATGATTTTTTGGTTGAATGCAGTAGTGATGGGACTTTGCTAACTGTTTAATAATGGACATTATTGGTGGTATGTTGGTACAAGCGTATTCGACTTGTACCAACAGAGGTAACTGCCTATCACTTTCGCTGGTCAACAAAGGTGTCCCGCAGAGTTCCTCCCTGAGCCCAACATTATTCACTATCTATGAGGCCCCCCTGGCACAAACTGTTAGGTCATGAGCATCCAAGATCGCACCCTACGCCGACCTTACCAAACTCGCCTTTGGGCAGGACCTGGATAAAGTTAAATATTGCTTCGCGGGCTGCATGAGGAAAATTGCTAACTGGATGACACGAAACTGTCTTCAATTAAATGGGGACAAGAAAGAGATTGTGCTGTTCAGAAAGGCTTGGGAGCTCTGGTTGGAGGCCTTGAGGGCCTGCCGAATTAGGCTCGGTGCCATGCCCAAGATAGGTGGTAAAACAAGCATTTACAATGCAATGGTCTCGGCATTGTTAAAGTTAGAGCTATTGGCATTGCTCATATCATTATTTTTATTTATGTTTTTGTTTTTAAAACATATAAATAAATGTCATTGTCATTTACAATGCCAATAGCTTAATCGCTCGCAAATGCAACACCTATTGCATTTGCACCCACACACAGAGCCATCCACACGAGCCACACACACAGAGCCACACACACAGAGCCACACACGCAGAGCCACACACACACACAGACAGAGCCATCCACACACAGACAGAGCCACCCACACACAGACAGAGCCACCCACACACAGACAGAGCCACCCACACACAGAGCCACCTACAAATAAAGCTACCCACACAGAGCCACACAGAGCCACACACACAGCCACACACACACACAGACAGAGCCACACACACAGACAGACAGAGCCACACACACAGACAGACAGAGCCACACACAGACAGAACCACACACACAGACAGACAGAACCACACACACAGACAGACAGAACCACACAGACAGACAGACAGAGCCACACAGACAGGCAGACAGACAGAGCCACACAGACAGGCAGACAGACAGAGCCACACAGACAGGCAGACAGACAGAGCCACACAGACAGGCAGACAGACAGAGCCACACAGACAGGCAGACAGAACCCAACACACACACACAGACAGACAGAGCCCAACACACACACAGAGCCCAACACACACACACAGAGCCCAACACACACACACAGAGCCCAACACACACACACAGAGCCCAACACACACACACAGAGCCCAACACACACACACAGAGCCCAACACACACACACAGAGCCCAACACACACGCAGAGCCCAACACACACACAGAGCCCAACACACACACAGAGCCCAACACACACACACACAGAGCCTAACACACACACACACAGAGCCCAACACACACACACACACACACAGCACAACACACACACAGAGAGCCACACACAGGGAACAGAGGGCAGAAAAATAATCACAACGAGGGAACAGAGGGCAGAAAAACAATCACAACGAGGGAACACAAGGCAGAAAAACAATCACAACGAGGGAACAGAGGACAGAATCACAGCGAGGGAACAGAAGGCAGAATCACAACGGAACAGAGGGCAGAATCACAACTAGGGAACAGAGGGCAAAATCACAACGAGGGAACAGAGGGCAGAAAAACAATCACAACGAGGGAACAGAGGACCGAATCACAACGAGGTAACAGAGGGCAGAATTACAACGAGGGAACAGAGGGCAGAATCACAATCACAACGAGAAAACAGAGGGCAGAATCACAACGAGGGACCAGAGGGCAGAATCACAATCACAACGAGGGAACAGAGGGCAGAATCACAACGAGGGAACAGAGGGCAGAATCACAACGAGGGAACAGAGGGCAGAATCACAACGAGGGAACAGAGGGCAGAATCACAACGAGGGAACAGAGGGCAGAATCACAACGAGGGAACAGAGGGCAGAATCACAATCACAAAGAGGGAACAGAGGGCAGAAAAACAATCACAACGAGGGAACAGAGGGCAGAATCACAACGAGGGAACAGAGGGCAGAATCACAACGAGGGAAGAGAGGGCAGAATCACAACGAGGGAACAGAGGGCAGAATCACAATCACAACGAGGGAACAGAGGGCAGAATCACAACGAGGGAACAGAGGGCAGAATCACAACGAGGGAACAGAGGGCAGAATTACAACGAGGGAACAGAGGGCAGAATCACAACGAGGGAACAGAGGGCAGAAAAACAATCACAACGAGAGAACAGAGGGCAGAAAAACAATCACAACGAGGGAACAGAGGGCAGAATCACAACGAGGGAACAGAGGGCAGAATCACAACGAGGGAGCAGATCAAATACTACCCGCAACATGTTTTAACAGCAACGCCTAATAATTAGGCTTAGAAAAAAAGAGCGAAGCAAGTAGAGTGCGCGAAACGTTATGTAAAAGATTACTCGGGACGTCGCTAGTGTGCGACAATTCCGTGCTCTTTACATTCTTAAAGTTGTGTGTTACATTCTAGAATG
This sequence comes from Lissotriton helveticus, assembly GCF_964261635.1. NCBI lineage: Eukaryota > Metazoa > Chordata > Amphibia > Caudata > Salamandridae > Lissotriton > Lissotriton helveticus. The sequence continues at coordinate 9,392,399 of NC_136067.1, read as the reverse complement.
ACAGGCTCGCTTGGCTCGCTTTATCGCATTGAAGAGGCGGGGCTTAGGTTCTCTTGTCCAACTTCTATTTCTCGGTTTCTTAGGAAACGATCCCCCCCCTCCTGAAGTTCTTCAAGTTTTGCGCGTATGTTGTCCTGTCCGTGCTACTTCTCACCTTAATCTGGCTCTTGAGCACCGTTCCGTGTCCAGCGACCACCAGGATGCAGATCATTGCGCGACCGGCCTGTGTTCGCTGAAAAGTGCTGAGGTTGTGGGTCTAAAAAGCAGAGTCCGAGAGGGTGAATGGAAGGCGGGAGTGGTGGCTTTATCTTGTAGTTAAAATTTCTCGCTTCAATCTTCCGAGTTTGGTGTGTGGGGCGTGGTCAATGTTACACGGCACCTTTAGGAACATTGAATATCCGAGAACGGAAATGTAATGCATGGAATGTCCTGTGCTCTGAAACCGAGGGAGGAGCAGACCGCTAAACAGGAACATTGCAAGTGTACCTGCTTGCCTTAAATTTAAATGTGTAACGGGTGAACACGGAGAGCGGGGAGACGGACGGCGCCTGGACACATGGGGAGCACTGACTACTTTGGGGTTCCCCGCAGGACTCCATTGGGAGCGGCGGCGAGCAGGGCACATGCAGTCTCCCCAGCGCAACTGAGCCCGGGCGAGCATCGAGGGGCTGCTGGGCGGGCCTCCGGTTGCTGCTGGAACTGCTGGCGGTTGCCGGAGCGGTGGGCCATGCGCCCGGGTCTTCGCCAGCGACTCGGACTGAGAAACTACAACGGAACCACGAGGTGAGGAGGGGTGAGGTGGAACCAGAGCAGCGGCGGAGCAGCGGGGAGGCCCTTTCCCGGCCAGGGTAGTCGTCTGGCGGTGTCGCGAGACGGAGGGAGGAGAGAGAGAGGGGGCCCCGGGGGGAAGACGCACAGAGGAGACGCGGGCAGACGGGCAGCAGGAGTCTGTAAGCCCCGTCCTTTTCGGATTGGGGGGGCGTGTTTTTCTTTCTCCCCTCTTCTCCATTGGCTGGAGAAGAGGAGAGAAAGAAACGGAAAAAAAAAGCCCCTCAATCCGAAAAGGACGAGGCTTACAGCGAAAAGAGATCGTCACAGAGACCTCTTCGCCAACGGCTGGCCGCCGTTTAGGAGCCCAGCCAATGGAGAAGAGGGGCGCATTTAAGCCTCGCTACTCTGAGACATAAGATCTCGCCAGCGAGACTGCGCATGCGCAGCCTACGCTAGCCGAGACCTAAAAACCTTGCCATTAAACTGGATCAGGCACTATACATGAAGACCAGGTTCATGCAGCCTGTGCGCCTATTAGGGAAAATCTATCCGTAGTTCCCGTCGGCCTCAAGAAAAACCCAACCCAGGCCTTGATCCCTAGTCACCTGGACCATGGGAATGTGCAGCTCGTTGCAGCAAATGAAAAATTGGTCTACGCTCCGGGTGGTGCAGAACACGCGGCCTGGCAGCTCTGCAAACTCCCTTCACCCTCCTCTTCCGTACACATCCTGACAACTTTGCACTGACTCCCAGTCTGAAAAGGTGCCATTTTTATGCTGTGTTGGTCTCACAGGGCGCTATTGAACTCGTTTCCAGCTTACCTGCACAACAGGCTTTGCCATTACCACCCACTAGACTGCGGAGATCTGCACACAAAGCGTTATTAAGGATGCCTCACATCTGCACTTCAAGATCTGGAAGCAGATTTTTCTCGTACCATGCCCCACTGCATTGGAACAAACATTCTCTGCAAACTGGTATCTGCTCAGAACTTGACAAGTTCAAAAGACTCTTATAGACGTTGTTCTGACTGTGCGGTACCGATGCAGAGTATTGTAGCACAGGGATACACCTTCGGGTGCGAGTCGATGCGCTATAGCAAGTGGCCACAACTTAACATTCAAGCTGCTGACATGCAGCAAATCACACAGTGCACCAGAGGCGCTGCTCCTATACACAAGGGCAGCATAAGAGCTCACCTCCTTTTAGGCTGAACTGGCAGGTTTATCCGGCTGTGTGATAGGTCGACCTGCAGTAACGTGCATTATGCGCTCACTCTTGGTGTGTGTGATGGGGTGTGGGTCAGTCCATGATTGACACATGAGGGTTCCTGGACAGAGGCTTCAATTCATTCAATGGTGTCCCAACGGTAGAATACCTAATGGCCTGTTAGACTCGTCATTTCTACAGTGTCTGCCAGATGAAGGGCGTGTAGAGCACCTGCCTTCTCTCGGGCCCTTACACAAACAATGAGACAACACTCTTGCTTTCTGGGCACAGGGCCAGAGGCTCTGTCTGCGGTGTGTACAAGGCTGTGAGCAGGACGTTCTTGGCGACTCGAGGGCCACAGTGGTCAGAAGGGTAACCCTTAGGCCCACGACCCGAGCCCAACTCACAGATTGTCGAGGCTGATAGTTACCTGGGTGGAGCATGGCTTGGGAGTCTGTTGGTGGCACAGTCCTTTGTCTTGACTTCAGATTGCTGGGAATTTGCAGTGTTGTGGGTTAGATCAAGTTCAAACATCTTGGTCACAGAGTGATCTGCGATGGAGTACAGAATCCTTAGGACTGGGAGTCTTTGTGGTTGTGCACTCTGGTTCATGGGATTTTATAAGGATTATGTGGAGTTTTATTGTAGGGCACCTGGTATTGTTGATCCTTGTTGGGTAGAGCAGCAATTTTGCTGCATTGATGGAGACTTCGTAGACCGTCTGGAGTTTGAGACTTAACAGTCCATGAGCAGCAACCAAGAGCACACCCAAACCTAGGATCGCTCACAGTCACACACCAGCGTGCGGTCACTGTCCATGAGTAGCAATCCAGACATTACCCAAACCTACGGTCACTCACAGCCATGTACAAGTGCACAGAACAAGAGACCATCCTAACCTACAATCACTCAGTCACACACCAGCGTGTGGTCACTGTCCATTAGTAGCAATCCAGACATTACCCAAACCTACAATCACTCAGTCATGGGCAAGTGTGCTGAACAACAGCGCACCCAAACCTATGATCATTCAGTCACCCGCCAGCGTGCGGTCACTGTCTATTGAGAAGCAATCCAGACATTACCCAAACCTACGGTCGCTCACAGTCATGCACAAGTGTGCTGAACAAGAGCTCACCCAAACCCACGATGACTCAGCCACACACCAGCGTGTAGTGACTGTCCAGGCATAGCAATCCAGTGATCACCCAAAACCTAAGTTCAAGCACAGTCATGGAAAAGTGCACAGAACAAGAGCTCACCCAAACCTATGATCACTCATCACACACCAGCGTGCGGTCACTGTCCATGAGTAGCAATCCAGACATTACCCAAACCTGCGGTCACTCACAGTCATGGACAAGTGTGCTGAACAAGAAATCACCTAAATAAAACCTATCATCACTCACAGCCATGCACAAGTGCAGTGAAAAAGATCAGCCAAACCTACGATCACTCACAGTCCCACACAAGTGTGGTGAACAAGGAAATAAAAAACCTACAATCACTGACAGTTTTACACAAGTGTGCTACGATCGTCCTTGAGCAGCTATCAAGATGCCACCCCACACTACAATCACTAGTGCGCATCCACTCGCACAGCGGAGCGCATCCACTCGCACAGCGGAGCGCATCCACTCGCACAGCGGAGCGCATCCACTCGCACAGCAGAGCGCATCCACTCGCACAGCGGAGCGCATCCACTCGCACAGCAGAGCGCATCCACTCGCACAGCAGAGCGCATCCACTCGCACAGCTGAGCGCATCCACTCGCACAGCTGAGCGCATCCACTCGCACAGCTGAGCGCATCCACTCGCACAGCTGAGCGCATCCACTCGCACAGCTGAGCGCATCCACTCGCACAGCTGAGCGCATCCACTCGCACAGCTTTGCACAAACCCACCCATCTCTCAGTGATGCATAAGTGTGCTTCTACCCTCGCACCATCACTCACAGGCGAGATTACACTGTCTCAGTCACACACAAGTGTACCTCCACTCTCACAGTGACAGAGAAGCAGGTTCGATCGTCACGAGACAGACAGTGGCTTCCCCTGGAGGGCTTTAGAGCTCCTTTCACACCAGACTCTTCCACACCCACCACTGGGTGGGCCTACCTGATGTATCCCTATCTAACAGCGACCTACCAAACCATCCCCAGGCAGGTGTGTGCTGGCTCTCTCTCACAAAACAAGGACACTATATCCACCCCTAGGGATCCATGACCCAGGCCTATGAAACACTGGTGCATGGAGCCCTCTCTCACAAGCTAATAAATCCTTCTTCGAGGCCCCAGCTTGCAATCCTGCAGGGGTGCTATTCATGCAGATCATCAGCCTAGAGCCATGCACAGGGTCACAGCAGATAGGAAGCACCAGGCTAGAGGCTGCACAGAGAGCAGACAGTAGCAACGGCATGTAAACATCAACATGCTGGGGCCTGTGTCTGCCAGATGAAGGGAGTGTAGAGCACCTGCCTTCTCTCGGGCCCTTACACAAACAATGAGACAACACTCTTGCTTTCTGGGCACAGGGCCAGAGGCTCTGTCTGCGGTGTGTACAAGGCAGCGAGCAGGTGCTGTAGCCCCAGGCTACCCTTCTGTGCACAGGAGGCTGGGAGGGACTCGACTGAGGTCTATGCACTTCTGGGCACAGGAGGCTGGAAGGGACTCGATTGAGGTCTGTGCACTCTTCTGGGCACAGGAGGCTGGGAGGGACTCGATTGACGTCTATGCACTCTTCTGCGCACAGGAGGCTGGGTGGGACTCGATTGAGGTCTGTGCACTCTTCTGGGCACAGGAGGCTGGGAGGGACTCGATTGAGGTCTATGCACTCTTCTGGGCACAGGAGGCTGGGAGGGACTCGACTGAGGTCTATGCATTCTTCTGCGCACAGGAGGCTGGGAGGGACTCGACTGAGGTCTATGCACTCTTCTGCGCACTGGAGGCTGGGAGGGACTCGACTGAGGTCTATGCACTCTTCTGCGCACAGGAGGCTGGGAGGGACTCGATTGAGGTCTATGCACTCTTCTGGGCACAGGAGGCTGGGAGGGACTCGATTGAGGTCTATGCACTCTTCTGGGCACAGGAGGCTGGGAGGGACTCGATTGAGGTCTATGCACTTTTCTGCGCACAGGAGGCTGGGAGGGACTCGACTTGGTCTATGCACTCTTCTGGGCACAGGAGGCTGGGAGGGACTCGACTTGGTCTATGCACTCTTCTGGGCACAGGAGGCTGGGAGGGACTCGATTGAGGTCTATGCATTCTTCTGCGCACAGGAGGCTGGGAGGGACTCGACTTGGTCTATGCACTCTTCTGGGCACAGGAGGCTGGGAGGGACTCGATTGAGGTCTATGCACTCTTCTGCGCACAGGAGGCTGGGAGGGACTCGATTGAGGTCTATGCACTCTTCTGGGCACAGGAAGCTAGGAGGGACTCCACTGAGATCTATACACTCTTCTGCGCAGAGGAGGCTGGGAGGGACTCGACTGAGGTCTATGCATTCTTCTGCGCACAGGAGGCTGGGAGGGACTCGCCTGAGGTCTATGCATTCTTCTGCGCACAGGAGGCTGGGAGGGACTCGATTGAGGTCTATGCACTCTTCTGCGCACAGGAGGCTGGGAGGGACTCGATTGAGGTCTATGCACTCTTCTGCGCACAGGAGGCTGGGAGGGACTCGATTGAGGTCTATGCACTCTTCTGCGCACAGGAGGCTGGGAGGGACTCGACTGAGGTCTATGCACTCTTCTGGGCACAGGAGGCTGGGAGGGACTCGATTGAGGTCTATGCACTCTTCTGCGCACAGGAGGCTGGGTGGGACTCGATTGAGGTCTGTGCACTCTTCTGGGCACAGGAGGCTGGGAGGGACTCGATTGAGGTCTATGCACTCTTCTGCGCACAGGAGGCTGGGTGGGACTCGATTGAGGTCTGTGCACTCTTCTGGGCACAGGAGGCTGGGAGGGACTCGATTGAGGTCTATGCACTCTTCTGGGCACAGGAGGCTGGGAGGGACTCGACTGAGGTCTATGCACTCTTCTGGGCACAGGAGGCTGGGAGGGACTCGATTGAGGTCTATGCACTCTTCTGCGCACAGGAGGCTGGGAGGGACTCGACTGAGGTCTATGCACTTCTGGGCACAGGAGGCTGGAAGGGACTCGATTGAGGTCTGTGCACTCTTCTGGGCACAGGAGGCTGGGAGGGACTCGATTGACGTCTATGCACTCTTCTGCGCACAGGAGGCTGGGTGGGACTCGATTGAGGTCTGTGCACTCTTCTGGGCACAGGAGGCTGGGAGGGACTCGATTGAGGTCTATGCACTCTTCTGGGCACAGGAGGCTGGGAGGGACTCGACTGAGGTCTATGCATTCTTCTGCGCACAGGAGGCTGGGAGGGACTCGACTGAGGTCTATGCACTCTTCTGCGCACTGGAGGCTGGGAGGGACTCGATTGAGGTCTGTGCACTCTTCTGCGCACAGGAGGTCTGTGCATTCTTCTGCGCACAGGAGGCTGGGAGGGACTCGATTGAGGTCTATGCACTCTTCTGCGCACAGGAGGCTGGGAGGGACTCGATTGAGGTCTATGCACTCTTCTGGGCACAGGAGGCTGGGAGGGACTCTACTTGGTCTATGCACTCTTCTGGGCACAGGAGGCTGGGAGGGACTCGATTGAGGTCTGTGCACTCTTCTGGGCACAGGAGGCTGGGAGGGACTCGATTGAGGTCTATGCACTCTTCTGCGCACAAGAGGCTGGGAGGGACTTGATTGAGGTCTATGCACTCTTCTGGGCACAGGAGGCTGGGAGGGACTCGACTGAGGTCTATGCACTCTTCTGCGCACAGGAGGCTGGGAGGGACTCGATTGAGGTCTATGCATTCTTCTGCGCACAGGAGGCTGGGAGGGACTCGACTTGGTCTATGCACTCTTCTGGGCACAGGAGGCTGGGAGGGACTCGACTTGGTCTATGCACTCTTCTGGGCACAGGAGGCTGGGAGGGACTCGATTGAGGTCTATGCATTCTTCTGCGCACAGGAGGCTGGGAGGGACTCGACTTGGTCTATGCACTCTTCTGCGCACAAGAGGCTGGGAGGGACTCGATTGAGGTCTATGCACTCTTCTGGGCACAGGAGGCTGGGAGGGACTCGATTGAGGTCTATGCACTCTTCTGCGCACAGGAGGCTGGGAGGGACTTGACTTGGTCTATGCACTCTTCTGGGCACAGGAGGCTGGGAGGGACTCGATTGAGGTCTGTGCACTCTTCTGGGCACAGGAGGCTGGGAGGGACTCGATTGAGGTCTATGCACTCTTCTGGGCACAGGAGGCTGGGAGGGACTCGACTGAGGTCTATGCACTCTTCTGCGCACAGGAGGCTGGGAGGGACTCGACTGAGGTCTATGCACTCTTCTGCGCACAGGAGGCTGGGAGGGACTCGATTGAGGTCTATGCATTCTTCTGCGCACAGGAGGCTGGGAGGGACTCGACTTGGTCTATGCACTCTTCTGGGCACAGGAGGCTGGGAGGGACTCGATTGAGGTCTATGCACTCTTCTGCGCACAGGAGGCTGGGAGGGACTCGATTGAGGTCTATGCACTCTTCTGGGCACAGGAGGCTGGGAGGGACTCGACTGAGGTCTATGCACTCTTCTGCGCACAGGAGGCTGGGAGGGACTCGACTGAGGTCTATGCACTCTTCTGCGCACAGGAGGCTGGGAGGGACTCGATTGAGGTCTATGCACTCTTCTGGGCACAGGAGGCTGGGAGGGACTCTACTTGGTCTATGCACTCTTCTGGGCACAGGAGGCTGGGAGGGACTCGATTGAGGTCTGTGCACTCTTCTGGGCACAGGAGGCTGGGAGGGACTCGATTGAGGTCTATGCCCTCTTCTGCGCACAAGAGGCTGGGAGGGACTTGATTGAGGTCTATGCACTCTTCTGGGCACAGGAGGCTGGGAGGGACTCGACTGAGGTCTATGCACTCTTCTGCGCACAGGAGGCTGGGAGGGACTCGATTGAGGTCTATGCATTCTTCTGCGCACAGGAGGCTGGGAGGGACTCGACTTGGTCTATGCACTCTTCTGGGCACAGGAGGCTGGGAGGGACTCGACTTGGTCTATGCACTCTTCTGGGCACAGGAGGCTGGGAGGGACTCGATTGAGGTCTATGCACTCTTCTGCGCACAGGAGGCTGGGAGGGACTCGATTGAGGTCTATGCACTCTTCTGGGCACAGGAGGCTGGGAGGGACTCGACTGAGGTCTATGCACTCTTCTGCGCACAGGAGGCTGGGAGGGACTCGATTGAGGTCTATGCATTCTTCTGCGCACAGGAGGCTGGGAGGGACTCGACTTGGTCTATGCACTCTTCTGGGCACAGGAGGCTGGGAGGGACTCGACTTGGTCTATGCACTCTTCTGGGCACAGGAGGCTGGGAGGGACTCGACTGAGGTCTATGCACTCTTCTGCGCACAGGAGGCTGGGAGGGACTCGATTGAGGTCTATGCACTCTTCTGCGGACAGGAGGCTGGGAGGGACTCAATTGAGGTCTATGCACTCTTCTGGGCACAGGAGGCTGGGAGGGACTCGACTGAGGTCTATGCACTCTTCTGCGCACAGGAGGCTGGGAGGGACTCGACTGAGGTCTATGCACTCTTCTGCGCACAGGAGGCTGGGAGGGACTCGATTGAGGTCTATGCACTCTTCTGCGCACAGGAGGCTGGGAGGGACTCGACTCGGTCTAAGCATTCTTCTACGCGCAGGATACTGGGTGGGACTCGAATCGGGTCTATCCACTCGTCTGTGCACAGGAAGCTGGGAGGGACTCGACTCGGGTCTATGCACACTTCTGTGCACAGGAAGCTGGGAGGGACTCGACTCGGGTCTATGCACACTTCTGTGCACAGGAAGCTGGGAGGGACTCGACTCGGGTCTATGCACACTTCTGTGCACAGGAAGCTGGGAAGGACTTCTGGGGCGAATGGGGGTAGGATGCAATGACTTCTGGGGGGAGTAGGACACAAGGACTTTTGGTTAAATAGCCTGATATCTCCAACCATGTCCTGTACGTCGAAGCTGAACTGATTTCACACTCCCATGTGCGCCAGGCACTCCGTAGGCTCCCTGGGACTTTAGATTCAGGCCCCGTCTCATCCCAGTCCCTGCTCATGTACACCCTGATCAGGCCTGAGCCCCCCATGTTCATGAACCTCTCCCACCCCGAGGCCTGAGCAATCCAAGTGCAAATTCAGTCAATGCTTGAATACTAACATCACCCCACTCCCCGCTGCAGATTATACAGTCCTTGCTGATACAGCACCAGCAGGGCCCCGTCACCCAGATCGGATCAATAAGGAGGAGGGGTGAGAAGGCCGAGCTGCACATGAAATATTCATGTCCTTTCTGATCTGAGAAGGGCATTCCTCCAGCAATGAAAAGGCGATCAGCAGCACTTTTAGAGGGCGCGGGTGATTGCTGAACCAGAACACTGCAGACTTCTGTGAACAAAACACCCCGCTCCACTAGGAACTGGAGGAGGAATCCCCAGGCACTGCACCAACTCCAGTAGGAACTGGAGGAGGAAGCCCCAGGCACTGCACCCACTTCAGTAGGAACTGGAGGAGGAAGCCCCAGGCACTGCACCCACTTCAGTAGGAACTGAAGGAGGAAGCCCCAGGCACTGCACCCACTCCAGCAGGAACTGGAGGAGGAAGCCCCAGGCACTGCACCCACTTCAGTAGGAACTGGAGTAGGAAGCCACAGAACCAACTCCAGTAGGAACTGAAGGAGAAAAGCCACAGCAACAACCCCGCTCCACTAGGAACTGGAGGAGGAAGCCCCAGGCACTGCACCCACTTCAGTAGGAACTGGGAGGAGGAAGCCCCAGGCACTGCACCAACTCCAGTAGGAACTGAAGGAGAAAAGCCACAGCAACAACCCCGCTCCGAACCAGAACACTGCAGACTTCTGTGAACAAAACACCCCGCTCCACTAGGAACTGGAGGAGGAAGCCCCAGGCACTGCACCCACTTCAGTAGGAACTGAAGGAGAAAAGCCACAGCAACAACCCCGCTCCGAACCAGAACACTGCAGACTTCTGTGAACAAAACACCCCGCTCCACTAGGAACTGGAGGAGGAAGCCCCAGGCACTGCACCCACTTCAGTAGGAACTGGAGTAGGAAGCCACAGAACCAACTCCAGTAGGAACTGAAGGAGAAAAGCCACAGCAACAACCCCGCTCCACTAGGAACTGGAGAAGAAAGCCCCAGCCACTGCTCCCACTCCAGTAGGAACTGGAGAAGAAAGCCCCAGCCACTGCTCCCACTCCAGTAGGAACTGGAGAAGAAAGCCCCAGCCACTGCTCCCACTCCAGTAGGAACTGGAGAAGAAAGCCCCAGCCACTGCTCCCACTCCAGTAGGAACTGATGGAGAAAAGCCAAAGCAACAACCCAATCTTTACTGGCAGCCCCTGCGCACCATTCCAACTCTACCGGCCGCCACTGCGCACCATTCCAACTCTACCGGCCGCCACTGCGCACCATTCCAACTCTACCGGCCGCTACTGCGCACCATTCCAACTCTACCGGCCGCCACTGCGCACCATTCGAACTCTGCTGGCCGCCACTACGCACCATTCCAACTCTACCAGCTGCCACTGCGCACCATTCAAACTCTACCGGACGCAACTGCACACCATTCAAACTCTACCCACGCAACTGCACACCATTCAAACTCTACTAGCCGCTACTGCACACTATTCCAACTCTGCCGGCTGCCACTACGCACCATTCCAACTATACTGGCTTCCGCTGCTCACCATTCCGACTCTACTGGCTGCCACTGCAAATCAATCTAATGTCCTCTCGCTACTGGTGGCCGCTGCACTCCAATATGTAATCAATCCTCACCACTGGTTGTTACTGCACATCAATCTACACTGATCACTGGTTGCCAGTATGCAACATTTCAGTTGACACTGCCACATCATTCTAATGTTCACTCTCCACTGACTGCCAGTGCACACTATTCTGTAATTTACATTTATCACTGGTTACCATTACAAATCAGTCCAGTCTACAATCGCTGCCCTTGCATGTCAATCCAATCACCTTTGGCTGCTGCTGCAAACCAATAAATCTACACTCAACCTGTATGCTCCTCTTTGCATGCACCTGTACTCTACAATCACCCCTGTCCGACACTGAACAATAATATGGAATCTATCAGCAGTGCTAACACTGAACATCAATCTGTAACCTACGCTATCAGTTAGTAATCCACGCTCTGCACATCGATCTGTAACCTATGCCATCAGTCGGCAATCCACGCTCTGCACATTGATCTGTAACCTGCATCATCAGTCGGCAATCCATGCTCTGCACATCGATCTGTAACCTACGCCATCAGTCGGCAATTCACGTTCTGCACATCGATTTGCAACCTAGGCTATCAGCCGTCAATTCACGCTCTACACATCGATCTGTAACCGATACGATCAGTTGGTAATCCACGCTCTGCACATTGATCTATAACCTATGCCATCAGTCAGTAAGCCACGCTCTGCACATCGATCTGAAACCTATGCCATCAGTCGGTAAGCCATGCTCTGCACATCAATCTGTAGCCTATGCGATCAGTCGCCAATCCACGCTCTGCACATCAATCTGTAACCTATGCCATCAGTCGGTAAGCCACGCTTTGCACATCGATCTGAAACCTATGCGATCAGTCGGTAAGCCACGCTCTGCACATCGATCTGAAACCTATGCGATCAGTCGGCAATCAAGGCTCTGCACATCAATCTGTAACCTATGCCATCAGTCGGTAAGCCACGCTCTGCACATCGATCTGAAACCTATGTCATCAGTCGGTAATCCACGCTCTGCACTGTCAACACTGAACATCGATATGTACTATATGCTCACCACTGGCTGACGCAGAACATGAATATTGTAGGTCACTAGGGGACTGCACCACTTAATTGTGCCAAAGGTGAAAACATGACTCTAGGCCGGTCACTGCAACCCAGTCGGACAGCATTAAAACTGCTACTTCCACATTATCAAAATAAACCAGTTTGCCAGGTCAAAACCATCCTTTTTAGCTTTTCGCCTGCAAAGCATTTATGCAAGATGTCTTGTAAACGGGAAAAAAAAGGTTTTGATCGGATGTCACTTGTTTCCTTGCTTCTTACTGGTGACCGTCCTGATTCCTCAGACATGGTCGCTCCTCCTCACGCTGCTCCCTGACCTGATTCAAGACGGGTATCGTTATTGCAAGCCCACTGCCTGCACTGTAGACGCATAAAATACTTTAATTAGCATCGTACGCCAGATCGCTACACATCGCCTTTAAACCTGTTGAATCATTCTAATTAGCATATCACCGTAGCGCGAGTCGCCCATAGCGCGCTGCAACGCTCTTGTTATTTGTGCTGCCTTTATTTCACTGTGTGCCTGACTGTGTCATTATATTAGCGTTTTACCATTATTGTGTCCCAACCCTGCATCGCTTTTGGCTGATTGCCGTTTTGATTTGTTTGTTGTTGTTTTGCCTTCCCTCCCCGGCTCTCCACCCCGCCTCCCGCCTCCCAGCTGCTCCTCCCTCGCCCCTCCCCTTCCACTATCCACATATGACAGATGCTTTTTCGCGCAGCGGTCGGCCCCATGCGCACCTAAGGTGCGCCAAAGGTAAGCCCGTCTACGCCCGTCCGCGCCTGGACCGCGCCCAGCGCCAGACCCCCTATCCCCCGCAAACCGTACTCCTCCCGCATAACGTATGACGCTGTAACCCTCCTAGCCCTTAACCCCGGACACACAGCACAATGCTTCGAAGCTGCCCCAGGACATACCCACGGCCCCTTCACCTGCCACTACTGCAAGTTCGCCTGCATCAAGACCCACACCAAATCCTCTTCCTCCAAAGACAGCGCCGACTGAAGTGCATCCTGCTGAACACCCGCTCGGTCCACAGACACGGTACTGAACTCTGGGACCTACTCGACACCGCGTCACCGGACATCGCCTTCCTAACAGAAACCTGGATGCACGCCTCTTCAGCACCCGACATCGCCATAGCCATCCCGGACGCTTACAAGATCATCCGAAAAGACCGCACCAACCAAACAGGAGGAGGCATCGCCATCGTCCATAAGAACACTATCAAAATCACGACTAGCTCCGACGACAACCTTGCAACCGCCGAACACCTCCACTTCCAGATCCACACCGACCCCAGAACCACACTTAGGGGCACCCTCATCTACAGACCACCAGGCACCCGTAAACAATTCAGCGAAGACATCACTGACTTCATCAGCCCACATGCCCTCCCCTCCGAGAACTACATCCTACTGGGAGACTTCAACTTCCACCTGGACAAGAAAAACAACAGCAACACCACCACCCTTCTGGACAACCTGGCCAATCTCGGACTCAAACAACTTGTTGACACCCCCACCCATGTAGCCGGACATACGCTCGACTCTATCTTCACCTCCTGCAAACACATCTCCTTCGATCATACCACAGCTCTCCACTGGACGGACCACAGCTGTGTTCACTTCAGTTACAACACTACCACGACTCACAACCCCCCACAACCTATTCCTCGAAGAAACTGGAACAAAATCACCACCGACCAACTCCTCACATCGCTCAACCAAAACCCTCCCGTCCTCTCATCGGACCCAAACAATGCCGCCACTAAACTAAAACAATGGATCACTCATAGCGCTGACGAATTAGCACCCTTGAAAAACCACCAGACCAAACAAGGTAGCAAAAAGGCCCCCTGGTTCAGCGATGACCTTAGGAAATCCAAGAAACTATGCCGTACTCTCGAAAAAACATGGAGAAAAAACCCAACCACTGACAACCTCACCACCTTCAAGGCTGCCACCCGCAAACACCACCAACTGATCAGATCCACCAAGAAATCAGCATTCAAGGATTGTCTCGACGACAACGCCCATAACAGCAGGGAACTTTTCAACATCGTCAAAGAATTTACCAACCCCACCGCAGCCTCTAACGACATTACTCCCTCCCAAGACCTCTGCGACTCGTTATCCTCTTTCTTCTACAACAAAATCGCCTACATACATAACAGCTTTAAGAACATTTCAAAAGTACAGTCCACTCCACCCATCTCCGAACACGAACCGCTCTCTAACAACCTTAGCACCTGGAACCCAATCACCACTGAAGACACCATCCGCCTAATGAACTCCATCCATTCAGGTTCGCCAACCGACCCCTGCCCCCACCACATCTTCAACAAAGCAGACTCCATCATCGCACCCCATCTCCGTGATGTCATAAACGGCTCATTCAACTCCGCTACCTTCCAGAAAGCTGGAAACACGCCGAACTCTACGCCCTCCTGAAGAAACCCACAGCAGACCCCTCTGAACTTAAGAACTACCGCCCCATTTCCCTCCTCCCATTCCCTGCCAAAGTCATTGAGAAAGCCATCAATAGCCAGCTCGCCGCCTTCCTTGAATCCAACAACTCCCTCGATTCTTGACAATCCGGCTTTCAAGCCAAACACAGCACCGAAACCGCCCTCATTGCAGCGCCAGACGACATCCGAACACTACTGGACAATGGAGAAACAGTTGCCCTCATCCTACTCGACCTCTCCGCCGCCTTCGACACAGTCTGTCATAGCACCCTCATACAACGCCTCAACAACGTCGGAATACAAGGAAAAGCCCATGACTGGATCATCTCGTTCCTCGCCGGGAGAACCCAGAGAGTCCGACTCCCCCCTTTCATATCAAAGGCCACGGAAGTCATCTGCGGAGTACCACAAGGATCATCACTCAGTCCCACCCTCTTCAACGTTTACATGAGTCCCCTCGCATCCATCTCGCAACAACACAACCTCAACATCATCTCCTACGCTGACGACACCCAGCTTATCCTTTCCCTAACCAAAGACCCTAACACCGCCAAAACCAATCTCCATGAAGGCATCAAAGAAGTAGCCGAATGGATGGAACACAGCCGACTAAAACTTAACTCAGACAAAACGGAAGTTCTCATCCTAGGATCTTCCCCCTCTGCCTGGGACAACTCATGGTGGCCATCGGCACTGGGCACAGCACCCACACCCACAGACCACGCACTCAACCTAGGCTTCATCCTAGACTCCTCCCTCTCGATGACCAAACAAGTTAACGCCATCTCATCCTCTTGCTTCAACGTACTTCGTATGCTCAAAAAAATCTTCAGTTGGATCCCCACCAAAACAAGAAAGACGGTCACCCACGCACTGGTCACTAGCCGACTGGACTATGGAAACACCCTCTATGCAGGAACCACAGCCAAATTACAGAAAAAACTCCAACGCATCCAAAATGCATCAGCCAGACTCATATTGGACATCCCTCGCCAAGCTCACATTACCGGCCACCTGAAAGACCTCCACTGGCTTCCCGTCAACAAGAGAATAACGTTCCGTCTCCTCACCCACGCGCACAAGGCCCTCTACAAACTAGGACCCGAATGCCTCAACACACGACTGTCCTTCTACACACCCACCCGCCAACTCAGATCCTCCAATCAAGCGCTCGCCGCAGTTCCGCGCATCCACAGATTCACCATGGGAGGAAGATCCTTCTCCTATTTGGCGGCCAAGACCTGGAATTCTATCCCCACTCACCTCCGTCTCACACAGAACCACATTACCTTCAGAAAGGAACTTAAAACCTGGCTATTCGATAAATAATGCACCCCCACCCACAAGCGCCTTGAGACCCTCTGGGTGAGTAGTGCGCTATACAAATTCCTGAACTTGAACTTGAACTGGTCAGAGCCTCCTCCTCAAAACAGCTTCCTCCTCGGGCTTCATGTGTGTTCCTGCCGTGGAGCATGGACCAGGTACTGCTTCCTGTCTGTGGCCTGTGTGCATCCACGGCCGCAGGCTCCTGCAGTTACTCTTAAGTTTTACATGCACTCCCTAGAGTGCATGTCTCTGTAGTCCCTCTCCTTCACCCCACCCTTCTCCTGCTGTTGTTGCTCCCTCATGTTGGTTTTCCCCGCACTCCTACCGGCGTCCTTGCTTTATTGACCCACACCCGCCCTCCTCCTCCTAGCCATACTTTATTATCCCTCCATACGTTATAGTCCGAACCTACGCCCTCCTCCCACTGTCCATGCTTTATTGTCCGACCCCCCTCCCCTCCCTGTCCCATGTTGCTTACCTCTGTGCTGCTGTTACACCAGCAGCACAGGCTACAGTGCAACACGTCTTAAAGAAAACAAGCATTTGCAATGCAATAAGTCTCGCATTATTTAAGTTTGAGCTATTATTATTGTAAATGGCAATGTTTTTTGCTTTATGCTATAGTTTTCTTATGTACATAAAAAGCTACATATAAAGTATTTGTTGTTAAAATTATTTATGCAGTATTTAAATTTGTTTGCATAAAAGATTACAAGAATATCTTAGCAAAAAAGTTAAACTTTTTAATGGTAATTGACTAAATGTCCATTTGTACATTTTAATTTCAAATAGGTAAGTGTAAACATCACAAATATATTGTGCAAACAGTGCAAAATATTTTAGCCATAAATATTTTTGTTTTACGAGGTAGTTTGTAAGAAAATGATTGTAAAAGGCAAACACTGTAATTAAAATGTAACATATAACAGTACAGTTATGGCTAGTAAACATACATTAGTAGTATAGTTAATTGTAAACAAGATGTAAATAAGACTACAGAAATTAGCATGAATTATCACTTTAATATCAACTTTACAAACATTTTGAAAACACGATCACAGCTGGTAATCATGCATTGGCTTGTTATTACAAGCATTTCATTTTAATAAATATTTCTGATTCCCAAAAACAAATATGACAGTCTCTCAAAATAATGGCTTTTCAGTTTTAGTTGTATCTTTGATCTCCATGTCATCAAGTACTCATGAATATTACTGCCCCATGGACAGAGTCTGGCTTTACATGTCTACATATCAACATCCAATTCCATGAACACCCATCGCATGCCAGGGATGACCATCACCGCTGGTGAAGAGAAGCACAATTGGGTCAAGAATGCCCACAATACGTTGTGGTCCCATTATACCAGGGATGGGCTCAATAATGCCAAAGATGCCAACATCATGCCAAGCATTGCTAGACTAAAAGTGGGAATAATTCTAACAGGGACACCACCAATAAATTAAGAAGGAACACCATTACGCTAAGGCAAGCATTACCGCCTTCGGGTAAAGTCCGCGCTATATAAAAATGCATAAATACATGAATAAAGAAATACCGCCTTCGGGTAAAGTCCGCGCTATATAAAAATGCATAAATACATAAATAAATAAATACCGCCTTCGGGTAAAGTCTGCGCTATATAAAAATGCATAATTAAATAAATAAATACATACCGCAAAACATCCTCGTTACTCTGCCGGCCTGCGACCAGGAAGTCAGGCAGGCCGGCGCGACACCCGGAAACAGGAAGTAGGAGGGCGGGAGCCTACCCCGCCTCCCACGGAAGAGCCGCGATTGGAGCCGTGTTGGGAGCAGGGAGCACCGGAGCAGGCAGGAGCCTACCCTGCGCCCCGGTGCCGAAGGAGGGAAGAAGAGTCCTGCTGCCGGGCCTTGCAGCTGAGGAGAGGAAGCCGGTGAGTGCGTTGCTGAGCGGCGGGCGGGCGGAGGGAGAGGAGCATGTAGGCGCGGGGGGGGGGGGCGGCCTGTGTATGTGTGTGTATGTGTGTGCGTGCGTGTGTGTATGTGTCTTGGAGTGCGTGTGTGTGACTGTGGGGGAGGGTGTGTGTGTGTGAGCGAGTGTCTGTCTGCGACGTGTGTGTGTGTGTGTGTCTGTGTGCATGCATGCATGCGCGGTAGGCTGGGAGGGCGGCGCATGCGCAGTAGGCTGGGAGGGCGGCGCAGGACGGAACGTGCGCGTTCGCGCAGCCAAATCCGACTGCTAAAAATCGTGCCAGTTTTGTGTCCCTCATTCCCCGGCATCAGCCGACTATAAGTCTCCGTCCCTGTTCCAGGGCGAGACCTAACAAGCATTTGCAATGCAATAGGTCTCGCAGCATTCAAGTTTGAGTTATTGGCATTGTATATGACAATGTGTTGCATGAATTCTTTTGCAAACTCTGTATTGGCTGGTGGTGTTTGTGCCCGGTGAAAGCGTGCACTGACGGATGGTGGTGTTTGTGCCCGGTGAAAGCGTGCACGAACAACTTATGGTGTCTGTGCCTGGTGAAAGTGTGCACTGACGGCTGGTGGTGTTTGTGCCTGGTGAAAGGGTGCACTGGTGGCTGGTGGTGTTTGTGCCCGGTGAAAGCGTGCACTGACGGCTGTTGGTGTTTGTGCCTGGTGAAAGGGTGCACTGGCGGCTGGTGGTGTTTGTGCCTGGTGAAAGCGTGCACTGATGACTTATGGTGTCTGTGCCTGTTGAAAGTGTGTACTGACGGCCGGTGGTGTGTATGCCTGATGAAACATGTACTGATGGCTAGTGGTGTGTGTGTGCCTGTTGAAAGTGTGCACTGATGGCTGATGGTGTGTGTGCATGGTGGAAAAGCGTGCACTGACATGTTTAGAAGTAAAGTGCGCCATACTGCGATTGCTACAATAGTTAATTGTGGATGTGCTAACCATTGATGCGTGCACTGATGGCTGGTGGTGTGTGTGTGCTTGTAGAAAATGTGCACTGATGGCTAATGGTGTGTGTGCCTGGTGGAAGTGTGCACTGACGGTTGGTGGTGTGTGTGTGCGCCTGGTGAAAGCGTGCACCGACGTCTGGTTCTGTGTGCGTGTGGTGGAAGCATGCATTGATCGCTGGTGTTGTTTAAATAGCAACATACTTGGGTCAAGCATAAAGAGCACTCTTTTTAAACAGGCATTAAGAGTGAGACAGCACACAATGATCCAATGGTAATTACTAGTTGAAGGCAAATCGCATATAGAACATTAGGAACACTGCAATTCTTTACATTCATTCAGACGGTCCTTGCTGCATTCAGGACATTATCAAAAATCAGTCTGTTTCGTGAGAAGTAATACCTTACATCCTAAACAGCTGTTTTAACAGAATGTTCCCGACTTTAAAAAGAGAGATGCCTAAAACATTGGCAGGGAGGCAGCATCCTGAATTTAGGTTGTATGAATGTCACTTTATTGTTTAACTGAAAGAAAAAAGCTCAACTATAATAAACTCCTAGCCAACGCTGCAACACCATTCTGCCAGCTAAGCAAGCCGAGTAAGAAGGGATGTGCGGACTTCACCCGAAGGTGTCAGAGCGAATTCACAATAGAAACAGAACTGATACATGAGAACATTACTAGTGAACAAAATACAAAGGCAAACGTTACATTACATGAGGCAAAAGTGACAATGATAACAAACCGTGCATTACACAGTGTGTAAGGCACTTTTTGTTATCTTAGTCTAAGCCCGCCTGATTCTATGAAATGGCGGCGGGACGCGGGACAGGCCTTTATCCTTTTCTTTCACTTTCCGTTCCGCACTTCCGCCGCCGCGTATGCACGTGCCGCGTGTGTGGGGGGCGTGGGCAGCAGGGCTGGCTGCTGCTGAGTGGTGGTGAGCAATGCCAGGCAGCCCCAGGGCACGCACAATATCATGCGGGCCAATAAGCAGTAAGCCCCTGTGCGTGGCATATGGGGCGCGGCAGGCGGCGCGCATAGCCAAAGAAGAAGACAAGAGAAGAACAACGAAAACTACGAACTTAACTGCCTTCCAAGTCCAAGACAAAGCAGCCAGGAGGCCAGGCCCGCCCACGCTGAGCTGCCCTGTCCGATTTCCGAATCCGAGTCCGAAGACCAAAGTAAGTCACTCAGAGTCTGTCACTCCGTCTCCGTCACCGACCGGCGGGGCAGGGCTGCTGCTGGCTGCCTGCCTCCAGGCCTGCTGCGTGCACTAATTAGTTGCTTTCCTGTCACGCATTTGCCTGCTTCTTATTTATGTCCCAACTTGTCACTCGTGTTTGTCCCTCCTATAGAACATGCTTTCTCGCTTCTGTACTTCTTTGCTCCCGGGGCCGCACTCAGTGTTGCTCTCTGTTCTTGCCTGTGTGCCGCTTCCCTCCATATTGGGTTCGCCCTTGCACTCAACCAGCCCCCAACCCCTGTTGCTTCCTCGCCTGCTCCATTTGCCCTCGGCTGCTGCTGAAGCAAGCAAGCAGGCAAGCCTATATTATAATAGTTACAGTGCGCAACGCACGCCAGGGACGGATGGTAACGGGCCCCGGCCTATAAACATTAATTATGGTGCCGTGGTGCGCACGCCCTACCGGCCTGGCCTGAGCCTTTTTAAAATTAATTAAATAGTTGGTAGTGGTACGCACTGGAGGCGGGCCGGGTCTTCATAATTAAAATGGTGCACGGGAGTGGCGGCGCGCAGAGTAGTGCTATTTTTATTTTGTATAGTGGTCATTTTCCTGCAGTTTTGCTCTTTTAGACTACTGTAAATAAAATGCGCTTTTATCAGCCAACGTAACGGTGTTCAATGCATTGGTCTTGTTAAGATGAATAGCTAAAATACTAGATTGTTATTCCATCATGTTTTTAAATGTTCAGCATCACATGCTTACTTTCGTGAGCTTTCTATGTACTTATGACATATGCGTCATCGTTATAGTTGCTTCAGTCAAGGAAAAAATGCGTGTCTCTGCATCAGATGTTTGGTGATTAGCAGCTGTCCTAAGAAGGTGTTACAAAAGGAACCTTACATTATTAATCTAGTATGTTTGCACTCCGGAATTTTTCAAGCTAGCTCAGTTGGTTGATGCACCGGTTACAATGATGCAACTGCAACTTAATGGCCACTAGTTTGGAATCAAAGCAAGTTCGGCTCAGCATTTCATCCTTCTCATGCTGAGAAGATGAGCACCATGCCTCGAAATTGTTTGAACACCTTCTGGGGCCTAATCCATTTTTAAAATAAAACGTGTTCTAGCATCACTTCGTAATGGACATACACAGGTGATATTCACGTGGCTCCTTGCTCGTAGTGGGGAGTAGAATCAGGCCAAGCCCCTCTCCTGTGATAACAAAAACAACACTCGCAGGCAACAAAATACACATAAATGAGAGAGCTGGACCAAAAGCAGCAGAGTGCGGATCATCCTTCTCTTGCTCTGTCAGGGTAAGCTGCTGTCTGCTGAGCTACAAATGGGATCACATCTGAAAAGAACCCACCGAGAGAGGAAGTGAACACAAACACAGCGCGGTGTAATTT
The DNA here is from genome assembly GCF_964261635.1 of Lissotriton helveticus. Classification (NCBI taxonomy): domain Eukaryota; kingdom Metazoa; phylum Chordata; class Amphibia; order Caudata; family Salamandridae; genus Lissotriton; species Lissotriton helveticus. The sequence continues at coordinate 9,371,204 of NC_136067.1, read as the reverse complement.
AGATTGATTATTGCAGTGGATTCTCGTGGATCGAAGCGCTCTCTTGTAGTGGGCTCAGGTGCACCAATTATCCCTAGACACCTGCGACTGACCTCTGTCTTTTGGGGTCATGAGACGATGAGAGAGAGGCAATGTGACCTGTCATCACTCAAAGATCTCTAAGCAGTTGCAAGACCTGGCATCCTTGACGTGTTTTCCTCTGTCTTTTTGCTCTACCACCTGTATTTTTGATGTTATGCTGGACTTCTTTTTTGCTGTTTTATGTACTCCGTACACTTTACCACTGCTAATCAGTGCTCAAGTGCAAATGCTACCTCTTGTCATTTTTAATTCTGCTGGGTTCTCCATAATTTGCATATTGCGCTGTAGAGTGCGGGGCGCTGTAGAGTGCTGGGCGCTGTAGAGTGCGGGGCGCTGTAGAGTGCGGGGCGCTGTAGAGTGCGGGGCGCTGTAGAGTGCGGGGCGCTGTAGAGTGCGGGGCGCTGTAGAGTGCGGGGCGCTGCGTTGCACTGTAGAGTGCGGGGCGCTGCGGTGCGCTGTAGAGTGCGGGGCGCTGTAGAGTGCGGGGCACTGCGGGGCGCTGTAGAGTGCGGGGCGCTGTAGAGTGCGGGGCGCTGTAGAGTGCGGGGCGCTGTAGAGTGCGGGGCGCTGTAGAGTGCGGGGCGCTGTAGAGTGCGTGGCGCTGTAGAGTGCGTGGCGCTGTAGAGTGCGTGGCGCTGTAGAGTGCGGGGCGCTGTAGAGTGCGGGGCGCTGCGGGGCGCTGTAGAGCGCGGGGCGCTGTAGAGTGCATGGCGCTGCGGGGCGCTGAGAGCGTGGTGCGCTGTAGAGTGCGTGCGCTGTAGAGCGCAGGGCGCTGTAGAGTGCGGGGCGCTGTAGAGTGCTGTAGAGTGCGTTGCGCTGTAGAGTGCGGGGCGCTGCGGTGCGCTGTAGAGTGCGGTGCGCTGCGGGGCGCTGTAGAGTGCGGGGCGCTGTAGAGTGCGGGGCGCTGTAGAGTGCGGGGCGCTGTAGAGTGCGGGGCGCTGTAGAGTGCGGGGCGCTGTAGAGTGCGGGGCGCTGTAGAGTGCGCTGTAGAGTGCGCTGTAGAGTGCGGTGCGCTGTAGAGTGCGGGGCGCTGTAGAGTGCGGTGCGCTGTAGAGTGCGGGGCGCTGTAGAGTGCGGGGCGCTGTAGAGTGCGGGGCGCTGTAGAGTGCGGGGCGCTGTAGAGTGCGGGGCGCTGTAGAGTGCGGGGCGCTGTAGAGTGCAGGGCGCTGTAGAGTGCGGGGCACTGCGGGGCGCTGTAGAGTGCAGGACGCTGCAGAGTGCGGGGCGCTGCGGGGCGCTGTAGAGTGCAGGGCGCTGCAGAGCGCGGGGCGCTGTAGAGTGCTGTAGAGTGCGTTGCGCTGTAGAGCGCGTTGCGTTGTAGAGTGCGGGGCGCTGTAGAGTGCGGGGCGCTGCAGAGTGCGGGGCGCTGTAGAGTGTGGGGGGCTGTAGAGTGCGGGGCGCTGTAGAGTGCGGGGCGCTGTAGAGTGCGGGGCGCTGTAGAGTGCGGGGCGCTGTAGAGTGCGTGGCGCTGTAGAGTGCAGTGCTATGTGATGTAGAATACTGTGTGCTGTAGAGTGGTGTACATTGTAGAGTGCTGTATGCCGCAGAGCGTTGTGTGCTGCAGAATGGTGTGTGCTGTAGAATGGTGTGTGTTGTAAAATAGTATGTGCTGCACTGCCCCTGAACCAGTAAGAACAAAAACGAAACTTTAAAACTGCAACAAAGTAGCACTCTGTAGAAGCCTGTGTAAAACAAACTGACGAGGCAGGAGATGGGCTGTGCGCGCTCACGAGGTCAAATCTCGGCCTGAAGCGCGTGGCACTTTGCAGTCCTCATTCCCCTGAAAGTAACAACATTAGTTGTCTCGCCTTAGACAGCAAAGCTTCGCTTTGCTTTCGTCTAGGCGAGACCTAAAAAGGCACTATGACAAATTCAACACTGCCTGCGTCATAGCATTTTTGAAAAATTTCTTTTAACTTTAAGCCATATTGCACAGCAGCCCGCACCATGCACCTGCAACATGTCTACAAAAAACATTGACATGGCATAGGCGAAACCTTCTGGCTTTGTCAATGCATGTTAATATTGGTAAACTACCCCTAGGGAAAGCCTTAGAAGCACACCAGGCCAGGTGCTTAATATTAAAAAGAAGGGCTTGTACCTTTGGTGTTTAACATACCCTGACAGTGAAATCCTGAAATAGCAGTTTTCACTGTAGCAAGGTCACTGGTCCCACTGGCTAACATGCAGTTTTACTAGCCACTGCGCTAGGTACTAAATTACTTTTGGGACCACCAAAGATATCACTCAAAGGTATCAAATTATCCATTACATTAAATCCAACTCCTTGCTAAGGTCAGATTTAAGGTAGCTTTTAATAGAAAGGTGGATTAATAAAGTGACTACTTTGTTGCCCAAATCTCCGGTAGCCTTTACTGCCCATCTACAGCAGCTGTCACCGAAGACAACATGCTGCCCCCATGTTAGAAAGCGTGATGCACTCCCAGGAACAGGCAATATAGAAAATGTATTGGTGGGATTAAGTGTGACCTCTTCCAGCACGAGGACTACTGGGTGGTGGCCAAAAAGAACATCACACCTTGAAATGCCCACTCCTTTGTGTAGACAGATAGGCTGACATCTACTCTGGAGGTGGAAAACCTGTTGCAGAACCGGTTTCTCAGGAAAAGTGGCTCAATATGTTGGGTACAACCCCGGAGTATACCCAGGGATCCTCGCAGGGGGAGGAGGTTTGTGCCATCATTGATTTGGGGGAGAGGGTATTCTGGGATTGTTTGATGGCCAAGCCCCCATGAGATTATGTAAATTGGGAAGGGTAGCCTTGTAGAAACTATTACTCTATTGTCTAGTGAGTCCTCCACTTCCACAAACAAGAAGATGGCATAAAAGTGGCACCTCAGAAATACAGTCCTCGGATCACTTCTGAACTGACTCCTATCTGCCTCCAGAAAGGCCACTCAGGCACCCACTGGGCTGCTGCCGGCATCCGAACAACACAGACACTGCCCAAATCCGCCCCCAGGCTGCTCCAAAAAGCAGCCCACAGCTGGAACTCTGATACAAGCATTGGCGTAGCCAACAGGTCTCGCCTTTGGGACCTTATAAGTGTTTAGCCATGCAACAGTTGATGTTGTTGCACCAAGGATATTGTGCTGCATAACTAAATACTTATAAGGTCCCAAAAGCGAGACCTATTGGCTAGGCCAATGCTTGTTTCTTGTTGCGGCAGCTTTGAGAAGCGGGGTGGGCTGCTCTGCTGAAGGGACAGGGAGGGAGGGGTTTTCACTCCCTACGTGCACATGAATGTTTGGCCGACCTTCTCGGCCGGCCAAACATTCATGAGCACATAGCGTGCTCTCCACGTCGGCTGCATTACAGCCTGGGTGGAGAACATGCCCAGGCCCGCCTTGCCCCTCTGAGCGCCGGACCACGGCGCTCAGACCAATCACAACTTTGCATTGCAGCATTGTGATTGACTCAGGGGAGCCTGGGTGTTTCCAGTGTCCTCCCTGTTCCGGCCGGAGGAAGGGAGAGGAGGGACGTGAACAGGAGGTAAGCTTTACATTTTTATTTAACCCAACCCAGCCTCACCACCCCTGATCAGGGCCGGCCACCACTGCTGGCGCATGATGGCACAGCCACCATGAGTGGACACGGACTGGAGGGCTGTATGAGGTAGAGTGACCATAAGCATGGATAGGAGCCGAAGCGCAGTATCCATCCACTCTTGGTCCCATGCTCCGCCTGTCCAGTAGTAGTTCTACTGGCATGCAAGGTGAGGTGAATACCAAGTCCTGCTTGGGGCTCAGTCCCCAGGCAATTCTCCTCCCACTCATGCAGGACACAAGGATGTCACCAATATTTATTCAATAAAACATTGGAATCTTTGCTTCCTCTAAAATGTCCTGCACTTGCGTCTGTATTTGCAGCACGAGAGATGCGGCCTCTGTACATGGTGGCTGTCTCTGTCTGTGTCAGTGAGGCACGGGCAGCAGCCCAAGAGATGCCAGCTCTGGGCACAGCAGCCGTTTCTGCCTATCCATCTCAGCGAGGCATGGGCAGCAGCACGAGATATGCCGGCTCTGGGCACAGCAGCTGTTTCTGCCCATCCATCTCAGCGAGGCATGGGCAGCAGCACGAGATATGCCGGCTCTGGGCACAGCAGCTGTTTGTGCCCATCCATCTCAGCGAGGCATGGGCAGCAGCACGAGAGATGCCCGCTCTGCGCACGGGTGCTGCCTCTGCCCATCCTTCTCAGCGAGGTACGGGCAGCAGCATGACAGATGCCGGCTCTGTGCGTGGTGGCTGCCTCTACCTGTCCAGCCTGCTAGTCTCAGTGAGGCACGAGCAGCAGTACGAGAGATGCCAGTTGTGGCATTGGTGGCTGCCTCTGCCGGTCTATCTCAGTGAGGCATGTGCAGCAGCATGCGAGATGCCGGCTCTGGGCACAGCAGCTGTTTCTGCCCATCCATCTCAGCGAGGCATGGGCAGCAGCACGAGAGATGCCGGCTCTGGGCACAACAGCTGTTTCTGCCCATCCATCTCAGCGAGGCATGGGCAGCAGCACGAGAGATGCCAGCTCTGCTCATGATGGCTACTTCTGCCTGTCTGTCTCAGTGAGACTCATGAGTCCAGGAGGGTTGTTTCCTCTCGCCTTTTCTCTTCCTGGTAGCAGTAGCCTGGATCATGAAGACATCCACACCAAGGAGAAGAAATGGAATCCAGTAGACCCCCTTGGATGCAGCACGATGACCTGGACTTTGAAGACGAGACCCACCTGCAGATACAAGATAAGACTGACAGTGGCAGCCACGTCAGCACAACTTGGCCTCAACATCCAAAGGGGAAATATCAAGATCGGGAAGGCTAACTCGGCCAGCAGAACTGCAGTCATTCTTGCAGGCAATGCACTGGAAGCGGTTGAGGTCTTCACCTACCTGGGCAGTGTTATAGACAAGTAGAGCGACACAGACGCCAGCATCAAGGCAAGAATAAGCAAAGCCAGGGCTGCCTTCATTCAGCGGAAGAAGATCTGGAGCTCCAAAGACATGACACTGCAAACCAAGATAAGGCTTTTTAACACCAACTGAAAATCAGTCCTTCTGTATGGAACAGAAACTTGGAGGACAACAGTGACAACCAGCAGCAACAAAGTCCCAAACCTCATCAACACCGTCTGACGAAAATCCTCCAAATTCACTGGCCAAACACCATCAGCAACAACGACCTATTGCAGAAGACTTTCCAACTCCCTGCTCATGAAGAAATCATGAAAAGACGCTGTGGCTGGATAAGTCCCACCCTGCAAAAGCCTGCATCAAACACTAGCAGGAACCCTCAAGGGAAAAGGAAAAGAGGAAGGCCAGGGAACACTCGGCATTGAGGCCGCAAGGCCGACTACAATGAGATGGGTTACACCTGAAGTCAGATTCAAAGACAAGTCCAAAAGGAGAGAGATGGCTGGTGAGTCGTAGTCGATGGCCTATACCCAAAAAGGAGCAATAGCCATAAGTGACCTGTAGCCTGCTCAGATTGCTGCAATGGGTTGATTTCTCCTAAGGGGGTTGAAACCTGTGAGCTGTAAGTGACTCTGACGCCGGTGCATGAATCCAACGAGTTACCTCACCACACAGTCAGACAGCAGGAGCTCAGCTTTGTGCTGAGGGAGCATGACTAACCTTTTCTTTGGAAGCTTCTGCCCCCGCACTGTTTTGCCAGGTGTAAAGTCCACTGTGGTACCTGGGCGTGCCAGGGCCGATGAAAGCGCCAACATAAACAGGCTGAGACACATGGGAAGGCCTCGCCTCCAGCGGTGCTCGCGGAGTGCAGACCTCAAGAAGAAAGGTGTGGGTGCAAGAGGGCAACCCCCCACAGAGGGGAGGGATGGGTGACCTACAGCATCATTTAGAGAAACACAGACTTCAAGCTCCGCCCACACAGAAAGATCCACCTGTTTGCACTGCCCTTTTGTACTCAACACAAGCATTTGTTGACACACAACAAACAAACTTCTTTTTATAGAGCACTTGTTATCACAATATTGCATATGAGAAATTCTATAAATAGGTTCCACTGTGTGCGCCCGTATGAGTGGTTGCACTCCTAGAAGCTGTAAGACCAGACTACAGAGTGTTTCACAATGGCCACCGTGGACATAGCACGTGTGTTTCTAAAGCACATGTTCACCCAGAAGGGTATCTTGGCGCTGAATAACAGATATTGTTACCCAACTCAATGCTACTCATTTTATCGACCTTAGAATAATGAAGGGTTGAGGGAAGCCGCCGGGGTATGAACCTGTGACCATGAGGTCAAACACAGGCCTCTAGAGTGGACGCATTAGTCCACTAAGCCACCAGACCCGGGTACATCAAGGTTAGTATATCCACGGTGGCAGAGATTTGCTGTTCTTAATTCCACAGGTATAAAAATACCAAGATTCTTTATATAGGTTTTGAAAAGCAAGACTTAAAATCGGAAATACACTCTATACAGACTTAGAATACATACTTTGTATATCTGTGGTGATGGAGATAAATGCAGTGCAGTTCAACGTATGCAGCACTTTCAGTATCTAGGCACTCCGCAGTCGATACAGTCAAATATTTACCATCACAGACGGCAGCGAGTGCACTGGAAGTGTATAGCTGTGATGGAGTTCAGTCGGCCGCCAACAGTTACCGTCGCGGTCGCCGGCAGCAGGTCACTGGAAGCCAATGGATTCGGAACACCGCCAACCCAGCGGTCGCAGACGCTGGAGGATGGTGTGGATTATGAGTAGCGGAGAACCGCCAACTCAGTTACCATAGCGGTTGCTGCCAAGGAGTTTCAGATAACCACGGTCCCTTGGAAGGTCAAAGGCCGTCTTTGTCGGAGGGATGAAGGTCTTTAGGGGTCCAGGACTCGGGTACATAAGGCAGTCTGGTTGTCCTGTGGGTGCTGGTACTGGCCAGGCCACAGCTGTGATGCAGGGCAGACTGCCACGAAGAAAGTGATCATGCCAACGTTGCTGCTTTACGTCGAAGCCACTGGCAAAAGGGTATGGGCTCTCAGGAACGGATCTGCTTCCAGCATCGGTCATGGTGCTGATAAGATCCCTCAAGTTGACGGAGGCATGCAGGGGTCGTCGGTTCCACAGGACTGGAGAACTAGCAAGCCTGGGATGCTCAAAGTTTCTTTCAGTTGTAAGTTGAGTTGACACCAATAGTGACTGTCCTCAACCACAGCGGTTTCTTTACCAGCGGGCGCTGGCGACTAGAGCTCCTAGCCCAAAGGGCGGTTCTTGGCAATTTCCAAAAGGCTGGAGGACTCTGGGTTTTCTTGGAGGCCTCACAGGTGTCAGGAAGGACAGCAGGTTACAGAGGTAGAGTCTTTGGCAGGGGTTTGTGCCAGTTTCTTCTGCACAGGATCTCAGTTCTTGTATAGCAGCTGTCTTCTTCCGTAGTCTTTTTGTGTCTGTCGAATCTGAAGTCAGGTTCTTGGGGAGCCGCCTGAATACTGAATTCAGGGGTCTTTTATGGGGTGATCATGTAGTAGTCAATGGCCTGCTTACCCTTACGATGCCTAAACGCACTTTATGTACACTCCAAGTGTGGGGTGGACATATCCTGACTCTTAATAGGTTACTATCTCCATCCTCAAGATGGCGGATAGTGAAAAGTGGGGTTTACCTCACCTGCTCCACCTAAGGGGTGGTACAGGGTGAAGGTAGACCCACCTCCTACTTTACCTACTTTTCCTGCTAGTCCTTCCACCAAAAGTGGGGCTGGACTGAGAAGTCATCTGCTACTAACAGCAGCGTCTAGGGGAAGGGTTCAAACGGGCATGGCCTTTAAAGTTCCTGCTTCTGCCAAGGCAGATCCTGCAGGGCAGAAAGTGTGACCGCCTCCATTCAGAGCAGGCTTTTGTCATTACATCTTTTATGATATCATTGATAATATCACTGCAACATTTGCAATTTAATTATGGATGAGAAAACTGCATGGCAGGGCGCGAGTTATAGTTACTTGAGATAAGAGGCTATACATTGGTGCTGTACAAAGAGTGAGAAATGAAATTCTGAGGGCCAACAGGCTTTTTTCTAACACACAACATTTAAATGGTTTGTAAATGAAGTGCACAAACATTCCAGTAGTTAAGAAAGCACATTTTTTGTAACTCTGTGTAATGAAAAAAGACTTTAATGGGATAAAAACAAATCAAAACAATTACTTGGTGATGTGCAAACGATAACTATTTTGCTGAAACCCATTTTCCTCAGATTAATTTTGACAACCTGTAGTTTTATCAGTAAAACGGCATTTTAGTGGGAAACGTTGTGACCATTTCAATGGAAAATTTCGTGTTCATAAAGAACAGTGCGCTACGACATCTAGCTTTAGGGATACATTTATTACAAGTGAGTTTCGAAACATGAACTGAGAAACATTCCTACTCCTGCTCTGATGACAATGCTATTAGTGAACCAAGAGGCAGGTCAGGGATCACGCGTGCCCTATATCTGTGCTAGAGTCTCATTATATATGGAGCAAACCTTTAGTCTATTCAATCAGACAACAGAAATACTGACCCTATATTTGTAGATGCTCTCATATGTGATAATGAAGAGGAGGGGAGCGGAGTTAGCCTAACGGCTAGGGCGGTCGTCCTCGAATCTGGGGAACTTGGTTCGAGTCTCGGCAACGACGCTGAACATCCTGTGCTTCTGGGCAAATCACTTAATCTCCCCGTGCCTAAAAAAAATGAATGTGTCCTCATGTAACGCAACTAGTGTTATGTAAAGCGCTCTGATACCCGATACCTTCATGTCTAGTTCGCGCTATATAAAACTCTAAATAAAAAAATTTAAAAATTTAAAAATGAAGGAAAATGTGGCTCTGTCAAATAAAACATCCACTTAGGATCACACAATCTGGGACTACTTTACAAGTCAAGTACATTACAGTTGGGTCGAATGATTCTTCAACTCACTAGACCAACAGGTCTAGTAACATTTTTATGATTTTTCGAGGCCTAAGTAAGGAGTATGCAAATTTGCCAATGTTTAAAGGGCGAGCACAGGCACTCTACTGTTAGAAGGAGTAAAGTGCACAGCAAACATAGGGTCGAGCAACAGGTGAAAAATCCAGGGTGCTCACGCAGGAAAGGTGGATTTCCTTCACACACAAAAAAGTTGTCACCAACTTATTTTCATATTTTTATTACAACAATTAGTTTCTTTGGGAACAACATAAGCAATCTACACAACTGACCCGTTGCTCTTTTCAGAGTATTGTCTAGTTTCCATAGGGTCCACACCTTTTCCTACACAAACTGCATTGAGGTAGAAATCACACAAAAAATGTATTATCAGAAAAATGCAAAAAGGGTGGTGAAAAAAGGGTTTTGTTTTACAGCTCTACTTATTCCTAAAACTGGGGAGGTGGTGATCTCAGCAAATCAAACCGTTTGTTGATGCCATTTTAGAAAACAGAAACATTATCTTCCCCTCCCCCCCAAGACGTGATACGATAGGCAACTGTTTACTGGCATTTCTCTCCCTGTGAATGTCTTTAAAGCGGAGCAATGCAGCGAAAGAAACACGCATCGGACAGCACGAAAATTAGCAGCGCCTTCCCATCAGACGGGTGCAAGAAGTAGAAGGGGTTAAAGGCTTACCAAGCGGCTGCTGTGCGTTCTCGTCCATCTGCCTGTCCCGCGGCCACCTCTCAGTGTTGCGATAGAGCTCAGACAGAGCTCCGGCGGAGACGGAGCATGCCTAATGCAGGAAGCCGCATGCACAAGGAACAGCAAGTGGTGAGCTACCCGCCTCCCCTAGGGTCTAGAAAGTTGGAGCTGCCTGGAAGCAGCGACGTACCAGTAGCTCACATTGAAGGGCGAGCCACGCACAACAAGAAAGGCGTGTGGCCGCCATTGTTCAAGATGAATCGTGGTGAGTCGGGCTGCAAATAAAAAACATGGATTGGGGCAAAAGTAGAGTTGGGCGAGCCGCGGACAACAAAGGAAAGGTGAGCAGCTGCCATTGTTAAAGATGCAAAAAAAAACATAGAATGTTGGTTCGCACGCTAAGCAACCAAAACTACCTAAAAACAAAACTCCAATTACACGAACAATAGAACTGCAATTATACAAGCAATGTGTCCAGGAAGTGCGATCAGGGCAGTGTGTCATGCCTGCAACGCCAGCTTCAAAAAGGTGATTAACAAAAGAGTGCTGATAAACTGTCTAGGGGCAGTCCTTATGGGAGTTTACAATATAAGAAAGGGAGGGACTACTAAACAAATTCACCAACGAAAACGAAGCATGGTTTACAAAAGACACTCAAAGAAGCCCATTGAAAACATGAGTGGGAAATGAACGGAGCTGAACGCCAATATTCTGAACACAACACGTCTCAAAAAGACAGCACAAGCGCTGCCTAGGCGAGACCTAAAAAGGGAGAAGCACAGGACGGGAGAACAGTCAGGAGCTAAGGGGTAAAGCAAATTTAAAAAATTAATACGGTTATAGTAATAATACACTCACTGCAGAACTGTTAATCCATGTCATTTACCTATGAGCACACCATGTAATAGACTATAACCGCTACTCCAGAAAAACAACACTTTCCGCCATGGACATACTATGATCATGCCACAAACACTGTCTCAATATATATGCATGTGTTTTAAAAGAGACAGAAACCATCACCTAAGAGCCACCATAGACAAAGACACCAGTACGTCACTACCACATCTGCATGATAGAGAAGAGCTAAGGCTAGAAAGGTGGTATTTTTAAGGATTAAGGAATGTGTGCCAAGGCAGAGAAGGCACAACATCCAAGTCTCTATTACCAATCAGAGGGACTAAGACCTTGGCCGCAAGATGGCCAGGAGCTACGCAGCAACGGGGCCAGGAGGCACGCAGCAACGGGGCCAGGAGGCACGCAGCAACGGGGCCAGGAGCTACGCAGCAACGGGGCCAGGAGGCACGCAGCAACGGGGCCAGGAGGCACGCAGCAACGGGGCCAGGAGCTACGCAGCAACGGGGCCAGGAGGCACGCAGCAACGGGGCCAGGAGGCACGCAGCAACGGGGCCAGGAGGCACGCAGCAACGGGGCCAGGAGGCACGCAGCAACGGGGCCAGGAGGCACGCAGCAACGGGGCCAGGAGGCACGCAGCAACGGGGCCAGGAGGCACGCAGCAACGGGGCCAGGAGGCACGCAGCAACGGGGCCAGGAGGCACGCAGCAACGGGGCCAGGAGCTATGCAGCAACGGGGCCAGGAGCTACGGGGCCAGGCGGCACGCAGAAACGGGGCCAGGCGGCACGCAGAAACGGGGCCAGGGGGCACGCAGAAACGGGGCCAGGGGGCACGCAGAAACGGGGCCAGGAGGCACGCAGCAACGGGGCCAGGAGGCACGCAGCAACGGGGCCAGGAGGCACGCAGCTACGGCGCCAAGAGGCACGCAGCTACGGCGCCAAGAGGCACGCAGCTACGGCGCCAAGAGGCACGCAGCTACGGCGCCAAGAGGCACGCAGCTACGGCGCCAAGAGGCACGCAGCTACGGCGTCAAGAGGCACGCAGCAACGGCGTCAAGACGCACGCAGCAACGGGGCCAGGTGGCACGCAGCAACGGGGCCAGGTGGCACGCAGCAACGGGGCCAGGTGGCACGCAGCAACGGGGCCAGGTGGCACGCAGCAACGGGGCCAGGCGGCACGCAGCTACGGCGCCAATAGGCACGCAGCTACGGCGCCAAGAGGCACGCAGCTACGGCGCCAAGAGGCACGCAGCTACGGCGCCAAGAGGCACGCAGCTACGGCGCCAAGAGGCACGCAGCAACAGCGTCAAGAGGCACGCAGCAACGGGGCCAGGTGGCACGCAGCAACGGGGCCACGAGGCACGCAGCAACGGGGCCAGGAGACACGCAGCAACGGGACCAGGGGCAGCTAAACAGCACTGTGATTCACAACACCACAGAAAGAAGCAGACAGCACCTCAGAAAAAAAGACTGGTACAGCACTACAAAACAATGACCAGCACAGCACCACAGAAAAAGGCAGGCACAGCACAACAGAAAAACCGAACCAACACCACCAAAAGAGGCTGAAATACCACCACAAAAAAGATGCCAACAGAAAATCACAAAAACAGAAGCTAACAAAGGCGACAGCCCCAGAGAGAAGATGGAGATCGTGGCAAAACGGAAACACAGGAAATATAGCATTGTAAAAAGTAGGCAGACAGCAACACAAAAACTCACAAAGAGAAAGCCAAAAACAAGCTAAGACCAACACAAAACTGGCCAACAGCACCATGTTTAAACAGTCACACAGCATAGATGATCAAGCACCTCGAGGAAGTAGCCAAAGTACCAGAGGGACTGGGGAAACACAGTACCATGTGAAAGGCAGCCACGCAGCGCCACAGGGGGAGGCAGCCACGCAGAGCCACAGGGGGAGGCAGCCACTAAGCACAAGGTGATAGCACACCACAAAGAATGTGGTAGAACTACGGCACAAGCAACACAGTGAAATATCACAACGAGGAATAAAGAAACAATAGCACAAGGAAGAAAGACAAGAGAAACACAGGGACACAAGAGCCCCAGGAACGTCAACAAACCACGAAGAGTAGGACCTGCCACAAGAAGCACAGCTTCACCGAGGACAGAAGAGACAGCGCTTCGAGGCGCACTTCAACAGACCAGGAGGAGCACAAGGGACACGCTGCAGGGCCCGCCCGAGGGCACACCAGCCCTGGACCAGGCGCTCCGAGAGCCTCTTTCCATGGGCACGCGCTGGCTGCCCCTGTGGGACTGGCACTCCTACCTGTCAGGGATGCAGGGGCCCGCGGATGCAGGGTGTGGGTGAAGGGCACAGGCGGCGGGCAGGGGATGCAATCCCAGGCCTGCCAGGCGCTGCCACCCTGACGTCAGCTGCTGCAGACCCGCGGATGCAGGCGGGGGCCGCTCCGGTGCCCGCCCCGGGGCAGTGCCAGGCGATGCTGCGGGGACCAGAGGATGCGAGGATGCTCCGGTGCCCGGCAACCGCCTCTCGGAGGGATGCAGGGGAGTGACAGCAGAGCAGGGAGGGGCGGGCGGGCCCAGCCCACTGCAGAGGACCAGGAGGAGGAGGGAGCAGCAGCTGCGGCCGCAGCATCCTCGGCCCCCTCCCGGGAGGAGGATGGGGCCGGCTAGAGAGGAGGCAGGAGGCCCTGGACAGGCCGGCGCCGGCAGAGGGCCCCCGGGGGCCCAGACGGGGGGGGGGGGACACTGCCGGGGGAGCAATACACACCAGCTCTATCACCCCAAACCCCAGCCCCCCCACACACGGGACACAGCCAGTACAGGAATATACACCAGTTCTGTCACCCCACACACATTCTGGACACATAGACAATATAGGAATACACACCAGCTCTGTGTGTCCTGGGTGTGTTTGGAGTGACAGGGCTGCTGTATATACCTGTAACGGCTGTCACACCACACACCCGACACACACAACCAGTGTAGACAGACAGACACACACACAACCAGTATGGACAGACAGACACACACACAACCAGTATGGACAGACAGACACACACACAACCAGTATGGACAGACAGACACACACACAACCAGTATGGACAGACAGACACACACACAACCAGTATGGACAGACAGACACACACACACACAAAATAGGAATAAACACCAGCTTCGTCAGTCCACACACACCAACTCTCTCATGAGAGGCAGTAACTCATGAAGGGCTGCAGAGTCTCATGAGATGAACTAAGGGCTGCAGAGTCTCATGAGATAAAGTAAGGGCTGCAGAGTCTCCCTCATGAGATGAAGTAAGGGCTGCAGAGTCTCATGAGATGAAGTAAGGGCTGCAGAGTCTCATGAGATGAAGTAAGGGCTGCAGAGTCTCATGAGATGAAGTAAGGGCTGCAGAGTCTCCCTCATGAGATGAAGTAAGGGCTGCAGAGTCTCATGAGATGAAGTAAGGGCTGCAGAGTCTCATGAGATGAAGTAAGGGCTGCAGAGTCTCATGAGATGAAGTAAGGGCTGCAGAGTCTCCCTCATGAGATGAAGTAAGGGCTGCAGAGTCTCCCTCGTGAGATGAAGTAAGGGCTGCAGAGTCTCATGAGATGAAGTAAGGGCTGCAGAGTCTCATGAGATAAAGTAAGGGCTGCAGAGTCTCATGAGATAAAGTAAGGGCTGCAGAGTCTCCCTCATGAGATGAAGTAAGGGCTGCAGAGTCTCATGAGATAAAGTAAGGGCTGCAGAGTCTCATGAGATAAAGTAAGGGCTGCAGAGTCTCCCTCATGAGATGAAGTAAGGGCTGCAGAGTCTCATGGGATAAAGTAAGGGCTGCAGAGTCTCATGAGATAAAGTAAGGGCTGCAGAGTCTCATGAGATGAAGTAAGGGCTGCAGAGTCTCTCATGAGATGAAGTACGGCTGCAGAATCTCTCATGAGATGAAGTAAGGGCTGCAGAGTCTCATGAGATGAAGTACGGCTGCAGAATCTCTCATGAGATGAAGTAAGGGCTGCAGAGTCTCTCTCATGAGATGAAGTACGGCTGCAGAATCTCTCATGAGATGAAGTAAGGGCTGCAGAGTCTCATGAGATGAAGTAAGGGCTGCAGAGTCTCCCTCATGAGATGAAGTAAGGGCTGCAGAGTCTCATGAGATGAACTAAGGGCTGCAGAGTCTCATGAGATAAAGTAAGGGCTGCAGAGTCTCCCTCATGAGATGAAGTAAGGGCTGCAGAGTCTCCCTCATGAGATGAAGTAAGGGCTGCAGAGTCTCATGAGATGAACTAAGGGCTGCAGAGTCTCCCTCATGAGATGAAGTAAGGGCTGCAGGGTCTCATGAGATGAAGTAAGGGCTGCAGAGTCTCATGAGATGAAGTAAGGGCTGCAGAGTCTCATGAGATGAAGTACGGCTGCAGAATCTCTCATGAGATGAAGTAAGGGCTGCAGAGTCTCATGAGATGAAGTACGGCTGCAGAATCTCTCATGAGATGAAGTAAGGGCTGCAGAGTCTCGTGAGATGAAGTACGGCTGCAGAATCTCTCATGAGATGAAGTAAGGGCTGCAGAGTCTCATGAGATGAAGTAACGGCTGCAAAGTCTCATGAGATGAAGTAAGGGCTGCAGAGTCTCATGAGATGAAGTAAGGGCTGCAGAGTCTCTCAGGTGAGGCGTAGAGCTGCAGAGTCTCATGAGATGAAGTACGGCTGCAGATTCTCTCATGAGATGAAGTAAGGACTGCAGAGTCTCTCTCATGAGATGAAGTACGGCTGCAGAATCTCTCATGAGATGAAGTAAGGGCTGCAGAGTCTCTCTCATGAGATGAAGTACGGCTGCAGAATCTCTCATGAGATGAAGTAAGGGCTGCAGAGTCTCATGAGATGAAGTACGGCTGCAGAATCTCTCATGAGATGAAGTAAGGGCTGCAGAGTCTCGTGAGATGAAGTACGGCTGCAGAATCTCTCATGAGATGAAGTAAGGGCTGCAGAGTCTCATGAGATGAAGTAAGGGCTGCAAAGTCTCATGAGATGAAGTAAGGGCTGCAGAGTCTCATGAGATGAAGTAAGGGCTGCAGAGTCTCTCGCATGGGGCGAAGGGCTGCAGTCTCTCGCATGAGGCGAAGGGCTGCAGAGTCTCTCGCATGAGGCGAAGGGCTGCAGAGTCTCTCGCATGGGGCGAAGGGCTGCAGAGTCTCTCGCATGAGGCGAAGGGCTGCAGAGTCTCTCGCATGAGGCGAAGGGCTGCAGAGTCTCTCGCATGAGGCGAAGGGCTGCAGAGTCTCTCGCATGAGGCGAAGGGCTGCAGAGTCTCTCGCATGAGGCGAAGGGCTGCAGAGTCTCTCGCATGAGGCGAAGGGCTGCAGAGTCTCTCGCATGAGGCGAAGGGCTGCAGAGTCTCTCGCATGAGGCGAAGGGCTGCAGAGTCTCTCGCATGAGGCGAAGGGCTGCAGAGTCTCTCGCATGAGGCGAAGGGCTGCAGAGTCTCTCGCATGAGGCGAAGGGCTGCAGAGTCTCTCGCATGAGGCGAAGGGCTGCAGAGTCTCTCGCATGAGGCGAAGGGCTGCAGAGTCTCTCTCATGAGGCGAAGGGCTGCAGAGTCTCTCTCATGAGGCGAAGGGCTGCAGAGTCTCTCGCATGAGGCGAAGGGCTACAGAGTCTCTCGCATGAGACGAAGGGCTGCAGAGTATCTCGCATGAGGCGAAGGGCTGCAGAGTCTCTCGCATGAGACGAAGGGCTGCAGCGTCTCTCGCATGAGACGAAGGGCTGCAGAGTCTCTCGCATGAGGCGAAGGGCTGCAGAGTCTCTCGCATGAGGCGAAGGGCTGCAGAGTCTCTCGCATGAGGCGAAGGGCTGCAGAGTCTCTCTCATGAGGCGAAGGGCTGCAGAGTCTCTCGCATGAGGCGAAGAGCTGCAGAGTCTCTCGCATGAGGCGAAGGGCTGCAGAGTCTCTCGCATGAGACGAAGGGCTGCAGAGTCTCTCGCATGAGACGAAGGGCTGCAGAGTCTCTCGCATGAGACGAAGGGCTGCAGAGTCTCTCGCATGAGACGAAGGGCTGCAGTCTCTCGCATGAGGCGAAGGGCTGCAGAGTCTCTCGCATGAGGCGAAGGGCTGCAGAGTCTCTCGCATGAGGTGAAGGGCTGCAGAGTCTCTCGCATGAGGCGAAGGGCTGCAGAGTCTCTCGCATGAGACGAAGGGCTGCAGAGTCTCTCGCATGAGGCGAAGGGCTGCAGAGTCTCTCGCATGAGGCGAAGGGCTGCAGAGTCTCTCGCATGAGGCGAAGGGCTGCAGAGTCTCTCGCATGAGGCGAAGGGCTGCAGAGTCTCTCGCATGAGACGAAGGGCTGCAGAGTCTCATGAGATGAGGCGAAGGGCTGCAGAGTCTCATCAGATGAGGCGAAGGGCTGCAGAGTCTCTCGCATGAGGCGAAGGGCTGCAGAGTCTCTCGCATGAGACGAAGGGCTGCAGAGTCTCTCGCATGAGGCGAAGGGCTGCAGAGTCTCTCGCATGAGGCGAAGGGCTGCAGAGTCTCTCGCATGAGGCGAAGGGCTGCAGAATCTCTCGCATGAGGCGAAGGGCTGCAGAGTCTCTCGCATGAGGCGAAGGGCTGCAGAGTCTCTCGCATGAGACGAAGGGCTGCAGAGTCTCATGAGATGAGGCGAAGGGCTGCAGAGTCTCATGAGATGAGGCGAAGGGCTGCAGAGTCTCTCGCATGAGGCGAAGGGCTGCAGAGTCTCATGAGATGAGGCGAAGGGCTGCAGAGTCTCATGAGATGAGGCGAAGGGCTGCAGAGTCTCTCGCATGAGGCGAAGGGCTGCAGAGTCTCTCGCATGAGGCGAAGGGCTGCAGAGTCTCTCGCATGAGGTGAAGGGCTGCAGAGTCTCTCGCATGAGGCGAAGGGCTGCAGAGTCTCTCGCATGAGGCAAAGGGCTGCAGAGTCTCTCGCATGAGGCAAAGGGCTGCAGAGTCTCTCGCATGAGGCAAAGGGCTGCAGAGTCTCATGAGATGAGGCGAAGGGCTGCAGAGTCTCTCGCATGAGGCGAAGGGCTGCAGAGTCTCATGAGATGAGGCGAAGGGCTGCAGAGTCTCATGAGATGAGGCGAAGGGCTGCAAAGTCTCTCGCATGAGGCGAAGGGCTGCAGAGTCTCTCGCATGAGGCGAAGGCCTGCAGAGTCTCTCGCATGAGGCAAAGGGCTGCAGAGTCTCATGAGATGAGGCGAAGGGCTGCAGAGTCTCTCGCATGAGGCGAAGGGCTGCAGAGTCTCATGAGATGAGGCGAAGGGCTGCAGAGTCTCTCGCATGAGGCGAAGGGCTGCAGAGTCTCATGAGATGAGGCGAAGGGCTGCAGAGTCTCTCGCATGAGGCGAAGGGCTGCAGAGTCTCTCGCATGAGGCGAAGGGCTGCAGAGTCTCTCGCATGAGGCGAAGGGCTGCAGAGTCTCTCGCATGAGGCGAAGGGCTGCAGAGTCTCTCGCATGAGGCGAAGGGCTGCAGAGTCTCTCGCATGAGGCGAAGGGCTGCAGAGTCTCTCGCATGAGGCGAAGGGCTGCAGAGTCTCTCGCATGAGGCGAAGGGCTGCAGAGTCTCTCGCATGAGGCGAAGGGCTGCAGAGTCTCTCGCATGAGGCGAAGGGCTGCAGAGTCTCTCGCATGAGGCGAAGGGCTGCAGAGTCTCTCGCATGAGGCGAAGGGCTGCAGAGTCTCTCGCATGAGGTGAAGGGCTGCA
The DNA here is from genome assembly GCF_964261635.1 of Lissotriton helveticus. NCBI lineage: Eukaryota > Metazoa > Chordata > Amphibia > Caudata > Salamandridae > Lissotriton > Lissotriton helveticus. The sequence continues at coordinate 9,352,940 of NC_136067.1, read as the reverse complement.
AAGTCTCTCGCATGAGGCGAAGGGCTGCAGAGTCTCTCGCATGAGGCAAAGGGCTGCAGAGTCTCATGAGATGAGGCGAAGGGCTGCAGAGTCTCATCAGATGAGGCGAAGGGCTGCAGAGTCTCTCGCATGAGACGAAGGGCTGCAGAGTCTCTCGCATGAGACGAAGGGCTGCAGAGTCTCTCGCATGAGACGAAGGGCTGCAGTCTCTCGCATGAGGCGAAGGGCTGCAGAGTCTCTCGCATGAGGCGAAGGGCTGCAGAGTCTCTCGCATGAGGTGAAGGGCTGCAGAGTCTCGCATGGGGCGAAGGGCTGCAGAGTCTCATGAGATGAGGCGAAGGGCTGCAGAGTCTCTCGCATGAGGCGAAGGGCTGCAGAGTCTCTCGCATGAGGCGAAGGGCTGCAGAGTCTCTCGCATGAGGCGAAGGGCTGCAGAGTCTCTCGCATGAGGCGAAGGGCTGCAGAGTCTCTCGCATGAGGCGAAGGGCTGCAGAGTCTCTCGCATGAGGCGAAGGGCTGCAGAGTCTCTCGCATGAGGCGAAGGGCTGCAGAGTCTCTCGCATGAGGCGAAGGGCTGCAGAGTCTCTCGCATGAGGCGAAGGGCTGCAGAGTCTCTCGCATGAGGCGAAGGGCTGCAGAGTCTCTCGCATGAGGCGAAGGGCTGCAGAGTCTCTCGCATGAGGCGAAGGGCTGCAGAGTCTCTTGCATGGGGCGAAGGGCTGCAGAGTCTCTCGCATGAGGCGAAGGGCTGCAGAGTCTCTCGCATGGGGCGAAGGGCTGCAGAGTCTCTCGCATGGGGCGAAGGGCTGCAGAGTCTCTCGCATGAGGCGAAGGGCTGCAGAGTCTCTCGCATGAGGCGAAGGGCTGCAGAGTCTCTTGCATGAGGCGAAGGGCTGCAGAGTCTCTCGCATGAGGCGAAGGGCTGCAGAGTCTCTCGCATGAGGCGAAGGGCTGCAGAGTCTCTCGCATGAGGCGAAGGGCTGCAGAGTCTCTCGCATGGGGCGAAGGGCTGCAGAGTCTCTCGCATGAGGCGAAGGGCTGCAGAGTCTCTCGCATGAGGCGAAGGGCTGCAGAGTCTCTCGCATGAGGCGAAGGGCTGCAGAGTCTCTTGCATGGGGCGAAGGGCTGCAGAGTCTCTCGCATGAGGCGAAGGGCTGCAGAGTCTCTCGCATGAGGCGAAGGGCTGCAGAGTCTCGCATGAGACGAAGGGCTGCAGAGTCTCGCATGGGGCGAAGGGCTGCAGAGTCTCTCGCATGGGGCGAAGGGCTGCAGAGTCTCTCGCATGAGGCGAAGGGCTGCAGAGTCTCTCGCATGAGGCGAAGGGCTGCAGAGTCTCTTGCATGAGGCGAAGGGCTGCAGAGTCTCATGAGATGAGGCGAAGGGCTGCAGAGTCTCTCGCATGAGACGAAGGGCTGCAGAGTCTCGCTCATGAGACGAAGGGCTGCAGAGTCTCTCGCATGAGGCGAAGGGCTGCAGAGTCTCTCGCATGAGGCGAAGGGCTGCAGAGTCTCTCGCATGGGGCGAAGGGCTGCAGAGTCTCTCGCATGAGGCGAAGGGCTGCAGAGTCTCTCGCATGAGGCGAAGGGCTGCAGAGTCTCTCGCATGAGGCGAAGGGCTGCAGAGTCTCTTGCATGGGGCGAAGGGCTGCAGAGTCTCTCGCATGAGGCGAAGGGCTGCAGAGTCTCTCGCATGAGGCGAAGGGCTGCAGAGTCTCGCATGAGACGAAGGGCTGCAGAGTCTCGCATGGGGCGAAGGGCTGCAGAGTCTCTCGCATGGGGCGAAGGGCTGCAGAGTCTCTCGCATGAGGCGAAGGGCTGCAGAGTCTCTCGCATGAGGCGAAGGGCTGCAGAGTCTCTTGCATGAGGCGAAGGGCTGCAGAGTCTCATGAGATGAGGCGAAGGGCTGCAGAGTCTCTCGCATGAGACGAAGGGCTGCAGAGTCTCGCTCATGAGACGAAGGGCTGCAGAGTCTCTCGCATGAGGCGAAGGGCTGCAGAGTCTCTCGCATGAGACGAAGGGCTGCAGAGTCTCGCTCATGAGACGAAGGGCTGCAGAGTCTCGCATGGGGCGAAGGGCTGCAGAGTCTCTCGCATGGGGCGAAGGGCTGCAGAGTCTCTCGCATGAGGCGAAGGGCTGCAGAGTCTCTCGCATGAGGCGAAGGGCTGCAGAGTCTCTTGCATGAGGCGAAGGGCTGCAGAGTCTCATGAGATGAGGCGAAGGGCTGCAGAGTCTCTCGCATGAGACGAAGGGCTGCAGAGTCTCGCTCATGAGACGAAGGGCTGCAGAGTCTCTCGCATGAGGCGAAGGGCTGCAGAGTCTCTCGCATGAGGCGAAGGGCTGCAGAGTCTCTCGCATGGGGCGAAGGGCTGCAGAGTCTCTCGCATGAGGCGAAGGGCTGCAGAGTCTCTCGCATGAGGCGAAGGGCTGCAGAGTCTCTCGCATGAGGCGAAGGGCTGCAGAGTCTCTTGCATGGGGCGAAGGGCTGCAGAGTCTCTCGCATGAGGCGAAGGGCTGCAGAGTCTCTCGCATGAGGCGAAGGGCTGCAGAGTCTCGCATGAGACGAAGGGCTGCAGAGTCTCGCATGGGGCGAAGGGCTGCAGAGTCTCTCGCATGGGGCGAAGGGCTGCAGAGTCTCTCGCATGAGGCGAAGGGCTGCAGAGTCTCTCGCATGAGGCGAAGGGCTGCAGAGTCTCTTGCATGAGGCGAAGGGCTGCAGAGTCTCATGAGATGAGGCGAAGGGCTGCAGAGTCTCTCGCATGAGACGAAGGGCTGCAGAGTCTCGCTCATGAGACGAAGGGCTGCAGAGTCTATCGCATGAGGCAAAGGGCTGCAGAGTCTCGCTCATGAGGTGCAATAAGGGCTCCTGTGTCTCTTTCTCTCATGTGATGCAGCAAGGGCTGCCCAGTCCCGCTCTCAGGCAGCCTCGTCAACTAAAATCAGAATAGGTTGTCTCTCCATCCGAGCCACAGACCGGACCTCACACGGACAATGACACCGAAGAACGCAGCTTTTCTCTCCTAGTTTTGCAGATAAGATGGAAATGTTTGGATCTAATGATCAGACAAGGCTGGGCAAAGTCTGTGCCGCACCGGCTACGTCAATGCCATAAAACCAGGAGTTATGCCAACCTGCACCCGCAGCCAAAGCAGAGTGGGTGGAGGGGGTGCAACAACCAAACCAGCAAAGCAATATCTACATCAGGAGGAGCGGACATCAGCAACAGTAGCCTGTACACCCAGCATTATCTACCCAGGCAGAGTGGTCAACATCATTAACAGTGGCCTCTACACCCAGCATTATCTACACCAGGCAGAGTGGTCAACATCATTAACAGTGGCCTCTACACCCAGCATTATCTACACCAGGCAGAGTGGTCAACATCATTAACAGTGGCCTCTACACCCAGCATTATCTACACCAGGCAGAGTGGTCAACATCATTAACAGTGGCCTCTACACCCAGCATTATCTACACCAGGCAGAGTGGTCAACATCATTAACAGTGGCCTCTACACCCAGCATTATCTACACCAGGCAGAGTGGTCAACATCATTAACAGTGGCCTCTACACCCAGCATTATCTACACCAGGCAGAGTGGTCAACATCATTAACAGTGGCCTCTACACCCAGCATTATCTACACCAGGCAGAGTGGTCAACATCATTAACAGTGGCCTCTACACCCAGCATTATCTACACCAGGCAGAGTGGTCAACATCATTAACAGTGGCCTCTACACCCAGCATTATCTACACCAGGCAGAGTGGTCAACATCATTAACAGTGGCCTCTACACCCAGCATTATCTACACCAGGCAGAGTGGTCAACATCATTAACAGTGGCCTCTACACCCAGCATTATCTACACCAGGCAGAGTGGTCAACATCATTAACAGTGGCCTCTACACCCAGCATTATCTACACCAGGCAGAGTGGTCAACATCATTAACAGTGGCCTCTACACCCAGCATTATCTACACCAGGCAGAGTGGTCAACATCATTAACAGTGGCCTCTACACCCAGCAAGAGCGTGGTAACTACACAAATAGCATACCATCTACACGAAAGCACACCAGGAGCAGAGGTAGCACACCAGGAATGCACCAACTACACTGAAAGACACCAGCAGAGCAGGACATCACACCCACAGTGCCACGTCTATACAGCCACACCAGCAGAAGGCAACCAGGCCAACAGTACACATCCAGATCCTGGCACATCAGGAGGAGCAGGACTCGTATGAACACAGAAGCTGTCATACACCTGCAGCTATGTGTCTTCATCGACTCTACCGCATCACCTGTGAGCAGTCAACAAAGCCAGTCCATTCCCATTCACTGTGCCTGAGCAGACCCAAAGAACTGTGCATCCACATATCTGGTGCCTTAAAAGTGTGAGCAGGCAGAGTGCCAAGCAAGCAGGGAGCAGCTAGTAGTTTAAAAACGAGTTGCTTTGTAAAAAAAAAAAAAACTGACAGGAGCAATGTTTGAATGACTCCCAACCTCTTGTAGTTACTTGGGCCGCATGCCAGTCCATTGATGTTTGGCTCACTAAGCCACTCCAGACAGACCAGTCATATGTAAATCAGACATTGTCCTGCTCCAATAGGAACAGTCTAGCTTAAACTGCCAGGCCAGGTCCACTCTGAACGGGGTACAAGCAGACCCAGAAAAAGACCAGTTTTGCCTGTATGAGTCTTGTCAGTAGAGAGCAGCTCGAGTCCTTTGGCACCGCATAGGGAATACATCTCACATGTGTTGCACTTATGGCACATCACTGAAACAAAGAAGTGGACTGCTTACACTAACTGCAGTCACTAGAAACTGCTCGACCCGCATTCCATACATTTTTTTGCGACTCTCCAGACTGGTCTGTGTTATGTTGCACCCAGGCCTGCAAACACCCCCTATGCATGTGATGCAGAACACTGTAGGAAGACAAGGGCCTGACTCAGCAGTATCCCTGAGCCCTCAGGGGAAATACCTTAATGGCACTCAATCATATGTTTTACTACAGTTAACAGCACATGCCATGACAAATCCAGTTATAATTAACGGCACTTATGCCCTGCAGCTAGTGGTACATTCCACTACAGCGAACAGCATTTAATGAAACATCCGTATATAGCAATTTCCGCTCAAAATATTCCTTTACACCCGATAGTGCTCATCGATACATCCCATACAGCGATCACCACTCAAGGGTACATCCCAGTACAGCTAACACTAGTCAATGGTACATTGCATTACAACTAACACCGCTCAGTGGTACATTGCATTACAGCCAACACCGCTCAGTGGTACATTGCATTACAGCCAACACCGCTCAGTGGTACATTGCATTACAGCCAACACCGCTCAGTGGTACTTTGCATTACAACTAACACCGCTCAGTGGTACATTGCATTACAGCCAACACCGCTCAGTGGTACATTGCATTACAGCCAACACCGCTCAGTGGTACATTCCATTACAGCCAACACCGCTCAGTGGTACATTGCATTACAGCCAACACAGCTCAGTGGTACATTGCATCATAGCCAACACCGCTCAGTGGTACATTGCATTACAGCCAACACCGCTCAGTGGTACATTGCATTACAGCCAACACCGCTCAGTGGTACATTGCATTACAACCAACACCGCTCAGTGGTACATTGCATTACAGCCAACACCGCTCAGTGGTACATTGCATTACAACTAACACCGCTCAGTGGTGCATTGCACTACAACTGACACCGCTCAGTGGTACATTGCATTACAGCCAACACCGCTCAGTGGTACATTGCATTACAGCCAACACCGCTCAGTGGTACATTGCATTACAGCCAACACCGCTCAGTGGTACATTGCATTACAACTAACACCGCTCAGTGGTGCATTGCACTACAACTAACACCGCTCAGTGGTACATTGCATTACAGCCAACACCGCTCAGTGGTACATTGCATTACAGCCAACACCGCTCAGTGGTACATTGCATTACAGCCAACACCGCTCAGTGGTACATTGCATTACAGCCAACACCGCTCAGTGCTACATTGCATTACAGCCAACACCGCTCAGTGGTACATTGCATTACAGCCAACACCGCTCAGTGGTACATTGCATTACAGCCAACACCGCTCAGTGGTACATTCCATTACAGCCAACACCGCTCAGTGGTACATTGCATTACAGCCAACACAGCTCAGTGGTACATTGCATTATAGCCAACACCGCTCAGTGGTACATTGCATTACAGCCAACACCGCTCAGTGGTACATTGCATTACAGCCAACACCGCTCAGTGGTACATTGCATTACAACCAACACCGCTCAGTGGAACATTGCATTACAGCCAACACCGCTCAGTGGTACATTGCATTACAACTAACACCGCTCAGTGGTGCATTGCACTACAACTGACACCGCTCAGTGGTACATTGCATTACAGCCAACACCGCTCAGTGGTACATTGCATTACAGCCAACACCGCTCAGTGGTACATTGCATTACAGCCAACACCGCTCAGTGGTACATTGCATTACAGCCAACACCGCTCAGTGGTACATTGCATTACAACTAACACCGCTCAGTGGTGAATTGCACTACAACTAACACCGCTCAGTGGTACATTGCATTACAGCCAACACCGCTCAGTGGTACATTGCATTACAACCAACACCGCTCAGTGGTACATTGCATTACAGCCAACACCGCTCAGTGGTACATTCCATTACAGCCAACACCGCTCAGTGGTACATTGCATTACAGCCAACACCGCTCAGTGGTACATTGCATTACAGCCAACACCGCTCAGTGGTACATTCCATTACAGCCAACACCGCTCAGTGGTACATTACATTACAGCCAACACCGCTCAGTGGTACATTGCATTACAGCCAACACCGCTCAGTGGTACATTGCATTACAGCCAACACCGTTCAGTGGTACATTGCATTACAGCCAACACCGCTCAGTGGTACATTGCATTACAGCCAACACCGCTCAGTGGTACATTGCATTACAGCCAACACCGCTCAGTGGTACATTCCATTACAGCCAACACCGCTCAGTGGTACATTGCATTACAGCCAACACCGCTCAGTGGTACATTGCATTACAGCCAACACCGCTCAGTGGTACATTGCATTATAGTCAACACCGCTCAGTGGTACATTCCATTACAGCCAACACCGCTCAGTGGTACATTGCATTACAGCCAGCACCGTTCAGTGGTACATTGCATTACAGCCAACACCGCTCAGTGGTACATTGCATTACAGCCAACACCGCTCAGTGGTACATTGCATTACAGCCAACACCGCTCAGTGGTACATTGCATTACAGCCAACACCGCTCAGTGGTACATTCCATTACAGCCAACACCGCTCAGTGGTACATTGCATTACAGCCAACACCGTTCAGTGGTACATTGCATTACAGCCAACACCGCTCAGTGGTACATTGCATTACAGCCAACACCGTTCAGTGGTACATTGCATTATAGTCAACACCGCTCAGTGGTACATTGCATTACAGCCAACACCGCTCAGTGGTACATTCCATTACAGCCAACACCGCTCAGTGGTACATTGCATTATAGTCAACACCGCTCAGTGGTACATTGCATTACAGCCAACACCGCTCAGTGGTACATTCCATTACAGCCAACACCGCTCAGTGGTACATTGCATTACAGCCAACACCGCTCAGTGGTACATTGCATTACAGCCAACACCGCTCAGTGGTACATTGCATTACAGCCAACACCGCTCAGTGGTACATTGCATTACAGCCAACACCGTTCAGTGGTACATTGCATTACAGCCAACACCGCTCAGTGGTACATTGCATTATAGTCAACACCGTTCAGTGGTACATTGCATTACAGCCAACACCGTTCAGTGGTACATTGCATTACAGCCAACACCGCTCAGTGGTACATTGCATTATAGTCAACACCGTTCAGTGGTACATTGCATTACAGCCAACACCGCTCAGTGGTACATTGCATTATAGTCAACACCGCTCAGTGGTACATTGCATTACAGCCAACACCGCTCAGTGGTACATTGCATTACAGCCAACACCGCTCAGTGGTACATTCCATTACAGCCAGCACCGTTCAGTGGTACATTGCATTACAGCCAACACCGCTCAGTGGTACATTGCATTACAGCCAACACCGCTCAGTGGTACATTGCGTTATAGTCAACACCGCTCAGTGGTACATTGCATTACAGCCAACACCGCTCAGTGGTACATTCCATTACAGCCAACACCGCTCAGTGGTACATTGCATTACAGCCAACACCGCTCAGTGGTACATTGCATTACAGCCAACACCGCTCAGTGGTACATTGCATTACAGCCAACACCGTTCAGTGGTACATTGCATTATAGTCAACACCGTTCAGTGGTACATTGCATTATAGTCAACACCGCTCAGTGGTACATTGCATTACAGCCAACACCGCTCAGTGGTACATTGCATTACAGCCAACACCGCTCAGTGGTACATTGCATTACAGCCAACACCGCTCAGTGGTACATTCCATTACAGCCAACACCGTTCAGTGGTACATTGCATTATAGTCAACACCGCTCAGTGGTACATTGCATTACAGCCAACACCGCTCAGTGGTACATTCCATTACAGCCAACACCGCTCAATGGTACATTCCGTTACAGCCAACAATGCTCAATGGTACATTCCATTGCAGCTAACACAGCTCAATGATACATTTGATTACAGCTAACACCGCTAAGTGCTACATTGCATTACAGCCAACACCGTTCAGTGGTACATTGCATTATAGTCAACACCGCTCAGTGGTACATTGCATTACAGCCAACACCGCTCAGTGGTACATTCCATTACAGCCAACACCGCTCAGTGGTACATTGCATTACAGCCAACACCGCTCAGTGGTACATTGCATTACAGCCAACACCGCTCAGTGGTACATTGCATTATAGTCAACACCGCTCAGTGGTACATTGCATTACAGCCAACACCGCTCAGTGGTACATTCCATTACAGCCAACACCGCTCAATGGTACATTCCGTTACAGCCAACAATGCTCAATGGTACATTCCATTACAGCTAACACCGCTAAGTGCTACATTGCATTACAGCCAACACTGCTCAATGGTACATTGCATTACAGCCATCAATGGTACATTCTATTACAGCGAACAAAGCGCAATGGTACAATCCATTACAGCTAACACCATTTAATGGTAATTCCATTACAGCTAACGATGCCCAATAGTACACTTCATCACAGGTATGTGAACTCATTAATACATCCCCCTACAGCTAACAATGATATAATATACATTTCACTACCGCCAATAGTGCCCATCGGGACACCCCATACAGCTAGAACTACTCAATGGTACATTCTCTTCCAGCTAACAACGCCCCATGAAACATCCCCTATTGCTAACTTTGCTTAGTACATTCCACCACGACAGTGCTCATCAACACACTCCCTACAGCCAATGGTGATCTAGAATGCAGCCCATACAGCTAACATCACTAAGTAGTAGATTTCCTTCCAGCCAACAGCACTGCTGATACAGCCCCCTAGAACTAACTCCCCTCGTCGATACATTCCACTATGACCAACACTGTGCTATGAAAGACTCCACTACACCTGACAGCGTTCAATATATTCCTCTTCACACACTCGATGAGGGAAGCTGAATGTTACACTATCATCACAGATGCAGTACACTCAGCTTCACAACTCGGAGGTAGTAATATTCAGAAACATCTACTTCTTCGAGCACCAAGTAACGAAGAACCAGAGACCGCACACGGCGGTCACAGTACCCAGGTCTTTAGTGTACTTTGGGTAAAACGCTCTGAAATCTGACACAAAATTATACCTCAAAAGATGAAACACTTCCTTTCACAAATACATAAAGCACACTATACTCCCCAGTATCACCACTCGGAGAGACATCAACCACAGCAAAATGGAGTGTACTGCCCCCAAGCTTCATGTGACCAAGGTCTGAAGATATCTACCGACCCTTCCTACAAGCGGACTGTGAGTAAGCGTCTTGTCAGCAGGCTCTGAAATCAGTCATCCCAAATTCATACAAATGAACACTGAAAGCCTATAATTCTCTTTAGAATGTGTATTTTTGCATGGTTCCGGATTTTTTCTCTGCTAGAGACTACTGGAGTTTTGACTCCACGCATCGAGAAACCTTTAACTGCTTTCTCAGTGCATGTGTTTTCATTTTGATATATGTAGGAAATCCACCCTTTCTGCGTGCTAACCCTGAATTTTTTGCTTTTTTTAGACCCTATTTTTTAGCTGGTGTTAAAACTCGGTGCACTTTACCCCTGTTAACCCGCAGTAAAGTGCCTGTGCTCCCCCTTCAAACACGGTTGATTTTGTATACTCCTAATTTGCATAATTAACTTGCCTAGAACTTCCTAGTATATGGTACAAAGTGCACCCAGGGGTCTGAAGATAAATGCAGCCCATGGACTGCAGTACACAAGACAGTGATGGGTGGAATGCTTGAATGAATCTCAGCCACTGGTGATTACTCGGGCCGCATGTGGGTCCATCGTTATTTTGCACACTGTGCCACCTCAAATTGGACCCAGCCATATAGAAATTAATCTGGACCCTACACCAATGGGAACAGCCCAGTCCCAAATGCCAGCTCAGGTCCTCCATAAACCTTAGCACAAGCCACACAGGACCAGATTTGCCCCAATTAGGGATAATCAGCCAGGTGTAGCTTGGGTCTAGTGATGCAGTGTGCACGGCACCCACATCTGGGCGCACCAGTCGCACATAGGGCTACACAATGAGCGTACAAAACAGTGATGGTTGGAATGTTTGAATTCATCCCAGCTACTGGTAATTACTCGGGCTGCACTCCAGTCCTTCGTTATTCTGCAAACCTTTTCACCTCAGTTTGGACCCAGACATATGGGGCAGTCCAGCCCGACCTACCAGTCATGCCCTCCCTGAACCAGAGTTACCAAGCAAGGCCTTCCCTGAACCCGAGTTACCAAGCCGGGCCCTCCCTGAACCCGAGTTACCAAGCCCGGCCATCCCTGAACCCGAGTTACCAAGCCGGGCCATCCCTGAACCCAAGTTACCAAGCCGGGCCATCCCTGAACCAGAGTTACCAAGCCGGGCCATCCCTGAACCAGAGTTACCAAGCCGGGCCATCCCTGAACCCGAGTTACCAAGCCGGGCCATCCCTGAACCAGAGTTACCAAGCCGGGCCCTCCCTGAACCCGAGTTACCAAGCCGGGCCATCCCTGAACCAGAGTTACCAAGCCGGGCCATCCCTGAACCAGAGTTACCAAGCCGGGCCATCCCTGAACCAGAGTTACCAAGCCGGGCCATCCCTGAACCAGAGTTACCAAGCCGGGCCATCCCTGAACCAGAGTTACCAAGCCGGGCCATCCCTGAACCAGAGTTACCAAGCCGGGCCCTCCCTGAACCCGAGTTACCAAATCAAGCCAGGCCCTCCCTGAACCGGAACACCAGCGACCCAGCACCAGTTTCACCCAAATTAGGGCTCATCAGTCGGGTATAGCTTGGTTCCAGTGGCGTAGTGTGCATGGTACTCACATCGGATCATATGCATCCCTTACGGTGACACAATAAACGTACAAAACAGTAATAGATGGAATGCTTGAATTACTCTTAGAAACTGGAAATTACTCGGGCCCCATCCCAGTCCATCGTTATTCTGCACAACATCCCACCTCAATTTGGACCAAGCCATATGCAAATCAGTCTTGACCATACGGCACCCAGTAATGCGGGTCCCGTGGACACTGTGCCACTGGAACCAACCATACCTGGCTGATGAGCCTTAATAAGGGTGATAACATTCTGGGTTGTTGGTGTTCTGGTTCGGAGTGGCCCTGGCCTGGAAATCTGGCCTGGACTGTTCCCACTGGAGGCCGGCCTCTACAAACCACATACCTGTACATACCACATACCACATAACTCTACTACAGAGGCTTCCATGGCCTCTGCAACTCCAAAGCCGGTATATGCCACATGCTGCCTGTGGGCAAGGCTCTAAAAGCCTCTCAAACCCCCCCCCCCCACACACACACAAGGGTTCTACCCACATGCTGCCAGTGAGCAGGGCTCTGAAAGCCTCTCAAAACACCACTAGTATCCTACCCACATGCTGGCTGTGGGCAGGGTTCTAAAAGCCTCTCAACCTCCCACAAGGGTACATGCCTCTCAAATCCCACAGCGGTACCTCCCACACACTGCCTGCTGCCTGTGGGCAGGGATCTAAAAGCCTCTCAAAGCCCCACAAGGGTACTACCCACATGCTGCCTGTGAGCAGGGGTATGAAAGCCTCTCAACCCCCCCGCCCCCAACAAGGGTACTACCCCATACACTGCCTGTCGGCAGGGCTCTAGAAGCCCCTCAAACCCCCACAAGGGTACTACCCAGACATGTTGCCTGTGAGCAGGGTTCCAATCACCCCCCATAAGCATGTACCCCCAAATGCCCCCGGTGAGCAGACTTGAAAGGCCTTGCAACACTCAGGCTTGAGAAGGCAAACATTTTGAGAAAAAACTGCGGGATCCTTAGGAGCAGTGCGAGGCATTGGCCACACCTCAGGAGAGGCTGGAACAAACTACGAGCCAGCAGAGATTTTCCATTAACTGAAACCATCCACAGCTCTGGCTGCAGCACCGTTTTCTAGAGCATAAATATTCTGTACTTCATTTGTCCCCCTATTCTCTTCTCTGTTCTTGGTACCCTGATCTCCTCGCTGTAGGGACAGTTTTTCTCCCCAATGTTAGTTTATTCGGTCTCGCCTACGCAGCGTGCATACGCTGCATAGGAGGGCCATTAGCAGTCGCTCTGCTCTTTTTACAAGCACATACTCGTGCTTGTGGCGGCATCCACCTTGCGGGAGCGAGCAGCGGCGCACATGCTAATTGTCTGTTGCTCGCTCCCGCAAGGTGGATGGTACTACAAGCACACATGTGCTTGAAAACAGCAGCATTAGTTATTCCCTCGTGCACAGCTCTCCCTCATGCACGTCTCTCTCTCCTGAAACAAGCTGCGGTTACACTTTTAGAAAGCATTACTTATTCCCTCGTCCTCTCTCTTCTCCACTGTTCTTTGCTCTCTCGCTTTTCTTTTACACTCTCCTTTCTCTTCATAGTTTTCTTTAACTCCCTCTGTACTCTCTTTTCTGTCTCTTGTTTATCCTTTTTGGGTCTCGGCTAGAAGCGCGCGAAGCGCGTTCTCGTCAGAGAACCATAGTCGTCGGCTCAGCCGACAAGACCCGACAAGGAGTGGAGACAAGAGCTGGCCACGCGCAAGGAGTGGAGACAAGAGCTGGCCACGCGTGCAGCATTGTCTATGGCGGAGGCGGATTCCGACGCGCGCCTTGGGATTGGGTCGTGCGCGTGAGCTGGTCACGTAGACCGCTCACACGCGCGAACCAATCCCAAGGCGCGCGTCGGAATCTTCCGACACCATGCTTCTAAATGCTGCGCAGCTTTGTGGAGAAAATACAGGAAGTTTGTGCTGAAAATATACACAGTACCCATGTGTTGCAACTGTGGTGCAGGAATGTCTGACTCAGCAGTGACAAGGCCCGCAGTGTTTTTTTGTTGAAGTATTTCATCCGGACCCGCTAAAATAGATTCAGCTGCTATCGAGCTTTCTATTGTCCCCCGAGCGGCCGAGTCCATGCCCCGGAGGGGGGAGCGCGTGCTGTAAAATACGTACCCAGCCTTTGCGTGCCAGCGTGTGTATGAAGTGTTGCAACACCAACGACTTTTAAGGGGATTCGGTTAATGTAATTTGTAGGAATTCTTTGACGGTGCTCTGGTAGTCAATGTATTATTTTGATTTAAAACGGATCTCCCTGCGAATGTCAAAAGGAAATCCTCGCTCTCCTCCATTTACATTTTGACTTTGTCCGTGTCCACGCACACTACGTACTTACTATGTTAGAGTGAATTCAGTTTTAAGCATGCAGGCAAGTCTGTTTGTTGTTAGTCAGTGCCTCCCATGCTTACTTGTTGACTCTGACTATAAAGCTAAAGGCACGGTCTGACGCAGTTATTATTCACACAGCTCTGATGATGCACCTCAGGCACGGGGCTGACACAGTTACTATTCACACAGTTCTGATGATGCACCTCAGGCACGGGCTGACGCAGTTATTATTCACACAGCTCTGATGATGCACCTCAGGCACGGGGCTGACGCAGTTATTATTCACACAGCTCTGATGATGCACTTCAGGCACGGGGCTCACAGCTGTTGTTATTCACACAGCTCTGATGATGCACTTCAGGCACGGGGCTCACAGCTGTTGTTATTCACACAGCTCTGATGATGCACCTCAGGCACGGGCTCACAGCTGTTATTATTGACACAGCTCTGATGCGCTCTCTAATACTCTTTACTAATAACTCTCTCCTACTCACTATCAATTTCTCACTCTACTACTTACTCTGTGTGTGGGTGCTAATGCAATAGGTCTCGCATATGCAAGCGATGAAGCTATTGGCAATGTAAATGACAATGCCATTTATTTATGATTTAAAAAAAAAAAATCATGAGCAATGCCAATAGCTCTACCGTTAATGCTGCCGAGACCAGTGCATTGTAAATGCTTGTTTTCTTTATCTGACCTCTCTGTCCGTGTTTCCTTCCAATCTATCGCCTCATCATTCATATCTGTCATTCTCTCGTCTCTTTAACTCTCGCTAAGTAGAATTTGTACTGCAATTTGGTACATTGTATTTTTCAATAAAGGGAGAAGACACATTCCTCCCAGGCCTGCTCATGACATTTGATGTTCCAGAAATATGTCCTCGCTATGGAGACTGTCAAACTATTCACATACTCCGGAAAGTCGTCTAAAGGCTCCTAACATAAGGGCACGCCGCCCCATCACGTGCCATTCAGCTTGAGACAGCGCCAAGAGGTCTTGGAAATGTCACACTATGTTATATTATGTTGTTATGTTTTGTAAAGCTATTACCATTTGTACAGCGCCTTTAACCAAAAGAACAGTCCTGTAGCGCTTTCTTAATTTGACTGCCATTTTTACACAGTTCTGGGAATTCCATCCATCGGTTTGCACAATTGTCTGTGTTGCGCTTTCCATTTGTTGTGTGCCATACAATATTTTGTCTCTTTTCTATCAGTACTCTAACTCAGTGTTTCCCAAACTGTGGTCCGCGGACTCCCAGGGGGTCCCTGACACATTCCCAGGCAGCAGTTTTGAAAGCAGTGCAAAGTATCTTGTATAATTAGCAGTTTTTAAAGAACAATAAAAGTGTCAAGATAACGCCAGTGATTAATGTCCCTGCTGGAGAGAGATGAGAGTGTTGTCCAGTGGCAGCTTTGACTTATCTAATGTAGCACACAGTTTTAATATGCCTACTGCAAAGAACGTGTACCATGCATTTTCTAAACAGTATTTTATATGCATAGGTCAGTGGGTTACTGCTTTTGTCACAGAGATTATTTTGTAACTTTGTAGTTCTTTTTTTTACATACTTTATTGACTTTTCCAATTTATTACATTACAGCGACATTTTACATCTCTTGTACCGACATAAACATCACATTTCGAATACATATGTCTACAGCAAATATCCACTGTAGCGCTAGTGCACATAATAGGTTTCTGCATCAAATTAACAATCCAAATTTAACAACAAAGCCTTGGCCGCTTCTGGTTCCTATCTTCCAACATATTCTAATATCTTACTGTTCCCAACCCCCGTCTCCCAACCCTCCCCGGTCTCACGTGTACTCCCTCCTGCTCGTGTGTGCATATTAATCGGTCTAGGCCTGACACATAGGCGCCTATACATATCCATGATCATCCTGTGTGTACTACATACATAGGGTATGGGTGGTCCTCTGGGCATTAAGTTATACATCTCACATCAGGGCCCACACATCATCTATTGACTTCATAGCTTCTAGCAGCGTATCCCACTCCAGTGCTATTGGTATTTTTCGTAAACCCCTAAGTTCTTCCCTACGTAATGCGGCACTCCCAGCTGTATCCCAACGCAGCAATTCAGTGTGCCAAGTCAGTACGTCGGGGGGTTTCCACGATTTCCATCTCATAGTAATATTTCGTATAGCTAATATAAGTGCTAGATCCACAAAACGGTATTGCACTTTATACTTGGATGTTTGCTTATGCCACGATAAAACCAACTGCCGGAATGGATGATAGCTCAAAGGTCAAGAAAAGTGAATCTCCTACAACTGCGAAGCACTAACGAAGTTCCCTCTGCCAAAGAATCGAGAACGAAACGCGTTGGCTGTGTGCCAGTTTTAAAGATTTATTGAATAAAAAGAAACAACTTTGGAACAATTTAACATTGTTTGTACTGACTTCACAACGAGGGCCCCTTCCATTCTTCTTTGTTGAACCTGGCTACTATTTGACACCACTGACGGCGGGTGTGGGAAAGAGATTGCACCACCCTTTGAATTTATACTACATAAGGACTGGATGTGCTTGACCTTGGTCTGCGGTTTGTTCTTTCCTTGATAAGGTACAGGTTAGTTAATTATGTTTTTTCGCAGTCTTTCATTATCCTGACGCTGCTAAAAAGGTTTATTTGGGTGGAAATACATTTTTATTGTTAAAGTCAATGCTAACCACTGCGTTATGTTCAGAATCCTGAGTTTGTGCTTCTCCAGACCAAGCACTCTTTAAAAATGCTTACCAGTATGAACAACATTTGAATTCTACACCTTGTAGTCCCCTTTGACTAATGTAACATTTTCTATACACTGATTTACACGTATGATTCACTGTCTCTATATATGTGTGTAAAGTGCTCTGACATCCTACAATGGTATGAGAGATGCTATAAAAAATGAAATACGTGACAGAGGGGCTATGGAGAGATGAGAAGCACTGTTGGAGGGAGATTGTGGGGGAATCATTGAAGAACCCCCAGAAAGATTGTCGTATTCTGGTGCATAGTCCGGTCTTCATTAACTATTCTTTAAAAACGAATACAATTCAATATATAATGATAAATGTGTTGTAGACTGCACCATTGTTTCCTACATTTTTTTTTTGGGGGGGGGGGGGGGGGGAGCCTCCCAAAGCCCCCTTTGTAGTGGTCAGGCTCACTCAGGGCACTTGGTGTGCACTGTATGGGGACTGGTCTGAAATAATTTGCCAGGGCTGCGTTGGGTTTCCAGTCTGGCCCTGGCAAAAGCAGGAGCCTCGTACTGCGAAATAAAACCAACCATTGAAAAGTTAGTCAATGAGATGCAGCACCAACCTTCCCATTAACTTTTTTCGTTTTCTTGCAAATTCTTTCAATATAAAATACAACAGAAGTGGCGGATAGTGTTGTTAATCTCCTTGGCTTAACAACACACTCCGCCACTTCAGAAAAACAAGCATTTACAATGCAACGGTCTCGCCTTTGCAAAAGTTAGCGCTTTTGGCATTGTAAATGACAAATGTTTTATTTATGTGTTGGTTTTGGAAACAGATAAATAAATGGCATTGTCATGAGCAGTAGAGAGTGAGTAGTAGAGAGTGAGTAGTAGAGAGAGTAGTAGAGAGTAATAGTGAGTAGTAGAGAGAGTAGTAGTGAGTAGTAGAGAGTGAGTAGAGAGTAGTAAGTGAGTAGTAGAGTGTGTAGTAGAGAGTAGTGAGTGTGTAGTAGAGAGTAGTGAGTGTGTAGTAGAGACTAGTGAGTGTGTAGTAGAGAGTGTGTAGTAGAGAGTGTGTAGTAGAGAGTGTGTAGTAGAGAGTGTGTAGTAGAGAGTGAGCAGTAGAGACTAGTGAGTGTGTAGTAGAGTGGTGAGTGTGTAGTAGAGTGGTGAGTGTGTAGTAGAGTGTGTAGTAGAGTGTGTAGGAGAATGTGTAGTAGGGAGTGTAGTAGAGTGTGTAGTAGAGAGTGTGTAGTAGAGAGTAGTGAGTGTGTAGTAGAGAGTGTGTAATACAGAATGTGAAGTAGAGAGATTGAAGTAGAGAGATTGAAGTAGAGAGATTGAATTAGAGAGATTGAGGTAGAGAGATTGAAGTAGAGAGTGTGGAGTAGAGAGTGTGGAGTAGAGAGTGGAGAGTCTGTAGTAGAGTGTAGTAGAAAGTAGTGAGTGTGTAGTAGAGTAGTAGAGAATGTGTAGTAGAGTAGTAGAGAGTAGTAGAGGGTGTGTAGTAGAGTGTGTAGTAGAGCGTGTGTGTAGCAGAGTGTGTAGTAGAGTGTAGTAGAGTGTGTAGTGTAGAGTGTGTAGTAGAGAGTGTGTAGTAGAGAGTGTGTAATGTAGAGTATGTAATGTAGAGTGTGTAATGTAGAGTGTGTAATGTAGAGTGTGTAATGTAGAGTGTGTAGTAGAGTGTGTAGTAGAGTGTGTAGTAGAGTGTGTAGTAGAGTGTGTAGTAGAGTGTGTAGTAGAGTGTGTAGTAGAGTGTGTAGTAGAGTGTGTAGTAGGGAGTGTAGTAGGGAGTGTAGTAAGTAGTGACTGTAGTAGATAGTGTGTAGTAGAGAGTGTCTAGTATAGAGTGTGTCGAAGAGAGTAGTGGCTGTAGTAGTGAGTGTGTAGTGAGTGTGTAGTAGAGTGTGTAGTAGAGAGTAGTGACTGTAGTAGAGAGTGTGTAGTAGTGTGTAGTAGAGAGTAGTGACTGTAGTAGATAGTGTGTAGTAGAGAGTGTCTAGTATAGAGTGTGTCGAAGAGAGTAGTGGCTGTAGTAGTGAGTGTGTAGTGAGTGTGTAGTAGAGAGTAGTGACTGTAGTAGAGAGTGGGTAGTAGTGTGTAGTAGAGAGTAGTGACTGTAGTAGAGTGTGTAGTACAGTGTGTAGTAGAGAGTAGCGACTGTAGTAGAGAGTGTGTAGTAGAGTGTGTAGTAGAGAGTGTGTAGTAGAGTGTGTAGTAGAGAGTAGAGTGCGTAGCAGAGAGTAGTGACTGTAGTAGAGAGTGTGTAGTAGAGTGTGTAGTAGAGAGTGTGTAGTAGAGTGTAGTAGAGTAGAGTGCGTAGCAGAGAGTAGTGACTGTAGTAGAGAGTGTGTAGCAGAATGTGTAGTAGAGAGTAGTGACTGTAGTAGGGAGTGTGTAGTAGAGAGTAGCGACTGTAGTAGAGAGTGTGTAGTAGAGTGTGTAGTAGAGAGTGTGTAGTAGAGTGTGTAGTAGAGAGTAGAGTGCGTAGCAGAGAGTAGTGACTGTAGTAGAGAGTGTGTAGTAGAGTGTGTAGTAGAGAGTGTGTAGTAGAGTGTAGTAGAGAGTAGAGTGCGTAGCAGAGAGTAGTGACTGTAGTAGAGAGTGTGTAGCAGAATGTGTAGTAGAGAGTAGTGACTGTAGTAGGGAGTGTGTAGTAGAGAGTAGCGACTGTAGTAGAGAGTGTGTAGTAGAGTGTGTAGTAGAGAGTGTGTAGTAGAGTGTGTAGTAGAGAGTAGAGTGCGTAGCAGAGAGTAGTGACTGTAGTAGAGAGTGTGTAGTAGAGTGTGTAGTAGAGAGTGTGTAGTAGAGTGTAGTAGAGAGTAGAGTGCGTAGCAGAGAGTAGTGACTGTAGTAGAGAGTGTGTAGCAGAATGTGTAGTAGAGAGTAGTGACTGTAGTAGGGAGTGTGTAGTAGAGAGTAGTGACTGTAGTAGGGAGTGTGTAGCAGAGAGTAGTGACTGTAGTAGAGAGTGTGTAGTAGAGTGTGTAGTAGAGAGTGTGTAGTAGAGTGTAGTAGAGAGTAGAGTGCGTAGCAGAGAGTAGTGACTGTAGTAGAGAGTGTGTAGCAGAATGTGTAGTAGAGAGTAGTGACTGTAGTAGGGAGTGTGTAGTAGAGAGTAGCGACTGTAGTAGAGAGTGTGTAGTAGAGAGTGTGTAGTAGAGTGTGTAGTAGAGAGTAGAGTGCGTAGCAGAGAGTAGTGACTGTAGTAGAGAGTGTGTAGTAGAGTGTGTAGTAGAGAGTGTGTAGTAGAGTGTAGTAGAGTAGAGTGCGTAGCAGAGAGTAGTGACTGTAGTAGAGAGTGTGTAGCAGAATGTGTAGTAGAGAGTAGTGACTGTAGTAGGGAGTGTGTAGTAGAGAGTAGCGACTGTAGTAGAGAGTGTGTAGTAGAGTGTGTAGTAGAGAGTGTGTAGTAGAGTGTGTAGTAGAGAGTAGAGTGCGTAGCAGAGAGTAGTGACTGTAGTAGAGAGTGTGTAGTAGAGTGTGTAGTAGAGAGTGTGTAGTAGAGTGTAGTAGAGAGTAGAGTGCGTAGCAGAGAGTAGTGACTGTAGTAGAGAGTGTGTAGCAGAATGTGTAGTAGAGAGTAGTGACTGTAGTAGGGAGTGTGTAGTAGAGAGTAGCGACTGTAGTAGAGAGTGTGTAGTAGAGTGTGTAGTAGAGAGTGTGTAGTAGAGTGTGTAGTAGAGAGTAGAGTGCGTAGCAGAGAGTAGTGACTGTAGTAGAGAGTGTGTAGTAGAGTGTGTAGTAGAGAGTGTGTAGTAGAGTGTAGTAGAGAGTAGAGTGCGTAGCAGAGAGTAGTGACTGTAGTAGAGAGTGTGTAGCAGAATGTGTAGTAGAGAGTAGTGACTGTAGTAGGGAGTGTGTAGTAGAGAGTAGTGACTGTAGTAGGGAGTGTGTAGCAGAGAGTAGTGACTGTAGTAGAGAGTGTGTAGTAGAGTGTGTAGTAGAGAGTGTGTAGTAGAGTGTAGTAGAGAGTAGAGTGCGTAGCAGAGAGTAGTGACTGTAGTAGAGAGTGTGTAGCAGAATGTGTAGTAGAGAGTAGTGACTGTAGTAGGGAGTGTGTAGTAGAGAGTAGCGACTGTAGTAGAGAGTGTGTAGTAGAGTGTGTAGTAGAGAGTGTGTAGTAGAGTGTGTAGTAGAGAGTAGAGTGCGTAGCAGAGAGTAGTGACTGTAGTAGAGAGTGTGTAGTAGAGTGTGTAGTAGAGAGTGTGTAGTAGAGTGTAGTAGAGAGTAGAGTGCGTAGCAGAGAGTAGTGACTGTAGTAGAGAGTGTGTAGCAGAATGTGTAGTAGAGAGTAGTGACTGTAGTAGGGAGTGTGTAGTAGAGAGTAGTGACTGTAGTAGATAGTGTGTAGTAGAGAGTGTCTAGTATAGAGTGTGTCGAAGAGAGTAGTGGCTGTAGTAGTGAGTGTGTAGTGAGTGTGTAGTAGAGAGTAGTGACTGTAGTAGAGAGTGGGTAGTAGTGTGTAGTAGAGAGTAGTGACTGTAGTAGAGTGTGTAGTACAGTGTGTAGTAGAGAGTAGCGACTGTAGTAGAGAGTGTGTAGTAGAGTGTGTAGTAGAGAGTGTGTAGTAGAGTGTGCAGTAGAGAGTAGAGTGCGTAGCAGAGAGTAGTGACTGTAGTAGAGAGTGTGTAGTAGAGTGTGTAGTAGAGAGTGTGTAGTAGAGTGTAGTAGAGAGTAGAGTGCGTAGCAGAGAGTAGTGACTGTAGTAGAGAGTGTGTAGCAGAATGTGTAGTAGAGAGTAGTGACTGTAGTAGGGAGTGTGTAGTAGAGAGTAGCGACTGTAGTAGAGAGTGTGTAGTAGAGTGTGTAGTAGAGAGTGTGTAGTAGAGTGTGTAGTAGAGAGTAGAGTGCGTAGCAGAGAGTAGTGACTGTAGTAGAGAGTGTGTAGTAGAGTGTGTAGTAGAGAGTGTGTAGTAGAGTGTAGTAGAGAGTAGAGTGCGTAGCAGAGAGTAGTGACTGTAGTAGAGAGTGTGTAGCAGAATGTGTAGTAGAGAGTAGTGACTGTAGTAGGGAGAGTGTAGTAGAGAGTTGTGACTGTAGTAGATAGTGTGTAGTAGAGAGTGTCTAGTATAGAGTGTGTCGAAGAGAGTAGTGGCTGTAGTAGTGAGTGTGTAGTGAGTGTGTAGTAGAGAGTAGTGACTGTAGTAGAGAGTGGGTAGTAGTGTGTAGTAGAGAGTAGTGACTGTAGTAGAGTGTGTAGTACAGTGTGTAGTAGAGAGTAGCGACTGTAGTAGATAGTGTTTAGTAGAATGTGTAGTAGAGAGTGTGTAGTAGAGTGTGTAGTAGAGAGTAGAGTGCGTAGCAGAGAGTAGTGACTGTAGTAGAGAGTGTGTAGTAGAGTGTGTAGTAGAGAGTGTGTAGTAGAGTGTGTAGTAGAGAGTAGAGTGCGTAGCAGAGAGTAGTGACTGTAGTAGAGAGTGTGTAGTAGAGTGTGTAGTAGAGTGTAGTAGAGAGTAGAGTGCGTAGCAGAGAGTAGTGATTGTAGTAGAGAGTGTGTAGCAGAATGTGTAGTAGAGAGTAGTGACTGTAGTAGGGAGTGTGTAGTAGAGAGTAGTGACTGTAGTAGAGAGTGTGTAGTAGAGTGTGTAGTAGAGAGTGTGTAGTAGAGTGTGTAGTAGAGAGTAGAGTGCGTAGCAGAGAGTAGTGACTGTAGTAGAGAGTGTGTAGTAGAGTGTGTAGTAGAGAGTGTGTAGTAGAGTGTAGTAGAGAGTAGAGTGCGTAGCAGAGAGTAGTGACTGTAGTAGAGAGTGTGTAGCAGAATGTGTAGTAGAGAGTAGTGACTGTAGTAGGGAGTGTGTAGTAGAGAGTAGCGACTGTAGTAGAGAGTGTGTAGTAGAGTGTGTAGTAGAGAGTGTGTAGTAGAGTGTGTAGTAGAGAGTAGAGTGCGTAGCAGAGAGTAGTGACTGTAGTAGAGAGTGTGTAGTAGAGTGTGTAGTAGAGAGTGTGTAGTAGAGTGTAGTAGAGAGTAGAGTGCGTAGCAGAGAGTAGTGACTGTAGTAGAGAGTGTGTAGCAGAATGTGTAGTAGAGAGTAGTGACTGTAGTAGGGAGTGTGTAGTAGAGAGTAGCGACTGTAGTAGAGAGTGTGTAGTAGAGTGTGTAGTAGAGAGTGTGTAGTAGAGTGTGTAGTAGAGAGTAGAGTGCGTAGCAGAGAGTAGTGACTGTAGTAGAGAGTGTGTAGTAGAGTGTGTAGTAGAGAGTGTGTAGTAGAGTGTAGTAGAGAGTAGAGTGCGTAGCAGAGAGTAGTGACTGTAGTAGAGAGTGTGTAGCAGAATGTGTAGTAGAGAGTAGTGACTGTAGTAGGGAGAGTGTAGTAGAGAGTTGTGACTGTAGTAGATAGTGTGTAGTAGAGAGTGTCTAGTATAGAGTGTGTCGAAGAGAGTAGTGGCTGTAGTAGTGAGTGTGTAGTGAGTGTGTAGTAGAGAGTAGTGACTGTAGTAGAGAGTGGGTAGTAGTGTGTAGTAGAGAGTAGTGACTGTAGTAGAGTGTGTAGTACAGTGTGTAGTAGAGAGTAGCGACTGTAGTAGATAGTGTTTAGTAGAATGTGTAGTAGAGAGTGTGTAGTAGAGTGTGTAGTAGAGAGTAGAGTGCGTAGCAGAGAGTAGTGACTGTAGTAGAGAGTGTGTAGTAGAGTGTGTAGTAGAGTGTAGTAGAGAGTAGAGTGCGTAGCAGAGAGTAGTGATTGTAGTAGAGAGTGTGTAGCAGAATGTGTAGTAGAGAGTAGTGACTGTAGTAGGGAGTGTGTAGTAGAGAGTAGTGACTGTAGTAGAGAGTGTGTAGTAGAGAGTGTGTAGTAGAGAGTGTGTAGTAGAGAGTGTGCAGTGATTTGAGTTTTACATCAAATTAAAAACGGGAACGGAACAAACTCATCCTATACATTATTGTGGTAGGTGCCCACGCATATAGGGTTAAATGATGCGTTAGATGCCACAGGTCCCACCAACACGCTTCCTTTATGATAGGAGAATGCCCAACATCGCGGAGATTTGCTCTCTGCTCTTCCCGGATATTTGTATTTTCAAATGTATAATGTTATCCTGCTAAACGAAGACGATGCTCAAACTATAAAAGAAGAGGGTTTCACAGATATGTTAGTCCTTCCGGGCAAACGAAATGACCCAAAGAAAGATCAAGTGACAGTTTAGAGCTCCAAGTGAGTCTTAATAAAATCAGTGTCTGGAACGCATAGCATCAAAAAACGAGCGGGGCATCAAACTGCAGTGTCATTCAATCAAAGCTTCAAGGCTTCTGAGCGCTAGCCGAGAATTATTTTTTGTGAAGCACTAATCACTGTGGAAGGTGCCCCTGCTATCCCAGATGTGAGAAGTCAGTCTGATATGAAAATAAGCAGTATTTGGAATGAATGTATTTGGCAGGGGGAAGGTGGGGCGGCGCAAGACCGTACTGACGAGTGAACAGGAGCCATTTTGTACCGAGTGATTCTGCCTGTGTGCATGTAGACAAACCAGGCAGCAGCATGAGCATGTGATTCGGTAAAATAACAAGCATTTACAATGCAATGGTTTTGCCTTTGTTAAAGTTAGAGCTATTGGCATTGCTCTTGACACTCTGAAGCTCCACTCTGCATTCTGAAGCTCCACTCTGCACTCTGAAGCTCCACTCTGCACTCTGAAGCTCCACTCTGCACTCTGAAGCTCCACTCTGAAGCTCCACTCTGAAGCTCCACTCTGAAGCTCCACTCTGAAGCTCCACTCTGAATCTGAACTCTGAAGCTCCACTCTGAATCTGCACTCTGAAGCTCCACTCTGCACTCTGAAGCTCCACTCTGAATCTGAACTCTGAAGCTCCACTCTGAATCTGCACTCTGCACTCTGAATTTGCACTCTGAATCTCCACTCTGCACTCTGAAGCTCCACTCTGCACTCTGAAGCTCCACTCTGCACTCTGAAGCTCCACTCTGAATCTCCACTCTGCACTCTGAAGCTCCACTCTGAATCTCCACTCTGCACTCTGAAGCTCCACTCTGAATCTCCACTCTGCACTCTGAAGCTCCACTCTGAATCTCCACTCTGCACTCTGAAGCTCCACTCTGCACTCTGAAGCTCCACTCTGCACTCTGAATCTCAACTCTGAAGCTCCACTCTCCACTCTGAATCTCCACTCTGAAGCTCCACTCTCCACTCTGAATCTCCACTCTGAAGCTCCACTCTCCACTCTGAATCTCCACTCTCCACTCTGAAGCTCCACTCTGAAGCTCCACTCTGAACCTCCACTCTGAAGCTCCACTCCACTCTGAAGCTCCACTCCACTCTGAAGCTCCACTCCGAATCTGCACTCCGAATCTGCACTCTGAATCTGCACTCTGAAGCTCCACTCTGAAGCTGCACTCTGAAGCTGCACTCTGAAGCTGCACTCTGAAGCTGCACTCTGAAGCTCCACTCTGAAGCTCCACTCTGAAGCTCCACTCTGAAGCTCCACTCTGAAGCTCCACTCTGAAGCTCCACTCTGAAGCTCCACTCTGAAGCTCCACTCTGAAGCTCCACTCTGAAGCTCCACTCTGCACTCTGAAGCTCCACTCTGAAGCTCCACTCTGCACTCTGAAGCTCCACTCTGAAGCTCCACTCTGCACTCTGAAGCTCCACTCTGAAGCTCCACTCCACTCTGAATCTGCACTCTGAAGCTCCACTCTGAAGCTCCACTCTGAAGCTGCACTCTGAAGCTGCACTCTGAAGCTGCACTCTGAAGCTGCACTCTGAAGCTCCACTCTGAAGCTCCACTCTGAAGCTCCACTCTGAAGCTCCACTCTGAAGCTCCACTCTGAAGCTCCACTCTGAAGCTCCACTCTGAAGCTCCACTCTGCACTCTGAAGCTCCACTCTGAAGCTCCACTCTGCACTCTGAAGCTCCACTCTGAAGCTCCACTCTGCACTCTGAAGCTCCACTCTGAAGCTCCACTCCACTCTGAAGCTCCACTCTGAAGCTCCACTCCGAAGCTCCACTCTGAAGCTCCACTCCGAAGCTCCACTCTGAAGCTCCACTCTGAAGCTCCACTCTACACTCTGAAGCTCCACTCTGAAGCTCCACTCTGAAGCTCCACTCTGAAGCTCCACTCTGAAGCTCCACTCTGAAGCTCCACTCCACTCTGAAGCTCCACTCTGAAGCTCCACTCTGCACTCTGAAGCTCCACTCTGAAGCTCCACTCTGAAGCTCCACTCTGAAGCTCCACTCTGAAGCTCCACTCTGAAGCTCCACTCTGAAGCTCCACTCCACTCTGAAGCTCCACTCTGAAGCTCCACTCCGAAGCTCCACTCCGAAGCTCCACTCCGAAGCTCCACTCTGAAGCTCCACTCTGAAGCTCCACTCTGCACTCTGAAGCTCCACTCTGAAGCTCCACTCTGAAGCTCCACTCTGAAGCTCCACTCTGAAGCTCCACTCTGAAGCTCCACTCTGAAGCTCCGCTCTGAAGCTCCGCTCTGAAGCTCCACTCTGAAGCTCCACTCTGAAGCTCCACTCTACACTCTGAAGCTCCACTCTGAAGCTCCACTCTGAAGCTCCACTCTGAAGCTCCACTCTGAAGCTCCACTCTGAAGCTCCACTCTGAAGCTGCACTCTGAAGCTCCACTCTGAAGCTGCACTCTGAAGCTCCACTCTGCACTCTGAAGCTCCACTCTGAAGCTCCGCTCTGAAGCTCCGCTCTGAAGCTCCACTCTGAAGCTCCACTCTGAAGCTCCACTCTGAAGCTCCACTCTGAAGCTCCACTCTGAAGCTCCACTCTGAAGCTCCACTCTGAAGCTCCACTCTGAAGCTCCACTCTGCACTCTGAAGCTCCACTCTGAAGCTCCACTCTGCACTCTGAAGCTCCACTCTGAAGCTCCGCTCTGAAGCTCCGCTCTGAAGCTCCACTCTGAAGCTCCACTCTGAAGCTCCACTCTGAAGCTCCGCTCTGAAGCTCCGCTCTGAAGCTCCGCTCTGAAGCTCCGCTCTGAAGCTCCGCTCTGAAGCTCCACTCTGAAGCTCCACTCTGAAGCTCCACTCTGAAGCTCCACTCTGAAGCTCCACTCTGAAGCTCCACTCTGAAGCTCCACTCTGAAGCTCCACTCTGAAGCTGCACTCTGAAGCTGCACTCTGAAGCTCCACTCTGCACTCTGAAGCTCCACTCTGAAGCTCCGCTCTGAAGCTCCGCTCTGAAGCTCCACTCTGAAGCTCCACTCTGAAGCTCCACTCTGAAGCTCCACTCTGAAGCTCCACTCTGAAGCTCCACTCTGAAGCTCCACTCTGAAGCTCCACTCTGAAGCTCCACTCTGAAGCTCCACTCTGCACTCTGAAGCTCCACTCTGAAGCTCCACTCTGCACTCTGAAGCTCCACTCTGAAGCTCCACTCTGCACTCTGAAGCTCCACTCTGAAGCTCCGCTCTGAAGCTCCACTCTGAAGCTCCACTCTGAAGCTCCACTCTGAAGCTCCACTCTGAAGCTCCACTCTGCACTCTGAAGCTCCACTCTGAAGCTCCACTCTGCACTCTGAAGCTCCACTCTGAATCTGCACTCTGAATCTGCACTCTGAATCTGCACTCTGAATCTGCACTCTGAAGCTCCACTCTGAAGCTCCACTCTGCACTCTGAAGCTCCACTCTGCACTCTGAAGCTCCACTCTGAAGCTCCACTCTGAAGCTCCACTCTGAAGCTCCACTCTGAAGCTCCACTCTGAAGCTCCACTCTGAAGCTCCACTCTGCACTCTGAAGCTCCACTCTGAAGCTCCACTCTGCACTCTGAAGCTCCACTCTGAAGCTCCACTCTGCACTCTGTGGAGTGGTGTGGCTCACTGGTTAGAGGCGGCAGACCCGAGAGCAGAGAACGGCCTGGGACCAGGGTTCGATTCCTGACGCGGCAGGGTCTTGGACCAGGATCAGCAGACTCGATAATTCTCGCCTCGGTGCCTACTCTAACCAGGGATCACACTCGGCAACTCTGGGCATTAAGCTTGCCTCATCTCCACAACGGCCCCTCACAAACGCCGGGGATGCCTGGTTTCACCTTGGAGACTCCCAGGAGGGACTATCTCACAGGGAAAGCCAGGACGGGTTCCCCAGCGGTCTATAGCGCTACGAGGCCTGCGGTGCGGGTAGCAGTGCGCTTTACAAGACACACACACACACTCTGAAGCTCCACTCTGAAGCTCCACTCTGCACTCTGAAGCTCCACTCTGAAGCTCCACTCTGAAGCTCCACTCTGAAGCTCCACTCTGAAGCTCCACTCTGAAGCTCCACTCTGCACTCTGAAGCTCCACTCTGAAGCTCCACTCTGAAGCTCCACTCTGAAGCTCCACTCTGAAGCTCCACTCTGAAGCTCCACTCTGAAGCTCCACTCTGCACTCTGAAGCTCCACTCTGAAGCTCCACTCTGCACTCTGAAGCTCCACTCTGAAGCTCCACTCTGCACTCTGAAGCTCCACTCTGAAGCTCCACTCTGCACTCTGAAGCTCCACTCTGAAGCTCCACTCTGAAGCTCCACTCTGAAGCTCCACTCTGAAGCTCCACTCTGAAGCTCCACTCTGAAGCTCCACTCTGAAGCTCCACTCTGCACTCTGAAGCTCCACTCTGAAGCTCCACTCTGAAGCTCCACTCGGAAGCTCCACTCGGAAGCTCCACTCGGAAGCTCCACTCGGAAGCTCCACTCGGAAGCTCCACTCGGAAGGGGCAAAGATCGGAGCATCACGGAACTAAAACAAATATAAACAAGGCAGTGAGTGCAGCACCGCCTTAGCAGTGGGATAGCAGCCTTGATAACATCGGAGCAGCCCCTGCGCCCGGCCTCAAAACAATAAAGGCAACTCTAGAATGCAGATTTACCTGTATCCCGCAAGTGATGTACGCAGATGGGAAAGAAACAAATAGCAACCTTGGAGAGCTGGCGGGGCAGGCAAACACAGCATCGGGAGACGCAATATAAATAAAATAACAGCTAGTATCAAATTATACAAAAGCCCAACGTAACGAATTGCTCAAAAAAGTCAAACATCATGTGTACATGAAGACGCAATATAAATTAAAAAAAAAAAACAGCCACCAACAGATTAAAGAAAAGCCCCTCCATAGCGGATCGGTAAATAAACTCCAAACGCATCTGTTTATGCAGCATCACACAACCCACATGCCCGTAATATTAAACAAACAAGTGATAGCCGCAAACCTTATCATTTAAATTAGTTAAAAAGCCGTTGTCCGAGCACCCGTGAATTGCCTGAGAGCTGGGGTACAAGCCTTCGCCAATGCAGAACGGGCACAGAGAGGCAGCCTGCTGTGGCGGAGCGCAAAATGATGCCCCCCCTGCAGAATGCGAAGAGGCCCCGAGGCTCTTGAGTATAAAGCATGCCTCGCAGATATGTAATGAGCTTGGGCTGAATAGGATCCCCCCGAAAGGCTGCAGGGTTTCTGCATGTTAGCCCCTAAAGAGCGGTAACATTATTAAAGCCGGTTTATGAGGTAATGGACAAAGTAAATGACTTCAACTAAAAAGGGTGTAAAAAAGGGCCGTGTCTTGATTTCGAGTGCTCGATCGGTTTATGAATTATGTGATGACTCGGTTCAGATATGGGGTCCAGGATCAGTACATATCCAAACGCCTTACGCTATCGGCTTGGATAGAAAGTATTGTAACCAAACTCGAGGGGACTTCAGAAGTACAGTGCCATAAAATTCAGCCATCAATGTTTAAAACTAAATAAAAAGGTAGCGTCCCAAAAAAATAAATAAATAAATAGCGCCTTCGGGTAAAGTCCGCGCTATATAAAAATGCATAAATAACTAACTAAATACATACCGCAAATCACTGCCGTCACTCTGCCGGCCTGCGACCAGGAAGTCAGGCAGGCCGGCGCGTCAACAGGAAACAGGAAGTAGGAGGGCGGGAGCCTACCCCGCCTCCCACGGAAGAGCCGCGATTGGACGGAGCCGCCGTGTTTGGAGCACCGGAGCAGGCAGGAGCCTACCCTGCGCCCCGGTGCAGAAGGAGGGAAGAAGAGTCCTGCTGCCGGGCCCTGCAGCTGAGGAGAGCCGCCGCACGAAGGAAGCCGGTGAGTGCGTTGCTGAGCGGGGAAGGGGGAGGCGGGGGGCGCGGGGAAGGGGGAGGCGGGGGGCGCGGGGAAAGCATGTGCGGGCGGGCGGGCTTTGTATGTATGTGTGCGTGCGTGTGACTGTGGGGGAGGGGGGTGTGTGTGTGTGAGCGAGTGTCTGTGTGCCTGTATGTGTGTGCCTGCGTGTGCATGCGCTCGCCTGTGTGTGCGTGCGTGCGTGCATGCAGAGGGGTGGGGGCTGCCTGCCTGCGTCTGTAAAAGCAAGGGCTGTGAGTTACTCTGCGCATGCGCGGGGGCAAGCCTGTTCATTCCAAGCCAGCCTCAGCCAGCCTCGGGAAAAACGAAAGTAATAAAAAAGCGAAACTGACACTGCCACTGCAGACAATGCTGCGCGCTCCCGAGGTGAAATCCGGCACTGAAAACGCTCGTAACACTTTGGTGTCCACTCTCCTAAAAACGGATCACATTAGTTGTCGAGCTGACAGCATTCATGCTTCGCATGAATGCTAACGTCAGCTCGACCTAAAAAGCGCTTCACCATATTTACAAGAATATGGTGCAGCCCTGCATTTCCCTGCGCTGGCGCTACACTTAACAGGGGAAGATTGTTTATCTACAGGAAGGTCCCCCATCCTGCACATAAACAATCTTGAAATGTCGTTTTGTCACTTCTATGTGTGCTGCTTAATGCAGCACACATGGAAGTTACAAAATGTCATTTTTTTTAAAGATTGTTGATGTGCAGGAAGGGTCACCTTCCTGAACATAGACAATCCAAGGCGTTTTGCAAAAACGAGGAGAAATAAAGCATTTCTAATTGTTTCGCCAAGTTAAGACAAGGTTTTCCCTGGTCTTAATTTTTGCGCTGCCTCCCATTTACGCTGCCCTTGTAAATAGGGGGCAGCGTCAAAATCAATGGGTGGTGCAGGGGAAACGCCCACCACAACACGCACTGCCCACCGCTTTCACGCTAAGCATTGGGTGAAAGGGGGTCTTATTTACAAGTTACTTTTAAGCCATGTTAAGTGGCTTCACGCTGCCTTGTAAACAAGGTGAAGCCCCTATCGCCACGAGTACGTCGCAAAAAGTACTGTTCTCATGGCGATGGGGGCTTGTAAAAATGCCCCTTAAATAGTTTGTAATTCGAGTATTTGTTTTGTGTGCACACGTGTGTTCATTTTTTTTAATGACTTAATATTTGAAATTTAAACCCTACAAATTGCTTGGGGGTCCCCGGCTTCCAGTGGTGACTCAATGGGGGTCCTCAGGTGTCAAAAGTTTGGGAACCACTGCTCTAACTCATTGTCGACGCACTGCAGCTCATGATGCCCCGATCTAAAGCACTTTGAATCCGGCCTCCTCGGGGAACTGTAATCCATCTGTAACGAAACTGGTGCTCATGTAAAGCGCGACGATACTTATAAAGGTCCCAAAAGCAAAACCTATTGCCACATACAATAAGACCTGACATGTTGGCTGTGTCTCCTGGGGCTAGCTAGAGTGCTCCTTTGCCCTCCGGAACTAGGTATAAATACCTTTAATAAAACAGGCTATACCGGCAGGGCGGCCTAGGGGTTCCCAAGCCAGGATGCGCACAATCTGATACAAGCCAGCAGTGACTGAGATCCTGGGTCAGAATGGATCTGGTTCATGAGCCTTGTGCTGCCGCAGCATTGGCTTGCATGGTCTGGCTGTGAAATGTTCCTGCCTGGATGCGGTGGGCCTAGTCCTCCACGACTGAAGAATCCCTTAATGCAGGCAAGGAGCGCAGTCAGGAGCAGCAAGTGTATCCGAGGAGACGCATCGACAGGTGCGTTGGAGTCTGTCTCCAGGCTCAGACTTGGTCCTCCCACTAGCACCAAAAGAAGCTTAAACGAGGCGTCGCATATTAGAGATGGCAGCCCTTCAACATCCCATACTTGTCTGGTCCCCTAAGCCAGAAAACGTTCATATCAGACAAACCCCTAGCATCCTGGGCTTCTGTCGCTCTCTCCCCTCTCAGCGCCTGCACCAGGAGCTCACAGCTGCTCACCTTAAAAGTGTGGTATGCAAACTCTGAGAATGTGCTACCTCAAGGCAGAACACAGCTGGAGACAGACCACCCCACAACCTATGGGCCTCCCTGCCTGGCTTTAAAAAGGAGGCTTTCGAAAAGCAATGCTTGAAATCAAAGGGCAGAGCTATGCGCAGGCACCAGGCAGCTCTACGCCTGGACCTGCACCTCAGGTAGTGACTCCACGCCATCCTGGCCAGACCTGCACCTCAGGCAGTGGCTCCACGCCATTCTGGCCAGACCTGCAGCTCAGGCACGGCTCCACGCCATACTGGCCAGACCTGCACCCCAGGCAGTGGCTGCACGCCATCCTGACCGGACCTGCACCCCAGGCAGTGGCTCCACACCATCCAGGCCAGACCTGCACCTCAGGCAGCGGCTCCACGCCATACTGACCGGACCTGCACCCCAGGCGGTGGCTCCACACCATACTGGCCGGACCTGCACCTCAGGCAGCGGCTCCACGCCATACTGACCGGACCTGCACCCCAGGCGGTGGCTCCACACCATACTGGCCGGACCTGCACCTCAGGCAGGGCTCCACGCCATACTGGCCGGACCTGCACCTCAGGCAGGGCTCCACGCCATACTGGCCGGACCTGCACCTCAGGCAGGGCTCCACGCCATACTGACCGGACCTGCACCCCAGGCGTTGGCTCCACACCATACTGGCCAGACCTGCACCTCAGGCAGTGGCTGCACGCCATCCTGACTGGACCTGCACCCCAGGCAGCGGCTCCACGCTATCCTGACCGGACCTGCACCTCAGGCAGGGCTCCACACCATCCAGGCCAGACCTGCACCTCAGGCAGCGGCTCCACGCCATACTGACCGGACCTGCACCCCAGGCGGTGGCTCCACACCATACTGGCCAGACCTGCACCTCAGGCAGCGGCTCCACGCCATACTGGCCAGACCTGCACCTCAGGCAGGGCTCCACGCCATACTGGCCGGACCTGCACCCCAGGCGGTGGCTCCACACCATACTGGCCGGACCTGCACCTCGGGCAGCGGCTCCACGCCATACTGGCCGGACCTGCACCTCAGACAGGGCTCCACGCCATACTGGCCGGACCTGCACCTCAGGCAGCGGCTCTACGCCATACTGGCCGGACCTGCACCTGAGGCAGGGGCTCCACGCCATCCTGACCAGATCAGCACCTCAGGCAGTCGCTCCACGCCATACTGGCCGGACCTGCACCTCAGGCAGTGGCTCCACACCATACTGGCCGGACCTGCACCTCAGGCAGGGCTCCACACCATCCAGGCCGGACCTGCACCTCAGGCAGCGGCTCTACGCCATACTGGCCGGACCTGCACCCCAGGCGGTGGCTCCACACCATACTGGCCAGACCTGCACCTCAGGCAGGGCTCCACGCCATTCTGGCCAGACCTGCACCCTAGGCAGTGGCTCCACGCCATACTGGCCAGACCTGCACCTCAGGCAGGGCTCCACGCCACTCTGACCGGACCTGCACCCCAGGCAGTGGTTGCATGCCATCCTGACCGGGCCTGCACCTCAGGCAGGGCGCCACGCCATACCTGCCGGACCTGCACCCCAGGCAGTGGCTGCACGCCATACTGGCCGGACCTGCACCTCAGGCAGCGGCTCCACGCTATCCTGACCGGACCTGCACCTCAGGCAGGGCTCCACGCCATACTGGCCGGACCTGCACCTCGGGCAGCGGCTCCACGCCATACTGGCCAGACCTGCACCCCAGGCAGTGGCTCCACGCCATACTGGCCGGACCTGCACCCCAGGCAGCGGCCCCACGCCATCCTGGCCGGACCTGCACCTCAGGCAGCGGCTCCACGCCATAGTGGCCGGACCTGCACCTCAGGCAGGGCTCCACGCCATACTGGCCGGACCTGCACCTCAGGCAGCGGCTCCATGCCATACTGGCCGGACCTGCACCTCAGGCAGTGGCTCCCCGCCATCCTGACCAGACCTGCACCTCAGGCAGGGCTCCACGCCATCCTGGCCGGACCTGCACCTCAGGTGGTGGCTCCACGCCATCCTGACCAGACCTGCACCTCAGGCAGGGCTCCACGCCATCCTGGCCGGACCTGCACCTCAGGCAGCGGCTCCACGCCATCCTGGCCGGACCTGCACCTCAGGTGGTGGCTCCACGCCATCCTGGCCGGACCTGCACCTCAGGCAGGGCTCCACGCCATCCTGGCCGGACCTGCACCTCAGGCAGCGGCTCCACGCCATCCTGGGCGGACCTGCACCCCAGGCAGGGCTCCACGCCATACTGGCTGGACCTGCACCTCAGGCAGCGGCTCCACGCCATCCTGGCCGAACCTGCACCTCAGGCAGGGCTCCACGCCATACTGGCCGGACCTGCACCTCAGGCAGCGGCTCCACGCCATACTGGCCAGACCTGCACCCCAGGCAGGGCTCCACGCCATACTGGCCGGACCTGCACCTCAGGCAGGGCTTCACGCCATACTGGCCGGACCTGCACCTCAGGCAGGGCTCCACGCCATACTGGCCGGACCTGCACCCCAGGCAGTGGCTCCCCACCATCCTGACCAGACCAGCACCTCGGGCAGCGGCTCCACACCATCCAGGCCAGACCTGCACCTCAGGCAGCGGCTCCACGCCATACTGACCGGACCTGCACCCCAGGCGGTGACTCCACACCATACTGGCCAGACCTGCACCTCAGGCAGGGCTCCACGCCATACTGGCCGGACCTGCACCTCAGGCAGCGGCTCCACGCCATACTGGCCGGACCTGCACCTCAGGCAGGGCTCCACGCCATACTGGCCGGACCTGCACCTCAGGCAGCGGCTCCACGCCATCCTGGCCGGACCTGCACCTCAGGCAGGGCTCCACGCCATACTGGCCGGACCTGCACCCCAGGCGGTGGCTCCACACCATACTGGCCAGACCTGCACCTCAGGCAGGGCTCCACGCCATCCTGGCCGGACCTGCACCTCAGGCAGTGGCTCTACGCCATACTGGCCGGACCTGCACCTCAGGCAGCGGCTCTACGCCATACTGGCCGGGCCTGCACCTCAGGCAGGGCTCCACAACATCCAGGCCAGACCTGCACCTCAGGCAGCGGCTCTACGCCATACTGGCCGGACCTGCACCTCAGGCAGGGCTCCACGCCATACTGGCCGGACCTGCACCCCAGGCAGCGGCTCCACGTCATCCTGGCCGGACCTGCACCTCAGGCAGCGGCTCCACGCCATACTGGCCGGACCTGCACCTCAGGCAGCGGCTCCACGCCATCCTGGCCGGACCTGCACCTCAGGCAGCGGCTCCACGCCATCCTGGCCGGACCTGCACCTCAGGCAGCGGCTCCACGCCATCCTGGCCGGACCTGCACCTCAGGCAGCGGCTCCACGCCATCCTGGCCGGACCTGCACCTCAGGCAGTGGCTCTACGCCATACTGGCCGGACCTGCACCTCAGGCAGCGGCTCCACACCATACTCGCCGGACCTGCACCTCAGGCAGCGGCTCCACACCATACTCGCCGGACCTGCACCTCAGGCAGGGCTCCACGCCATACTGGCCGGGCCTGCACCTCAGGCAGGGCTCCACGACATCCAGGCCAGACCTGCACCTCAGGCAGCGGCTCTACGCCATACTGGCCGGGCCTGCACCTCAGGCAGGGCTCCACGACATCCAGGCCAGACCTGCACCTCAGGCAGCGGCTCTACGCCATACTGGCCGGACCTGCACCTCAGGCAGGGCTCCACGCCATACTGGCCGGACCTGCACCCCAGGCAGCGGCTCCACGTCATCCTGGCCGGACCTGCACCTCAGGCAGCGGCTCCACGCCATCCTGGCCGGACCTGCACCTCAGGCAGAGGCTCCACGCCATACTGGCCGGACCTGCACCTCAGGCAGCGGCTCCACACCATCCTGACCGGACCTGCACCTCAGGCAGTGGCTCCACGCCATAGTGGCCGGACCTGCACCTCAGGCAGGGCTCCACGCCATACTGGCCGGACCTGCACCTCAGGCAGCGGCTCCACACCATACTCGCCGGACCTGCACCTCAGGCAGGGCTCCACGCCATACTGGCCGGACCTGCACCTCAGGCAGCGGCTCCACACCATACTCGCCGGACCTGCACCTCAGACAGGGCTCCACGCCATACTGGCTGGATCTGTAC
Source organism: Lissotriton helveticus (assembly GCF_964261635.1). Classification (NCBI taxonomy): domain Eukaryota; kingdom Metazoa; phylum Chordata; class Amphibia; order Caudata; family Salamandridae; genus Lissotriton; species Lissotriton helveticus. The sequence continues at coordinate 9,317,043 of NC_136067.1, read as the reverse complement.
TGCCACAAAACCTGAACATTACTTTCACGCAGATGTGCAGTCAGCTCTCTGCAGTCCCATACATCCTCTTCACCAGAGGCTTGTTGAGTTCTCAGGGTCAGCAAGGCCTGTCAAGGGCCCCTATGGTCTTTCACAAGATTGTGGCACTGCGATCAGAGATCTTAACATGCCACAATGGGTTCACGTCACCCTTCAATGAATTCATGATTAAAAATGAGCTGCAACAGAGGTAGAATAAGATACTTGAGCGTCCTTGAAGATTCTGCAGGAGCACAGATGTCCTTTAAATGACAGCAGTGACATATGATTCAGTTCCCATACAAATGATTAATCAGCTGATGAATGTTCGGCCTGGGGCTGAACCAGACGAGCCGGTTGTAATTTAATATTGATGACGACGAGCACATATCGATGTGTCTCTCGGTTGAATGGCCTCCCGTTCTTGATTTGAACAGACAACCAAGGGAGAAGGGTGCATTGCCCATCTGGGAAAACCTCACCATGGCTTGTCTCGCTCTGCACTGTGCGCAAGCAGAAAGTCCAAATCATACTTTTCATTCTGTTTCAAACACTGCTAGCTCCCATTCCCACGCCTGCCACAAAGTGGCTTGGTCTGCTTGTCCATGGCTATATCTTTTTACTGGAGGACTAGTCCATCTGCCAAGGAAAAGGGTTAATAGCTGTTACTGATCTGTTTCAGGGGTCTTCTTGCGTGATATTTGAAAAGCTATCCCCTCGGAGAGCCCCAGGTGTTCCTCCATACTATTTTGGTATTTCCACAAGAACAATGTCAAGGGAATTGGAGAAGACTTCCAGCAAGTCTTCCTACATCACAAGGGTCCTTTTGTTCCCTTCCCATGATCCATTTGTGCGGTCTTTGATTCCTCTCATTGAAATCCCTCATGATAAAAGTTAGAAACCAGTCTTGTTTAAATAGCAACGATGTAAAAACAGCCATGGTCTGTAGACACAGACTCCATGGTCTACCTGGAGCTACCCGAGGGTTTATGTGAAACTCGCTTGTGGTCTCAGGTAAACCTGCAGTGGGTCCAAGTGCGCTCACCTCCAGCGGTCCATCAAACTGTGCACTATAAGCAATACTTTTATCGACAATTTTCAGACAGCTAGTACGTTGAAAAATACAAGACACGGTATGACCCGCACACTTATAAAACTCATAAAACTCTGCCTCAAGCTGAACAAACACTGCCGGAAAAACACAAGTAAACACTTCCAAAGTATCAACAGTGATCTGCCAGGGAGTGGCACAAATCAGAGCAGGCTTCAGCTAAAGTGGCACCTGGAGCGACAGTCTTTGTAGGGGCACCACAATGACCTCTTTCCTCACGGATTCCCTCACTACCACCCTCCAATGGTGCCCCTCATAACTCCTTAGCCCCATGCACACATTTTTTTTACAGTGCTACTTATCCCCATGTAAAGTGCTCTGACGGTCTACATCACAAACATCACAAACAGAGACAATGCGTAAATCAATGTATAGGAAATGTTACTTAGTACAATGAGGTCTAGGAGTCGCACTTCATCCATACCGACAGGCATTATATTTTAATAGTGCTTGGTCTGGAGAAATGAAGGGGCAGAATAACAATGTTTTTATGAAGCGCAGTAACCAAAGCTGCGATGCTTGAAAAGCAGAGAGCACACAGCACCATATCTACTTAGATGGTGCTGCTGCTCTCCCTTCTAGTGGTGGTATATATGTGGCTGCCTTGTGTTAATGCACACACCCTTGCACCACCCTTGCACTATAGTGCAAGGGCGTTTGTGTGAGGCCCAACAGAGGTTTTATATTGGAAGGGTACCATTCTAGCAGAAAATTCCATTATTTGACAACGTTTACCACTTTGTATGAGTGCTGTAAGGTGAGCACAGATGCAAAGTTTAACCCCTTCCATGCTGGCCCGTTTCCGCCGCTGTGCGGTAAACAAACGAACAGGGCGGGGCCGTGACGAACCCCAGCCGTCATCAGCACATGAGCGCCGCGGAGCGTGACGGCTGGGGTTCGTCACCAGCATGGAAGGGGTTAAGAAAATACATATTTTCTCCAACTTTCCCCCTTTGCCTCAAGGAGGCCATTTTATTTTACGTCTATCCCTTTCTACCAAAGTTAGACGGGAATAGCATCAAAATCCATGGGTGAGTGCCAACCATGTAAAGTAGTGCATAGGAATACTTTAGGTCTACTGTCCTGTGCAATTCAGGATTTGTTCTGAAAGGTATGCCCCAAAACAACACTTTGCACCAGGCTTGTGTCACTTTGGTGATGCACACCACGCGCAAAATGTTCGTAAACCAGCTCCGTAAACATCCCACGATGATTGGAGTTTCATACTAATAAAACTGTATTGCTTCCCAAAGGAACCCTTTTTAGCAACATTGGAGCAATGAAAGGTTGGGGAACAAACAATAAGGCTCTAAAGCGGTCCCTTAATTTGCATGCAGCTCTTTGATTCCAGTTCACAGCTCAATGTGCTGCATTAGAAGGATTCTAATAATAAACTCTTTGTAACAAAAGAAGCTGCGACAAAAGTTGAGCTATCTACACAAAATGCTCATCTGCATGCACACGGTGTCCTTTGCAGCAGGAACATGAACCCTCTCTGTCAGACCTGCTAACTCACACGGCTCCCATCACACTGTGGCGGGGAAAACGAGCTGGAAACCTCTGTAAATACTGGATTTCCAGCTGGTTTTCCGAGTCTTTGGACTGGCAGCGTCCATTAAGGGGCGTCAAAACCCCGCTCGCTCGTTTACACAGCTTTCCTTTGTGAACTACGAGTCCCAGAATGCACAGCGGACGCCCTGCTCGCCCGTTCACACAGCTTTCCTTTGTAAACTACAAGTCCCAGAATGCACAGCGGACGCCCTGCTCGTCCCTTCACACAGCTTTCCTTTGTGAACTACAAGTCCCAGAATGCACAGCGGACGCCCTGCTCGTCCCTTCACACAGCTTTCCTTTGTGAACTACAAGTCCCAGAATGCACAGCGGACGCCCTGCTCGCCCCTTCACACAGCTTTCCTTTGTGAACTACAAGTCCCAGAATGCACAGCGGACGCCCTGCTCGTCCCTTCACACAGCTTTCCTTTGTGAACTACAAGTCCCAGAGTGCACAGCGGACGCCCTGCTCGCCCGTTCACACAGCTTTCCTTTGTAAACTACAAGTCCCAGAATGCAAAGCACTGTTGATAAAACGTCCAGAGCTCGACAGCTGCCCCCTGTCAGGCAGCGGTGGGGATGTGGGGGGCGCCTCTGACCAGTGTTGCGCCCCCTTGTGCCCGCCCCCGAGGGCCCCTGAGGACCGTCAGGCTCCCGGGCGGCAGGGGCGGGCCCCGGGGCAGGAGTGGCCCGCACACGCCCCGCTCCCCTCCCCCCAGGCCTCTCACCTGCTGTGACGGGTCCCAGGCTCTCGTCCCCCAGCACCGGCCCCGCTGCACCCGCTCACTGCCCCGGGCAACTCCCACTGACGGCGGCAGGGAAGGGCCTGGTGCCACCGAGGGCTCGCGGCCAATCAGGGGCGCCGACACATGCCCTATCCGAGGCATGGAAAGAGCGCTGCAACACGATTGGACGGGCAGAATGTTGTCATGTCGTCCACGATGGCAGGCTCCGTTGACTCACTTGTTGTTTCAGATTGGCTGCAGGGATCGGCTTGATGTTCATTGGCTGTTCAGTGAGGAAGCTTGGATCAAGCACTCTGATTGGTCGAGACCATTTTATTATGCCTTCAAGGTATATTTGTATTATAATGCCTCTAAGCTTTACAGTGAACAGTCACGTGATTGGCTGGCCAGGGATGACCTCATCTGCATACATGTCAACAGACCACATTCAGGAAGGCTCCAGATTTTTAAAGAGAAAGTGCTTGATTTATTTATATTTCAAATGTTCGCTACCCTCCCACCCGAAATTGCTTCAGTATTATTGTTGTTAATTGGGAAAATACAATATTGTAGTATCCTCATCTCGGCTACGCCTACTTTGTCACTTGAACACGTGAGGCCAGCCACTACAAATATCTCGCTTTGTTTTTCTCAATCTTCCTGTTTTGAAATGTTGGCATGTGCGCATGCGCGCTGTCATCTTGGAAGAAAAAAAATCTGCTTTGATCCACCTATGATTGGCCAATGAAACTGTCCTCACAGGACTGACTGGCGCTGATTGGCTGCGAGGCTCCAGTTAACCGCACCGCTGCATCGTCACTTCCTGCAGCAAGGGCACGCTGGCTTCACGGCGTGTCACTTCCTGGTGCACAGCAGACGCCGGTTAGAAGTGACCCCCTCCACTCCTGGGACCGGACTCGCGCCCCCTCCTCAGGTACGGGAGTTGTAGGGGCGTGCAGAGGTCAGGGCGGGGTCATTTGCGGCGCTAGGGCGCGTGCTGCAGCAGCGTGTCCCTTCTCGGCCACCGTAGAGAAGGTGCTAGGGTCAGGCTTGACTTTGAGACATGGAGACGCTCGAGCCCGCCCATTGTCGCCATTGGTTGGCTGTATTGTCTCTCTCCTTCGCTTGTTTCCTATTGGATGCCTTTCCCTGTCCCATCTTGTCTGTCTTCTGTGTGTCCCGCCTTTGAAGCAGAGCCTCTGCACCACCTCTTTCATAGGCTGTTGTTATCCTTTTAGGGAACTTCTGTTTTCTATTATGTTAAGAACTCTATGAAAGTGCATGTGTTTTCCAGTTCGTTCCCTCCTTTGCTGTGTCCCCATTGAAATCCCCTCCTTCCCACCGCCACTATCGCCAAGGCCACATAAAGCTCCTTGAGAATGGCATAACGGTCACCAAACCGCTCATCCACATTTATCTAAGTTCATCTAACCAAACTCAAGTAAAACGCATTTGTCTTCCTTGGTCTGAGTTTTACGGTTAAAACAAAAATAGCAAACTGTTTGTGAGACAAAAGGGTATGACATTGAACTAACATCCATTCAAAACAGAGAAACTAATACTTTCTTCCTTTTTAGGTCTCGGGACCTATAAGCTGTGCAAAGCACAGCTTCCGGTCCGGAGAAATTATGTTTTGGAGTAGTAAAGTAAAGTCCACATTTGTAAAGCGCACAATCACCCGTAAGGGTCTCTAGGCGCTGGGGGGCCGTCGGGAAGATTAAGCGAGCTATTGCCCAGAGTCACATGGTGCTGGGCTGACCTGCCGCCGGAGCCGGGGATCGAACCGTGGTCCCCAGATTCCAGCGTCAGTCGCCCTGGCCGCGGCGCCACACCTCTTCCACTGTAGGCACTTTAAACCGGCCTCTCAGCTCCGTTCGCTTCCATTGGTTGGCTTCCTAAAAAGAAGCCAGACATTGGAAGAGAAGGGAGTCACTCCAAACAAGCCCCGTCTTTTTCGGATTTGGGGGCGTCATTTTTGCTGTTCTTTAGCTTGTGACGTCGTCCGTCACTCAGGACAGCAAAACACGCCCCCAAATTCGAAAAATTTCAGAAGCTTTGAGGCAGCCATTGTTGCCCAGCCAGCGCCGAGTAAGGTGATGCTGCCGCTTTCCACCCACACTAGAGCCGCTTCCTCTGCTCTGACGCGGACACGGGCAGTCAGGTAAGTTTTCTTTTTTTTTTTAAATGTATTTTTTACCCCCCGCGCCAGTCCTGTCGTCCCTCCCCCCCCCCGCGAGATTTCCCTTATCGCCGCCGGCCCGCGACCAGGAAGTCAGGCAGGCCGGGGCAGGACAACCGGAAGTAGGAGGGCGGGAGCCTACCCCGCCTCCCACCGAAGACTCGCGGCCGGTTTAAGCACCGGAGCAAGCAGGAGCCTACCCTGCGCCCGGTGCCCTCGCCTGGAGAGGGAAAGGGAGCGTGTTGGTTCCCCCGCGGGGCTCCCCCGAGGAAGAGAGCCCCGCCCGCCGCCATTGCCAGCACCCGGTCCCAGGAGGAGGACGCCGCCTGCACCGAGGAGCCTCCGCCTGAGAGTCCGGTGAGTGTTCACGGGCAGGGGGAGGCTCAGGCTGCATTCTGTTCGAGCCCAGAGGCTCTTGGGGGCCATAGCTGCTTCGAGTCCCCAGGAGGGGGCTCCATCGAAGAGGCAGCACTTGGTTGTTGCGACCATGCAGCTGTCTCGGCTCTCTGCCCTTAAGTGTAAGTAAGAGATAACCTACATACGGCTCACCAGGTCGTGGGTTCAATCCCCGTATGGGCTACTCGCTGCTTTAATGGTTATTAGTATTACATGTATATTCGAACTACCTAGAATGCGTGAATGACCATGAGTATATATTCAAGATATCGGAAAGTATGCAGGAGATCGTTGTGCAGATTGCACCATACAGGCGAACTGCCTTCTCAGGGGGAGCAAATGTAAATTGTATGGATGCCTCTTCGCTCTTCGCCGGCGAGGCTCACAAAGGGAGGGGGGTGGGGGGGAGGCATGGGGACTTAGGCGGGAACAGGCTTGGTGGCTATGGACTGTTGCCAGAAAATTGAAGTCCATCGTAGGCAGACACAGCTTCAATACTGTTTTTATAATTGTCATTCAGTGGTGTCAATGCCTTCCGTTGTCAGTGTCTTATTTCAAAGCGGGGGCTTCTTGGTAAACTTACCGACCACAGCGGGAATGCATGGTAGGGGACCTGGAAGTCGTAACACGGGGAAGCCCTATTTAATGTTTAGAGTCAATTTCAATTTTACTTCTTTACTGTCTGTTTGTACTTATAACGCATTTAAGCGGGTAAATCTCCTCACGTTGCGTACGGGATCCTATGGTAAGCGCTCTCACAACTTGGGGTAATGTCCGCGCTGCAAGAAATTGCATAAACAAAGCCTCGCTAGGAGCATTTCCTATGTACCGATGGAGACAGACATCATCACACTGAATGCTGCGCTGCAAGTTCAGGGGAAGAAAGGCGAGTGGTTCTGTGCCCTTCCGTAGTGGACCAGCAGTAACATTGTTCGCCATTTCTGTCCTGGATGGAGGGAAGGGGGGCTTCAAATAACTCGAAAATACCCTCCCATTTCAGATTCAGGATGGCTTTGTGACATCAGTAGAGCGCTGCCACTGTCACGTTTGGACCTCTATATTTGATTGCACATTTAAAGGAATAACCGAACATCACTGCAATTCGGAAATTACTTGTATATGCAGTGATACATGACACACTCCTTCCATTTCCAAACATGTAAATATCACGTTGCTACCGATCAGTCCAATCCACTCAGTTGACCACGAATATGTCTGTTACATCATGGTCACAGACGTGTAGGTTGTTCAATGAGTACCACTGAGCTGGGTAACGAATAGCCTCGATTTAGCAGCGCCAATACGCCCTAGAGGTGCAGTGCACGTGGCGTGGGTGACGAGTAGTGTGAATGCCTGTGCAGGATGCCTGACTGCTTGCTGGGGTGTGCGGTGACGAGTCTGCATCAGGTGGTGAAGCACACCAGCCGGGGAGGAATCCCTTCAAAAAGGCTCCTATTTGCCAGTTAGTCGTAAAGCAGCTGGGGTCCATGTAAAGTGCTCTGATAAAACAGCAACAATCAATCAAGGATCTGCAGCCCCAAGAATTCTGTTTTGTGAATAGTGAGGGGACGAACCAATGAAGCATTTTCAGAACAGAGTCAGTTGTTCTTCTGATGTTTCGCACCACTAATAGGACAGGTTCTGCAGGGAGTTACAGGAAGGAAAGCAATATCAAAGGTACACTTCAAGGTTTAGGTCACTACAGAGTAGGTGATTCCATCTAGGTAGCATGGCTCTGGACTTCACTCTCTCTCTAACTCACTACCTCACTCACTCTCTATCTCACTACCTCACTTGCTCTCTTTCTATCTCATTACCTCACTTTCACTCTCTTTCACTACCTCACTCTCTCTCTATCTCACTACCTCACAACATCACTCTCCCTCACTACCTCACTCTTTCACTACCTCACTCTCTATCTACCTCTCTCTGTCTCTCACTACCTCACTCTCTCTCAATACCTCACTCTCTCTCTCTGCTAATGCAATAGGTCTCACATATGCAAACAATTCAGCTATTGCCAATAGAAATGACAATGCCATTTATTTAGGGATAAAAAAAATTATGAGCAATGTAATAGCTCTACCTATAATATTGCCGAGACCATTGCATTGTAAATGCTTGTTTCTCCTGATTTACTGTTTGTTGGAGTTCTTTGTTTACAGTATGGGGTTTCAGGGTTTCTTGAAGGAGTTTGGAGTTTCCTCCCCCACCTTGCAGGCCTCCGAGGTGCTGATAAGTGAACAGTAAAACAACTGTGAGCAAGCTCCCCAAGCCAGATAAATGGCCACCGTGGTTTTACTGTCTTCAACAAGGGATTACCAAAATCAGCATTGTGTTGAACATGTTTCCAATGCACACTCAATGCAGTGTAGTTTTATACTGTGCCTTTCATTCAAATGTTTCTCAAGTACCCAGCATACACAAATTAACCATGTTCTGGCACATCGTGTACCAGTTCACCTGTGAAAAAATTCTGTCCAGCAATTCATGATTCTATAAGAGGAGCGTGCTTTCAAGTAGAAAGAGAACCACTGGTTTACACTCACATCCAGTTTAACAGCTACTCTCCCATAATGTACACATTTATTTATTTATTTATTTATTTATTTATTTATTTGAAGAGTTTTATATAGTGCTGGCTAGACCCGGAGGTATCGGAGCACTTTACATGAGGAACATTGAGTTACAAGATACAAATTACATCTGTTACAAGAGCATAGTAAAAACACAGGCAAAAAACTATTTTAAAGTAGTTTGTCGGAGGGAGGGGGAGGAAGGACACACAGTGGGGAGACAAGGAGAACTGTGCCCAATGTTTGGCTGGATAGGTGACGGCCGAGGGGGAAAACCAGGACCAATCTCCTCTATAGCTGTCTAGCAGCTCCACCGGACATCAGCTATGTTGCTCAGGTCTCCGAGGTCAGGGATAACAAGAATAACAATTTTGCAGTTACATTTAGTTAAAGTTGCATAGACAAACATATAAGGACAAGTCCCCAATGGAGGATGGATGAAAATGGGGAGGGGAGTAAAAACAGGGGGAAGGGAAGCAGATCAGTTCTGGCAGACCGGCAGGTGTAGACCGGTAACTCATGGGAGCCCAAAAAGATTAGAGTAAGCTGACACAAACCCAGGTGGGTGTGTGTAATTTTTTGTAATACAAAGGAAGTACTTAATCCATTTAAGATATAAGCAGGTGCATTTTTCCACCCCAAAAAGTAGGATGCCCACTGGTCCTTGAACGTTAGCCTACAACACATCACACATCACTGCAGGCCCACCAGTTCATACATCTGGAAAAGTAAAACTGCAAGTACCAGAAACCAAACTGCTGTTTGTGAATGTACCTGGGGGTTGATGACTGTGAACATCATGACAGTGGGCTTCTTGACTCTCGTTATGATATTCTGTTTGCAATTGAGAAGTTTATAACGGTATGCAGGGCCGGACTGGGAACCACAACCGGCCCTGGCAAAGTGCTCAGCCGCCCCCCTGGGGGTGCGACCGAGCTCTTTGCCGGGGCCGGTTTTCAGCCGATTTTGGTACAGGGCCGATTTTGCAGCTATGCTGCAAAAACGGCCCTGTAAAAAAAACGGCCCCCAGGGGCCCAAAACCGGCCCCCACCCGTGCGGCGCACCGGGGGATTGCCCGGTGCCCGCTATGGCCAGTCCGGCCCTGACTGTATGTGCTATCATGTCTGTGCTGCAGAAACATGTTTTTACACCCATGATCCCTCACTGCCCACCAGTGAGGCAAAGCCGGTTACAACATAACAGCCGCACTCCATTAGGGAAGATGATTCCTCTGTCAATCATGTGTTTTTAGGTCTCGCCTGTCTCTAGCAGCGCGCATGCGCTGGTCTTGCCTGGCGTTGGCAACACAAATGCGCTGCTTTTGCTATGCGAGAGCCTTTTGGAATCAATACGAATACCATGTGCACACGTACGGGTGGACAAAATGTGCATGCATATGGACAAGAGATGTGCACGCGCACATGGCGGAGTGCTTTCACTTTCCCTATGGACAAGAGAAGTGCACGAGCGTACATGGCGGTGTGCTTTTGCTTTCCCTCCCTCCCCCGTTGGGCCCCTCCTTCTTCTATTGTGTGAATGCTGAAGATTTGGCCAATCGCATTTTGGTGTCTGCGACCAGGACAGTTGAGTTTGCCTGGCGAGGGACCTTTGGTGTAGGTCTGCTATGCAGGCCAAATATTTTTTTGTGTGCTGACCGAGCAAGAGAATTGTGTTGCTTCGGAGTCTGTGTGGGACTCAAGACAGGCAGTTCTGCATTTTGTTTCGTTGCCACTTGTGTGTTGGAGCTAGGAAGCCCATATCTTGAAGGGGGAAAGGCAGGGTTGGGTGTCCACTACGGTTCACAAAGGGGGCTTGTTTGTCTCATTGCATGGACATGGCTGCTTTCGTCTGCTCGCATTGGGGTGTATCTTGCATCTGCGGGTAACTCATGCTAACGTTCAGTAGGTAGCACAGCAAATGGACGAGAACGGCAATAAAAACTACATCTGATCAATGCTATGTACGCGGTACTTTGCTGCCATCTGTGGTGTGCTTCGGAAACAAGTATTTCTATCCATTCACCAAATGCAAATGCGCACATAAATACGGACTTTACAGTGCTTAAGAGATGACTCTTCAGCAATACGTTGGATGGGAGTGCTGGTGTATGGTATTTATTTTTATTTTAAGAGTTTTATATAGCGCTGGCTAGACCCGGAGGTATCGGAGCGCTTTACATGAGGTTCCACAAAATTACAAGATTACATCAGTTCCAATTTACATCATTTGCTAGACAAACAATTACAAGAGCATAGAAGATAAGTGAAGTGTAGAGGGGAAAGGGGTATGGGTAAAGGGGTAGGAGGGAGATACGGCAGAATCACGAAGGAAAGTCTGCCCAAAGTCCGGCTGGGTAGGTGACGGTCGAGGGGGAAGTCCCAAAACCCATCTCCTCTATAGCTATCAGGTAGCTCCACCGGGCATTGGCCAAATAGCTATGTCTCAATGGGAAAACATTTAAAGAACATGGAGGGAAACCTAAATGGAGCCTAGAGGGGAGGGGGCAGGGAAGGTGAGAAAGGGAGGATAGGGGAAGAGACAACAAGGAGAGACGAAATGAAGTCTGTCTAAAGGCCGATTGGGTAGGTGACGACCAAGGAGGGAATCCACGGCCCACCTCCCCTATAGCTAAACCAGGTAGCTCCATCGGGCAACAGACAAAATAGTTCAGTTTCAATACATTGATAGAGGAGAGAAGGAGAGACATAAATAGAGGGAGGAGAAAGCACAAATAATTCAGCAGCAAATACGGTGTGTTATGAAAACGATTTATAAATGAGTTCCTCTCAAGTGTCCGCATCGGAAGATAGCCTCTGTGTAAAAATACTCATTTGTCTGTGTTCGGGGTTTGCTTCAAGGGTGGCGTGATTACACCAAGAAGATTACAGTGACTTTTACCATTCAGCCAGTGAAGCGATTTCATCGGTCCATTGACCTGGGACCTACTGCAGGGTTATTCAGAGGGTAGGGAGCAGCAGGCTGGTTTCGGTATTACAAAAGCAGTGTGAGTGACTTCTCTCAGCAACAACAGTGCGCCTGCTCTCCCTCGGTGGGTGCCTGGTGTGAATGCCCCTGTGCTAGCTGTGCTACAAGTGACTGTCGCCAAGACCCAGGTTCCCTTCGGTTGCCAGACACCGAAGTGGAAGGCAGTACGTTGTGGTGTTAATGGCTGAAAATGCTGTTTAACAAGTCCCTTGTTATTTAAAATCAATTTCACGTCCCGTGTTCTTCCTGTTAACGTATAGTAATTCGCGTTAACATAGATGGATGATTTTGTTTTATAACAATATGCATATGCAAGGTTAGGAAGGTAATAACTTTGGCAGTACGGTGTAAGCATAACTAACATGACTTTGTACTTTCAATGCTTCGCTTTGCTCCGATGAAGCACTGAGTGCAGCCAAAAGATTTTGGCATTTAATTAAATATTTCATTTAGCTTGTCAGAACATTTCTATGTAGTTCAACATCCTCGTGTGTTAACTGCACTACCCAGGGAAATATCTGACGATGTGTTTTCTTATTGTATCCTAACCACTTTTCGGTCACTGTTCAAATTTGTTTGGAAACATTAATTCTCCTTTACTATTATAGTGTTCCTTGTACTACTGTAGTCTCTCTCAGTGGGGTTGTTCAGACGGTAGGGAGCAGCAGGCTGGTTCCGAGATTACAAAAGCAGTGTGAGTGACCTCTCAGCAACAACGGTGCGCCTGCTCTCCCGCCGTGAGTGCCTGGTGTGAATGCCCCTGTGCTACAAGGGATTGTTGCCAAGGCCCAGGTTCCCTTCCGTTGCCAGACACCGAAGTGGAAGGCAGCACGTTGTGTTAATGGCTGAAAATGTTGTTTAATGAGCCCCTTGTCCTTTAAAATTAATTTCACGTCTTTTGTTCTTCCTGTTAACGCATAGTAATTTGTGTTAACATAGATGGATGATTTTGTTTTATAACAATATGCATATGCAAGGTTAGGAAGGTAATAACTGAATGTATTTAGTGTATATTTGTGATATGTGCATGTAATTTGCTCGCCCCTTTCATCTGCCTCATGCTATTATAATTCTCACTATACGAAATTAACACACATACTATTCTTCTATTCATTCACCTCGTAAATCTGAAACACTGCTCTTTTCCTACTAACGGTATGCTTTAAACTACTACACAGCTAACAAAACAATTCTAACTACATACAACTACCACACATCACAAATATACATTAAATAATGTAAAGTTAGAATACAATACCATTAGCAAAGCAAATTGCTTTAACCTAAAGGCGATACCTATTGCATTTTCAATGCTTGTTCTTTCTTCAGGTTTGCACACCCCTATTGTGCTTCTGGGGCAAGGCTGCCCTTCTGTTCTGCCCTCACTACATTGAAAAAATAGAACTAATTGTTATTTTCTGACTTTGAAATAATGAGGGTGGTGCTAAGTATACCACAGCTTTTCAGTGGCACAGTGCTACTAGGGAACACCCCTTTTTCTCTTTTGGTTAGCCCACCTCTAATGGTGGATACAGCCTAATTAGGTCTTGCCTGCAGACTGCTTTTTAACTGTCTGTTGACGAGGACCTATTATGGACATTACCAACAGTAACAGTGGACTTTGGGGCAGCAGTTTTTTGCTACCATTGGGCACCTTTCTTGTCAATTGTATTTGCTTGCTTGTTATATTATGCCATTGCTTCCTTTTCTTCCTCTTCTTGTGTTTGTCCTTCCCAGGAGAATAGCTTGTTTAACATCCTTTAGATTAGATTACCTTATCTTTCCACTGCTTATATTTGGGGAACTGTTCTGTAGGTTTTACCTGAAACAGAGCATGCGCTGTCTGTCGTTTGTGAAACATTTTGTTAGCTTACAGGGGGCTTAGAGCCTGCCCATTGCTCACCAATGGTTGGTTTCATCGTAACCCTCTTTTCCTTGGTCAGCAGATGTCGGCTTCACTTCCTCTTTGTGTGTTTGTCCCTTCCCTGCAATCTTTCCCAAATACTGCTTCCATGTTCCATGGTGTTTCCTTCTGCTGCGAGCGCTTTCAGTGGTCTTTTGTTTTTCTTTTACTTTCTTGCCCCGTCCTTGTTGCTTGCCCTCTCCTCTTTTGTTCCGCACTCACTCCCCTGCGTTGTTCCCACTCCATCCCATGCTGTTCCATCTCCTGTCCCACATCTCACACATTATGTTGCTTCTCCCATTGCTCCCACCCCCTGATGCTACTTCCACCCTTCCCTCTGTCTGTTGGGTTGCTAGCTCCCTCCTGTCCTTCTCCCACTATCCATGTTGGCCCACCCCCACCTACCATAACAAAAAAAAGACCATTGTTTTTTTTTTTTTAATTTTACTTGGGGCGCCCTGCCTTATTGTTGCTTGCTCTCCTCAACCCCCTGCCCTATTGTGCTTTCCCCTCCCGCCATAAAAACCATTGACAAAGCCAAATAGCTATTGCGTGAGCATGAGAAATTTAGCTTTAGCAATGTGTTTTGTTTTTTTTAGTTTCTTTTTTTTTAGCCTTGTTGTACAGCAACACGGCTGCTGTGCAGCGTGGTGGAAAGTGTAAAAATGAAAACTACACATACTAGGATGTGGCCACCGTTGACTGCGTCATAGCGCCTTAACCTTTCAGCCATTAGCCATGCTGCACAGGAGCAGAACTGCTATACAACATGGCTTAAAAAAAAAGCTGACCAAGCCAATAGATCTTGCATACGCGAGATCTATTGGCTTTGTCAATGCTTTTTTAAACTTAGGGGTGGTAAGCGGACAACAGTGCAGGTAGTAGAGGGCACCTCTTTGGACAAGAACAGTCAATAGGGTCTACACTGGCGAGCTACAACCAATAGGGTTTGTGCCTAATCTGCTCAAATCTTATATAAATGTGTAACAACCAGTGGGATAGCAGTATTACGAGAACTGCTTTGTGGAAAGGCACCCACACGATGAAGCTCTTTCTCATCCACTGAAATACACCTTTACCACCCACAAGACATTACTGGTCAGTGCCCAGAACCCGCTACGGGTTACGTTGCTGCACTATACAAATTCTGATTGATTGACTTCAGTTAGATTTGTTATAACTAAATGTACTTATTTTCATAAGGAGGTAACAACCAAAGTTCCAAAGACTGCTGTTTTAACCCCTTGCATGCTTGTGACGGAACTGTTCCGTCACAAGCCTCGGGTGAGCTGTGCTTGTGACGGAACGGTCACGGCCCGCTCGCCGCGCCTGCGCGGCGTGAATTCCGTGCCTGCGCTGAGCGTTCTATTGGGCGGGCGGGGCAGTGACGAAACCGTTCCGTCACAAGCACAGCTCACCCGAGGCTCGTGACGGAGCAGTTCCGTCACGAGCACGGGAGCGCCGCTCGGACTCCCCGCCCCCTTCGCACTGCTGCGGAATAGCCGCCGCAGTGAAGGGGTTAAAGCTCTGAGATGGCAGCGAAAGCAAGGGGCCCAGAGTCAATAACATTGAAGGTTATTCCTCCCCTCTCTGACTTCAGCAACTACTACATCTACACTGTTAGAAGAGGCGATCTCAGAGGGCCAGATTGTGCTCACCTGACCACCCCAGGACCCACCTCTCCCACAGATATTGCCGAGTCTTATTGTGAAGGTCCCCACTGGGGAGGACTTCGAGTCTAGGATCGTACACACTGAGCTCACACCACTCTTACGAACGGACACCACACCGTTGGATTTCAGTAATAGGTTCTTTATAAGCAGTAAAAAGAAAGTAGCACTCTTATTTACAAGCGATCGAGGGATTGTAAAGTCTTCGAGGATTCGGGAAGAGGGAAGCGGGACAGTCTTTAGCCTTTGGGCCAGTACGAGGCGTACCCTGCGCACAGCTCTCAACCCTCGAGCTAGGGGATACGGGAGATGAGGGTTGTACTGGCTGCTTCACTCACGTCGAGTCGGCTCAGGTCGTGATGGTAGCGTCGATGGTCCAGTCGGACCAGAGTACTCCTCGAGCCGCGACGAGGTAAGCAGGGCTCGATCCGGAGAAGTTCTTGAGGAGCCGCGACTGCGTCAGCAGGGCTCAGATGGAGAAGTTCTTGCGGAGCCGCGACAGCGTCCGCAGGGCTCAGATGGAGAAGTTCTTGAGGAGCCGCGACAGCGTCAGCAGGACTCAGATGGAGAAGTTCTTGAGGAGCCGCGACAGCGTCAGCAGGGCTCAGGTGGTTCAGTTCCGTGTTGCGAAGGAGCCGCGACAGCGTCAGCAGGGCTCAGCGATACAAGGGTGAGTTCTTCTTAGGATCAGCCGCGATCAGATCAGCAGGGCTTTCAGGTCCAAGATACAACTGCCCGCTAGTTGCCAGGCGGGCCCTGATATAGTCCGTTGGCCCTTTGATGTCCGGACCCTCGCAGGCGGAGGTCTCATGCCTTGGGGGCTGGTCGTTGGCGAGGGCTGGCGGTTGGCTCTTTGATCCCTTGAAGATGCGTCCGGGAATCCTCAGACGCCCAGCAGGTCTGGAGACAGCACTCGGGGAGGCCAGAGGTGCGATCGAAACTGGCCCACCGGGGAAGGCCAGAGGTGTGACAGAAACCAGTCTTCTCAGGGGAGGCCGGAGGTGCCATCGAAACTCCCTGGCTTATCTCACTCGGGGAGTCCTTTACCCCCCCAGCCGGGTCTGGCGCGCTTTGGGGGTCTGGGTTTCGCTGGGGCCGGGGTCACGCTAGGCCCAGGGAGTCAGGGATCTCGGGAAGGGAAAATGGCTGCCGGGCCTGGTGGGCATGCAAGGTTTAGGCGCTCGGAGTGGGATAGGACATGCAGGCCTGGTCGTCGGTTACAGGGTCTGGGCGTACAGGGAGCAAGACGACCAGGGAACTCGGGGTGCAAGCTACGCTAACTGGGTGCTGCGCAGGGAATTCAGGGTGCAGGGCTACGCTAACGGGGTGCTGAGAAACGGGGGGGGAGCCACGCCACGAGGCCAGGTCCAACATACACTATTTAATAAAAACAATATTCTTCCTTCTTTAGCCAATATTGTGGTATACAACAAGATGTGGCTTTACTGGTGTGTTTCGTCTTGTTACTCAGTTAATCATTATTCTATTTGATTAATTAAGATTGTGCTCCCTTCGAACAGAAACGCTATACATAAGAAATTAGTGTTTACAATCCGGTACAGAGTTTGCTATTGTCACATACAAATAACATTTCCCAGACACGTCTGTGACTAACTGCGCTTAGTGCAGTATTTCTTTGCGCTTTGGGAATTTACTTATCCCATTATGAAACTAGAACTTCAAGACCCAGAAGGCAAACTAAAAATCTGGACTAGAGTAGCCAGTTACTCGTGGACCTGGGAAACTTGGCGACTATGACAATACTGGATGATACATTGGGTTGGATAATGAAAACATGAACATTAACAAATCATGTTACAGGAACAAATTTAATTAGACTTCAAAATAGATTGACATATTGGCTTGATTACTTACTGGTCATAACATTATGAGGTGAATCCCACTTCCGAGACAGAAAACAAAAAATAGGAATCCAAACACAGTCCTCCCACCTTCAGTTGGGCACTATAAAGCACATAGGGTCAGGTCTGCGTACATTGGATTGTTTAAAAGTGGTCACAATTTGGAGGAGGAGCTTCGCGGGCATCCAAGATGGTCGCGTGAGCACAGAGCTCCCCGGACCCACGCCGCCCCTCACGATTATCCTGGCAACATCCTGATTTCGAGGACGGGCTTTTGTTCGCATATCCTCGCTGATCTTCGAACACTTTTAAAAATCGACTTTGGACACTGGGGTCCACTTTTGCATCGTCTCTACTTTTTGAGGCCCACCCCGAGGCGGACCGGGGGCTCGGTTGCTGCACAGGCCGTGGAGTAGTTAATCAACAACGGTCGCTAGGGTCCCCTTCTGGTCGACCCCTCTGACTTTCGGTTTCGATTTCTGCTCCCGGCTCTGATTGGCGGGGGTGCAGTCTCTCGCCACCTTCGGCGGGCCTGCTGTCTCCTCTTCGTCTGGTGCTGACCCGACTACTTGTCTACGACTCGGCCCTTTTGTGCCTACGACACTCGGATTTGGTCTTGTTGACTGTCTAGACACTTTGCGCCTGGCCATTTTCACCAGGTCGCGAGGGTCCCTTTTCCAAAATGGCCACCGGGCAGCCTCTTGAGAAACGCAAGACTAAGGCACCTCTCCGTGGTGGCCAAAACCAGACTAATATCATGGACCACTACTCGCAGGTCAAGGGGTCGCCCGGCGCTGCTGGCCGTGCCTCGGATACCTCGAAGACCCTCTTTCCGGCGTCCTCGGACCCGTCATTGCAGGATGTCATGGGAGCCATAGCCAACATGCAGGCCTCTATGGGACAGCAGTACGAGGCCTTGGCCTCCAAGATTGACACTGTGGCCGTCGACATCACGCTGATTAGAGCGGATCTTTCGAAGACTAATGAAAGGGTTGAGTCATTGGGCTTGAAGACTTCTAGTCTTACTGCGGATGTCACAGAGGCTCAGACTGAGATCGGCAATCTGCATTTCTCGCATGACCTACTGGCTCGTCATCTCGAGGACTACGAAAATAGGGCCCGTCGCAACAATGTGCGCCTTATTGGTGTCCCGGAGCATTCCGGGGCTATGGGGGTCGACCTCTTGGTTGAGGATTTGATTGCTAATCTGTCTCCCGCTGGACTCAGCAAGTTCTTCGCGGTTGAGCGCGCTCATCGTGTTCCCGGCGGGAAGGCTAAGCCGGGTGCCCCCCCCGAGGCCCATTATTGCCAGGTTGTTTCACTTTAGAGACCGGGACGCTGTTCTACAGGCCTCACGGGACAAGGGCCCAGTTAACTTTGAAAATGCCTCCGTTTCCTTTTATCCTGACTTTTCGCCGCTTGTCCAGAAGCAAAGACTTGGATTTCAGGGAGTTAAGAAGCGATTGCGAGACTTGGGTCTTAAGTACTCCTTGTTGTTCCCTACCAGGCTTCGGATTGAATATCGGGAACGTGTTTTCTTTTTTGATCGCCCTGAAAATGTCAGTGACTGGCTCGACTCCCTGCCTATGAGAAATGAACGTACTGGGCACCCTGGAGGAGCCGACGGAGGTGTGGCTGAATGAGGACTTCACCTGTGGATCCCGGCGTCTGCACTTTCTTGCTGTATCAGCTGAGTCTGGACTTGGGTCTTTGTTAGGCCTAGATCAGCCTGGGGGTGGCGGGGGGTGAATGGGGACTCTTCCTCCTCCTGGGTTCTTTGCGTAGCTAGTTTAGTAATGGGGCGACAGGCACACTGCAAGTTGGGGTGGCTTATTAGTCTTACGCAGGGGTGCAGGGTGGGGGGAGTAACATGGTCGAGTTGGGGGGTGGGCGGGGTGTGTGTGTGTTTTTGTTAATTCACGGGGCATCGTATTGTTTTTCTTTTTTGTACTGATCGTGGTGTTCTATGTGGGTCCTGCTCTTTCTACCTTTTCGGGGATGGGGGGCGGCGAGTTGAGACTGTTATCCTGGAATGTCAATGGATTAGGGGACAGGATTAAGCGTAGTATTGTTTTGCGGTTCCTTAGGCGTCATTCCCCCGATATTGTCCTCCTACAAGAGACGCATTTAATAGGCAACGCTTGTCAGGCGATGAATAGGCGCGGTTATCGGTTGGTGGCCCACGCGGGGTTTACTTCTGGGTCCAGGGGGGCTGGTATTCTTATTCGGTCCTCTCTCCCTTTCGCAGTTGACGAGGTGCGAATTGACGACAGGGGGCGCTATGCGGTGCTCACTGGTAGGTGGGAGGGAAGGACCGTGTCCATACTTTCAGTCTATGTCCCCCCGGGTCTGCAGACTCCAACCTATGCTGATCTGTGTAGAATCCTATTAGATCTTCCTGAGGGGCTTCTGATCTTGGGTGGAGATCTGAATTCGGTTGTCTCCGGTACCTCTGATCGTCATCCTCCCAGAGAGCTACCCCGGGCGCAAAGGTGGTTGAGCGATTTGTTAGAGACCTTCGGGCTTGTCTATGCCTGGAGGCTACTACACCCTACACAGTTGCAGTACACCTTTCACTCTGGGGCACACGGTAGTCTTTCTAGATTGGACTGTTTCTTAATGCCGGCTGTCCAGGCCTCCTCCATCAGAGAAATTCGTCAGCTCCCTAGGGGTATTTCCGACCACTCCCCCTTGTGGCTCCGATATGTGGTAGGGGCGGGCGATGAGGGTAGAGTAGCTCCTATTAACCCGTGGTACTTTCAGAACCCCAGGACCCGCTCTGACCTTGTTAAAGCCATCGAGCATTATTTTGATGACAATGTGGGGTCTGTTTCTTCTGCTGTTTTGTTGTGGGAAGCATTTAAAACTGTACGTGGTCAGTCCTTATCCCTGATTGTCGCTCCTAAAAAGGCTGCAAATGTGGAGGTTACGCGCTTGGAATCTGAGATATCCGTTCTGGAGGACGATCTCCGGCTGGGCGTATCCAGTATTAAGTTGCACTCCCTTGCTTTGAAACAAGCTGACTACAAGGCTCTTGTAACGGATGCTGCGAAAGTGATGTATAGGGAGCAGCAGGGACGACTGTATGATGTGGGTGATAAGGCGGGTAAATTGCTAGCGTGGTTGGATAAGAAGGAGAGAGTGAATCGTGTGGTCCCCGTGATTGAGAAGCTTGATGGTGAGTGTGTCACTGACCCTGTTGGGATCGTTCAGTGTTTTGCGGATCACTTCGAGACAGTGTACACCTCGGTTTGTAACAAGGATGAGGAAGACTCCCGTTTTTACTGTTGCGGGATATTGCTTTGCCTTGCCTCTCTGACTCTGACAGAGACCTCATGGATGCTCCGCTTAGTCGATGAAATCGCGGTGGCTATCCGTTCCCTCCGTTCGGGCAAGGCGCTGGGCCCCAATGGTTTGCCCATTGAATTGTACAAGCTACGACCCGACAAAATGGCGCCCTATTTACGAGACATGTTTCTCGAGGCCCTGGAATCTGGCTCCCTCCCCCTTGACCAACGACTCGCTACCATTGTTGTCATTCCTAAGGAGGGTAAGCCTCGGGATCGTTGTGCTTCGTATAGACCAATCTCTTTGCTCAACGCCGAGCCCAAAATTTTGGCTAAATTACTAGCTAATCGCTTAGTAGCTGTGATCGGGGACCTGATCCATCCAGATCAATCCAGTTTTATCCCGCACCGCAACACAGCTTTGAATCTGCGTAGACTCCACGGGGTTCTCGCGAGAGCTGAGACGCTTACTGAACCGGCCATCTTGGCTTCTCTTGACGCTACCATGGCCTTCGATACTATCGAGTGGCCCTACCTTTGGGTAGCCCTCTCGAAATTCGGGTTTGGGCCAGGCTTCATAGCCTGGGTGCAACTTCTTTATGAGAGTCCCCTGGCCCAGGTGGTTGTTAACGGACGAGTGTCTTGCGTTTTTGCGCTTGGACGGGGCACCCGACATCCGATGGTCCCTGGATTTTGAGGATCGAGTCTCACTATATGCGGACGACATCCTCCTATATCTCACCTCCCCTAAAAAGTCCCTTAATGTGCTTTTTGATGTTCTTACTTCCTTCGGTAAGAACTCCGGTCTTGTTATTAATTGGGCTAAATCCTGCGTCTACATTTTGGCTGGAGATCTCCCTCCATTGCCGCGTAGATTTCCGATTCAAGTGACGGAGACTGGTTTCAAGTACTTGGGGATTTATGTTTCCTTGGACCCCTCCAGGCGTTATGAGCTTAATTTATTGCCCCCCCTTCAGCGGCTCAAGCTTGATGTTGCTCGCTGGCGTAGGTTGCCGCTGTCGCCCCTCGGTAGAGCGGCGCTTTTCAAAATGATGTCTCTGCCCCGTTTTTTGTATGCACTTCAGAATTCTTTTGACCCGATTGCCTCTGGCTATTTTCGTGAAGTGGAGAACCTACAGAGACAACTGGTCTGCAGGGGTGTGGAAATTTCAAAATAATCTACTTGTCCAAGGGACAAAATGCCACTGAGATCTACATGTCCTGTAAAATCCACTTGTCCCACCTACTCCCATTCCTACATCAAACATAAGGGTTGGCAGAGAAATATTTAATATATTTTTGTTATATTAAAATCAGTAAACTATTAAATGCTTTGCAATAATAATGTTAACCAAAAACTTGACAAGCGAAATTATACTATTGCAACCAGTACTTAGCTGCATAAATCACCACTAATAATGAACATCTGTCGCCAACAAGCCACATCTATGATCCAGTTTAGTAGACTATCCCAGAGCATGCAGACATATCACAAGTAACGGACAGTCATCACAAACAATATCCACCTGCTGCAAACAGTAAGATCACACAATGACCAAAAGCATCCTGGACTTTGATTAAATATAACATGCATTTGCAGGGCTATTTGAGATTTCACTATTGTCATGATTACAGGGGCTTCTAATAAAGTACAGTTGTTTGGTGGAGTTACGTTGGGCCAAGTATTTAAATATCAGGTAACTTAAGCACAGTAGAGATGCATTGGTAGAGCTGGGTTTGCATTGTAACAGGGGGGCTGTGCACTGGTATGAATTACATGGAACTTCAGAAGTACTTGTGTGAGGCACCATGGTTGTTTTAGTATGAATTTGTCAGGTCTAGATTGAGGCATATTTGCAGAGTGGCATACATACCAATACTAAAGTTGCTGAGAGTATACAAATCAGCATGGCAATGACTATTGCCAAGTAAGATGGACTCTACACTGCTGTAAAAGCTTGAGTACAGGTGGAGAGACGCATGATAGAGCTGTGCTGTACCACAGAAACATCAGATTAAGCCTGGTTGGGAAGTGGGTATCTAGAAAGAGCTGTGCAAGGTCCATCATTTATCACATAAGGCAGAATTGAAGTGCACTGGCAGAGCTATTCATAGAGGCCCCCCTGTTTCACACAAACACAGTGATCTAGTTGTGTTCATTGACAGAGCTCTGCATACGTGTATAAACTAGCACATACCAACTGAACACACCACCAGATTGTTGTACTGCTGCCAAGTGAAATCAGCATTTTCTCTTCTACTTAAATGGTACCCTTCTTATCTTTCTCACCACCTCCCCATTTCACTTGTTTCTAATATCCTAGTCCGAGCTATTTCAAGACTGGACTACTGGACGGGGATACATTATTCTGATAAATAAAGCAGTTTTACTGATTATTTCTAATCAAACCCAAGTCAAAGATGTCTGAACAAACAATGAGAATGCATCGAGGCAGCAAGTCAGGTCTCGGCTTGAGTGAGAAGTTGCAAACTGGTAGCAATGAGTTCCTGCTCCACCATGTAGGTCTTTGCTCGCTGCTCTACCCTTAGAAACTAACTTGGGGTCCCCTCTAAACATGTCAGTTATTTGGGGCACACAAGCAGCACTGACACTTATTACAGTGCTACACGTTACACTTTTAATAATTGCTCTTTATTTTGAGGTTGACATGCTGAGTAGGGCCCAGTAGCAGCCCTCGCTCCCTGCTCCAGTTGACAGAGCGGGGGAGGTTCACCAAATCACTGAGATGCAGATAAGAAGGCGAGGAAAAACAGCTTACACCTTTTGAAGTGGAACAAGAGCCATTGCATTGCGCTGCCTGTTCTCGCCGGGTTAAGTTTCGCCTTTACTGCTGCTGTGTGCAGATATTGTGGAGATCCGGGGAGGGGTGTTGAGGGGGGGTGGGGGGGGGAAGAGGCTTGCAGAAATGTCCCTCGTGACCCCTCTGCAGGTGTTTCACTTTGGGGCACAATAAAGGATGGAGAAAGAATGTCTTGCTTCTCAAGGAAGGTATCCACCCAAGAAAACTCAAGCAAGAAATACAAAGGGTGCTCCAAGCAGATGGCATGTGACCATAGCCATTTGCACTGGGGGTAGTGTGCACGCACTGCAAAGTGACGTTTGGCCCTTAAATGAAAGATGCAGGACATACTTTTCCTTCACCCTTCAATGAACATTTAATATGGATTGAAAACGACCTTGAGTGCATTTCTTATAAAAGAATGGCATTTGTTTTTCAGTTTTATATAGCGCGAACTCGACCCGAAGGTATTGGAGCGCTTTACATGAGCGCCAGTTACCTTACACAATGACACGTTCATTTATTTCCAAAGTAGCACTAATAAATTGGCAGCTGCACGAGATATCAAATATGTGCAATGCAGAGGGGACATTCAGGTTGTAGAGTCCGAAAATGTCACTTCTAATCCCGGCTCATGGCCAAACTTTACCGTCGTGGTGTAATCCTGGACAAAGAGCTTTATCTTTATACCTTCAGCATCATTACCTGATTATATTGAGGCGGCTACTGTGTTCTATGGAAAACTTTCACATTTCAATTTTTTTAGCCGCATTCAGAGGAGTTTGAAGTCGTAGCGTTTTGAGTCCAGCACTGATGTGATGCAAGATATGTGCCATTCGCATGCCTCTGTTCCATTCGGACAGGACTCTCCATCGAAGGCATATCACGATAGGCCGGCTATGGACTTTGGAGTCAACCTCTTTATCTATTACGAAGTGTCCTTTTACATTAGCAAGCCTGACAGCTCAAGAAAACTAAACTGCAGCAATGACGCTGAGGTGCCGCAGCAGCTTAATAAAATGCGCACAACGGCCGAAATTAAGCCCAAAAAATAGGCACTGGCCAATTAAGCATTTTTTCACACAAATGGAAAAGATATCGCCCATTTGTGAGGGAAAGTGCCCATTCTGGAAAATTCTGTGTCACACGTCTGGTGTGAAAGGGAGTTTTAATACGCTCTGCACACCAATTGAAACGTGCGCAGTCGGCATGATTTACAGCACTGCTCCAATAGCAGCAATAAGAGCCCGTGCTTTTTGCGACCACCAGGACGCTGCATTAGACACGGTCCTTCACAGCAGACGCGCCAGGTCTAATCTAATTTCAGAGCGATCTGCAAGCAAAATACAACCCTTTTGAACACTCGAAGTGTTGCACTACGGGCACTATGGCAGTGCTTATTTTACCTGAATGTGTTGTCTTGCCACGGCCACGAACTCCTGGTTGCTGAAACTAAGTGACGTTTCACTCCCCCAGCCAATCACTGGCTAGAGCCCAGTCATGGGCTGCTAGCCAATCAGTGGCCTCCAAAGGCTCTCGGCAACCTTTTTTGATTGGCTGTGATCCCTAGATGGCCCGGGGCCTGTTCTATTTACATGATTTAATGTCTACTAGTCCGTCGGACATAATAGACATTATATCTTCTTGCCCATCTATGAAAACAACATGGTTCGGGCGTCGGGCGATATGATTCCCACACCCCTGGGTCTGGGATGGGCGTGCCCGTATCGCCCTTTCTAAACTCACTCTTCCATGGTACGATGGCGGTATAGCCCTCCCGGACATCAGGCGTTACTATTGGGCATCTCAGTTAAGTGCAATTAATCATGCGACCTACGCACCGGGCCCTGCCCCGGCATTCTCCATGGATAGATTTATTTTGCCTGGGGGGACCTTTAGCAGAGCGTTGTACTCTGGTGGTCTCCGCGGAGCACTGACCGGTCCCACTAAGATTGCTGTGAGAGTGTGGCGTGATGCAAATGCGGCTTTAGGCTGGCGGGGCAGGTTTACTCAGGCCACCCCTTTGTATGATTCGGAATGCTTGGGCCATCTGTGGAGAACGAAAGGCTTTGATAAATGGGATATGATTGGTATTAGCAGAGTGGGCGACTTGTGGTCGAAGGGTCCTGTTAAGTCCTTTGACGTGCTGCGAGCGGAGTATGAGCTTGGTGATACTGAATTCTTTAGGTATGCCCAGATCTGCCATGCTCTGTTGTCTGTGTTTGCAGCGGGTGCCGACATTCCTGAGTCTTCCCCTCTGGAGGACCGCATTTTGGATGGTCACGTGCCCGACAGCACGATCTCCCTCATTTACAAGAAACTCATTAATAACAGAGCTGACTTGCTGGTTCGCCTCCGGGCTGCGTGGAGTGCAGACGGACTTGAATTGGACGATGAGGACTGGCAATCTGCATTCTCCTCACCCAAGGAGGTCGCCATTCCTGCTCGCTTGCGGTTCGTCCAACTAAAGATACTTCACCGCGTGTATGTCACTGGGCCTTGCTTGTTTCGAATGGGTTTTTCTTTGGATGGGTTATGTAAGCGTGGCTGTGGGATGTCTGGTTCTTTACTCCACATATTGTGGGAGTGCCCGGAGGTGGTCAGGTTCTGGTCTCGAGTGCACGATGTCATGAAAAGTGTCACGGGTGTGTCCCTGCTGCCCGAGGCCAGGCGTTGTTTGTTGAATGTCTGGGAGCCTAATGACTACAGCTCAGCTCAGATTACATGGGCGACCCTTGGAAATATGGTCGCGAAGAGGGATATTGCTCACCTCTGGGGTTCGCATAGACCACCTACCCTGTCCACGTGGAAAGACAACATGGACTGGCGCGGGTTCCGGGAGAAGACTGTGTACCTTTCCCGGGGACGGCCCAAGAAATGGGGTAGAATTTGGTCCCAGTGGAATGCTTACCGTGGTAATATATGTACTCCCTCACATGATGTGACCATTGATGTGTCTTTGTCCCCCTAATTGGCATTCACTCGTCATCTACTGTATTGAGGTCGCTTGTTTCCTTGTCCGCCCCTACCCCCGTTTTATTCGACTGTTTATATTGTCTAACCTTTGAGCTCTGCCCACTCAAACCCATGACGCTGTATTCTTATGTCCCTGCCTTGTGAAGTTTGATTGTTTATTTGTATGTTTGTTTCTTTCAATAAAAACTTTATTTAAAAAAAAAAAGTGGTCACAATTTGAGCATCCACTTTTAGCCAATCCAACAGTATTTTGCTTACCAAACGATGTACTAATAGGTCGGTTCACAAAGTACAGAATTGCAGTGGGTCGTAATTCAACCTACCTCGTAATTATTAATGCAGTAGGTCACAAATTGCAAAACACTACAATATGCTGCAGTCTCAGGAATGGTGGCCTTTTGAGGTCCGCAGACAACCATGTCTGTGATTGCTTGGAAAACAAGCATTGCAAATCCAATAGGTCTCGCAATTTGTTGGAGTTATTGCCATTGATTTTTACCTAGCCATGCTGCAGGATGCAGTACCATATGTGGCCGGAAGACGTTGCATGGGACCTCTTTTGGCCACATATGATACTGCACCCTGTAATACATGTTTTTTACCTAGCCATGTTGCAAAGTGCAATGTGCCAATAGCTCCAACAAATGTGAGACCTATTGCATTTGCAATACTTTTTTAGTGCTGATAAGGAGCTACATTTTAAGCTTCTTGCTGGACTGTGGGTGCATGTTGTCGGATGATTCACTGGGCTGGGGACTTTATGGTGGGCCAATACTTGGTGGTTGTCGTTCATGCAGTCTCAAGGTTGTAAGTGTGGTCGTCACCTATCAGACAAAAACAGTGGTGATTTGTTTATGTTTAGCTGTGTTGGAAGGCGCAAAATTGGTTGGGGAATATGAATGAACGTCAAATCTGAAGAATATCTAGTGATCAAAAGTGTGGGTGTTTGGCAAACTGAAGTGTTACCATTTGCTATAATATTTAAGCAAGTAAAGGTACAACTACTATTGAATGATACATTGAGGGGGGTCTAAATGGCAAAAATAAAAAAGAATCCACCAAAAGAGACCATATTTCCAGTCCTGTCTATTAATAATAATAATAGTTTAGGTCTCAAAAGTGGCAAAAAGTTTACCTTTAGCTTTTTAGTTTGCTTTAGAATTAACTATATAAATTTTAGAAACCTAGCTATTAGTTTTCTATAGGGAATGTAGATGGAGGAAACGTTATTCTATGATACTACGTAATTTAAATGGGGAGCCAAAGGAAAACACGAGGGCTTTTCGGTTGAATGAACAACCGAACAAAGACTAATGGGGTAATCAGTGAAGAGAATTTTTTTTTAAGAATAAAAACATATGCAATTACATTACTCAGCCACTGCACACTTGCCACTGAAGGCGACATAGGAACTGATGCAAGACACTGGTTACCCAAACCTCTCTAGAGACATGCATAGGAGGGGTTTTTTTTTTTACCAGGGTGATCTTTCATCTGCCTAAAAAGACCATACTAGTTTTAGGACAATTTAACACTTTGTACGCACTTATGGCCATGTTTCCACACGCATTTAAACCGGAATCAGAACTTCAAGAGTTGTGGTAGTTACTGCACTCATGTGTATCACTTGTGTCCAAAAACCACACTGAGTTTGTGCAGCTTGAAAAGAAGTAAAGCAGGCAGTTGACGTCTATTCTGACGTTTATAAAGCAGAATGATGCAGTGTGACAACACACAAAGGCACCCAGCAGGAAATAGCTGGAAACGTATCATGGCCATAAATATGGAAGGTTAACTTTTAAGTGTCAGTATATGTCGGCTAACTGCATACAACGTACAAGCAAACGTCACAGAAAGCTCCTATATATATATATATATATATATATATATATATATATATATATATATATTATTTTTTTTAACTCAAATGTTTATAAAAGAAATGATTTATCTTTCTTAAAGACTCACTTTAGCATTGTGTCCAAAGTTTACCTCAGTAAAAACCGGAATTTTTGGCAATTCAGTGGCCCTAAAAAAAGGAACACTTAAGGAACGAGGGCTATCTTCCCTTTCAAGTAAATACAGACTACACGTCCGGGAAGCAAGTGTAAAAGAACTAATCCTTCTGTCCTGAACAGTATACTTCGCATAGGAGCGCATTGACAACCATCAGACCACACATGCTAGATATGTGCCTAGCACTAGTAACTACCAGAAGACAGAAATGAGTACTGCACGATGCGTGGCTCTGCCATGCCGCTGAATTTCCAACGCCCTTATTTGCAAACCTCTGTCCAGAGCATGAGAAGGCAGTCAAACGTTAGACGCCTAGGTGGCGAAGCATAGATAGAACACGCCAATGTTGAAAGGACTGGGGCTGTAGAGTGTCATCTCTGCCTGTCGCCCCACTTTGCCTTTCAGGCCTTTATCTGCGGTGTTGTTCTTGGGGGAGCCTACCCCTGCCTATGTTGCTGCCCTGTGCTCTCCCTCCACTGCTGAGCTCTTGCAGATGTTACCACCCACTTAAACCAGAACCTTTCTACAAGCAGCCTGTGTTCCTAGTACCTTTTGACATGTTCCCTAGGCACAAACTCCACTGGAGGGAGTTGGTTGTTTTAGTCGTAGCTGGAACCACTACTTCTTCTAACAGGGACTTCTGTGACCAATATTTCTGAAGATACCAGAGAATCAGGAGGTGCAGTCTTGCCCAGTGTACTGTAAACGCACACAAAGACTGGTGCCCCTGAACTGAGGCCTGATGACAAGATAAGAGTTTGGAAATAAGACTGCAGAAACAAACTGCCATCTCTGAAAGAAGAAAACGCATGTCTATGTCTGTCCTGAATTCTTTTCTGACAAATGTAGTTGTTTTGATGGAATCAACTGGCATTTTTGTATCTTGACACATTCAGGTATCAATGGGATTATCATTTAAAGAGTCCATTTTGAAAGGAATGTCCTTGATGATTTCTTTCAGATCCTGTTGGTCTATGGTAATCTGAAAGCTTCCTTTCATCTTCAGTCTAGGAACACAATGGTATACGCTCCTTGACCCTTCCCTTCTGCTGAATGTTTCTTGTAAGGTGTGAGAATGGTCCCAGACTGTAGTGGGGGAAGAATTAAGCCCTGCCTTGTATCCTCTTCTGTGTTAGAACCCTCCCATTGAAGAAGAAGAAAATGGCGAGTTCTTCATCCCACCTGCAACTCTTGGCAAATGTCTGGTTGTTGACCAGAACAATCAGGAGCAAGGATCCTTATTTCCATCATGAAGCTTTTGTCTCTTTTAAGCTTTCCCTTCAACAGGCTTGTTGGTAACCCTTGAAGGAGTATGTAGGTTTGCTGAGCCATTTCCAGATGCAAAACATCAGCTCAACATCAGAATCTTATCTGATTTAACATTCTGATTGTCACCTTTTGAATTGCTTGTAAACTTGGTGACTATCCATTCAACATGGTGGAGAAAGAGTTGTGAGCATATGTTCCTCCTTTCCAAACACGTATATATACCCATCAGTAGGCTAATTCCTTATTTGGATGTTTTCATAGAAATCGTTATTAAAGAAAGGGAACAGTCGACATGTGTGTTTTGCCCTGTGTGACACCGCGTAGCGGATTCAACCGGTGACCAGACGAACGACTACACTGAACCTTTCTTGAAATTTGGATGTTTCAAACAATGTTACGTTACAATTCTTGGAAATGTACAAATTAAATGTTGAAACATTGTTTTTCTGGAACAATATAAATAGCCTTGAGAAAGCCCTGGCTTTAACTCACTACTTAGGGCGAAACACGTGTCAGCTGTTCCCTTTCTTTTACAACGTGTTTACGAAAAACTTATAATGAGTGAAATGGACTCAATCAAGTGACAAATAAAAATAACT
The DNA here is from genome assembly GCF_964261635.1 of Lissotriton helveticus. NCBI lineage: Eukaryota > Metazoa > Chordata > Amphibia > Caudata > Salamandridae > Lissotriton > Lissotriton helveticus. Next base: position 9,287,119 of record NC_136067.1, on the reverse strand, counting down.
ATTCTCACTCAAACCTACTCGTATTGTGTTACATCCATATAAGGAATTAGCCTACTGATGGGTATGTATACGTGTTCGGAAAGGAGGAACATATGCTCACAACTCTTTCTCTACTTGTCCTCTTGAGGCTGAAAAGGTCTAGAGCCTTGAGCTAAATTCCTCCATAATTCTAAGGATTCATATCCAGATTCAGGATCTCTGGACCGTTCTCTTTTACCCTAACATCCATTCAACATGGTGCCTTTTTTCATCTCATGCTTCAACCTGAACTGTATCGTTAATGTGTGCTTAGAGGTAAATACACTATTCATATTTCCTTGGTCCAGATAGTGCATGCCCGTCTTTATAACAGGTAGCTGACCGATTAATTGGCCATTTTAAAGGTGTGTCCTACATAGGTAAACAGAAGGTTCTAGGGTGATTTGAGGGGGTTGGTTGGTGCACTTTCCAGGGACTGCTGTGAGTTGTTCAATTTCTAAGTTGCTGTGTTTCTGAGCGGGTGTTTTGTCTTCTCTGCAGTTGAGAATGGCCCTGTCTGGGCTGAGCCGTGCCTTAAGGTGCCTGAGCTTAACTCCTGCACTCTCCTCCTGTTCCGCGCTGGGATCTGCTCCTCTGATCTTCTCACAGGTAAGAGACCCTTCCTCTCTCTTCTCTCCTTGTCTTCACACCCTAGGAAACTTAGTGAACACCAGCCCAGCTTCAAGTGAAAGCTTCTCAGCTGACATGAGTGCAGCAGATATAAAATATGATGGGAATTTAATATAGTCCAAAATGTAGCCCGGTGCAGCCCGATTATCTGATTTCAAAAGCTGCCTGCGGAAAGGGCTGACACAAGACTCTCCAGCACTGAAAATGAAAGCAGTCCCGGGTATTGCCTCATTTGATGACGCAAACCAACTATCAGTTGTTCATTTTGACCTTAACATGCCCAGTGTCATCTTTAGAAGCAAGACAGTGGGGTTAAGCACCTGTGACGTTCTAAAATACATTCATGGACAGCACCTTGTTGGTCACAAGACCTCATGGATTGGGAAGAATGAAGCTTTAATTTTGAGAAATTATGAAGTGTCAGTAATGGTTGGAGAGAATAGCCGTAACAGCTACTAGTACCAATAATTGTATATGCATAGCGCCTAACACCGCAAGGTCTCTAGGTGGTGGCCATTCTAACTGGTCATTTATCAGAAAGGGGGAATGAACTACATAAGTCTCAGAACTTTTTGTCTTGGAGATTCTCAACCACACGTACACAGCCTGTGGTGTATGTAATCTCCGCTTAGTGTGGTTCGGTGGCTAGCATCCTCATCGGGTCTTTCACTTGAGTGTCCCGTTCTACAAGTGACATCAAAACCTCCACCAGGAAGGAGACTGTCTGGATATTGACAGTAGTGAGTGCATTAAAATGATCTCCTATCTTTTAGGTGAATCTTTATTGGGGAGGGGGAAAGAGTAGGGTAGGGATAAATCTAAAAACAAAGCGATGTTTAGTGAACTAGTCACAGGTCCACGACACCTAGTGGTTGAGTCGATATGTTTCGGCCCGGAACAGCCCCTACGGGTCTATGGCCTTCGTCAGGACTAACGGAATATATTTGGAGGCCGTATACTTCAGGGCTTCCTGGATAGTGTGTTATAAGTGAGTGGAAGCACTCACCCGTCTTCGTCAGTGAGCACACTTTGCTCCAGACAGAACGTGGTTATAGGTACAGTCTTTATGCCTATAACTTAAATATGCATTTCATTTGCATCATGGTGTGTAGAAATGTAGGACGGGGATTTAGGCGTGGCTTTAAACCATCCTGGTTGGGGAGATGCATGCAGAAGCACTGCGCAGGACGGTTTAAAGCCAACCCTAACCCCCCGTCCTACATTTCTCCACACCATGATGCAAATGAAATTCTTATTTAAGTTATAGGCCTTAAGACTGTACTTCTGCTTCTTTCTCCCTCCACTTTTTTTATCTAAACATTCTAACTGTGGCCCAATACAGCACTAGGTCTAATTGGGCAATGTTTAAAATAGATACATTTTTGGGTTTCGCCTGCCGAAAGGCTGCGCTCTGCGCAGCTTTTCAGCGCAGGTGAAATCCTATGTCGACAATAAGGACTTCTGGAACGTCCCCCGGCTCTCATTGGCTAGCTCCATAAATGGAGGCTAGCCATTGAGTGCCGGATCTGTCCATCAAGGCTGGACCAGATTCGGGGGCGTTCCGGAGATTTTTTCCCAGGGCGGAGTTACGTTTTTTCCCGTTCCCTCCCCTTTCACTGAAAGTGAATTCAGATGCACTGTCCATTCCCGCCCCCTCCGTGTGCCTTTCCGCCCCCCTCACTGTCCTGTGCACGTTTCCCGCCGTCCGTGTCCTCTCCCGCCCCCTCCCGCCGTCCGTGTCCTCTCCCGCCCCCCTCGCTGTCCTGTGCACGTTTCCCGCCGTCCGTGTCCTCTCCCGCCCCCCTCCCGCCGTCCGTGTCCTCTCCCGCCCCCCTCCCGCCGTTCGTGTCCTCTCCCGCCCCCTCCCGCCGTCCGTGTCCTCTCCCGCCCCCTCCCGCCGTCCGTTGTCCTCGTAGGTGCTTGTTTGTTGTTGCCATCTCTGCCTCCGGATCCTCTCGTGACGTTCCAGTGGAGCCCTCTGAATCCAGATGTTTGCGGCTGCCGGACCTCGCCGGGAGCGAGGAGGGGAATGAGTCACGGAGCAGGATCGCTCGCAGCCTCGTCGCCAGATGTTGTAACTTCCAGAGGAGCTTCTCCGACAGCGTGGCACCGTGTCCGCGCCGGCCAGGATGGGCAACGGCAGCTCGGCGGAGGTCTGCTGCGTCGCACGGGTGGGTAAGACGCAGGGGGCGCATCTCCCTCGGGGCGAGGAGGCCATGGTTTGGGGAGTGCGGTGGGAGGGGTTCAACTTCCATCCCTAGGATGGGGTTGGGAGGCTGTTCTGTAGTGTAGGACGTCTAATATCGTGTTTTACAAAGCTTTTCTGTCTTAAGCACTGTCAATCGACATTACTAGTACCCCATCTTTATCGCACTCACCGACTCTGAAAGGATGAAAGGCAGAGCTCGCCTCGCCTGGATTTAAATCACTGCTACAGTCAGCGCGAGCCTTGTGCAGTCATCTTTTGGAATATGATCATCCCTGCTGTGCGTTAATGTGCATCACTTTACTGCCCTGCAGCTAGATAGAAGTGCACTTCTCAATGCATTCCTTGATTTATATAGCGTGAGCGCATGTGTGCTGCACAGAGTAATGAGCAACCATTAAAGAGAGTACCTTCAGACAACGTGCGGTGCTCGTTTGCCCCGCCCCCTTCCCACGCATCGGCATGCCTCAAGGCGCCTCCAGGTGAAGCAGGATAAATTAAGCTTTCACAGACCGGTTTTGTACGCTCTGCTCATACATTTTAATACCCCTTACCTGCAGAGGTTTGTTTTTGTAGGGGTGGGAAGATCTATAGGGGTACAGGGGGCTTCCATCAAACAAAATACATTCGGCTCTTGGGGGGGGGGGGGGGGGTGTAATTGCTTTGTATATAAAATGTTTGATTTGAATGAGTCCTAGTATGCACGTTTAGGGTGTAGTTTAAGATACCCAGAGGTACCATTTATACGAATGGTTACTGGATGCCTGATCCTATACCCAAGCAACCGTCATCTGCTACCTTAGGCCAATCCGTTGTCTAGGTGGATGACTACAGCTCCCAGAATGCACCAGGCCGACAAATGACGCCGTGGGCTGGGTTCTTGGTGTTCCGAGTGGCATTTCTTCCTTGAAACGAGCAGACCCTTGCTCCCAAGGAAGTAGTTTGTGCTTTCAATGGGCAGGCACAGAATTGCCTTCTTTACAAATATCTCGTTTTTCTCCACACTGTTCATAATACCTCACTAAAGGCGTTTCCAAAACGCTGTAAATGTCAGCTGTTACTTGCACCCAAATAAGTGATACTTAATTTACAGATCTAAGATTGAGAAAGGGCGAATCTCCCTTGTAGAGTGTATGCGGAATTGACAAACGTTAAAAAAAAATGGCGGGGGAGAGCAGTGTATTAAATAAAACATTGAGTTGGGGAAGTTGTCTTTCTGTATGTGTGTGTCTATGCTTCTTCTTTTGGTAGGGCTGGCTTATTTACCGGTCTTTACAATTGTTTCTGTGATTTCTGGAGCTGCTCATGGTGCAGGGATGCTGCACCCGGACTGCCCTGGTGCTCTGCAGCATGCAGCACCCCTGGACTCGTCCCTGTGACCTCACCAAGCGCTGTGTGTGTTTGGCTATAGCTCAAGAACTTTAGGAGGTGGAAGATCATTGGCCTAGTTAGTAAAACCCGGATAAGAGCATTTGCAGCTTCCGGTTTTAAAGCCCAGCTTTGGGCAAATATTCTACTTTTGATCCTGAGCAATTTCTCGCCCCTCCAGCTACATTCTGCGAAATATGGTCCTCCCAGGATGACGCTTTAAAGACCTCGAATGTGGGTAATAACGTTTAGTTTGGTGCTCCATTTCCCTTCCAAAGGCGTGAGCTACTGGCTAAGTGTCCCTCTGCATGTTGCGCCTTTTTGCCCATTCATCTCCTTCCTCGCGCCGCATCCCACCTGCTGACAGGGCGCTGATGGCCTACCTAATGCTCGAGTGACCTAGTTTCTAGTTTAGCATTGTCAAAAAATTATGGATTGCTTAAACAGTTCGCGCACAGGAAGAAAAAGACTGCAAATCCAAGAATGCTTTGAGATTTAAACGTGTGCCCATGTTTCTCGTTTAAATCTTTCTCTTGGCAGTGGTTTACCTGAAAGCTCTGATGACATGCACTTGAATTCAATAAAGTGAGGGTGTATGTGGCGCTCGAGCAGCAGGGAGAAGACAGTCCGCAAGACAAGGGCATTAGTGATGAGCATTACAGAACAAGTGCGTTTTGAGAAGGGACCTGAAACGTGCGTAGGGAGAGGCATTTGCGAGAGATTAAGCTAATGGCAATGTAAATGACAATGCCATTTATTTCTGTTTTCAAAACCAACACATAAATACAAAATTTGTCATTTACAATGCCAATAGCTCTAACTTTTCCAAAGGCGAAACCATTGCATTGTAAATGCTTGTTAAATTGTTTGTTTAAATCTTTCTGAAAAATGTTCTCCCAATTTGCTTTTGGGAAGCCTTTTCTTGCTTTTCCTCCTAAAACTGAGAACCAACATCTCCTCTGGAGGAGAGCTTATGAGGAAGCTCTACCAACAAAGCTCCTGGAACTCCTAAACCAGTGAGCTTGTCTATATAGGGCTAGTACATCCATCATGTAAGTTGGGGCCAGACTCCACAGGCAGCAGAGTGTGGAGAAGTTTACAGGCATCCAGTGTAGTGAGTATCTTTCTGGTGATCTTTTTTCATCAAACCCAATATCTGTCTGTCTGCAGTATTTTGTACCAGTTGACATCAGCTGACTGCTTTCGTTGGTAAACCTGTGTATAATATTTTGCTACTCCTATTAGTCCTCTGTTTGGTGGCGAGCGAAGGCCAGATGTCGTGCAGTTTTTAAGTTCCAAAAAGCAGCGTTTGTGTTGTTTGGTTTGCTGAGATTCTAGTTTGTATAATTAGGAGTAATATTTAAGTTAATTTAAACCCCAAACATTCGACTTGGGAGTCAGTACTGAGTATTTTCCCCTCTAGGTCTTGGGGATGATATTTGAAAACAGTGTCTGTGCACATTGTCCCCAAACGGTGATCTGAGTCTTCGGACTCTTAACTTTCTACAGCTGGATGCTGCCCAGTCCTTGAGGGCGATCAGACCTTCCTGTAGTTCCTTCAAGAGTGCATGATATGATGTTACTATAATGTGTCCCTGCGCGGTATTGGCTAACGGCTGTATCCCAACTTTGAGTTTACTACATATATTCAAACGGCTGGGCCAAGTGGACATTACCTAGAGAGTGACTGGGGTACCTGGATGGACTCCATGCATGACTTACATTGGTGTTAGCCTGAAGGGGCCCAGTTGTTCTTTGTTAGAAAAGAATGAGGTAAACAACGCTAAAGTGTTCACCGATGCGCTAGACACCATGGTTTACTATACCACGAAGAACAGAGCGGTCCATGTTTGACCACAGCCAGGAGATCCAAAGGCCCAGAAACACATGTTGTCCATTATCCACTCAAAGACCTCTCTCCAGAGGCCCAGCAGGGCTGTATCTATTCCATACCTTGGTCGGCAGCTGCATTGGTGGGTGTTGGGAGAGGCCGGAGTGGTGGCCAGGAAAGGTTTGGGCTGCCGCTAACTTCTCCGTCTCGATCATAGTTTGGAGCCAATCTCTGTGCTTTAACACCCCGTAAGCTGTTCATCCCTCTACCGTATGGGTTATGTATATTCCATATTTAACATTTGAAGGAAGGGAGAGGTCTTGCGCACCTTGAACCACCAGAACCACTTTCTCTCCTGAGGCGGAAGCCGGAAGCCGGGAGCGCTACTTGCACACTATTTTAAAATTTGAGAGTCACCAATTTCTGTTGTGTTTTTAAACCTCACTTCACTCTTCTCTTGGCACATTTAGGGCAAAGCTCGATCCATAACTGCCCGCGCAGCGGATTTAGCGCTGCCGCGGACTCGAGCAAACACATACTTCTTGCCGTCATTACCGGCGACCCGCGAGGCCATGCCCCCTTCGGGGCCACGCCCATCCCACCCTCTTCTCCCCTATTAATCATGTGTATCTCTCGGACGCGCAGCGGACGAGCACAGCGGGCGCGCCTAAGGCAAGCCCGTCATCGCCAAGACATCGCCTCTCGCCTGTCCCCCTAGCCAAGCTCCACGGGAACTCCTCCATTATGATAGAGAACTCCTTATTGCCCTGAACCCTGGACTGAGATGTGAGGAGATATTAGGTCACCTCGGACAGACATGCCTTCAATGTAAGTCCTGCCACTTTGCTACACCCAATCCCGGCCATTCTGGGCATAGATTAGGCTCGCCTAAACATACCCCTCTTATCGTTCTCCAACTGAATGTTAGGTCCCTCGTAAAACATCATTTAGAGGTAAATACCCTCCTACTTGATGAGAACCCTGACATTCTCTTCTTATGTGAAACCTGGCTTCGGGACGACATGACTAGTCTACCTAACCTCACGCTACCAGAGAGTTACCTAATGAAGACTCTGAATAGAGACGCTAGAGGTGGCGGTATCGCAGTTATCTATAAAAAGCAATTTATTTGCTCCTTCACCAAGGAAGATATTTCGGGCTGTGAAAGTGCTCGATTCAAGATCACGAAGGGCCCTCATTTTGCCCTATCTGGGCTCTACATATATCGACCCCCTGGACCTGCTTCTAAATTCATCGAAGCCCTCCTTGAAACGGCAAACTCCTTGGTGGTAGGTTCTGCCAATTTCACTATATTAGGAGATCTTAATCTTCATTTCGACCTGACTCAAGACTCTACCATCAAGAACCTCCTGGCCGACCTTGCAGCCCTACAACTAAACTCCCTTATCCAGGCCGCCACACACTCGGCTAGGCATACATTAGACCCTGTCTTCACTAACATCCCGGAGGTTAGGACAGAATCGCCCAAACCTATGGGATGGACAGACCACTATCTAATTAAAATCACCATACTGGTTAGAGATTTGTTCAACAGGGCTGAGCCTACCCGACGCCTAAAGAGACCTTGGCATAAACTTCTTACCAGCGATCTGCATTCCACTCTAGGTGAATTCCATCACGAGGTAAATATGGATATCAATACGACATATGATGCCTTCCATGATTGGATCACTCGAGGACTAGATGTCCTTATTCCAGCCAAATGGACCAAGGGGCGCAGCTCCCTCTCCAATCCATGGTATAACGACACCTTGAAATCCATGCGGAAAGATTGTAAAAAAGCCGAACGAGTCTGGAGAAGGGAATATAAGGATAGGGATAAAACGTTTTATCTAGCCAAACAAAAACTCTACCATAAAGCTATTTGTTCCACGCGCGCCTCCTTCTATGCAGAAAAAATTAACTCTAGCCCTAATCCCGCTAAAGTAATTTTTAAACTGGTACAAGAACTGCAGAGTAGCACTTCCCCCTCCTCCAGCATTACCTCTGCGCAGCATTGTGAGAACCTGGCTACATTCTTTATAGAAAAAGTGCAAAAAATCTACAGATCATTCCCACAGCACTCTTCTAACCCGCCCTGATCCACTAACTCAATTTTTAATGGTACCACCATGATGCTTATACCAGAAATCTTGTTTGAGGACCTAACTAAGCTCTGCAGGAAAGTCAAGTCCGGCTCTCCAGCAGAGCCAATGAGGCCGGCCCAATTCATTGAATCTTTAGAATTCTTTCTGCATTCCTTGGCCTCTATACTGAATCTCTCCTTCTCTTCGGTTAGCGTCCCGACTGTCTGGAAACAAGCTTGGGTTTCCCCCATTATCAAAAAGCCTACTCTAGACCCTTCCAAACTGGAAAACTTTAGACCTATCTCGCTGCTCCCATGGCTGTCTAAACTTGCTGAGGCTCATGTAAATAACGTTCTGTCCCAACATCTGGATCTAAACAACATCCTAGACCCATCTCAAAACGGGTTCAGACCAGGCCACAGCACTGAGTCTACCCACCTGGCCACGACTGAACATCTCTGGACGTTCCTCGATGCCGGTCAAAGTGCTGCGCTGATTCTGTTAGACCTCAGCGCAGCCTTTGACACGGTGTCTCATAACATTCTGCTAAATCGTCTGGAGACAGTAGGGATTTCCGATCTTGCCCTGGAATGGTTCCGTTCTTTCCTGAAGGACAGATCCTTCCGGGTGTCAGCTCCCCCGTTTCTTTCCCAGTCCCACTCCATCGGACAGGGGGTCCCTCAGGGCTCTGCACTTAGCCCATCCCTTTTCAATCTATATGTGCAGCCACTCGCGGCAGTGGCTAAGGAGTGGGACCTTACGCTGGTGTCATACGCAGATGACACGCAGCTGGTCATCACGCTCACTGAAGGACCTTCTACTCCGGCCACAAGATTTAGGGATGGCCTGGCTGCAGTAGCCCAGTGGATGACGGACAACTGTCTGCAGCTTAATGCAGGCAAGACGGAGGTGCTGCTCCTCGGAAAGAACACCAGCTACTGGAATGAGCACTGGTGGCCCTCGTCTCTGGGCGCCATTCCACCACCTAAATCCTTGGTCAAAAACCTAGGTGTCTGGATGGACTCCTCGCTCAGCTTCCAGGCCCACACAAAAAAAGTGGCAGCCACTTGTGTGGGCCTATTGAGGAGCCTCAACCCCATACTCGTTTTTTTTTTTTACTCTAAGGTTCGCCAACTCATTGTCCAAGCCATAATTCTCTCCCGTTTGGATTACGCCAATGTCTTACTTCTGGGCGCGTGGAGAAGTGTGGCTCACTGGTTAGAGGAGGCAGACCCTGATGCAGAGGTCAGACCCGGGACCAGGGTTCAATTCCCGACGCGGCAGGGTCTTGAGCTCAAAATGTCCACGTACTCGATAATTCTCGCCTCGGTGCCTACTCGAATCATAGGTTCCCACTCTGCAACTCTGGGCTATAGCTTGCTTAATCTCCACTATGGCCCCACTGCGATGGGATGCCTGGTCTTCACCTTGGGGATGCCCAGTAGGGGTTATCTCGCAGGGAAAGCCAGGACGGGTTCCCAAAGCAAGCGCTAAGAGACCTGTCGGTGATTTGGCGCTATATAAATCGAAATTAACATAACATAACAAAGCGGAGATAGCGCGACTGCAACGCGTGCAGAACTCTGCGGCAAGAGCCTTGATTGGTCTTCCCCGCAGATGTTCGGTCACAGCTACTATTTGAAAACTGCACTGGCTACCCATCGAATCCAGAATCCAGTTCAAAACCCTCATTATGACACATAAAATTCTCAAATCCGGACGCCCAGAACTTCTGCGCCCACTCCTAACACCGTATGTGCCACAGAGCAACCTACGCTCATTAGGTCAGCACCTTTTGACTGTACTCCGTACAAAGCTCTGTCGTACTGACGGTCGCTCTTTTAGGGTTCTGGGAGCCAAACTCTGGAACGCCTTACCACTGAACATTCGCTCTTTGGAAAACCTGGCCGCTTTCCGGAAAGCCCTTAAGACCCATCTGTTCCCCTCCCCTTAAAAAGTCTGTCCATCCTCCTCCTCCTTCCTCAGTTTAGCTTTTGTGGTTCCTCAGCGCCAGGACGCCTCTTTGCTGGGGCAGCTGTTGCGCTTTATCAAAATGTTAACTTAACTTAACTTGAGCACTTGTGTTGCCTTAGAGTTACCCCTCCATTGCTAGAAGTAGGAGTTAATAGGATCACTGAACGCATTCGCTCCACTGAGATGCTGAACCCATGCTCTATCGCACTGTTTCTCTGACGTGTTCCTGCCACCGCAAAGTCATGTTTGCTCTTTTATTTCTGTTTTGATCTGTTACTATTGCTTTTTCTCCAGGCAAACGGAAATGCAGCTCTATGCCCACATGCCAGAGCCACGCCACTCAGGATACAGGTGGGCATCCATAGTACCACCCCATGGAGAGGATTCCACACATCACCAGCTCATGAGAAAAATGTTGTATGGAAAATCGAGAGAAAATACACTATCCGACCCATCGGGATGAAGAAAACAGGTGGAAGAGACCACACAGGTGAGCCTGAGCCCAGGAGAGGGTCTGTTAACCTTGTCTCCGGTGCTGCTGCCAGCGCACAGCGACCGCCATAGTAACCAGTGATCTAGTGCTGTGATTAATTCAGTGCTGCTGCCAGTGCACAGTTACCTCATATCAACCAGGGACCTAGAGTGCATGTTTTGGTGCAGAGTAAAGTGAAGCGTCGACATGGCACACATCCCTGTGTCCTATGCCTGCAACCCACTGCCTGGAGCCTAGGTAAGCCACCTCTCTAGCAGGGTGCACTATCCCCCAGGTGATGGTGCAGTGGCATGCGACCTGAACCCCCACAGTGTCTAAGTCAATTCTTAGACATTGTAAGTGCAGTAAATCCTTAAAGAGTATATGGTCTGGGAGTTGGCCAATACAAACTCCACAGCTCCCTGTGGCTTGGCTCAAATATGTGTTTACAAATCACCAACAGTAGGGACTGCTGGCCCGCAGCAGTCGAGTTAAATGAAGAACAGTAGATTTCAGCTAGTCATCCGCTGTGGGCATTGATCAGTGCTTGGTAATGAGCCTCCTCTCCCCTTTCTAGGACGGATCCGCGTGCACGGCATCGGTGGGGGACACAAGCAGCGCTACCGCATGATCGACTTCCAGCGGCTAAACTACGAGCCTGGGAAGGAGAACGTCCCTTTCGAAGAGAAGGTGATCCTGGTGCGCTACGACCCTTGCAGGTGAGACTGAATTCCGTGTCTTGTGCACAAACTCCAGCTGTGTGGTACTCCCGCTCTCTCTGGAGGGGTCGGTAGCCGTCTACATGGTCCCCAGGCCTCCCATGCAGAGTTTTCAGCTCTTTAGTGAGTGAGGTTGAATCTGCAGTGCACATTTAGCACTTTGAAGACCTTGGAACACTAGGAACTTTTCTTGGGGTCCCTAGGCAGTCAGTGGTTCTTGTCAGTGTGTTACTGTGGTTTCCCACTGGGGTACCCAAGGCCACAAGACTGTCTGCTCCAATTGGATAACCAGGCTTCTCTCTTTAGACACTTGACGTTCTGAGAGCTGCGAGGATGGGCAGTTAAGGGTTTATTTAGGGACCTCCTTTGAAGTACCACAGTATCCCAGTGGTGCCAGTGTCGGGATTTACTGCTTCACCGGGATTGCATGATCTCTCGTTCACTTATTTTTAACTTGAACGCTTCAGAAAAATCGAGAAATTCTGCAGAGCATTCCTGTATTCTCTGGTAATTCCTCTTTTCTTAGGGGAGAGTCCCAGCTTCTAAAAGTCTCTTTGAGGTTCGGGTGGAATACCTGGCGTTTTATTGCACACTCTTACTGGCGCCCTAGGATAGGAAGGGTTTAGAAGAATTCAGATACACTATGACTCTGTATTTTAAAATGTGTAACTAAATGGGGCAGGCGAACCAGTCCCTTGGATGAATCAATCAATGCATTTGTAAAGCGCGCTACATACCCGTGAGGGTCTCAAGGCGCTGGGGGGGGGGGGGAGACGCTATTGATCGAAGAGCCAGGTCTTGAGAAGTCCTCTGAAGGCCAGCAGGTCCTGGGTCTGTCGTAGGCTGGTAGGGAGGGTGTTCCAGGTCTAAGCGGCGAGGTAGGAGAAGGATCTGCCGCCGCCGGTGGTTTTCCAGATGCGTGGGACTGTGGCGGGGGCGAGGTTGGCAGAGCGGAGGCTGCGGGTGGGGGTGTAGAAGCTGAGTCGTCTCTTGAGGTACGCTGGTCCGGTGTTGTGGAGTGCCTTGTATGCGTGGATGAGGAGTTTGAAGGTGATCCTCTTGTTGACGGGGAGCCAGTGCAGGCCTCTCAGGTGGGGTGTGATGTGGCTGCGTCGGGGGACGTCGAGGATCAGTCGTGCCGATGTGTTCTGGACTCGTTGCAGCCGTCTCAGGAGCTTGTTTCTATCATTCTGCGGTAACGCAATGTTATTATTAAAGCCAATGCATTTTGGGTCTGTCATGGACCCTTCTTCAGGGGTCCGTCTGAGTATGAGCGTGTAACATCACTCGTCTGGTCTGTTAGTAAAGCAGGAAACTTGCATGTTAATTATTTGGTGATATTCCAGATGAATTAATAAATTGATGAAGTAATCAAGAAACAACAAGCATCAGAATTTTGTTTTTATAAAATTGAATTGAGATGAGAAGCACATTGCTTCATTGAAGGTGCACACATCCAAGGGACTGGTTCGCCTGACACATTTAGTTAAGCATTGTTCAGGGCACTGTCAGACACGGTGCAGCGGATGAAGGAGCACTCAACGAACGTTGAAGGTTTTGGTAACATTGAAGAAAAAGAGTGCACTGAGAAACAAAACTGTGATTATTCGATATTTAAAACGCCACATCAATTCTTAGACATTCACCCTTTCACTGCCTTACTGATTAATATAATGAAAGGATCTCGCGATCATATATGGGCGCCGGTGAATTCCTTAATGGACGGCCTCATTAATATGCATACAACGTCACTAGTGATGTTGCACACATCGGATGAGCCTGGGAGGGATTCCCTACACCATGAGTACTCCAAGCATTTTCCCGGGGGGGCCACAAAGTTTGGTCTATGGTGTGACCGAGGGCTGCACTGATGCGGGGGGTCGAGGGGGGAGTAAAGTGGGAGTAGGGGAAGCAAAGCATGTATATCTAGTGGCTGTCTTTAAAAATGAAGGTGTTCCTAAAGTTAAGGGCCTAGTTACTTCTTTTCCCTAACTGCAATTGACCATGAATTAAGGGCTTGCTGTATATATATATATTTTTTCCATGTTAGTGCTGAGTCGAGTAAACAGCAGCCCAGTGCTGCTGCTGCCCAGGGGGCTGCATATAAAGGTCAAAAGGACCGCATGCGGCCCCCGGGCCGTACTTTAGGTATCACTGCCCTACACCCTCCCAGTTCCGTCCATTGGTCAAGCTGGTGGCTGGGGCTACAGGACGTGGGATAAGGACGTGAGGCCCTTATTGTCGTTCTACCAAAACCCGGCAGGGACCCGTTGGATGGTCGCTCACCCACAGGCTGCTTCGTATGAGGTGTGAGTCGGAGGTGAATGTTAGGAGACCGTTTTACTTAAAGTGGAAGCCAAATCTGATGAACTCCTTCCATTAGTGACACGTCACCCACAAACATCTGCAGTACCGCACCACATGGTGTCACGGTTGTCCCACCAGCACTCGCGAGGACATCTCGTTCCCCACAGACGCAGCAACTCCACGCCCCGCTCCTCTCAGATGGCCCAAGTTAGCTCTACCCCACCACCCAGTCACATCTAATCACCAACTCATTTTCACAAACCCGGTCACTTTTCTTCTTTTCTGCATGTGGTGTGCAGGACGAGGACCAGTTTTGCAAATCGCCTGTCTCCCTGTATGTTTATTTATACATGTTTCCATAATAAAACAAGGGCCTATTTCGCACAGCAAGGAAACAAGACATGTCTCCAAACACTATGGCTTCTTTTTAATGAATCTCAGATCTTGAATTGTTGATTTGTTTCTTTCTTATTTCTCCTTCCTCCATTATCCCTACACTTAGGTGTAGACCACACAGTAGATGCTGACCTTATCGCCACAACCACAACGACTGAATACAATTTGAATCCCCTACGATCACCTTGTCACCATATTGTGCTACAGTAGTAATGTGTTGGGAGTTCCTCGAACAACTGTTGTATTGCGATAAATGTGATGTCAATAAAAACTTTTACAGACCTAAATATGTTAAATTTTCCAATGTAAAACCTTTGTGTGTAACCTTTCGTATCTGCGTTGTTAAGCTGGAACAATGTCTCTGTTAAAAGCAAGCAACTGTAACCAGTTTGCATCTTCCTTCTGAGTGTATTTTATGCAAAGCCGGATGGCCTTGTAGTTAATCCTTACACATAGTTCTCCTTGCAGTAGAATAAAAGATTTATTTATTTTTATTTTATTTTGAAAGTTTTCTATAGCGCGAACAAGATCTTTGCAGATATCAGAGCGCTTTACATAGAAAGGGGGAACATGAGGGAGCATAGTCAAACAGGTACGTCAGTAATGCTAATAGTACAAATACGTGGGAGCATAGAAAATCACGTAAGTCGATAATACAGGTAAAACAAATAAGCAAAGGGGTCGAACAAGTAGTACAGATCGGTGCAGAGTCTTAAAAGAGTCCAAAATAGTACTTCAAGTGTATTTAGCCATGAGGATAGCTTTTACTTCTTTCTTAAACAGTGTAGTGGAGGAGATGAGTCTGGTTTCAGGAGGGAGTGAGTTCCAGATCTTGGGCGCCATTCCTGAGAAGGAGCGTTTATACGTTTTTTCCTTCCGGAATCTTCGAGGCTTCAGCAGAAGATTGTTTGTGCCTCTGGTGTTTCTAGAGCCGCCAGAAATTGTCAGCTTCTGAGTGAGATAGCCGGGTGAACTCAGGTGGACAGCTTTGTGCGTCATGCAGGCGATTTTCAGATGTATTCTGGCTTCAAAAGGCAGCCAGTTCAGGAGTTTCAAGTCAGGGGAGATATGCGAGTGTTTTTTTGACCCAGTGATGAGTCTCGCTGCAGCGTTTAGAGAAGCTCTTAGGGGTGCGGTAGTAGTTAGGGGGAGTCCGCAGAGGGCGATGCTGCCATATTCTATTCGAGGGATGACTAGTGCTTGTACTGCAGTTTGGAAGTCTTTGGCAGGGAGGAAGGGTTTAAGTTTCCTCAGGGTATTTATTTGGAAGTTCGCCCCCGTGGTTGCCTTGCTGATATGTTGCTGCATGTTGAGATTGGTGTCAAGTGTTATGCCTAAAGATTTTGCTGAGTCCACGATGGTCGGTTGGACGTTGAGTGCAGTTAGGTGCTTAAGCCAGGTTTGAGTGGTAGAGATCTTCGCGGGCGGTGAGATCAGAAGGAACTCTGGTTTCAGAGCATTGAGTTTGAGATGATTATCGGCAAGCCAGGATTGGGTGCTTCTGATCGTTGAGTTCAGGAGCAAAATGTCTTTGGGGGACTGTAGTTTGAGATAAAGTTGGGTGTCATCAGCGTACATGTGAAAGTGTACATTGGATGCTTGTAGCAGGGTAGTGAGAGGTTCCATGACTAGGTTGAACAGAGTTGGGGGACGCCTAGCGTTACAGGTATTGGAGAGGACATCAGGTTGTTGCTCTTGAATTTCTGCGACCTGTTGTGTAGAAAGGAAGTGAACCACTTGAGAACAGTCCCAGATAGACCCATTCTTGTGTTTAATAGTTCGAGTAAATTCTCATGTTTAACGGTGTCGAATGCTGAAGAGAGATCATGAAGGATGAGGAGGCAGGTATCGTTTTGATCTAGGATTTGAAGGGCGTCGTCAATTATGTGAGTCATAGCCATTTCAGTGCTGTGCCCCGCTCGGAAGCCTGATTGATGAGGGTTGAGGAGATCAAACTGATCAATGTGTTTAGTCAGCTGTAGTTGTGCGCATTTTTCCAACAATTTGGCGAGAGTGGGGATATTGGTAATGGGACGGTAGTTGTTTAAATCAGAGGGGTCGGCTGTAGGTTTCTTTAGTAAAGGTGTGACTTGTCCAACTTTGAGGGAGTCAGGGATGGTTCCTTGTTGAAGTGAGCTGTTGATAATTTTAGTCCAAAGTGGGAGGAGCAAAGGGGTAAAGTCTTTTACCGCGTTAGCAGGAAGGAGGTCCGTGAGGTGATTGGATGGTTTCAAGGTGCTGAGCAGTTTGCCAATTTCTTCTTCAGAGTAGGTGACAAAGGATGACCATGTAGCATTGTTTTTTGGTTCAGTGGGTGCTATGCAGTGAGGTTGCAACCAACCCGGAAACCAACCAACCCAACCATTTGCTGAACATTCTCCCCCCGTGAACACCCTCAACGACTGGAACCCAATCTCCACTGAGGACACCATCCGCCTGATGAATTTCATCCACTCAGGATCCCCCACAGACCCTTGTCCTCATCACATCTTCAACAAAGCAGACTCCGTCATAGCACCGCACCTCCGAGACGTCATCAACTGCTCCTTCAACTCCGCCACCTTCCCGGAAAATTGGAAACACGCTGAACTCACCGCCCTTCTGAAAAAACCCACAGCGGACCCCACCGAACTCAAAAATTACCGCCCCATTTCGCTCCTTCCATTCCCGGCCAAAGTCATCGAGAAAGCCGTCAACAACCAGCTCGCCGCTTTCCTCGAAGCCAACAAATCCCTCGACTCCTCACAATCTGGCTTCCGAGCAAAACACAGCACTGAGACCGCCCTCATCGCAGCAACAGACGACATTCGAACTCTATTGGACAATGGAGACACAGTCGCCCTCATCCTCCTCGACCTCTCGGCAGCATTCGACACAGTCTGCCACAGCACCCTGTTACAACGCCTCAATAACATCGGAATACAAGGAAAAGCACTTGAATGGATCACCTCATTCCTCTCCGGAAGAACCCAGAGAGTCCGCCTCCCACCATTCAAGTCCGAGGCCACTGAAGTCATCTGTGGCGTACCTCAAGGATCCTCACTCAGCCCCACCCTCTTCAACGTTTACATGAGCCCCCTCGCGGCCATCGCCCGCCAACACAACGTCAACATCATCTCTTACGCGGATGACACTCAACTTATCCTTTCTCTCACCAATGACCCCAGCACCGCCAAAACTAACCTACACGAAGGAATGAAAGAAGTTGCCGAATGGATGAAACAAAGCCGTCTGAAACTGAACTCAGACAAAACAGAAGTCCTCATCTTAGGTACATCCCCCTCTGCATGGGACGACTCCTGGTGGCCGGAAGCCCTTGGAAAAGCACCCATCCCGACAGACCACTCACGGAACCTAGGCGTCATCCTGGATTCTTCACTCTCAATGAACAGACAAGTCAGCGCCGTATCCTCATCCTGCTTCAACATTCTTCGCATGCTCAGAAAAACATTTCGCTGGATCCCCACCGAAACAAGGAAAACAGTCACCCATGCTCTAGTCACGAGCCGACTGGACTACGGAAACACCCTCTACGCAGGTACTACCGCTAAACTCCAGAAGAAACTCCAACGAATCCAAAACGCCTCAGCCAGGATCATATTAGACATCCCGCGCAATGAACACATCTCCGGTCACCTGAAAGACCTCCACTGGCTACCCGTCAATAAGAGAATCACTTTCCGACTGCTAACTCACGCACACAAATCACTCTACGACATCGGACCAGAATGCCTCAACTCACGACTGTCCTTCTACACCCCCTCCCGCCAACTACGTTCTTCCAACCAAGCCCTCGCCACTGTACCTCGCATCAACAGGACCACCATGGGAGGCAGATCCTTCTCATACCTGGCTGCTAAAACATGGAACTCACTCCCCGCCTACCTTCGCCTCACCCAGAACCACCTAGCATTCAGAAAACAACTTAAAACGTGGATATTTGACAAATAATCCTCCTCCCCTTTCTAAGCGCCTTGAGACCCTCTGGGTAGGTAGTGCGCAATATAAATTCTCTGACTTGACTTGACTTTAGGTTTGGAGTAGAGGCTTGCGTCAATGAGGAGATCGCTCTTTATGTTGTCAGTTTTTTGGATAAAGAAAGCGGAGAAGTCTTCACAGGAGGGAGCCTCGCGCATATTGCTGAGTGGCTGGGGTTGTTCCTTGGATCGTGTTCTGATTAGCTCAAACAGTTTTCTCGGGCGGTTTTTTGCTCGGTCGAGCTGGAGGCTGAAGAAGTCTGTTTTTGAGTGTTTTATTTTCCTGAAGTAGGCGTTTCTCTTTTTCTTCAGAGCTTTTAGGTGCAGTGCAGAAGGAGATGATCTCCAGGTGCGTTCTGCCATTCGCATGGCACGTCTATCCTCATTGAGACTCCCGTCGTACCATGGATTGGAGATTTTAGTGGAGACTCTTTTTAGTTGCATAGGTGCAGCCTCATTAATTATTGAGGTCATCGCGTTGAGATAGTGGTCAGTCAAGGATTGAACGTCCGTAGTGCCGGTAGGGGGAAGTAGGAGATTGCAGCTGTTAGGGGGTAAAGAGTTTGGGTTGAGTTTTTTCAGGTCTCTTTTCCAGATTTTGGGCTTGGAGGATTGAGCCGGGTTAAATTTGACTTTTTCATTGATGAAGAATGTGACAATATGATGATCTGACCAGTCACAGGGTTGGATAGATTCGAGTTGGATAGAGTCTTCTTTGGAGATGATAAGGTCGAGGATAGAGCCTTTCTCGTGGGTCGGGCTGTTGCATATTTGGGTGAGGTCAAGGGCATTGAGGAAATTTTTAAGACTATTTACCACCGCGTCATTGTGATCGTTCCAGTGGAGGTTGAAGTCACCGAGGTATATTTGGGTGAGCTGCCGTCCGGAATTGATTGAGATCATATCCATGATTTGTTGGGAGAAGGTGGGGTTGTCCCCGGGTGGGTGGTAAATGCCGTGAAGAGAGCATATCGGTTTGCCCTCACTGATAATATCGAGGCAGATGGAGAAGATTCTTCTCTGCAGCTTTTCTTTTAATTTGTTTTGCACGACTAATGCCACTCTGCTGCTAAAGTAACATGGCGCTCTCTTATGTTCTGTCAGCTAGCATCACCTTTATTTTTTTTTCTACGTCATAGGCCTTGTACATACACACTCTAAAGAGTTAGCGCCTTTCATGTTCGACATGCAATTAGGCCTCAATTTTGCTGATCATTTCTGCTTTCTATGTCTATAGTTTATCTACTGAGCTGCTTATTGAAAGTTTAGATAATCTGTTAAAAATTATTTTAAAAATCTTCGAAATGTACATTTTATCAGTGAAGCTTTCTGCCGATGCTTTACCAAAAATGATTTATCCTAGGAGAATCCGCCAGCATGCGTTTTAAACTGCTTCCCCTTCTGACATATTTCCAGCACTCTTCTGAGATATTCAGCTTCAATTCTTTCTGAATGTCACTTTAGCAAATCATTTGTGCTGCTGTGGTTTGTTTCAGTCTTAAAATGACTACGTCTATGTTACTAATACTCATTTTTTCTATAGAGAACTGTTTCTAAGGGGTATCCATACCTGCTGCAATGATTAGCACGTTTTTGACACTCAGTATGTCACCTTGAAGGATGAGAAGGAGTGTGGGCCTCTTTGTATTCAAACTCCTGGCATGCACCTCTCTGTCTGTGTCCTGCTCTCGCTTTAAACAGATGGGTTCCTTACCCTCCTCAGCTGTGCTCCTGTTTTATGCAAGTGTGTGAGACTCTTTGAGAGACGGTGCTGGGAGAGAACACAAACCATAACTGGAATATTAGTTCTCTGGCATCTTGTATTTTCATTCACATACAAACCACCCATCACCCTTAAGAAGAAAAGTATGTATGGATACACAATGTCTATCGCACGAACTTAGCCAAAAGACAAAGAGAAGTATAAAGTCAACAAGTGTTAGGAGAAGTAGCTGGGTTGTGGCACACACACATCAAGATGGTCGCTAACTGAGAGACCTCCGTGAATCGCTTCGGACTCCCAGCACGTGCTGGAGTCCGAAGCCGTCCCATGAGCACCTACTCCACAGATCGTGAGTGGGGAAGGCCAGCGGCACCTTCGAGGGGGTGTGGTGGAGTCTGAGGGCTGGTGAGCGGCGGCAGTAAGGACTGGGCTCCGGACCAAGCCGACATGCCCAAGATGGCAGCCGATGGGCTGGAGCACTGAGGCCAACGTCTGCCATGCCCAAAATGGCAGCCGATAGGCTGGAGCCCTGAGGCCAACGTCCGCCATGCCCAAGATGGCAGCTAATGGGCTGGAGCACTGAGGCCAACGGCCGCCATGCCCAAGATGGCAGCTGATCGGCTGGAGCACTGAGGCCAATGGCCGCCATGCCCAAGATGGCGGCGGATGGGCTGGAGCACTGAGGCCAATGGCCGCCATGCCCAAGATGGCAGCCGATGGGCTGGAGCACTAAAGCAAACGTCCGCCATGCCCAAGATGGCAGCTAATGGGCTGGAGCACTGAGGCCAACGGCCGCCATGCCCAAGATGGCAGCTGATCGGCTGGAGCACTGAGGCCAATGGCCGCCATGCCCAAGATGGCAGCCGATGGGCTGGAGCACTAAAGCAAACGGCCACCATGCCCAAGATGGCGAAGGATGGGCTGGAGCACTGAGGCCAAAGGCCGCCATGCCCAAGATGGCGGCGGATGGGCTGGAGCACTGAGGCCAACCCGGCAGCTGTACCTGGCGGTGGAGGGACCATAGCCCTGCGGCGGCGCAGCTCTCCCGAGCCAGACACTGGAAGGGCAGAGCACCTGCAAACACTGGCACAGAACAAAGCAAGGGTCTCTCTTCTGCTGGGAAGCATTCCCGGCTGTGACTCAAGGCGGCGGCCTGAGGGATTTGTTGAGTGCACTGAAATACTCCACCCCGCTACTGTAGGGTTTAGTCGAGTCAGATGCCATATAGGTTGACTACTGGATTTGCGATACAGTGGAAAAACTGGGACCACTGTTAGGGCGCAACATTTGCAGTGGCTGGCCCTCTGGGCCGTGGTTTAATGATAGTCTAAAGCAGGAGAATAAACTGTGAAAAAAGGCAGAAAGGAATTAGCTCAAAGAATATAAAATTGATGAAAAAGTCAAACAAAAGGGGGCTCTTAAGAAATATCAGGCGTTGGTTAAATTAACAAAAAGGGAACACTATGAAGGCAGGATTGAGGAAACTAAATAAAGCAAGAGAAATGTTCCAAATTGTAAAACAAATCCTAGAAACAATAGCCTGAATAAGAAGTAAGGAACACTCAGCTGAATGATGTGAACAACTGGCTGTTTTTCCCCAATAAAACTCGGGAAATAAAAATTAGTCTGAATGCCACAGACACCTGGTCCTTGTCTTAACATTGCGACCACTACCCCAAAAAATGTATCCTGCTCCTTCCTCTCCTTCAGGTCCCTCTCTATGGCAGACAGTGGGTCCGCTATCATAAACCTTAAGTCCGGCTCACCTTTGTACCCCTCCTCCCACCCCTCCCCCTCTTCTTTTTAGCTCTGGGGTGGATGCCATCATTCTGGTGGTTAATAAACTGCTAAATGATTCCTTGTCAACCGCCTTAATTTTTTCAACTTGGAAACAGGCTAAAATGTTACCTCTTCTCAAAAGATCTACTGCCCCCCTCAATGTCCCATGGAATTATAGGCTCCTCTCTTTGCTGCCAGCGCTGTCCAAAGAATTGGGAAAAATAGTAACTCAGCAGCTGTCGGGCCACTTGGAATCAAATAAGCTCTCACCCCAGCCAGTCTGGCTTTAGGCCGAAGTTTAGTAGAGAGACGGCACTTCTGGAAGTGTCGGAGCTTGTTAGAAATACACTGGGGGCCTCATTTATGAGGCTGTGCGTCACTTTTACGCCGGCGGTGCGTCACTTTTTGTGACGCAGCAGTGGCGTAAAAAAGGCGCCTTGTTGCGCCATATTTACAAAGTGACGCATCTAGGTAGATGCGTCACTTTGTAAACCCCTGCGCCACATTATACCTGCGCCAGGTATAATGTATGCACGGGGGGCGTATTGACGCAAGAAAGGGTCGTAGAAGTGACGCAGTGAAATCTATGAGATTTCACTGCGTCACTTTTAGGACGCCGTTGCGTCAAAATCTTGCGCCTGCCTCACAGCAGGTGTAAGACTGACGCAGGCCCTTTCACGTGGAGCTTGCCCCATGTGAAAGGGAGCATTGCTGTAGTTGCATCACTGTTGTGACACATTCCAGCAATGCGTCACTTTTGCGCTTACAGATACGTCAGAAATACTGACGTATCTGTAACTACTTGCGCCATGATGCGTCATATTGTAAATATGACGCATCATTGGGGTCGCAAAGAGGGCGCAATGAAAAGTGACGCATCGCTGTTTTCTCGCAGCGATGCGTCACTTTTCATAAATGGGGCCCCCCATGCGGGGGAAGGGCTGTACTGATCCTGCCAGACTTAGCAGCAGCCTTTGATATGGTGCCCCGGCCCGGGCTGCTTTCTCACCTATATGATCCAGGGATCGGGTGCGGCACTGAAGTGGCTGAAGTCCTTTCTCGATCTTGGGGGCCAGGAAGATTCAATGCCTCCAAATTCCTCCGGCATAAGAAAAGTCAACTGGAGTTTCTCCGGGCTCAGCCCTTAGCTCTACGGTGTTCAGTATCTATATGGAACCGCTGGCCTCCTTGGGGGAGACTCTTTGGGTCACAGTGATCTTCTATGCTGAGGATTCTCTGCTTTTCTTTTTATTTAACAGAGGTGAAGTTCTTACCCAGATCCCATCAAACCATGTCTGTCTTCAGTTCATCAACGGATGCGCTTGAACCATCTGCAGTACAATGCAGATAAGACTCAGCGTCTCTATTTTGGGCAAAATTTCACCTTGGATTGGCAAATTTATTGGCCTGAGAGAGCTTTCCCTCCAAGTCTGCAAGTTGAGGTGGTCAAAACCTTGGGTGTTAAGGTCCACAAGCAGTTCGCCTTTCAAAAACAAATACATACGGTGGTAGGAACTGGCTTAGGCCTTTTTATACTTTGTTTTCCTTCCAGTCAGGAAAACTGTGATTCTGGCCTTGATGACGGCTAGGCTGGATTATGCAAGTGCGTTCTACTCTGGTTTCCCGCATTACCTAGTTAAAAAACTGCAGGTAATACAAAATTCTGCGGTTCGCTTATTACTGTCTACCGACGAGGGCTCCTTTCCTCACACTTGCAGGCCTTGCATTGGCTCCAAGTGAATAAACAAGTTTTAGAATCTTGTTTAATGTTCAGGGCGCTGCATCACACCGGCCCAAGATGCGTATCTGCTAGGATTCATCGATGCTGCCCAACTGGGAATTTGCGTTCCACTAATACAGGGTTCTCCGATGTCGGTCTTGACGCGCTGGATCCATGCCAGATTTTTAGCATGTCCACATTTAGATAAAGGTACGTATTTTTAAAATCTGGCATGCATCTGTCCCTCCAGGGCCACTATCGGAGAACCCTGCTTGAATAGATACCGGGCTGCAGTCCCCAGGTTCTGCCTTTCTAAAACTGGCGGAGGTTCATTCTCTTACTTTGATCCTTTGGCATTGAATAAACTCCCTCTTGACCTTCGGCAAATTGACTCAGAGTATCAGTTTAAAAAGAATTTAAAGACTTGGCTTCTCTCTCATAAGTAAGCCTGGCATTCTTTCCTCACCTTTTACTGTGGCTGGTGCCGGGACACTCTTCTGAGTAGCTGCGTGCCGTATAAATCCAGGTTCATTCATCCACTTCTCAGTCTTCCGTCGGATGGTGTCCCGGCTACAGGAGTGATCAGAACCGCCAGAGCTGCTGAGCTTGTCTGCAGGACACGCGGGGTGGTGACTGCAATGGCGTGTAGTCTAGGGGTGCTGGGGTTTACACAAGATCCAGTTGCTAGATGTTGTCATCGCATACCGGGTTCTGGGCTTCCTGTTGACATTTCTTGAGCACTTTTTCCTTATTGAGACTCTAGTGTAGAGAGTTCTTTGAAGAAAGATAATGTCCCGGTTCATGACAGCAGAGTACTGAAAGTACGTGTGTAAGAATCATAGGGCTGCAGTGTTACAGGTAAATATCTTACTCAGCACCATTTCTTTGTCTTGATTCTTTGTCGATATTTTAATGACTCGCTCTGCAAGGGTTACCAGCGAGTTGGAAATCTGAATGGGTTCACTGGCAGAAAAAGAATTTAACAATGGATAGTTGTGACGGTGAAAACCCTGAATCCAAACCTTTCTTGGTATCAAGTTACAAAACAGGCCTGGGTTATTGCCCAGAAGGTAAAGACTGCCCATATGAAAGAAACTTGACTGCTGTGGGTGCACAAAGACCTGAGGACCAGTTGTTTGTTCAGAGTAGGAAGGGTGCTGCTCCAAACAGGTCTTCACCACTCTTAGAAAAAAGCATTGCTCTCCAGAATAAAACCAGCAGACAGATATTCACCTCAGATTGTGCTGTGTGTGGCATGGTGTCTTCAGCCAGGAGAATTCCCCTCAAGCCTCTGGTTGGCATTACATTTCTGTGGGTCAGACTTCTCCAGAGCACAGGATACAAAGTACTTTTGGAGCGGTAGGGTTGAAGTGATGCTACTGTCTGGACTCTAGTCCGCGTCTGTCAACACGTGTCTGCTCTCTTCCAGGTCAGCTGACATTGCTCTGGTGGCCGGAGGGAAACGGAAGCGATGGATCATTGCCACGGAGAACATGAAGGAAGGGGACCTCCTCACCACCTCAGGGCAGATTGGGAGGATGGCAGGTGAGCATGGTCTCGGCTTAATGCCAAACTTATGACCCCATAATCCAGACTTGTTTCATTGCACAACCTCTCCAAAACCGTCTGATGCTGCACAAGGGTCCACTCCTTGGGAGGGGTGCCATCTGCACGGACACGTGGACACGTAGCCCGTCTGAAACCCCTTTGCGTATCTCAATCTGGGCAGGTAACTTACTTGACTTTAAGGGGCGAACTGTGCTGGGACTGTGAGGCAGTGTGCTCCCAACCCCCATTTTTACTTCAAGACTTTTCAGTTCCTTGGCCTTCTTTTTGCAGCCTGCCGACATTGCCGGTGGCAGGGAGGTGGCCATCACTAGCCACTGTGATAGCCCGGTTAGGTTAGTCCTTGCCACTGAGCTCTGTACGTAACCTTGTCATATGCTCAAACTGCGCCAAGATTGATCCATTGAGGACTCTCAGGTTGGGCGCCAGTGACAGTATGAAAATACCTCCATATCTGTGGCAAGTTATGTTTATTGGCAAGGGTATTGGAATAATCCCTGGGGGAGCAGCAGAGAGACATTCCCTATTTCTACACCGACCATTCTTAGAGAAAAAGTTCTGTCGAAGGAAAAACATTTTGTGTGGAACCCTGAGAATCAAATTTTAAGATTACTGCAGAAAAACTTTAGCAATAACCACGACTACAGAAGAAATCAGTATTTTTCCTTCAGAAACCCTGTCTGCTCGGCACTCCGAGTTGGCGCGTCATTGTGTGCGACTTGAGGCTCTTTTACCTGCGTTGATTGCACCTGCGCTTGTAGACCTTTAAGGCTTCCACAAAGCATGCCGGTCTGACCTGACCATGACGTTCACTCATTCTGGAAACGAACCATGTGCCAGTTTTAAGGTGTGTTACATACATGTTACTTCTGTACACACAGAGCACAGTGAAAGAATCTTGTGTGTGTATCACCGGTGAAGTTGTTATTGGCGCACCGCGTTTTTTCTGTGCTAATGGCAGATCTTTTTATTCTCCCAGGTTCTTGCATGTTTTTGACTAATGTTCAAGAAGGGTAGTTAACACCTTCGCTGCGGGGCGTATTCACCTGCTGTGCGGGGGGAGCCGTGCGCGGCATCGCCGTGCTTGTGACGAGCTCGGCTCGTCGCGGTGGCGCTGTGTCTCGTCACGGCCACACCCGTTTTGGAACGTTCAGCACAGCGGGGAAATTATCCCCGAGTGCGAGCGTTCCAACAGCCATGACGAGCTCAGCTCGTCATGAGC
This sequence comes from Lissotriton helveticus, assembly GCF_964261635.1. Classification (NCBI taxonomy): domain Eukaryota; kingdom Metazoa; phylum Chordata; class Amphibia; order Caudata; family Salamandridae; genus Lissotriton; species Lissotriton helveticus. The sequence goes on along the minus strand of NC_136067.1, from coordinate 9,261,124 downwards.
ACAGCTCAACTGTGCCTCATGACGAGCTGAGCTCGTCATGAGCACGGAAAGTGTTAAGCTAACCTAGTGTTTTACTCATTAGTGCCCCAAAGCGGCCAGCGAGATGGTGTCTAAGCCTCAGAGGCTAGACACAGAGGTCTGGGCAGCTGTGCCCATCCTGACCCTCTGAGTTCTCTCTTAATCCAACAAAGAAAGGTATTCAGTTTTTTAATTAAGGGGTCCTTTAGTCCTGCTCCGACCTTAAAGTACGTGCTGTCCAACCGGCTGCCGGGGTGGATGGAAAGCTCCACAGGGTGGCACAGCTGGGAGAGGAAAAATCCTTGCCTTAAGCCTTAGCCAGCAGCTCTCAACCATCTCCCTGTACTGGTTTCCAAAGCGCGTATGTATGTCATACATATGTGTCGACTGGTGCTGCTTATCTGAGAGCAGCACCCTCCTGGATTTGGAAAAGGCGATGAAGCGAGTGAGAGCGGCTTCATGCAACGCTTGAACTATATGTACAACTAGATGAAGGAAAAGTGTGTTTGTCTTAATGTCCGAATTCAGATTATGGTGTTTGAGGGTAGAGCTGGTGACCAGGCAAATCCATTGCTGTGAAGGGGGGAGTTGTCCAGGCCAGTCCATTGCTGTGAAGGGGGAGTTGTCCAGGCCATTGCTGTGAAGGGGGAGTTGTCCAGGCCATTGCTGTGAAGGGGGAGTTGTTCATGCCAGTCCAGCGTGGACGCCACACCAGAGCGCTCGAGGCGTGAGGGTGTGCGCAGAGCGCTCAAGGCCAGGGCCGGACTGGCTACCGGGCAGTTTAGAAAGCTGGGGGCTGATTTCACTGCGGTGGGGGCTGATTTCGTTCATGGAGACCTGCGTGTGCTTTGAAATAATTAATGCAAAACTAATTTCGTTTAGCACACGCAGGTCTCCATGAACGAAATCACCCCCCAGCTCAGCAGCATTCCAAACTGCCCGGTAGCCAGTCCAGCCCTGCTCAAGGCGTGGGGGTGTGCGCAGAGCGCTCGAGGCGTGGGGGTGTGCGCAGAGTTCTCGAGGCGTGGGGGTGTCTGCAGAGCTCGAGGCGTGAGGGTGTGTGCAGAGAGCTCGAGGTGTGGGGGTGTGCGCAGAGAGCTCGAAGTGTGGGGGTGTGCGCAGAGAGCTCGAAGTGTGGGGGTGTGCGCAGAGAGCTCGAGGCGTGGGGGTGTGCGCAGAGAGCTTAAGGGTATGCGCAGAGCGCTCGAGGCGTGAGGGTGTGCGCAGAGCGCTCGAGGCATGGGGGTGTGCAGAGAGCTCGAGGCGTGAGGGTGTGCGCAGAGCGCTTGAGGCATGAGGGTGTGCGCAGAGCGCTCGAGGCATGGGGATGTGGAGAGAGCCCGAGGAGTGGGTGTGTGCGCAGAGAGCTTGAGGGTATGCGCAGACCTTGCGTGGCGTGAGGGTATGCGCAGAGCGATCGAGATGTGAGGGTGTGCGCAGAGAGCTCAAAGCGTGGGGGTGTACGCAGAGACCTCAAAGCGTGGGAGTGTCTGCAGAGCTCAAAGCGTGGGGGTGTGCGTAGAGCTCGAGGCGTGAGGGTGTGCACAGAGCTCGAGGCATGAGGGTGTGCACAGAGCTCGAGGCGTGAGGGTGTGCGCAGAGCTCGAGGCGTGAGGGTGTGCGCAGAGAGCTCGAAGTGTGGGGGTGTGCACAGAGAGCTCGAGGCGTGGGGGTGTGCGCAGAGAGCTTAAGGGTATGCGCAGAGCGCTCGAGGCGTGAGGGTGTGCGCAGAGCGCTTGAGGCATGAGGGTGTGCGCAGAGCGCTCGAGGCATGGGGGTGTGCAGAGAGCTCAAGGCATGGGGGTGTGCAGAGAGCTCGAGGCATGGGGATGTGGAGAGAGCCCGAGGAGTGGGTGTGTGCGCAGAGAGCTTGAGGGTATGCGCAGACCTTGCGTGGCGTGAGGGTATGCGCAGAGCGATCGAGATGTGAGGGTGTGCGCAGAGAGCTCAAAGCGTGGGGGTGTACGCAGAGACCTCAAAGCGTGGGAGTGTCTGCAGAGCTCAAAGCGTGGGGGTGTGCGTAGAGCTCGAGGCGTGAGGGTGTGCACAGAGCTCGAGGCATGAGGGTGTGCACAGAGCTCGAGGCGTGAGGGTGTGCGCAGAGCTCGAGGCGTGAGGGTGTGCGCAGAGCTCGAGGCGTGAGGGTGTGCGCAGAGCTTGAGGCGTGAGGGTGTGCGCAGAGCTTGAGGCGTGAGGGTGTGCACAGAGCTTGAGGCGTGAGGGTGTGCGCAGAGCTCGAGGCGTGAGGGTGTGCGCAGAGCTCGAGGCGTGAGGGTGTGTGCAGAGAGCTCGAGGCGTGGGGGTGTGCGTAGAGAGCTCGAAACGTGGGGGTGTGCGCAGAGAGCTTGAAGTGTGGGGGTGTGCGCAGAGCTCGAAGCGTGGGGGTGAGCGCAGAGCGCTCGAGGGTATGCGCAGAGCGCTCGAGGCATGAGGGTGTGCGTGGAGAGCTCGAGAGTGTGCGCAGAGAGCTCGAGGGTGTGCGCAGAGAGCTCGAGGGTGTGCGCAGAGAGCTCGAGGGTATGCGCAGAGCGCTCGAGGCATGAGGGTGTGCGCGGAGAGCGAGGCGTGAGAGTGTTCGCAGAGAGCTCGAGAGTGTTCGCAGAGAGCTCGAGGGTGTTCGCAGAGAGCTCGAGGGTGTTCGCAGAGAGCTCGAGGGTGTGCGCGGAGAGCTCGAGGGTGTGCGTGGAGAGCGAGGCGTGAGGTTGTGCGCGGAGAGCGAGGCGTGAGGGTGTGCACGGAGAGCGAGGCGTGAGGGTGTGCGCGGAGAGCGAGGCGTGAGGGTGTGCGCAGAGAGCTCGAGGGTGTGCGCAGAGAGCTCGAGGGTGTGCGCAGAGAGCTCGAGGGTGTGCGCAGAGAGCTCGAGGGTGTGCGCAGAGAGCTCGAGGGTGTGCGCAGAGAGCTCGAGAGTGTGCGCAGAGAGCTCGAGAGTGTGCGCAGAGAGCTCGAAGGTGTGCTTGGAGAGCGACACGTGAGGGTGTGCGCGGAGAGCGAGGCGTGAGGGTGTGCGCGGAGAGCGACACGTGAGGGTGTGCGCGGAGAGCGAGGCGTGAGGGTGTGCGCGGAGAGCGAGGCGTGAGGGTGTGCGCGGAGAGCTCGAGGGTGTGCGCAGAGAGCCCGAGTGTCTGCGCGGAGAGCTCGAGGGTGTGCGCGGAGAGTTAGGCGTGAGGGTGTGCGCAGAGAGCTCGAGGGGTGAGGGTGTGTGTAGAGGAAGTTCCTGGGCAGAGGTCTTCACTTTAGAAAACCAATAGTAGGGAAAGAGCAGTTTGCTCACGGCTGATTCTCTAACCCTTTCTTTGCAGTGTCCGCCAATGAAGGAGATTCTCATCCCCTTGGAGCTCTGCCCATTGGCACCTTAATCAACAATCTGGAGCTGGCACCTGGCAAAGGTGCCCAGTACATCCGAGCAGCAGGTACGGGGGGGGCATTGATCCCACACAGGAGGGAGGGCCTTGAGGCATGCTGGCAGGTACAAGGGGAGCACTGGTCCGACAGAGGTGAAAGGGCCTTGGAGGGCATGCTGGCAGGTACAGGGGGGAGCATAGGTCCCACAGAGGTGGAAGGGCCTTGGAGGGTACGCTGGTGGGTACACGGGGAGCATTGATCCCACACAGGAGGGAGGGCCTTGGAGGGCACGCTGGCAGGTACACGGGGAGCATTGATCCCACACAGGAGGGAGGGCCTTGGAGGGCACGCTGGCAGGTACACGGGGAGCATTGATCCCACACAGGAGGGAGGGCCTTGGAGGGCACGCTGGCGGGTACACGGGGAGCATTGATCCCACGCAGGAGGAAGGGCCTTGGAGGGCACGCTGGCGGGTACACGGGGAGCATTGATCCCTCGCAGGAGGAAGGGCCTTGGAGGGCACGCTGGCGGGTACACGGGGAGCATTGATCCCACGCAGGAGGAAGGGCCTTGGAGGGCACGCTGGCGGGTACACGGGGAGATAATACAGATTGGGGCTTGGCGCACAGCACACGGGGAGCACTGGTCTGACACAGGAGGAAGGGCCCTGGAGGGCACGCTAGCAGGTACACGGGAAGCACTGATCCCACACAGGAGGAAGGGCCTTGGAGGGCACGCGGGCAGGTACACGGGGAGCACTGGTCCCACAGAGGTGAAAGGGCCTTGGCGGGCACGCTGGCAGGTACACTGGGAGCACTGGTCCGACACAGGAGGAAGGGCCTTGGAGGGCACGCTGGCAGGTACACGGGGTGCACTGGTCCGACACAGGAGGAAGGGCCTTGGAGGGCACGCTGCCAGGTACACAGGGAGCACTGGTCCGACACAGGAGGAAGGGCCTTGGAGGGCACGCTGGCAGGTACACGGGGAGCACTGGTCTGACACAGGAGGAAGGGCCTTGGAGGGCATGCTGGCAGGTACACGGGGAGCACTGGTCTGACACAGGAGGAAGGGCCTTGGAGGGCATGCTGGCAGGTACACGGGGAGCACTAGTCTGACACAGGAGGAAGGGCACTGGAGAGCACGCTGGCAGGTACACGGGGAGCACTGGTCTGACACAGGAGGACGGGCCTTGGAGGGCACGCGGGCAGGTACACGGGGAGCACTAGTCTGACACAGGAGGAAGGGCACTGGAGAGCACGCTGGCAGGTACACGGGGAGCACTGGTCTGACACAGGAGGACGGGCCTTGGAGGGCACGCTGGCAGGTACACGGGGAGCACTAGTCTGACACAGGAGGAAGGGCACTGGAGAGCACGCTGGCAGGTACACGGGGAGCACTGGTCTGGCACAGGAGGAAGGGCCTTGGGAGGTGAACTAGAAACTCTTCAATCTTAAAACAACGCATGCGAAAGGTTCCCTCCTCCCATTGAGTCGTTCTTGTATTTGAGCGATTCCTGGCTTTTACTTTGCTGTGTTTGTGGCTGGAGTGAATACCATGACTCTGGTCTGGTAGGTTTAGTGCCTTAAAGTGGCAGTTCCGTGCTCTATAAAACGCGGTGTCACCCCTGTGTCCCTTGTCAGTATTATATGGCTGTAGCTCACCAGCTGAAGTATTTGACCCGTTCTGTTTTGCAGGGACATGTGGCATTCTATTGAGGAAGGTGAATGGAACTGCCATTGTGCAGCTACCGTCTAAACGACAGGTCCAGGTAAGAGAGGAGACTGGCAGGCATTGGAGACTGGCTCGTGCTATCCTCATTTAATTGAAGATACGTCTTTATTCCATATGCCAAGTATTGTCGGACAGAATGCTGGGGCAATCAGCCCTCACTATGCATCCCTTGTGAATTCTGTCTCAAACATCTGTGTTTACTCTGCACATTAGTGGGTCACCCCATCAATGACACATTTCATCTTATCCTCTGCAGGTTCTGGAGACTTGCATGGCCACCGTTGGAAGGGTCTCTAACATTGACCACAATAAGCGAATTATTGGAAAGGCAGGAAGGAACCGGTGGCTGGGAAAGCGCCCATCAAGCGGACTATGGCAAAGAAAAGGCGGATGGGCAGGACGCAAGATCAGGCCATTGCCGCCAATGAAGAGTTATGTCAACTTGCCCTCAGTCTCAGCCAAAGCCTGAGGGCTCACTCGGCTCCTGTCTGTACATTCTGCCGTCTGTCTGTCACATCAGCCTTTAAACTTGGCTTCTCCGTGTCCACCTCATTTACCAGAATGCATGATGCTTTCATCCGCTACCTTCAAAATAACGACTCTCCAAAGTTCACCCGTGCGTCCCAGAGTGCAGCATTTACGAGCTAACACGCACTGTTGGTTTTGTATGAAAGGTCTCTCTTCACTGCTTTCAGCGGAGCGTCCTCCGTGTCACTCGTTTATCCGTGGTGGCCTCTTAGGTGGACAAAAACAAACTGTGGTACTCCAACTCACTGTGGATGAGACGTGGGATCAGCTGCTAGCGCTTGATTTCCATGTGATGTCTGGATAAGATCACAGCCCTGTGTGTGGAATGTTCCCTAACATCCCAGGGGACTCTGCTGTAGCCCCCTATGAAGGCAGTACTTGGACTGTCCTTTTCCACACCCTTGAACTTTTCTGGAAGTTCATCTACTGGAGGCTTTAAATGAACAATCCTGGCACAGCCTGGTGTATTCCCGCTCTTGAAAGTCTTTGTATCAATTTGTGGCTCTAACCCATGACCTGGTATCAGTGGGATGTCAGGAGCGATGACCGAAGGATCTTCTCTGGACTTTCAGACCATCTACCTGCCGGCGTGGCTAAAAATATGAAAGAAAATATTCTGTGTGATGAGTGGGAGTCAATAAACACATCCTGTGATGATCTATATATTGCACACAATCAGAATTTATTTTCTAGGTGATTCACCTCAAATTTATACTCATGCACTGCCTTTAGATTGTGTCATTATACTAAGATTCCTTCAACTCATTGACGATAACTGTTCAATCTGGTTTAGAGGTTACATTTCGACTAATATGCTTTCGTACTGGAGTGCACACCCTCGACATACGGAGTCGATGGGGTATGTAGGTGGTTCAGTGGATGTTTCATATAGGCCTTGACTGGAACAATGGCAGCTGAATAATAAATATGTTCTTCATTCAGAACAAATGTGTTATGTTATGTTAAAAATCATTTCTAAAGCGCACGTTCACCAAACGGTTTCTTGGCGCTGTGGGCAGGAACGGTCGTCGCACCAGACAGTGGGTGAGTATCAGTTGTAGACATGGGAAAAGAACCAAGTTTTAAGTGACTTCCTAAATTGAGTGTAGGATTCTACCATGCATAAGTGGGGAGGGAGGGTGTTCCAAAATTGGGGCGCCAGGACTGTGTATCTGAGGCCACCGTGTTTCTTCCATTTGAAGGAGTGGGAGACCAGCAAGTTCTTTTTGGTGGAACGTAGATCACGATAGGGAAGATACCGCTGAGTGTTTAAAGCGATAAAAGCAGGGCCGCGTCCTGACAGGGCCTTATGTATAGTGCAGCCCAGCTTGAACAGGCAGCGTTGAGGAATAGGGAGCCAGTTGAGGCTTTTTAGCAGTGGCTTCACATGGGAGTGCTTAGGCTGTCCCAGAATGAGTCTAGCTGCTTGATTCTGGACCCGTTGTAAGCGATGTGCCTGGTACGCAGGAATGCCTACGTACAAGGAATTGGCGTAATCAATACGCGAGATGACCAGGGCGAGAACCACTTGGGTCAAGGCTTCGGTGGAAAGGAATCTGCTGATTTTCCGGATTCTGCGCAGATGGAAAAAGCATGCTGAGACCACCGAGCTAACTTGGACCTTCATGGCTGATCATAATTCCCAGACTCTTTAATGACGAGGCCGGAGCTGGGGAGCTCCCCAGAGATGAGGGCCAGAAGCTGGAATTCCACGGGTTGGCTGCTCCGCCGGTGAGAATCAACTCTGTTTTATCTGGATTTAGTTTAAGTTGGTTAGCATTCATCCAGTTGCTATTGAAGTTCATTATAGATTGAAAGTTGGTGATGGATGAAGTTGATGGATCGATGTTAAAGATCAGCTGTAGGTCATCAGCGTAATTAAACACCACAACCTTTCTCTTACGCAAGGCAAGGATCAGGGGGAGGATGTACAGGTTGAAAAGAAGGGGTGACAGAGAGGATCCCTGAGGGACCCCGCAGGTCAGTTTTAATTGTTCTGTCTTGAAGTTGGCGAGGCGGACGGATTGGGAGCGGTTACTAAGGAAAGAGGTGATCCATTTCAGTGGTAAACCCTGTAGCCCAGCGCTGCCGACACGGTCGCCCAAAAGCTGATGGTCGACCGTGTCGAAAGCGGCCGACAGGTCAAGGATCACCAGGGCCTGGGTGGTACCCTGGTCTGCTCCCTTTCTTAATTTGTCCAAAACTGCCAGGACAACATTTTCCGTGGAATGTTCTGGTCTGAAGCCAGCTTGATGAAGGTCCAAGTAGGGGGTCCGTTCTACAAAGGAGCCGAGGTTGTAGGTGAAATTGGCTTCCATGACCTTGCTCAAATAGGGTAGCAAAGAAATGGGGCGGCAGTTGCCAGGTACCTGCGGGTCTAAGCTAGGTTTCTTAAGGATAGGAACAACCTCAGCCATCTTGAATAGGTCCGGAACAATCCCTTGGGCGAGAGAGTTGTTGATGAGCGATAGGGGAGGATCTGGGCGGCGTAAGACCACTTCCTGAAGGATGTAGGAGGACAGCTGTCCAGAGGGGAGTCAAAGCCAACTTTCTTAAGGAGGCCAAAGAAGGTGTCTTTAGTGACAGGAGGAAAGTGCTCCAAGGAGGCGATGTTTCAGTCACAGCATAAATAAGGCAGGGGGTCTGTAGGTTTAGAGATGCTTGCCTTAATAGTAGCTATTTTTCAATAAAAAAAATTGAGTGAGTCGCACATAGATTGAGAGGGAGTGGGTTTCGCAATGGCTCTATCAAGTTTAGAGAGTTTGTCCACTATCGAGAAGATTTCCTTGGCTTTATTGGCTGAATTTAATATTTTGGACGAGAAGTATTCAGCCTTGGCCTGAAGGATCGAAGTTTTACAGTCTTTGAATAGAGACGTAAAGACGGCCCTAAGATTAGGGCAATAATTGTGTCGCCATTTACGTTCTGCTTGCCTAAGAATTAATTTCTTTGCCTTCAACTCTGTTGAGATCCAGCGTTGTGCATCATGGGGTCTCTTTATTTTAACTTTCCTCAAGGGTGCTAAATTATCTCTAGCCCCATCCAGCCAAGTATTGATTTTTTCCGCTTGAGTGTGAGGGGACTCCTCCCAGGCAACAGGGGCCGAGGTAGTTAACAAAGAGCAGGGGTCTTCCATGTCCACCTTGCTCCAAGTTCTGACTAAGAAGTTGCCTGGAGGGGAAATGGTGTCAGAGCGGACAGAGGGGATGGCAAAGGTAACCAGGTGGTGGTCCGACCAAGTGCAAGGAGACACTTGTAGGTGGGAAATATCCAAGTTGGCGGTCCAGACCTGGTCAAGGGTATGCCCTCTGATATGGGTGGCGACTTTTATATGTTGAATACAATTCAATCCCATTAAAAGTTCTGAAAATTCGAGAGAGCACGGGCTTTCATGTACATCGTTGGGCCAGTAGTTGATATCCCCAACAATTAAGACACGAGAATTATTGACCACCAGCTCGGCTATCCTGTCGGCTACCAGCTGGGGAAATGAGGGCATTTGGTACGGGGGTCTATAGAGTAGCACACAAATAAATGAGAGGTCCCCCTGAGATTCAAATTTAAGTGAAAGGCTATCGACTAAGGGGATGCCTAAGGAGACCAAGGAGGTAAATTTGTGTTTCTGATTGATTGTGGCTGCCACCCCTCCTGCTGCCTTCCCTGTAGGTCGATCAGCCTGAAGGATGAGGTAGTTGTCGGGAAGTGCCGCAAGGATGTCAGGGCCCGATTCCTCTGTCAGCCATGTCTCAGAGAGAAGGAGGATATCTGGCTTAACAGTGTCCAGCAGGTGAAATATCTCATACTGGTGTTTCACCATAGAGCCCGTCTTTAGGTAACATACCAGCAGTCCTTTTTCCACCTGATGTGTAGGGCAAGGTGGAACTGTTACGCATTTGTTGTTTAAGGGAGGCTTAGGGTCATAGTTTCCAGAGACAGAGTAGGAGGGGGAGTCCTCTGCGAGTAAATCCCAAGAGAGTTTATTCTATCCTTGGTACAAGGGCTAATGTCTGCAGCTCCTTGCCATTGTTTAAGTTCTAGTGATGAGTATGTTAAACGGGCATAGGGTATGGCCCCTGGCCCCGGCCGGGCGTGGACGGGCTTGCCTTTGGCGCGCCCGCTGCGCGTGGCAGAGAAAGCATTAGTTTAAGTAGTGTTGCAAAAGCTCCGCCCTCTCCGGTCTCCAACCCGAAAGAGGGGAAGTTTGTTAATATCGTGGCTGGTACTCCCTCCACTTCAACAAAGCATGTGTCTTTGATATTTGGGAAAACGAGTAAGATGCATGGGGGTGAATGTTGCATGTATGTTCACCTGACAAGGCGTGTTGGCTTAATACTTTATTAAAGCCTCAAGTTTCATAAAGTCTGATATGGAGGTTATGGTTCCCGTTTGTAATTCCTTAGGTACATGCTTGAATGTGGCGAGTGTGTCTGCTAAAGACATTCGGTATGAGGTCTGTCAGCCAGAAATGAAGAACTTACCTTGTAACAATAAACATATTTCATCATCACACTGGGATGTGAACCTGCCCTGTTAGACAGTTACCCAACCAGTCTTCTCATCTCCACAAACGGGGTCATTCGAAGGAGTTTCCAAGACTTGGGCCCTAATTCTTCTTATTCTGTTGACAGCTGAGAGTTGGATTGATTTGGTCTAAAATCAGACACTATCCAGTGAAGTTCCCTTACCATGGGGGTCTGCCCCCTTTTTATTCCATACAAAGAGTCTCTAGGTTCATTTGAGGGCGCCAGTGAGATCTTCAGATGGGAACTGTGGCTTTCATTTGGTGATGCAGCTGGAGAAAGGGGGATGTCATGTAGATATGCCTTGCCTTCACACTGTTAAGTTAGCATGAGCTTATTAGGAGTTTAAACGCCATTTTACCTTTCTGCTGCTTCTGCACACGGCACATATTGTTATTAGAGCTTTGAGCCTAGTATGATGTTTTGCTTCACCAGAGAATAATATGTTTTGCTATTGTATCAGCTTTGCTTGGTAAGCTTTGTCTGTACAGTGAGTGCCGAGGCCTTCAAGGCTATTTCAACACAGTGGTTGTTGTGAGGTCTGATCTTCGCACGTTCTAGACATAACATACATGCAGCTGCGGCCAACTTTGGCTTTAGGTGCGTTTTATATTGCACTGCACAGACCATACACACACACACACTTGATGATGCTTCGCATGCAGAGATCTGGTGGAAGATGATGTGATCCCTAACCACTAGGATCTTGAGGTATGGGGCCGCTCTGCTAAAACCCGAAAGAGACCTTCTTAGATATAATATAATATAATATACTAGCAAGGGAAGGTAAGATTTAGGTGCTATTTAGCCTTCTTCCCTCTAGCATTTTAACATGCGTTCTCCCTTTGTATTCTATGGACTAGTAACTATGCTGATTACTCTGTTTCTTATAATATGTTTGCTTGTATTAGCTAAGATACTGCGCTTGAGAACACTGCATTAGAAAATAAACATTTTAAATGTGCACATGTCCTCATTTACTCCTCGTTCTGGATTGATATAGTTGTATAACAAAAGAGTGTTCATGTGTTCCACGTTACCTGAGGTGTTCTAAGTCCATGTTCTGGGTTGTCTTAGCATTGGGAGTTTGTAAGAACCAATGAGACACTGATTGCTAGTCTGGTAGGGGATTTTGGGTACTAAGGTGAGTTTTGGCACACCCGAATTCACTGAGGTTCAAAGTCTCTATGCACAGTTCTGTGTAGGAGCAGAATCCCTGCGACATGGCGCCCAACTGTTGGTGGTCTTATTACATGACACTTGAGTAGTGCTATATGCAGTCCTTAACCCCTTCGCTATTGTTTCCGGTTAACAGTGGTGTCGGACAAACTACCTATACTTACAGAGGTATTTTCAAGCTTGATTCTTTACAACGGTTTCCTTGAATTGCTACCCAGTTGTGCTACGTGGTTTTCTTTGTACCTCTTCCTTTCTGTGTCACTATGGCTGCGGTGGACATTCCGCAGCATAGTCTCATTGCGGTGCGCAATCATTTGCAGACTTATAATGTCCCCGTGGATGGCATGGCTGTGATCATGGTTGTGAGTGCGAAAGTAGCTTACCCATAGGAAATATTTTACACGTGGGTGACCTTCCCGGCTGTGAACGCAAATACCGCTTTGTTCCACACGTACACTACCACTACTGTGCCGCAGGAGTATGCTCCATATAGGGCTCAGGAAGTTCCGATTGATGCTTGGCAGCACCGAGTTTGGTTTAATGGTGCCCTACCCCACTGTTTAACCGCTCCGAGGTTAGATCCCTTGTCCATTCCAGGCGCGACTTGGCCTGTTTTGGCTGGATTTACACCTCATCCTCAGCACGGGGCGTGTACCGTTGCTGAGTTAAGACGACTACATGTAGTCGCAATTAGCGTGATTAGGTAGTTAGTGCAATACATTACCCGTAATCTCCCGGGCGGGGCCCCAGGTGGAATGAAGCTTAGTCCTGTAATGGTCAACGCTGTGATGGGCAAGCGCCCCCAGGATAAGGATGATTTTCCTTTCTGGCTTGCCGAAAAGTTTGACCAGCTGGAAGCGGTATTTCCTAACACGACTCCTGGTGAAAAACACATGATTCTGACAATTAGCATGCCAGAAGCCTTGACCCCAGAAATTGGTGACTGTGAGTCGTGGGGGAAAACCTTTGCGGCAGTATATGCGAGGTGCTATGGCACTCCATCTAGGACTGTCCTTCCGACGGTCATTAAACGTGTTCAGGATGAGCATGGACCTGAGGCAGCTGTTGAATTGGGTATGCGCCTGGGTGGCACCTTTGATGTAGATTCTGATCTCATACTTGCGAATGTCAAGTCAAGTCAAGTCATAATTTATATAGCGCACTACATACCCAGTGGGTCTCAAGGCGCTTGAGGAAGGGGGGGGGGGAGTTTACTTATCGAATATCCAGGTTTTAAGCTGTTTTCGGAAGGCTGTGTGGTTTTGAGTGAGGCGGAGGTGGATGGGAAGGGAATTCCAGGTTTTGGCCGCTAAATAGGAGAAGGATCTTCCCCCCATGGTGGCTTTGTGGATGCGCGGGACGGGGGCGAGGGCTTGGTTGGACGAACGCAGCTGGCGGGTGGGGGAGTAAAAGGAAAGGCGCGAGTTGAGACAATCCGGTCCAAGTTCGTAGAGGGCTTTGTGTGCGTGGGTGAGGAGACGGAACGTTATCCTTTTGTTGACGGGAAGCCAGTGCAGGTCTTTCAGGTGGCCGGAAATGTGGTCTGTGCGGGGGATGTCTAGTATGAGTCTGGCTGAAGCATTTTGGATGCGTTGGAGTTTTTTCTGCAGTTTTGCGGTGGTACCGGCGTAAAGGGTGTTTCCGTAGTCCAGTCGGCTTGTGATCAGTGCGTGGGTGACCGTTTTTCTTGTTTCGAAGGGGATCCAGCGAAAAGTCTTTTTGAGCATGCGTAGGATGTTGAAGCATGATGATGAGACGGCGTTGACTTGTCTGGTCATCGAGAGTGAGGAGTCCAGGATGATGCCCAGGTTCCTAGCGTGGTCCGTCGGTATGGGGGCTTTTCCTAGGGCCATTGGCCACCAAGAGTCGTCCCAGGCGGAAGGGGATGCACCTAAGATGAGGACTTCCGTTTTGTCCGAGTTAAGTTTCAGACGGCTATGCTTCATCCACTCGGCTACTTCTTTCATCCCTTCATGTAGGTTGGTTTTGGCGGTGATTGGGTCTTTGGTGAGTGAGAGGATCTGCTGAGTGTCATCAGCGTAGGAGATGATGTTGAGGTTGTGTTGACGTGCGATGGTTGCGTGTGGGCTCATGTAGACGTTGAAGAGGGTGGGGCTGAGTGATGACCCTTGCGGGACGCCGCAGTTGACTTCGGAGGCCTCTGATGTAAAAGGGGGGAGGCGGACTCTCTGAGTCCTTCCAGCGAGGAACGAGATGATCCAATCCAATGCTTTTCCTTGAATTCCGATGTTTCTGAGGCGTTGTATCAGGGTGCTATGGCAGACTGTGTCGAAGGCTGCGGAGAGGTCAAGGAGGATGAGGGCGACTGTGTCTCGGTTGTCCAGTAGTGTTCGAATGTCGTCTGTTGCTGCGATGAGGGCGGTCTCGGTGCTGTGTTTGGCTCGGAAGCCAGACTGTGAGGAGTCGAGTGATTTGTTGGTTTCGAGGAAGGCGGCGAGCTGATTGTTGATGGCTTTCTCAATGACTTTGGCAGGGAATGAGAGGAGCGAGATGGGGCGGTAGTTTTTAAGTTCGGTGGGGTCAGCTGTGGGTTTTTTCAGAAGGGCGCTGAGTTCGGCGTGTTTCCAGCTTTCTGAGATTTGTGGCGGATTTGAGGGAGCAGTTGATGACGTCACGGAGATGGGGTGCGATAATGGAGTTTGCTTTGTTGAAGATGTGATGGGGGCATGGGTCAGTAGGGGATCCTGAGTGGATGGAGTTCATCAGGCGAATGGTGTCTTCTGTGGTGATTGGGTTCCAGTTGACAAGGTTATTCGGAGGAGGTGCATGTTCGGAGGTGAGTGGGGTGGACTGGTTTACGGGTTGGTTGTCAAAGCTGTTATGAATGTCGGCGATTTTGTCATGGAAGAATGAGGCGAGGGAGTCGCAGAGGAGTTGAGAGGGGGTGATGTCGTTTGAGTTGGCGGTGGGGTTGGAGAATTCTTTGATGATGTTGAAAAGTTCCTTGCTGTTGCGAGCTTTGTTGTCTAGTCGATCTTTGAGTGCTGATTTCTTGGCTATCCGGATTAGTTGGTGCTGTTTGCGGGTGGCGTTTTTGAAGGCGGCTTGGGTGGTAGTGTTTAGGTCTTTTTTCCAGGTTTTCTCGAGGGAGCGACAGAGCTTCTTGGATTTCTTAAGGTCATCGTTGAACCAGGGGGCGTTTTTGCTTCCTTGCTTGATTTGATGTTTTTTCAAGGGTGCTAGTTTGTCGGCGGTTTGGGTTAGCCATTGTGTGAAGTTGACGGCGGTTTGGTTAGGGTTTGTTGAATAGGCAGGTGGTTTTTGAAGAAGCGAAGTGGAGATCTGGTCGATGGTGATTTTGTTCCAATTTCTTCGCAGAGTTGGTTGAGGGTGGTTGTGGATCGTGGTCTTGTTGTAAATGAAGTGGATGCAACTGTGGTCCGTCCAGTGGAGGGGTGTGGTGTGAGTGAAGGAGATATTCTTGCTGGAAGTGAAGATAGGGTCGAGTGTGTGTCCTGCATAGTGTGTGGGGGTGTTGACAAGTTGTTTGAGTCCGAGATTGGCGAGATTGTCCAGAAGGGTGGTAGTGTTACTGTCGTTGCTCTTTTCCAGATGGAAATTGAGGTCTCTCAGTAGAATGTAATCTTCCGAGGGGAGGGCGTGTGGGGTGATGAAGTCAGTGATGTCCTCGCTGAATTTTGTACGGGGTCCTGGTGGCCTGTAGAGGAGGGTGCCTCTGAGTGTGGTCTTGGGGTCGGTGTGGATCTGGAAGTGAAGGTGTTCGGCGATAGCTAGTTTGTCTTCTGAGCTGGTTGAGACGCGGATGGTGTTCGTGTGGACGATGGCGATGCCTCCTCCTGTTTGGAGGGTGCGGTCCTTACGGATGATCTTGTAGCCGTCTGGGATGGCTATGGTGATGTCTGGAGCTGAAGAGGCATTCATCCAGGTTTCTGTTAGGAAGGCGATGTCCGGAGAAGTGGTGTTGAGTAGATTCCAAAGGTCGATGGCGTGTTTGTGAACCGAGCGGGTGTTGAGGAGGATGCATTTAAGGTGGTTGGTGTTGGATCTCTGTTTGGTGTTTGTGGGTTTGGTGTGTGTCTTGATGCAGGAGAAATTGCAGGAGTGGCAGGTGAAGGGTCCATGGGTGTGTCCTGGAGCTGCTTGAGCGCAGTTAGGGGGTCGGCCGGGGTTCAGTGCAAGAAGGGTGTAGGCGTCGTAAGTAATGCGGGAGGGGTGGGTGATGCGGGGGACTGGCGCTGGGCGCGGTCCAGGCGCGGACGGGCGTAGGCGGGCTTACCTTTGGGGCAGCCGCAGCGCGTGGACGCTGCGCGTTGGCACATCTGTCTGAAATGGGTAGTGGAGGGGGCGGAGCGTGGGAGGGGCAGCTGGGAGGCGGGAGCGAGGTGGAGGGAGGGCTCGGGTCAACAAACAAGATGGCAGCAACAACAACAAACGCTGCAAGGCAGGGCGAGAATGGGGTCCAGGCAGTGGGAGCAATGGGGGGCTATGAGGGCCAGATATAGATAAAGATACTGCTGCAGTGGAAGCGGATTCAAGCGCTATGCTAAAGTCAATACAGTACAAAGGTAATGCCCAGCCAAATACACACAGACACAGCGCTATGAAAATAAATACACAATTATGCACAGCCAGAGATAATGCCCAGAGATGCGTGCTATGGAAATAAATATGCAAATATGCACAGCCAGAGATAATGCCCAGAGGTGCGCGCTATGAAAATAAATACACAATTATGCACAGCTAGAGATAATGCCCAGAGGTGCGCTCTAGCGGTTCGAATTGCAAAAGCACAGCTAAGCGCTACGATACCAGAAGTATCAGGTGAGGAGGATGCGAGGGGAGCGACCACTCGTGTGGAAGGCAAGATGGTCACGGGAGATGCGGTGAACTTTCAGGTGTCCAATGCTTTGCAGGCGGTTCCCGATGCCGATAAACCCCGACAGTTACCAAGAATTATTGTGGCGGCTTATAAGACCGTGGGCCACAATAGTGTGGGACTCAAGCCTTTCTCAACAAAGGAGAAAAAGCAACCCCAAGGGCCGAAGTCAGAGACTGACGAACAGCCCAAGACCAAAAAACAAAATTGGCCGAAAAAACAAAAACAGGGTAAACAGCAACAACAGAAACAGGAGTCTCGTCCTGCATCTCCATTGCCTGCACCCACAGAACGTATTTATGAATTGCGCGATTGCGCGGCGATAAAATCACCTGATCGTTTTCAGGTTTCTGATCAATGTTCTCCTCGCTCTTTTCAGGAATCATCGGCCTCATCTACCGGTGGTGGAGGTGGCGGTAGAGGTCGGGGTGGCCAGCAAGGACGCGAACAGCCCCGCCCGAAGGACGGTAAAGGCAAGCAGGACGATTCTACACCGAAGAGACCCCAGTTTCAGAAAAAGAAAGTCGCCGCTTTAACAGCGAGATATGCCACAGATAGTGAGAACGCAGCTTCGGCATCAGACATGGTCTCTGACCTTGGTGGACAGCGCGGCGGAGATTACCATAGTGCGAGAGGTGGTCCGCTACTGAAGTTGACAGCGACTGACCGTTATGTTGTTCTGGAGACAGCTGACACTAGAGTAGCTCCCCCTGATAGACTATATGAAATAGTCCTTTTAGTTGAAGGTGACATACAACGTACTATAAAAGGGGTATTTTGGGAAAATCTTACAACTACCTATGACATTTTGTTAGCGGAGGCTGACTGGCCCCCACCTTTTGTGCTCGGAGCTCCGAGAGGGGAGGAGGTAATCCTCCCTAGTTTCGCGCACACTGTCTCGAAGGAGCATGCGCTGAATTTTGCAGAAAAGTGGGCTAAAGCCCTTGCGCCGGCTCTGTACCGTACACACTGTGGTTGGCATACATTTTCCCCACACCACGAAATTCCTTTGCGGTCTATGCCACAGCCTCAACCTCAATATCCCATTAGACGCGAAGCGAAGGCTTCCGTCGCGGAAATACTTGAACAATTGGAATATCAAGGAGTGATTGAAACATGTGTGTCACCGATGAATAACCCTCTTTTTACTGTGATAAAACAAACAGGACAACCCGACCAAGGTTTAGCACTACCAACATAGTAGTATAAAGAATATTAATGTGGTGCTGCACACTTCCAGTGCCTGTTGTCCCAAGACACGGTTCCTGATCAGACAAACTTTTAACAAATGACAGGAAGGCGCACTCAATAGAATATTTCAAAAACGATGTTTAAGTCCAAAAAGTTATCTTCTTTATTGTGGTAATTATACCAAGTGACACAAACAGCCAACGCGTTTCGTTCCAATGGGGGAACTTCGTCAGGGCGTGAACTTTAAAGTATGAGTTCTTTCATAAAACGTTGTCAGAGAAGTATCGAGAAACACAGGGAAGCAACATCAAGGATGGGCCATGTGGATGTACTTGCCCCGGATTGAATTCGCTTAATCGAGGAGTAGTTGAATCGTAAGAAGATATGTTTTCTTGCCCCTTAAATAAATAGTAAATTTTGAATGCGCTGAGAGGGTAAGTATCAAAATAATGTCAGGTTCAGTTCCTGCGCGCTCGAGAAGTTCAAGTGGCTTAATGGATCGTAAGCAATATGTAGGGGCCCGGTGGACGATTAGTTCCCCTCTTTGGTAGCAGTGCGGGCTCCATAAAAGACGCGCAGGATTCCTGCATGCTAACAGGAAAAGAACAGGACCTGTTCTTTTCCTGTTAGCATGCAGGAATCCATGCGTTTCTCGATACTTCGACAACGTTTTATGAAAGAACTCATACTTTAAAGTTCACGCCCTGACGAAGTTCCGCCATTGGAACGAAACGCGTAATGAAGTACCGGGTTATTTAGAACCCAGCGGTGCCAGGGGATACACCCGAAGACTTCGGATTCTCCTGTCTCAGACTACAGAAACACAGAAACTTCTTGGTAACGTCAAAGATCAAATTTATTGGCTGCAGCCAGTAACCAGTATCCTAGAAGTACAACACAGTGTATGTTCTCAGGAGACTGCTCAATTTTACAAAGCTAGTCATTCCTTTTTATACCAAATATTATGCTTCAGGCAAACATTCCTTATTTTACAGTTGGCCATTTCACATGTTTTCACGACAAAAACGCAGAATCATGATTGATGACAAGCCCATAATTCAGTTTGTGCAGCCCACAATCAATTTTTTAGTCAAACCCAACATTCTTCATCAGACAGGTTGATCGAACCCACCATGAAAACGGGCACATCCCCATCGTAAACGGACCATAAAGAAAGTAGCAGAGACAGGTGTGAGCAAGATCAGACATAGCTGTGCGTAATAAAAGGTTTGATGGTGTCTTGTGTCTTGATCAGCAATCTTGATCAGCTACTGGGAAAGGAACTGGCTTAACAAGTTTGGCTTCAGGCACGAGGGTCGCCTGCTCAGGTCATTCAGAAGTCAGCTAAGGTGTACGTGTGCATGAAGACTCGTTCGGCCACTGTCATCGTGTGAGGGCAACCACAAGGTGGCTGCCGTACACAAAATGGAACCCGAGGGTTCAGAACGGAAACTCTGATTTCACGGTGATCTCGTCACTCGAATATGACGAAAATACTTGTACACCTTACACTCGCCATTTTCGGTCTGATGTTATGGTACGACGACTTTTATGAAACGGGTTCAGAATTTCAGGACCTCAGACCCTCCTTTTGCCCTTACATAGGCAATAAACTAAACCCATGTTAGTCTGAGTCCAGGTCTATACTCATCAGGTCAACGAGATGTTGCTGTAGCATCATCCTATTACTTAGCACGTCTCTTGATACAGGTTTCCTTACACCTTATGTAGCACAGAGGCCACATATAGCAGGAGCACACTGTACGCACAGACAGAACAGGAAAAGAATGGCTAAGACCATCCCAATGACCATCAGAATCCTCCATCCCCACGTGGATAACAGTTCCCAGAACCATCCCATCAACGACCAATCTCCTTTATCCACATGTATAGATTCGGAGATCTTATGCAGTCTGGAAATGGCCTGGTACACTGTCGGAGCATTATCTGGAATGAAAACACAGCAACTTGATTGGATCACTTTACATACCCCACCTCGATCTGCAAGTATGACATCTAACGCAACTCTGTTCTGAAGAGTCATACTGGAGCTCAGCAGTCAAGTTACTAAGGGCACCGGCAGTTTCAACTAAATAGGTACCCTTAGCTGCTAAGTCTGAGACGCAAAAACATACGTCTCAGTGCAGATACTCTTCCCTAACTGAGCTCTTGGATTCTTGCCATTACCTTGCAGTCATAGATGACCCTGATGGGGTACAATCCAAATCGGAGAGGACCTTTTTGCTCGCTGGTTCTCGCTCAGACTCGCTCCATATCCAGTCACGTTCCATCCAATATACGCTAGTGTCTCATCTCTCGGGAGAGCCTCATAGGCACGAGCTCCCTTTATCATGTCGACTATTCCCTTGACTAGAGCGCCATTCTTTGGGTTGTCTGTCACAGAACGTAGGGGGTGGACTTCACGAGCATAGATGAACATCGTTCGGTATGCCCACACAGAACCATTATAGCTGAATGGCAGGACTAGGTAAGGAATACCTTTATCAGTAGTATGAGGCATAAGACCACACACCCAACAGTTAGTCGTGTTCACTACTAATTGGTGTTGGTGCAGAAGCTGAACGAAGGAGTTATTGATGAACTCTAATCTTCTAACGGACTCATGTTCAGGTAGAGGGTGAAAAGAATGCGAGGAAACAGTAGAAGGAGGTATGGGCTGTGTAGTGGGTGCAAACGTCACTCGAAAAGAGAATAAAACATAACCCATTAAAAACATCATTACGCTAAGCAACATGAAAATGCATAATATCAGAAAACGTTTTCTAGTCATCACTGTACACAGTTTGGCTCTAAAATTCATCTCTTCGGCAGGTCTCTCCATCTCGAAAAACTCCATCCTTTAACCTTGCTGCTCGCGGAGGTAGGGTGTTCCGTGCTAAGGAATGCGCCTGTCAGTCCAGGGAACTCCTACGGACCAACCAGAACCGTCGACCTTGTGTCTTCGGCTTGCACTCCAAAGACTTTGACGCCGCGACCCTACAGCTGAACCCAGATGGCGGTTCGAAAAACAAAAATCGGTCAAAACAGTTTCTCAGATGGGAGAGCTGAACTTTTTAAAAAAAGTAAAAAGAATTTTTATTTGTCCATGATTCTTGGTCTCAAATTATAACGGCTTTTTCCAGGTAACGTCTGGTCTTGGAATAGGAGTTCAAGCTCGGTAGTGTCCAATCGAACTGACGGTGGCACAGCCTTTTGCAGAAGATCGTCGCTTTCACGCTTAGAACTTATCCCCATTAAACGTGCATCGCTGAAAGGCAGAAAACGAGGCACAGTCTCAGTTTCAGAATCTGCAATACCCTCCTGGACCCACCGGTCGTACGGCAGAGGCAAAGGGACCCTCTTGCAGTGTACGCCGTGGATCCAGTTCTTTTTTCCCTGCACTCGCACTGCAGATCTCGTGGACAAAAGTACCAAGTATGGGTCGATCCAGCGGGGCTGATCGTTCTTTGTCCGCTGAAAGTTTTTGATCAATACCCATGAGCCAGGATCGATGACATGTCCTGGATCTTCAGAAGCCTGAGGCAAAGTATCGTGAACCTGTTGCTGTAAAACACGCAATTTAGCCGTCAAATCATAAAAGTAATCAAGCAGTACAGGGTGTTCAATCTCGCTGAATTTCGTCGGCCTCGGCACTCCCCATATGTTGGCCGGGCGACCAAACACAATTTCCTAAGGCCTAAGTCCTACTCGGGAATGTACAGTCATCCTAGTTGACAAAAGTGCTAATGGCAAAGCATCAGGCCATTTAAGGCCAGAGCTTGCTTGTATCTTGGACAGTTTTAGTTTAAGAGTGCCATTATAGCACTCTACTAGTCCAGCTGATTGGGGGTGATTTGCAGCATGGAACTTCTGGCGGATTCCTAGCCCTTCACACACACTCTTCATCACTTGACCCACAAATTCACTCCCGTTATCTCTCCAAACCATTCTCGGCAAACCAAACCTAGGGAAGAACTCTTTGAGAAGGGCTTTCGCTGTGGACAAGGCAGTATTATCTTTTAGGGGATATGCTTCTACCCATCTCGAAAGGCACAAACAACAACGAGTACGTATTTCAAGTTGTTGCACCTCTCCATGTGGATGAAATCTAGCTGCAAAACCTCGAACGGATACGTTGGAGGCGCAAAATGACCAGCTGGAGTTGGGGTTCACTTACCAGGATTGTATTTCAGACAAACCATACAATTTTTAACCACATTCTCTGCACACTTGGGAATTCCAGCATTTTGCCATACTGGGGCCAACAACTTACAGATCCCTTTCACACTGATGTGAGCCATTCCATGCGCCATCGTAACCACTGCAAGCACGTACGCATCGGGTAACAACCATCGCTGATGCTCTGACAACTCAACCCAACAACCATTCGCATCCAATTTACCCGTACTCTCTCTCCACACACTCAATTCTTTCTCTGTAGCTTCAGCTTGAATAGACTTCACACTCTCTATCGTATCTTCACACATTCCAACGTCACCAATCCATCTTGCAGGGCTCGCAACATACATTCGACCCATCACATCTCTTGCTGTTTCTTTTGCAACTTAATCAGCAAACGCATTACCCCGACCAACATCATCAGTAACCTTCTTATGTGCACTGCATTTCACAATCGCGACTTGCAATGGCAAAGTAAGTGACTCAAGAAGCTCATTCACCAACTGACCATGCTGTATCTTGGTTCCATGTGAAGTCAGAAACCCACGCTCTTTCCACAATCGTCCAAAACTATTAGCCACACCAAACGCATACTGGCTGTCAGTATATATGGTCACTTTCATTCCTTTTGATAATACACACGCTCTCGTAAGTGCAATCAATTCTGCTGCTTGAGCTGAATTATGTGGGATACGTGCAGCTTCAACAATCGTATGCAAAGTCGTAACAGCATATGCCGCAGTCGTATCACCATTCGGAAGCTTGTAGCACGAACCATCCACCCATAAGGTACCATCGCACTTCACAAGAGGAGTGTCCCTAAGATCTACTCTCCCTTTCGTTTCTTCTTCTGTCCTGAGAAAGCAATCATGTTGTTCAGAAACATCTGTCTTTGTTACAATCGGCAACAACGTAGCTGGATTCAACGTGTTGCATCTTTTTATGTGCACATGACTCGCTAAAAGTGTCAACTCATAACCTGACAACCGAACACTAGTTAAGTGCTGTGTCTTGGTCCTGTTTAACAAGGTATCCACTGCATGTGGAACCATCACGATCAACGTATTGTTCATCACCAAACCAGCAGACTGCCGAATAGAAACAGCTGCTGCCGCTGTAGCTCTTAAACAACTCGGCAACGCTCTAGCTACCGGATCCAAAGTTGACGCGAAATACGCACATGGACGCTGCTTGTCCCCAAAAGATTGTGTCAACACTGACAACGCACACCCTTCTTTCTCATGGACATATAGTGTAAAGGGCTTACTGTAGTCGGGGGTACCCAGTACAGGAGCCGAACACAATGCATCGCGCAATTCCGAAAAACTTTTCTGACAATCATCAGACCATGGGAGAGGATTTGGTGTATCTTTACAAGTTAATGCCACCAAAGGTTTGGCCAGTAGGGAAAAATTCGGTATCCATTGTCTGCAATATGACGTGATACCCAAGAAAGCACGCACTTCTCTCTGTGTAACTGGCACACTCATTTTTGCAATTGCTTGAATTAGTTTTGGGGTCAATCTTCTTCCCTCCTTCGATAAGAGATGACCTAAGTAGGTCACTTCTTGTCGACAATACTGTAACTTCGAAAGAGACACTTTATGATGCAAATAAGACAAATGACGTAACAACGACAAGGTGGCTTCTTTACAAATCTCCTCAGTATCTGCAGCGATTAACAAATCGTCGACGTACTGAATAAGAGCAGCACCATCAGGTAAAACAATCGTATCAAGTTGTGTTTTCAACGCCTGACTATAGATTGACGGACTCTCACAAAAGCCTTTAGGAGCGCGCTTGAACTGGAAGCTTCGACCTCCTAAAGAGAAGCCGAAAATATCTCTACTCTCCTTGGCAATCGGGATGCTGAAGAAGGCATTCTTCAAATCAATCACCGAAAACCACGTGGCTGAAGCTGGAATCATGGTCAGTAAGGCAGTGATATCTGGAACAACATGAAATTGTGGCACAACGATTTTATTCACCTCTCTAAGATCGATCACAAACCTGTAAACGGGTGGCTGAGAAGAGTCAGTGCGTTTTAAGACAGGCAAAACAGGGCTATTGCAAACATTACCTCTTGTTTCTTCAATTACATCTTTCTCAATCAGGTCATGAATGATCGCTAGCAGCGCCCTTTCACCTTCACTAGAGATCCTATATTGGGGAATACGTGGCATTTTTACATTCGCTTTCAACGTCACAACATATGGCGGTATTTCCGAAAGACCCATGTCATTAGGACCAATAGCCCACAGAATATCAGGAAGAGAGGACAATTCTGCCGGAAGTTTATTCTTCGACAAATACATCGGGGAGACCACTTTCTTACCCAATGTGAGTTGTACTCCCGAAGGAGAACAATACAATGTCGCATACAGTCTTTTCAACAGATCCAATCCTAACAAGTTCTCACCACAACCTGTTGTCTGAATAAGGGGTGCTTCAAATTCACAAGGTCCAACAGAAGAGACATAGGACTAGAAATCGGGTTCCTAACCGGGGCGCCAGAAAAACCTACTGAAACATTCGTCTCGCCAGACAAAGGTGCGCCAGGGAGTTTAGAGTGCATAATAGAACTCTTCGTAGCACCAGTATCCAACAGAAAAGGCTCTGACACACCTGATGTAATCACCTCAACATAAGGTCCACTCTGATCTACTGGAACTGAAACAACTCCCTCTCTTTGTCTATGGCTGTCCTAGCAATCATTATCGTCCACATTCTCACCTTCGACGTAATAGTCGTCAGCATAGTATTGAGTCGTCCTACCAGCCGCATTCATCGTATTCTGTTGGGGAAAGGAACGCGCATTCTGGGGGAAACTTCCACGTCCCCTACCTCTAGGAGCTTGCTGAACACCTCGACCTCTCACACCAAAAACACAATTCGTGCGCTGTAACAAAACAGAGCAGCTACTCTTAAAATTACCCTCTTCTTTGCAATATGCACACTGATTAGGGCCTACAGGGAAACGCTGTTGAGGATACTCGAACCTTTGCGAGTTCCTCTGAAGCTGCTGAGGTGGCTGATAATCACGCTGGCTACTACGAGGCGGATACGCCTGCTGTAAAAGCACCTTCGTCTTCAACTCTTTAGTCTTCTTCTCTGCTCTTTCCTTCTCATCCTTATCTCTATTTTCATAATACTGTGCAGTAGCCAATATCTGTGCTGATGAGGAAACGGCCCAAGAACTCTCTGAATCCTTCAACTTCTTACACAACTCGGGAAGCAAGTTGTGCACGAACTTATCAACAAAGAACCGTTGGCCACCTTCGGTGCTCATGTCTTGACCACTATGGTCAATAAATGTCTCTTCAAACCTGGTAAAGAAGTCAGACACAGTTTCGTCCTTTTTCTGCTTGCACGCAGACAATTTATCCCAATTTACTCGCATAGCCGGCATTAAAGTCTTCATATAAGTAACAATCTTACCAGGGAGTTCTGCTACTAAAGGCTCAGGTTTAGAACCACCAACTTGTAGCGCATCTGCAGCAGCAATATTAACCCAAGTATCACCTAGCTCTTGCGCACGATCCGTATGACGAATCAAACCCCACAAAGGCTGTGGGACCACAT
Source organism: Lissotriton helveticus (assembly GCF_964261635.1). Classification (NCBI taxonomy): domain Eukaryota; kingdom Metazoa; phylum Chordata; class Amphibia; order Caudata; family Salamandridae; genus Lissotriton; species Lissotriton helveticus. Next base: position 9,235,996 of record NC_136067.1, on the reverse strand, counting down.
TTCCAAACAACATGTCTATATCAGCTAAATTCATAACACATGAGTCTGCAGTCTGTGATAATTCCTTATAATAACCTGCAGGATTTTTACGGGGGTCAGGTAAGGTCTGTTTAAGAGCCAAGACTTCAGCTCGTTTCCATGGAACATGTACCCAAACACGCTGAAAATGAGGCTGAACAGGTGGATTAGCGGTTAGATCCCCTTCTTTCCAAACTGGGGGAACTTCTCTCATTGGATATTGTTGCACCTTTCTCCTAACGGAAGGATCAGGCTCAAACAACGACTGAGAAGGGTCCTCTCTTCTAAACGACAACAATGTCGCAACCGCTTTCTCAACATTGGAACCCACTATAGTTCCCTTCGCAAACTCGGACTGTACACGGGACAACTCAGGCGGAGTCTGTCCCAAATCACCATCTTCCCATTCCTCACGAAGGAAAGTAGACATCTTATCAAAAACATATCTCTGCTTCGGTGCTTCCCATTGACGGAAGACATGCATGACAGAATCTACGTCATATCTTAAAGGGCGAGTAACCCTTTTATGCGCCATATGACCCAATACCTCCCGCTCTCTTGAATCAGGCAGTTGACTACGCAACTGTTTACGCTCTGAAACAGGGGTCATACTTAATGATAATGAATAGCAACCTCTAGTATAGAGGAAGCTGCCTGCGTGCACGGCTAAGGGGGAACCTCAATAGGTTTTGTCTGTTTCACAATCTCAAAGTTTTTTTTGAACAAAGTTCTCAGAAAAGCTTCATATTCAATGTTGTTTATTCACAACCATTGGTCATTATCTTTAAACTTAAATTTTCAATTTCTTTGTTGTGATACATCGCCGTGGGTATACATTTCCCAATGCATTTCGGGCGTTACTGTTGCCCTTCGTCAGGGGATTCCACTCTAAACAATAAAGAAAGTACATATTTTGTCTATAGCTACCAGTGGTATTATCTCACGTAAAACATTTAATATAAGATCATGCCATGCCTAATTGTAAATAGTGACAGAAATATACTAAAACATTCATGTGCTCATGCTATGTAATGCTTGTGTCCTGTGCCAAGGGACTGATCCTTTTCTATTGTGAGGGCTGATGTGCAGTGGCATACCGGAGTGCTCTGTGAATAATAAGTTTTGACCGAAACGACAAAAAGTGCCAGGCTGTGCAATTTGTCTTAACTGTGCTTAAAGAGGCTGATACACTTGCCAAGATTCATCGTGATAAAGTCGAGTTTGCGAGTGCTATTACAAATTATGAAACAAGCAAGTGTTATACGGTGCGTGACCCCGTGTCTAATTAGATAACAGTGCAGTATGGCGATCACTTACGGGGCGGTTCACTAAAGCGTCCTCCGCCTGCAAAAACAAATATACAACTCGTTGTAGGTTAACCGTGTGCATTTATGGCGCTATAAATAATAAGGGGGTCCGGTATGGTACTTACTGGGAAAGTAGATGCATAAGGTGTCTGTCGATCGGGTGGCGTGGTCGTTAGTGCGTGTAGTTGTGCCGGGACTTGAACGGTAGTATATAGCGATGATGAACTAAGAAAGTACCCGTAAGTGTGGGGGCCATCTTGGAATGGTGAAAGTGTGCTCATAAACATGCATTCGAGTCGATGCATGTGAAGAAAATCAGCTTGGCTTAAAGTATATACAGTAAATGCTCATATATAAATGAGTATCTAATACTGGTAAACTGCATCGTTCAACATAAATACATATATGTTAATGAAAAGGATAGACCGAATGTTCATTGAAGTTGCACAGTTTACAGATAGCACATAAATTCCATCCTGTCATTTAGTCCATGTGGCTGCATCGTAGCCATATATCGGATCTAGAAGTTTTCTCTTCTTAGTAATATGTTTTTGTTGTTGGGTGTGGATTTGATCACTTCCAATATTAAGAATCTTAGTTGAGCAACTGAATGACTGTTATTCATGAAGTGAACTGCCACATTTGACTTGACGTTCCTTGTTCGTATATTACTCTTGTGTTCCAAGATTCTTGTGCGGATTTTCCTCTCTGTATGTCCCACGTAGCATAAGCCACATGGGTATTTCAACATGTAGATCACGTTAGGTGTATTACATGTGGCGTTGACTTTCAGTTTGATCTTGGTGCCCTTCATGGGGTGTTGAGTACAGTTTCCTGGGATGATGTTATTACAATTGCTACAATTGTAGCACGGTTTTAAACCTTGGTATTTGTTGGCTGTGCCCGTTTCTGTGGGGTTGGTCAATAATTCTTTAAGGTTTCTACCTCGTGTATAAGCAAATGTGGGTTGTTGGTCAAAGATGCCTTGAAAGTCTGATTCCCCACTGAGAAGTGGCCAATGTTTGAGTATGATCTTGCGATATTTGTGACTTGCTGTGGAGTATTTAGATACGACTACTAGTCTGTTGTCGTTGGGCTTGTCTTTCACTTTCAATAGATCCGATCTGCTGATCGTTTGGCATCGTTCTCGAGAAGATTCTACAACCTCTCGGGGGTATCCTCTAGAGGTAAATCTGTCAATCATCTTGTTCATCTCCTGTTCACATTCATCCGAGTTAGAAACAATTCGTTTGACCCGCAGTAATTGGGAGAAAGGGAGGTTCTTTTTCAGACCAGGTCTGTGAAAACTGTTGTAATGCAACATTGAGTTGCGGTCTGTTGGCTTTCGGAACAATGTAGTGGATAGTTTGCCTTCTCGTAGTTGTATTTGTACGTCCAAAAAGTGGATGACATGAGGACTGATGTCCCAGGTGAACTGTATACGGTCATCTTTCTGATTCCATGTTAAAAGAAAAGATTTTAATGTGCCTTCCGTTACTGACCATAACAGGAAAATGTCATCAATAAATCTCAGATAGAGTTTGCCATGTGTTGACCAATTAGGATCTGTCAATATGTGTGTCTCCTCAAATGACTTCATGAATAGGTTGGCGTAGGCCGGGGCTGCACAATTGCCCATGGATGTACCACAGAGTTGTTTAAACCAATTGTCGTTGATGTTAAAATAACTGTGGTAAAGTGTGAAAACCAATAATTCCATAAGGAATGTTTGTAGATCTCCGTCTAGATTTGAATTCACCAATGCTTGTTCAGTTGCCTCTATCCCCAGGTCATGCGGGATTGAGGTGTATAGTGATCGAACGTCTACTGTACACAGTAGTATTTCTTGTGATCAATTGAGGTGTAACATGCATAAAGTTTTGTAAGAAAATCAGTGGTGTCTCTGATGTGAGATTGGGTTGCCAAAACAAAGGGTTGTAGATACCTGTCTAGGAATTTTCCAGTTGGTTCATGGATACTCCCTCTGGAGGAGACTATCGGTCGAAAAGGTGGCTTAGTCGGGTGTTTATGTATCTTGGGTGTCATAAATAGTACTGGTGCTTTAGGGTTGGTTTGAACAAGGAATCTTCGTGCTTTGTCGTTAATGGTACCATTTTCAAATGCCTGATTAATGATGTTGTTGAGTATAGTTGCGTACTCTGCTGTAGGATCACTTTCCAATGGACCGTACACATTTCGGACCACTGGATAGTCTTGTGCGTAAGCGGTTTAAGACCACGCTTGACATATCCAACGTTTTTTATGCCCACCATTTGGATGGTCTAAGTTCCCAATGGACCAGTTTTACGTGCGGCGGCGAACAAAAACAGTTCAAACGTTTACCAATGGGCTATAAGAATAGTCCAGGCGTATTTGCTGCCCGCATAGTTTCTCTCTTGGAGAGAGTAGACCCAGATGCGTGTTCGTATGTGGATGACATTTATCTCACAGACGACGAACTTTGGGAGCATCTGTGTCGCGTTGACCGTGTGATTTGTAGCTTTGCGGACTTTGGCTACAATTCAACTTTGCAAAGTCTTACATTGCGGAGTATACAGTGTTGTTCCTGGGCGACGAGCTCAACAATGAAGGGCGAAGATTGGCTCCTCACTTCTTGGAGAAATGCGCACAGCTGCGCGCTCCGACATCTCTGAAAAAATTACAGTCTTTGCTGGGATTTTTTAATTTCGGGCGAACATACATTCCTGAATATGCCCAGCGTATCAAGCCTTTGTATGCTTTGATACAACCTACTTTTACCAAATCATGTTGGCTGCCGGAACATTCAGCTATTCTGCAATCTTTGCAGGCTGATCTGCTAGAATCTAAATTCTTACCGACTCCTGATAACACGCCAACCTGGTGATAAGAATCATCCCTGGGGCGGGGGTTTCACTTACCTTACTTTTAACGAAGGAGACACAGTACCTATTGCGTACAAGTCACACTTGTACACTTCGGCTGCATTGCGATTTTCCACTGTGGAGAAAGTCTTAACAGCAGTGCAGATGGCGATTCTTAAGGAACGTGCTCTGTCACAGGGAAAACGCATGTTGGTTGTTACACCATTTCCTGCATTAGAGGCAGTGACGAAAGCCAGTGTACCAAATTCTAAAGCTTTGCACCCACCGTGGATACAATGGGCAGCATCATTGACATCTCCGGATGTCACTTTTATTTTTGATGCCTCCTTACAGTCGCAGGAGTATTTGCAGTATGAATTTGTTCATCCTGCACCTTTGGCCATGCGACCTTTGGAGGATTTCCATTGTATCATTTACACTGATGGTTCAGCGCAGGTTGCGCATGGTTCTAAATACGCATACGTTTCCGCTTGAGCCATTGTGGTAGGTGCCATGGTGAAAGATGAGTTCAAGTCCAGAGTCGTGCACACGCAGACTCTAGGGGACTGCACCGCACAATTGGCAGAGCTTCGGGCTCTGATGCTTGCATTGGAGTACGCTGATCCTAGTGTGATGACTCTTATTGTGAGTGATTCTTACTACTGTGTCCAGTCTTACAATGAAAACCTGTTCTTTTGGATTCAGAATGATTTTCGTGATTCCAAGGGTAGCACAATAAAACATAAAATGATCTGGGTCCGAGTGGCTGAGCTTAAAGAACAGTTGCCACTCGTGTTTGTAATTTATACTCTTGGTCATCAGCGCGTGGGAGTCCGCGCTGTTGGCAACTCGCTTGCCGATGAGGCAGCAAAATCAGCGGTATTGACATATTTAGTTGCAGCAGTTACACGGTCCAAAGGTAAGATTGATGATGATATCTTGGCGGCTGTTGCTGCCACTGAGAAGGGAAGTAAATATCTTAAGGTGTTCCCTTCGAAGTACTCATACCACTTAAGTCCTGATAAAGTTCCTTGTGTGAAAATACCTGACGTTGGGGAGAGATTGATTCCCAACGCGAATCGCAGACACACACTGCTCACAGCGGCCCATGAAGGAGTTGATTCTGCGCATGCGGGCATTTCGGCTACTGTGGCTCAGTTGCAACAGCGTTTCTGGTGACGGGGACTGTACAAACAGACGCGTGATTATGTCCTTCAATGTGACATTTGCCAGCAGATTAAGCCTTCAACTGCTGCGCGTCTGCCACATACACAGTTGTACATTTCTAATAAACCTCTTGGTTGTGTTTATTTAGATCACTGCGGTCCTTTTTCTTCTGATACTGCGCATAAGTATATCTTAGTAGCAGTTGATTCATGCACACGCTTTGTGTGGGTATTGCCTCACCGCAGTGCTGATTCACGGACTGTCATAAGAGATTTGCGTGTCTTTGTAAGGATTTTTGCCTGTCGCACCTTCCATTCGGATCAGGGTCCTGCTTTTGTCTCTAAGGCGTATAAAGATGCCATGACTTCGTTGGGGGTCCAAGTCAAGTTTTCGTCCCAATACAGACCTGAGGGTAATAGTGTTTTGGAACAAATGAACCATGACTTAAAGCTATCTTTGACAGCTCGAGTTATAGGCACTGGCAGGAACTGGCTGGCCCACCTCAATGGCGTGCAGCGTGCTCTTAATAATCTCCCTCGAAGGTCTCTGGGTGGGCGGACCCCATACGAAATGCTCTTTGGTATCAAGATGTATGTACCGGACCTTGACGGTCTAGACTCGGCGGCTGTTGCTGCCTCCTTTGACGTAGATGAATATTGCAATGTTTTACAAAATCTACAAGAGACGAGAGACCGTCTTGGAAAGGAACAATTGCCCTCCACCTCGGATGATGCGTTGCAGATCCCGGTAGTTGGCTGGCTACCCCAAGTTGGAGAACTGGTTCGGGAGAAGATCGAAAACAAGAAGGAATTTGGTCCCTCTTATCAAGCTCCAGTTCCAGTGCTTGGAGTGAAGGGCACAAGAACAATCATTTTACCACCACTTCCAGGTCGTAAGGAAAACGGGTATATCTCCATTGACAATGTCAAGATACACAGAGTGGCCGATTCTTCTTAGAATGACACCGGCGGTCTCATGTCCTTCGATTGTGAGAAATTCTGTTTTGGCCACGGTTTCGAATCCTGAGCCTGAGGTTGCCTTCGAGATGCCTGCAATTTCTAGTCCTTTATTGAGTACATTGCCTGGTACTCAGCTTGATGAAACTGAATACACTTACCCAACTGACTTATCAATGCCTGATTTACAAACTCGCTTGGCCACAGAATCCAGATTTTCATTTGACACTGTTTCACACACATCAATAAAGCCTTCACGGATTACTGTTAATGCAAGATTATTTAAAAAACATTTTTTAATACCCCCTTGGACATATATTTGGCTGGTGCTTTTTTCGATTTACCTTTTTATGTCTATAGGTTTTTATGTATATTGGTTTTTATGTTGCGCTTGTTTTTAACCTTACTTATTTTTAAATACTCACTTCATTGCCACTTCTCCGGTCCACCGCTGACTTTAGGTCGGATTGTTGTGGAGGGAAGACGGACTCGCCGAGCACACCGGAAGTGACTAGACTTCCGTTTTACATCCTGCGCAAGTTAGCAGTCTAGCTTACTTTGGGCTGAACTACTTAAGGAGCAACTTCCTGTTCTCCTGCTTGATCAAAGAAGCAAGGAGACGCTGTCACGACGCTCAGCGGGAAGGGCTGCAGTTAGTTTTGTAGTGTTGCGCTTGTTTTTAACATTACTTATTTTTAAATACTCACCTCATTGCCGCTTCCCCGGTCCACCGCTGACTTTAGGTCGGATTGTTGTGGAGGGAAGACGGACTCGCCGAACACACCGGAAGTGACTAGACTTCCGTTTTACATCCTGCGCAAGTTAGCAGTCTAGCTTACTTTGGGCTGAACTAATTAAGGGCCAACTTCCTGTTCTCCTGCTTGACTCAATCAATTCTTTCTTTATTCGGATATTGAACATGAATATCCATAAAAGCACAAAAAAAGTACAAATATATACAACCATATAATAATAAAAAAAATCAGTAAAAACCATATATATATATATATATATATATATATATATATACACACACACATACACAGTCCTCATTTTCGTTCTGCTATTGTATTACACAGTGTTAAGAATTGATTTGCAAAATCTAAAAACATTTTTTAAAAAGGCAGAAACTGAAGCAACAGTTAAAAAATTGTCTAATTTCTGAATGGCTAGAAAAGCTTGGCGACACTGTTTAAAACCCATTATCCTTAGTAACAGCATAATCCATCTTTTCCTTTGGGCAACATAATATTTTTTTTTTGTGTTGTAAAGCTTTTATTCGACACTTTGTCATAAAGCCAACATACATACATACATAAACATGATTAAAAAATTGTTCACGGTTAGCAGAGTATTCATAGTATACAAAAGTGCAACAAAAGTAGGTCCAGGACCATCATTCCAAAGTTTGTGATATTTGACTGGTACATTTACACATTTACTAATAGAATATCTATGATCGAGCCATCTTACAAGACCAAATATAAAAACGGTTTAATGCAATTATAAATAATTAAAAAAATGCCAGCGATTAAAACGCTTTAAATCCTATATTGTCATTCCAAGTCTCTTTCTAAACAAGCAGACACCAAGCAGATACCTGCTCACACCAAATGTTATCAACCTAATGGTTGAGGATCTAAGTCATCTCTCTGCCTCTTTGTACGAACGTGTGCCCAAGTTTTTGCAAAGAGGTATGATCCATTTTTTACGTTGCAATTCATATGACGGGCAAAAAAAGAGTATGCGAGCCTCGTCCTCCCCTTGTTTTAAATCACACAACTTACAATTTGGATCATTATTTGCTCCTCCCCATCGACAAGTATTCGCATTAATCTGTAAGACCCCATATCTATATTGGAGGAAAACAGTTTTAGCCAGGGGTGGCTCAATTTCATCCATACAATGTTCAAATATAGGGTAATCCTTAAATTGCAAGAACTTATGCGTTAGTGAGCCAGTAGCACGTTCATATACATGGATATTCACATAATTCCAATAGCCAGATTTTACTTGTTCTTTACAAATATTTAATGAAGTGATTGACATTGCTGGTGTTTTCCAGAAGTGTGAAAGGCCTATTTTTGAAAGCCAATGGGATACATGTCTCAGCCACTTGATCGAGTTAAAAGAGTCCAGCTCCCTGATTTCCAATAATCCTGCTCTATAGTCAGCGAGTTCTGGGGTAGACCATAATCTTACCCAATAGATCAATGGCCTCAACCAGCACAAGTAGTCCGTTCGTTTTAAACCAATATCAAGGTAAACTGGTGCTAGGGGCGTTCTTCCTGGTAGTCTTAATAGACGTCTAAAGAACACGTTTTCCACGGTGTCAAATGTTTTTTTTGTGTGTGGCCCCCAGATCTCGGCTCCATACAGTGCGGCAGATTGTGCTTTGGCTTTAAACACTTCAATCGCAGGAGTTATAGCTTTTGAAGTACTCCCACCGTGAATTTTTAGGATTGGGAGGGAGTTTTGCTTAAATGTTATCCTGCTTTTTTCTAATTGGTTTGTCCAGGACATTCTGCTATCTAGCCTGATACCAAGATAATCAAAAGAGTCCACGTACTCAAGTTTAGTATTGTTTAAGGCCAAGTTCTTCTTGAAAGATTTAGGGGGATTAATGGCCATATACTTGGTTTTTAATGAATTAATTTCTAGCCCCTTTAGTTCGCAATAACTATTAAATTTATTTATTAGATTTTGCAAGCCTTTTGGTGTTTGGGATATTAAGATGGTGTCATCAGCGAATAGCAATGCTGTGACTGCTTCATTACACAATTTAGGGGAATCATGATTACATTCTGCTAGGTAGGAGGGAATATCATTTACAAATAAAGAAAAAAGGGTTGGGGCCAGCACACACCCTTGTCTGACCCCCCTTTTTACCGGTATGGCTTGGGTCAATTCGCCGTTTCTTCCCCACCTTACTTTAGCAAAGTTATCAGTATGAAGCTTGATAAGGTTAGCCAACAGTTCGTCCGGGACACCCATCTTCCTCAAGGTTTCCCACAATAAGTAACGGGGAACAAGATCAAACGCTGAGCGTAGATCCACAAATGCAACGTATATACTACACTTCTTTATTTGAATGTATTTCCAGCAAATACACATGAATCTGTACACCTGGTCAACAGTGCTTGTCTTAGTTCTAAATCCTGCTTGATATTTACAAAGGACTTTGGATTCCTCTATCCAAGTTAAAAGTCTATTTAAAATATGTCTGGCAAAGATTTTCTGTAAAATGTCAATTAAACTAATTGCTCTGTAATTGCCTGGGTCATAGCGGTCCCCTTTTTTATAAATAGTTACTATTTCTGCCCCTTTCCAGGTTTCTGGTATCGGGGTTCCCAACATGATGGAATTACACAGAAAATTTATATAAGGGCACCATACTTCGATGTTGTGAGTGAACAAGTCACCAGGTAATTTATCCGGGCCTGGTGCCTTACCCGCCTTAATTGCTTTTATTGCACACAGAGTTTCAGCCATACTAAATTTCGCTGTGTTGGTGCACTGGGGAGGAGATCCAGGATAGTTATACTCAGGAGGTGACTGTAGCAGTTGCGGGAAGAATAGGCAATACGCTGATTCTAGTAGTTCTAGGCTTTATTTTAGAATATAATGAGTCTGAGCTTTTCTGTCTCGTAATTCGTGGAAGTCTGGGAGAGCGGCTCCTTGCTGCTTTCCTGATGCCGGAATCCGTAGATGCGGCTCTCCGTCCTCGGTCGGGTGCCCGCCGAGGAAGGTCTCCGTCTACTTCCGTGTTGCTTCTCAGTAGGCAGAACCGGGAAAACAAAAGGCAAGAAAACGGTGCATCAGTATCCGTTCTGCGTTGTGAATCACAGGGAGGGGAGTGAGGGACCAAACACACGTGATACACTCTGTTTCTAACGGCCGAGGTGAGGGTAATTGTGCTCAGGGTATGGGAAAAACCACCAGGGAGAAAGGAATCCCGGGCTTAGTCCGATGCTATTTATTTACGAGTGACCCAACCCCGTAGCTTGTCACGCACCTGGTTAAGCCATACACCTCCCCCGGGTGTATGGCTGGGCGACTCGTGGTGTCGTTGGCCTCCTGGCGTTCTTTCTTTGTCGTCCTCCGTTTGGTCCTTGGGCTGTCTTTCCTCGGACCCGGCCTTCCGTCGCACCGCTCCTCTTCCGTCTTCTTTCTCGTCTCTCCGCTCGTCCTCGAGATATTCGTCCCTCCTTAGCTCCACTCTCCTTCCGTCTTCCTCCTCGCTTCCCTCTTTGCTCTGGGTGAACAAGCACACCCTTGATTCGTCTATCTCGGCAGATGAGGTTTCCGTGTCCTGAAGAGACTCCTCCCACTCCGAAGTCCATTCAGAATTAAAGGGCCAGTGTGTGGATTGCGTGTCTACCTCTGTTTCAACGTTCTGTGGAGAGGAAGAGGTAGTGTTTAACCATTTACTGTTTTCAACTCCTTTACAGTCATTATGTCGAGGTGACCCCGCTGTGTTACACACCTCCCCCTCCGGACACTCACGATCGGGGAGTGGATGACGGGATAGGAAGTCCGCCCCAACATTCTCACAGCCTTTGCGGTGATGTATAGAAAAGGAGTATGGTTGCAGTGAGAGGAACCACCTTAACACTCTCGCATTATTGGCTTTATTGCGCGCCATCCAAAGTAATGGAGCGTGATCAGTGAACAGTTCAAAACGGCGGCCTTCCAGGTAATAGGCCAGTTTTTCAATGGCCCATTTAATTGCCAGGCATTCTTTTTCTACCGTAGCGTATTTTAATTCCCTAGGGAATAACTTCCGGCTGACATATAAAATCGGGTGATCGAGGCCATCCTGACCAGTTTGGGAGAGCACTGCCCCAATCCCGTAGTCCGAAGCATCAGTGTGTAAAGAGAACGGGCGGGTGAAATCAGGGGAAACCAAAACTGGTGTGGAAGTAATCACGGACTTCAGAACTCTAAACGCCTCCTGCATCGGTACAGTGGGACGTACCGGTGAAGATGCTCGCCCAGCGTTTTTCAGAGCGTCAGTGAGAGGGGCCGCAATGTCCGCAAACTGTGGGATAAAGCGTCTATAATAACCCACAAGTCCCAAGAAGGAACGCAACTCCCGTCTTGTGGATGGGAATGGAGTGTCCGCAATGGCCCTCACCTTCTCAATTTGTGGTTCGATCAAGCCATGCCCCAAGACATAACCAAGGTATTTAACTTTATGAAAAGCTAGTTTGCATTTTTTTGCGTTGACAGTGAGGCCAGCTTTTCTTAGTGCTTGCAAAACCACGGACAGGTGTCGGAGGTGAGACTGCCAATCTGGACTGTAAATCACAATGTCATCTAGGTAAGCCGATGTAAAATCCGACAACCCCGCGAGGACATTATTCATTAGGCGCTGAAATGTAGCCGGCGCCCCATGAAGTCCAAAAGGAAGTACCGTGAATTCAAAATGACCCTCCGCTGTTGAGAAAGCCGTTTTCGGGATGTCTTCGGGTCGCAGAGGCACCTGCCAATACCCCTTCGTTAAGTCTAGGGTAGAGATGTATTTGGCCTGTCCTAGTCGCTCGATTAACTCGTCCACTCTCGGGATGGGGTATGCGTCGAAGAGTGAAATTTCATTAAGAGCCCTAAAATCCATGCAAAACCTTCGACTGCCGTCAGGTTTAGGGACCATCACAATGGGACTGGACCAATCGCTCTTTGACGGGCGAATCACCCCCAATCGCAGCATTTCGTCAACTTCGGCTTTAATTGCATTTCGTCTGGCTTCGGGGATTCTGTAAGGTTTAATCCTAACCTTTTTGTTGTGTGGTGTGTGAATACAATGTTCCGCCAGGGAGGTCCTTCCAGGTCTGTTGGAAAAAACATCCCCGTAAAGTTTCAAAGTCCCCTTCAGTTCTACCTGTTGTTGGGCCTGTAGTTCGTCATTATGAACAAGCATGTCAATAGTAGAGCCCTCCAATCCGGGAGCAGTAGCCACATGAACGTTCGCAGGAGGAGGACCCAACCACTTCTTCAGCAAATTTATATGATAAGATTGCAGCTTCCGTGGTGTCACCTGCAAACTATAACTAGTACTCCCAATGGCCCCCACCACTTTAAATGGCCCCATCCACTCAGCCTTGAATTTATGTGACGAGGATGGAAGGAGAACCAAAGCCCAGTCACCAACATTAAGGTGTCTCCATTTTTTTCCTTTATCGTAATTAGTCTGCTGTCTATGCTGACTAATCTCAAGATGGTCTAACGCCAGTTCCCTTAGTTTACCCAATTTGGCTTTCAGGTCCCTGGCGTATTCAAGAGTAGACTTCGTCTCCTCTGCCTGTTCATTAATCCAGGCATCCCTGGTCATTTCCAGCAATGAGCGAGGTTGCCGACCATAAAGCATTTCGAAGGCCGACACCCCGAGACTACTCTGTCTCTGAGCCCTAATGGCGTATAGTGCTAATGGTAACATCCTGTCCCAATCTTCTCCACTAACCTCCATCATTTTACGAAGGGTGGATTTCAGTGTCCGATTGTAGCGCTCCACCAGTCCGTCCGTCTGTGGATGGTAAACTGAGGTACGGATCTGGTGAACGTTCAACGTCTCACAAATTTCCTTCATTAATTTAGACACAAATGGTGTGCCCTGGTCAGTCAAAATCTCTTTCGGAAAACCAACCCTACTAAACAACTCAATCATTTTGTCACCGACCTGTCTGGAATTGGCCACGGACAACGGAAAAGCCTCGGGGAACCGCGTGGCATAGTCAACAACAACCAAAATGTGTCGAAACCCCTTTTTAGTTTTAGGCAGTGGTCCGATGAGGTCCATGCCAACCCTCTCAAAAGGTTTGCCTATGACTGGTAGCGGTTGTAAAGGGACTGCCTGTGGTCTAACCATATTCATTTTCTGGCAAATCTCACAAGACCTGCAGTAAGATTCGGTATCCCTGTAAATACCGGGCCAAAAAAATTGCCTGAGTATATTCTGCGTAGTTTTTTCGGCGCCGGAGTGACCGGCGACGAGATGGCTGTGCGCAAAGAAAAGGACCTGCTCCCTGAATGAGGCAGGCACCAATAGTTGTGCGGGCTGCCCCTCGCCACCTATTCTGTATAATAGGTCATCAATAATAATAAACCCTGGAAAACTTTTCGAGTCGACAGCTCTCTGATGCGCCTGTTCCCATGCGTTGAATAGAGTGGGATCGCTGATTTGCGCAAATTTAAAACCTCTATCCATAACCCAAGGGTCCTGTGTTAAGAGGGAGGTCACCGTCTGTGAATGAATGCCGGAAGAGCCAAAACCATTAGAGCCCCTTTCTGTGTCTTCCAGCTGGTGGAGTATTTCGAGCTTAGTCTCAGCTATACATTCACAAAGCAATTGGGCCACTCTATCTCCTTTTTTTATTTGGAAGGGTACGGTATCAAAATTAAACAGGAGGATTACAACGTTCCCTCTATAGTCCTCGTCAATGACCCCGGCCCCTACGTCAATAAAATGCTTAGCTGCTAGACCTGATCGTGGAGCAATTCTACCATAGCACCCGGGGGGGACGGCAATTTGCAGGTCAGTTTTGACAAGGGACTTCCCCTTTGCAGGTACCACATAGTCATATGCACTGTATAGGTCATAACCGGCTGCTTTCGCCGAACCTTTAGTGGGGTACGTCGCGTTACTAGTCAAGCCCCTAACTTGGAGGCTAGGTCTAAGCGGACGTTCAATTAGGCTGTAACCTTCTTCCCCTGTATGACAGACTGTTTTGAGTTTATCCTTGAACATGTTCAGGAAACTAGGGTTATCCGTCCCAATTATGAGGTCTTCGGGTAGGTTGGACATTACTCCTACTCTAACAGTTTGCGGGGCCCCCCCAGTCTGTTCAATTACAATGTCAGCAATAGGGTATGGCCGGATGTCCCCATGAACACATTTGATGTTTACTAACCCCTGTGAAACATATTGTCCCGTTCTTACATAGGGAGTTTGAATTACCGACTGTCGGCAGCCAGAATCTAATAAAGCTGACAACACATGACCATTAACTTTCACACTTACTCTAAAAGAGCCCCCCATCTCTGCGGAAAACAGTACAGCTCTGGGGAGGTACCCGACCTCCATTGGTTCCTCCTCATTCTTTCTTTTGGGACACATCCGGGCAATGTGTCCCCATTGACCACAGTCGAAACATTGTGGCCCAGTATTTGCCGTGTTTTCACTCCTCCATGTACGGGGACGAGCGGTATCTCTTCCTCGTGCTACCGGTTTCTCCATTCTTATAGCTCCCTTCCTTTCCAACTCAAACGGAAAATTTTTGGGTTGCGCCCTGTTAAATGATGAGGCCATCTCCACTGCTTCAGTGGTTGTTAAGTTGTTGTGTTGGCGAAGCCACTTTTGAGTTGCATATGGGAGGGCCTCCAGAAATTGTTCCAAGTATATTCGGTCAAGAATTTCTTCTTTCGTGCTGGTGGTAGGTGTTAGCCATTTATCTGCCGCCATTTTTAATCTCACAAATAAAGTTTTGGGATTTTCCCCTACAGATCCTCTCTCTTTTCTGAACTTTAGGCGATATGCCTCGGGATCTAACCCCAAATGATCGAGGATTATTTTCTTGATTTCTACATAGGTGGTGTCCCCTCTTGGATTTGCTACTTGGTAAGCAGCCTGGGCTTCTCCGCCTAATAGAGGTGCCAAAAAGAATGGCCATTTTGCGACGGGCCAGCCACAGGCCCTTGCTGCCCTCTCGAAGTTTAATAGAAATGCATCGGGATCTTCTCCCTGTCTATACTTTTGTAGAGACACGGTCGGCGTCCCATGGGTTACGGTTCTTTCTGTTGTTCCACCCCTCGATACTGGGTCTACCCAGGGCTGTTTCTCTTCGATGGCTTTCCTTAGTATTTCTCTGTCAGCTTGTGCGGATACTAGATGTTGTTCCAACACCCACTCAATTCGTCCTTGCCCTTTTACTAACTGATCTACAACTGTCTCCATCTTAACTCCGCAGATGGTGCCTATGCCCGCATTCTCCACCACTGTAGCAGTTGCGGGAAGAATAGGCAATACGCTGATTCTAGTAGTTCTAGGCTTTATTTTAGAATATAATGAGTCTGAGCTTTTCTGTCTCGTAATTCGTGGAAGTCTGGGAGAGCGGCTCCTTGCTGCTTTCCTGATGCCGGAATCCGTAGATGCGGCTCTCCGTCCTCGGTCGGGTGCCCGCCGAGGAAGGTCTCCGTCTACTTCCGTGTTGCTTCTCAGTAGGCAGAACCGGGAAAACAAAAGGCAAGAAAACGGTGCATCAGTATCCGTTCTGCGTTGTGAATCACAGGGAGGGGAGTGAGGGACCAAACACACGTGATACACTCTGTTTCTAACGGCCGAGGTGAGGGTAATTGTGCTCAGGGTATGGGAAAAACCACCAGGGAGAAAGGAATCCCGGGCTTAGTCCGATGCTATTTATTTACGAGTGACCCAACCCCGTAGCTTGTCACGCACCTGGTTAAGCCATACACCTCCCCCGGGTGTATGGCTGGGCGACTCGTGGTGTCGTTGGCCTCCTGGCGTTCTTTCTTTGTCGTCCTCCGTTTGGTCCTTGGGCTGTCTTTCCTCGGACCCGGCCTTCCGTCGCACCGCTCCTCTTCCGTCTTCTTTCTCGTCTCTCCGCTCGTCCTCGAGATATTCGTCCCTCCTTAGCTCCACTCTCCTTCCGTCTTCCTCCTCGCTTCCCTCTTTGCTCTGGGTGAACAAGCACACCCTTGATTCATCTATCTCGGCAGATGAGGTTTCCGTGTCCTGAAGAGACTCCTCCCACTCCGAAGTCCATTCAGAATTAAAGGGCCAGTGTGTGGATTGCGTGTCTACCTCTGTTTCAACGTTCTGTGGAGAGGAAGAGGTAGTGTTTAACCATTTACTGTTTTCAACTCCTTTACAGTCATTATGTCGAGGTGACCCCGCTGTGTTACAGTGACCCAGCCAAATCATATAAAGTTACAAAATGATCAAACCAGATTTTTTCTTCCAGGAAAAAGTTCCTATTGGAGCTACCTTTTTTATTATTTTTGGCTATCAGGTTCCAAAAGGTACATTGGTCGTGCTTCCTAGCAGCATTCAATAGGTCTTCCCAGATTAGATCATCCCATTCCCTTTTGGCATTATACAAGAGTTTTTTATATTGTTGTCTGCATTCTCTAACCCTCTTCTGATCTTTAGATTTCACGGCAATGATTAAATTAGTTTTAGCTAGATGGCACCGTTTATTATACCATGGTGTCTCCAGTTCCAATTGCCTCCTTATATTACCTTGTTTATTATTACAGGTTTTGCTCAGGAGGGGAGTTAGTGAATCTACTAAGTGGTAATGCATTTTTAGGACATCATCAGATCCTGGCCTTAAATTATTATATAAGGGGATGATTTCTGAGAAAGTATTATAAATGCCCAAAAGCGTGTCTTCCTTTGCTAGGATGTATGGCCATTTAATTGCTTTCCTGTTGTTAGAAACAGCAACCTCAGCTACCTCCCTCTCACATTCAGACTCGCTATCAGTTTTCAAGAAAGGATCCGGTAGTAACCCCAGTTGCAATGGAAAATTGTCACTTTCTAATCTATTCACAACTTTAAAGGCCAACAATAGGTACCAAAGATTAGTTGAAATCAACATAAAGTCGATCAAAGATTTAGACAAACCTTTACTATATGTATTGTTGGCTGGCTTGTCTGGGTCTAACCGCCCATTACATGCTCTTAGATCGTAAGATACAGTCAGTTCATATATCTGCATGGCTGCCACTGTGCATTTTACTGGCTTTGCACTATCTAGGGGCGGGATATCATGTGCTCTATCTGAATTTTCTAATAAGTTTTCGAGCCCCATTATCGGCTCGAATCGGCAATTAAGATCCCCACCTATGATTATTTTAGCGTCTGGCTCTAGATTACACAAATAGCTGCTCAGTTGTTCTATGACCATTGATTGTTTGTTTTGTGGGTTTGGTCTATTATAAACATTTATCATATAGACATCACCCAGATCTTTTGTGGCTAATTTAACCCCAAGCAAATCATTAGAAGCAATATACAAGGGTGATACAACAACGTCCAAGGATATACTTATCCAAATTATTAAGCCCCCCGAAGGTCTGCCTCTTACTGATGCAATTGCCCCACAAAAAAATGCTTTATAGCCAAGTCTATGTACAATGTTAGTTGCCCATGTTTCCTGTAGGAGTATAATGTCATGCTCCTCCAAGAAGGAACTCCAATTTCTATCACAGAGGTTTCTTGACAACCCTGCGATGTTCCATGACATGATTTTTAAATCTCGTTTAGGCTTTCCTTGTACTAGCTTGACTGGGTGCCTATTGCTTGTATTCGATGTTTCCCCATCATTGGGTTCCTCCGTAATCGCTATTCCACGTGCCTGATCCCAGGGTTCTTTGTTTAAAGCTGGTAATATATCTTGAGCCTGAATACTACAAGGATCAGTCAAATCCCTCTCTTGAAAGCCATCCAGTTTTCTTCCAGACAGGTGACCTACCCGTGTTGTTTCAGCTGACTCTGTTATGGAGGGCGATGCACCAGTACCTTTTTTTGGTGGTGTGCTTGATTCCCACTGATGCACACAAACCCTATAAAGAGATAGTCCATTGAGTTCATAGCCTTCTATTGTTTGTCAGTGGCCCCACCATGACCAATTTTTATCCATTTCCATGTTTGGTGGGCATATTCTGTCAGCCGGGGTTGGGGGATCAAAGAATGAATATCTATTATCCCTCAGACCTAGTTGTTGAGGGACTCTGCTGACTTGCTTACATTGCATTGGATAAAAATAGCTGAGGTCGCAGGTTCCAATTCCTCGGTTATCCGTTCGTGGTTGTTGGCTATACACAAGTTGTGCTACAGAGGGGTCTTTAAAATTAATCAGAATACAGTCCCCTTCAATGTCTTTCTGCCTGGAGCCCAGCCAGCTAACTCTTCGAACTTGAATTACTTGGCAATTGACAGTATAGGGAAGAGGTCTATTTTCCCTTAGCCAGTGTAAGGTCTTGTTTTTTAGTTCATCATAGGACTCTCTTTTATTAGGTTTCAATGGGGGAACTCCAGTAAGTACTACCACGTAAGGTTGACACCCTGGTGGAAGGTGTGCATTTGGAACCTTCCTTGGCGCTTGAGTTCCTGTGCTGCAGTCAGGTATTTGAATGTTATTGTTGTTACCACAAACTGATGTAGGGATTGTGGGACCCACCCCATCCATGGGTTTCGTAGAAGTATTATTTGGCATTTGTTTGAATTTACGCGGTGCAGGCTTTGGAGGAGCAGCCTGTTGTAGACCACCATTGTGTGGTTGTCCTTTGGGGGACTCCGCTCTTGATCCTCCTAGTGCAGCATTGGTCCCAGTTGTAGCTACCACCTTGTCTTTCCTAAGTGGGCGAGCTGGTTGCACTGGTTTAGGTGACGTTGGGCTCTTCTCCATCCTTACAGTGTCTTGACCTATCTTAGAATGGAGTTTAACCAATGATTTTAGGGCAAAAAAATTGTCCAAGGATGTCTGCTCTAATTTGTCCAAATGGTCCGTGAGTCCTTTCAGTCTATCAGATACTGGTTGCAATAAGGAGCTCATGATGGATTGAATCCGTTCCATCAACAAGTCTGGTACCGGTAGTTCTTCAAGATTATTTACTTGATCTGTTACCACAACGGAACCAGCAGAGACATTTGGTAGATCACACTGTGGAGGTTCACCTCCTTCTCTCCCATTGGTCACAGAGTCGATATCTAGTGGTTTACTATGAGCTCCCCCAAGCATGTAGTTTTTACGAATTCTTTTTAAAGCCTTTAGTCTGTAGGCTTTACGTGGGGTAACTAGTCTTTTCCGTTTGACGGCAGCCCTTCTTGTTTTCTGAGGTGGGGATTGTAGCATTTGTTCTGTTGGAGTATTGTGTATCATTATTAAGGGCAAGACCGGTGGGGCAGGTACCGTAATATCAGTGGAATTTCTTGTTTCAAGATTTGCTAGTGTTGTGCTTACAGGTGCTGGATCAGGTCCAATTACAAGAAGGTCCCTATCCGATCTCAGATCGATGACACAAGGTTGTAGTTCGCTCGGGGTTAGGGGGGTGGTTGATTCCAATGGAATAATATTTGACGGAGACTTGGCCTGTGCAAATGACCCCATCGAGGATCGCTTATGCGCAAAGTATTCTCGTGATAGTCTACGTTCAGCTAGTATAATTTCTTTCTCTACAACAGAGACCGCCCGAGTAATAAAATTGTCCATGGTCCCTAGCGTAGAGTTTCCCCCTCTCCGTGAGCTTCTACCTGAGCGAGTAGCCATTGGTGAATATACAGACATGTGAGTCGAGTAACACAGTTAGAAATGTTAATTAACCCTGAACACTAATCCTCTATTTTACCTTAGTTGTTAGAGGGCTGGCCCGTCCCGGCCCCCGCTGGCCCCGGACGGCCACAGACGGCCCGCCCTTTGCCCGGGCTTCGCTCCGGGCATCCCGCTCGCGTCCCGCTATGCGGACCCTTCTCACTGATGTAGATGTAGGGTGGTGGTGGGCGGGGCACGCAGGGGGGCGCTGACCAGGTGTTGCGTGGTCAAGCAGGGACTCCTGGGATAGCGAGTCCCTGCCGCGCTCCTCCCCTGCAGCCTCTCTCAGCCCCACAGGTGTTCAGCAAACGCGGCGGTCAGGCAGGCAGCAACGGCGTTGGTGGGTCCTCCCACGAAGCGGCTCCCGCGCAGCGGGAGCGGCGAGCAGTGTCAAGTAAGGAGGGGGGCAGAACAGCACACAGTTCCCCGCAGCGTCCCAGCAGCGTCTTCGTGGCACAAAGGGTCTCGACTGCCCGCGCTCTTGCTTCCCCTTTTCAGCCGGCTTGTTGGTGTGGGCGGGGCACGCAGGGGGGCGCTGACCAGGTGTTGCGTGGTCAAGCAGGGACTCCTGGAATAGCGAGTCCCTGCCGCGCTCCTCCCCTGCAGCCTCTCTCAGCCCCACAGGTGTTCAGCAAACGCGGCGGTCAGGCAGGCAGCAACGGCGTTGGTGGGTCCTCCCACGAAGCGGCTCCCGCGGAGCGGGATTGGCGAGCAGTGTCAAGTAAGGAGGGGGGCAGAACAGCACACAGTTCCCCGCTGCGTCCCAGCAGCGTCTTCGTGGCACAAAGGGTAGACGGACTCGCCGAGCACACCGGAAGTGACTAGACTTCCGTTTTACATCCTGCGCAAGTTAGCAGTCTAGCTTACTTTGGGCTGAACTAATTAAGGGGCAACTTCCTGTTCTCCTGCTTGACTCAATCAATCAATTCTTTCTTTATTCGGATATTGAACATGAATATCCATAAAAGCACAAAAAAAGTACAAATATATACAACCATATAATAATAAAAAAAGATCAGTAAAAATCATACATATATATATATATATATATATATATATATACACACACACACACATACACATACACAGTCCTCATTTTCGTTCTGCTATTGTATTACACAGTGTTAAGAATTGATTTGCAAAATCTAAAAACATTTTTTAAAAAGGCAGAAACTGAAGCAACAGTTAAAAAATTGTCTAATTTCTGAATGGCTAGAAAAGCTTGGCGACACTGTTTAAAACCCATTATCCTTAGTAACAGCATAATCCATCTTTTCCTTTGGGCAACATAATATTTACAAAATAGCAAAATGTGCATATCCGATTGTATGGACAATTCATCACAAGGACATTTATTTAGGTCCTTAGTCCAATCATTCATTTTGGGATAGCTAAAAAATCTAAATAAAATATTCAATCTAAAACGAATTAATAAGAACTTTTCAAAGCCTTTCATTTGCACTTTCAAATATGGCTGGGTTCCGCTAGTAGTCAAAACCAGTTGGTGCGCCACCACTGTACTTTTCCTCATCTCCGAGCAAGAACTTTTGTTCTCCAAATGTAACATGCATATATGCTTTAATTCTTTTCTCGTTACATGGGACATAAGAAGAGGATCATCAAAGTATTCACGATGGCCAATCTCCGCAAGGAACAACTTTACATACACCAACCATCATATTTTATAGCTTTTTTCTAGATTCATGGCGTCTTTCAGGATTACTTGATTAAAAACGCACTCCTCCGTGGTCCACACTCTATGCCATAGTAAAACTGGCTGAATTTTAATAACATCCTCTATATAAGGTAGTCCCAGCTCCATATGGCAATTCTGTGTGGACACACTCTCAGGGACGGTTAGAAGAGGTCTCAGAAAGGAGTTTTCTGCTAGTTGTAAAGATTTAACATTAGCGTACCCCCATATACCAGCACCATAAATTGCGATTGCAATGCTGGTCGCTATATATATATAATTAAAAGTTCCCTAATCGTTTTTTTGACCATTTTTCTTGCGAAATTTTGTACAGCCATTATAGATTTGCAAAACAACAATTTCTGTGTATTTATTGTTGTGTTCAATTGGCCAGTTTGGTCAAAAAATATGCCCAAATAGGGAAAGGCTCGGGTAAATTCCAGGGGTTTAGAGTTTATAAACATAGTTTTCCTGTTCTTTAATGCCCCTGGACCACAATTCATACAATAAGTCTTTGAAGCATTGACCCTCAGATCTAAGTTAGCCATAAAGTTTGCGAAAGATGTAACCATCTGCTGCATGGCCAACGGGGTTCGAGCCATCAGAACCGCGTTGTCCGCGTATAATAACGCAGGGATCGATCTTTTGCCTATCCGCGGCATGTCCCTGCATTCCCTAAGTAGTACCTCTTCTAATTCATTAATATAAATTGTGAATAGGAAGGGGGCGAGTACGCACCCTTGCCGTACTCCTCTAGCGATTTTAAATGTTGTTGTACAGTCCCCATTCCTACCGTATCTAACTGAGACCCGTGCTCCCCTATATAACTCTCTCAGAAAATGGATTATATTCACATCCACATCAAGTTTCTCCAATATGAGCCACAACTTGCTTGACTCAAGAAGGAGACGCTGTCACGACGCTCAGCACAAAGGGCTGCAGTTAGTTTTGTAGTGTTGCGCTTGTTTTTAACCTTACTTATTTTTAAATACTCACCTCATTGCCGCTTCCCTGGTCCGCCGCTGATTTTAGGTTGGATTGTTGTTGAGGGAAGACGGACTCTCCAAACACACCGGAAGTGACTAGACTTCCGTTTTACATCCTGCGCAAGTCAGACGGTCACTGGGATAAAAGGGAATGTCCCTCCAAGTGCGCAGCGGGCGCGCCGGCGGTGCGCCGAATGCACGCCAAAGGCAAGCCCGTCCTTGCCAGTACATCGCCTCTCGCCAGAAATACTGGTCGCGACAAGTTGGTTCGGCACACTTACTCTAGGGACACTCTCCTAGATCTCAATACATCAGGAACCCGATGTAATAGGACCCCCCACTCCATCATCTGAGGGGCCCCTTCTAGTGTGCTTGTGAGCTGTTCTCTCTACCTAAACCAATGGTACTTACGCCCCCTAAAGTCACCTGCCCTCAACAACGGCTGACAATCTCTCCGCTGAATGTAAGATCTCTAGCTAAACACTATGCCGAAGAATATGATCTCATTGAGGACAACAAATTGGATATTTTGTTCCTTACTGAGACCTGGCTACAGGACGACATGACCACAGTCCTTAATTTGGCCGTGCCACCCGGTTATTCCGTGCATACTATAAATAGGCCAACGAGGGGTGGGGGTATTGCTGTGATTGTCAACTCTCGCTACCCCTGCCTTTTCACTAAAGTTGATAATGAAGGATGCAAATGTGCTCGCTTTAACATCCTGATAGATTCGCATCTGACCCTTTCTGGAATCCTGGTGTATAGGCCCCCTGGGCAAGACGGTAGTTTCACAAATGCTCTTTTGGAAGCAGTGGGTTAATTGGCTGTAGGAACTGCAAATTTTATTATCTTTGGAGATTTGAATCTCCATTTTGATCTTACATTAGACAAAAAGATTAGCGGTTTGCTAGCAGATCTAGCAGCATTTCAACTGCACCAACAAGTTACGAGTCCCACCCATAGAGGTGGACATTTACTAGATCCCATCTTTTCTAATATGGAAGCGGTGGTAGTAGATGCCCCTATTCCGGTCCCTTGGTCCGATCATATGTTGGTCGGCATGTCTCTACCCTTAAAAGAATCATCAGATGTGGTTACTAGTCAACCAGTATTCAAGCGCCTCTGGCAGAAATTACGTCTCGATGATTTTTATCCCCTGCTCAGAACAGATCCTCCTGAACCTTTCGAGAATACAGAGTCAGGATATGAGATGTTCTGTACCTGGTTAACTTGGGCTCTGGATTCTTTGATCCCGGCCAGCTGGATCAGAGGCCGCTCCAAGGATCTAACCCATGGTTTAATGAGTCTCTAACTACCCTAAGGAAAACCTGTAAAAAAATTGAATGGAAATGGAGGAAATCGTACGATCCGGAAATAAAAGGGCAATACATTGCCGCACAAAAAAAACTATCACAGAGCTATTTGTAAGACACGAGCTGCTTACTATGCCAAGGAGATCAGGCTTAGTCCGAATCCCTCAAAATCTATTTTAAAAATTTTGAAGGATCTCAGCACCAAAAAAGCCTCGACACCGGTAACTGTCTCAGAGACACACTGCGAAGAATTGGATTCCTTCTTTGTAGAAAAAGTGAGTGCAATTTATAGATCCTTTCTGCCTGAGTCAATCACCAAACTCACGGGGATTCCTTAAATCTCCCATGGTGAATTCATTAGACTATGTGGGAAAATCAAGTCTGGCTCTCCTGCTGACCCCTTAAAACCTGCCCAATTTATGGAGGCATCCACGCTTGTGCTTAACCCTCTTCGCCAGATAATTAACTCCTCCTTTGAATCAGCCGTGGTACCGGCAAGATGGAAACAGGCATGGGTATCCCCCATTATTAAAAAACCTATGTTGGATTCCACCAAACCTGAGAATTTCAGGCCTATTTCCCTGCTCCCTTGGCCGGCCAGGGTGCAGAATCCCACGTCAATAGCACTCTTACCAGCTTTCTTTGCTCTAACAATACTCTGGATGCCTCGCAGCATGGTTTCCGAGCAGGGCACAGCACCGAGACGGCACTTTTGAGCATGACGGAACATATGCGGGCCATCCTGGACTCTGGTCAAACGGCGGCACTGATCCTGTTGGATCTGAGTGCCGCCTTCGACACGGTCTTGCATGCGGTTTTGTTACATCGTCTGGAAGAAGCCGGTGTCGGGGGACTCGCTCTGGAGTGGTTCAGAGCCTTTCTAACAGGAAGATCCTTTTGGGTTTCCACTCCCCCATTCCTTTCCAAGGGATGACCTATTGAGCAGGGAGTCCCCCAGGGCTCGGCACTCAGCCCTACGTTATTCAATCTTTACGTACAGCCACTGGCTGCGGTCGCTTAGCTATGGGATCTCTCAATGGTCTCATATGCTGACGATACGCAGCTAGTGGTGGCTCTCACAGTGGACTCCGTTTTGAGCGTCACCAGGTTTAAGAGTGGCCTAACGGCCGTGGCTAGTTGGATGACCTCTAATTATTTGCAGCTTAATGCGAGTAAGACGAGGTTTTATTAGTGGGGAAAAATGCATCTGCATGGTGCGAAAAATGGTGGCCCAATACTCTAGGGAACTTTCCCGACCCAAAATCAGAAGTGAAAAATCTTGGGGTCTGGATAGATTCCTCCCTCCGTTTTAGCACTCACACCAAGAAAACAGCAGCCTACGGAATCTCAAACCTATTTTAAAATTTTTTGATCCTCCTACCCGCCAGCTCATAGTGCAATCGACTATTTTCTCTCGCTTGGACTATGCGAGCTCCTTGATGTTAGGGGCCAACCATGCAGAGATTGGAAGATGGCAGCGGCTGCAAAATGCGGCAGCAAGAATTTGGGCAGGCCTCCCTCGCTCTCATCCGGCTGCGGGCACCTTAAATAAACTCCATTGGTTGCCTGTGGCTAAACGGATTCAATTTAAGGCTCTCTGTCTCTCATTCAAGATCCTAAAACTCGCGACTCCATCTATGCTCTGTTTGTTACTTACCCCATATGTCCCCCGACGATCTTTGCGGTCGGAAGGCCAGCACCAGGTAGCGGTCCCTCGGGTGAAACGCTCTCGGATGGGCGGTCGCTCCTTCCGCTATCTGGCTGCTAAATTATGGAATGCCTTGCCGTCCCAGCTGCGTGGCTTAAATGATCTCTTGACTTTCAAGAAAGCCATTAAGACTTACCTTTTTCCCTCAGACTAGATCCTAGGGCTTGTCGTGTTAGGGCCTGCCGTGCTTTGTAGAGGCCCTCCTCCTTGCTGTTTGACAGCGCCGGGACGCCCCTTGGCAGGGGCAGCTGACTGCTATATAAAAATTTGTAACATAACATAACATTTGGTGTTTTATTTTTTCCATATCAACAATGGACACTATG
Source organism: Lissotriton helveticus (assembly GCF_964261635.1). Classification (NCBI taxonomy): domain Eukaryota; kingdom Metazoa; phylum Chordata; class Amphibia; order Caudata; family Salamandridae; genus Lissotriton; species Lissotriton helveticus. The sequence continues at coordinate 9,210,345 of NC_136067.1, read as the reverse complement.
TCGAAGAGAGAACATGCATTTGACATATCAATGGAACATTGGCACCCCATTCCTCCTCACACACTGCACACAGATTGAAGAGAGACTTGGCTTTTGTTAACATCACTGCTTGGCCTGTCCTGGATGGGATAGTGTGGGATGCTGTTGAATTTCAGATTCATGGCCCCACTGAGGTTATAAATGTCCCTAATGTGCTTAGAGTTTCTATGGGGGATGTAGTTAAACAAAACATACGTTCTGATGATTGGGATGTTCAGGCCGTAGAAGCATTGTTTTCTGATTTGAAATATTATGCTGCTTTTGATGCTGAAGATTTGTATTTACAGTCTGCTAACTACGGTGATTTATATTGCTATCAACATTTTGGCAATCACTACCTGCATAAAACAAGTACCAGAAGGAACACTGTAAATTATACAGAATGGGAGCATTGTCCAGCTCCTATACAAGGCAGTTCTGCTTCCTTTTTGAAAAAGTACACTTATTTTACTGATTTTAATCAGTCAAATCCCAATGCATTTTATTTAAAAATGACTGAAATGTCCACGTCCAAAGTAAGACTTTCCGATACTAAATTGTTGTACTCAAAGTCCTTTCTAGACCAGCTATCTGTTGGAGGCTACGAGGTATGGAAGGAAACAGTTGACCTTAAATCAGTTTGGGGTTCTAAAAGTTGGCAGGTGCAAGGCACTGAGGCTTTGCACCGCGCATGTCTCATCCTGAATCATATGTTGTTTTTAAATTACACAATTTCCCAGACAACATGTTTTGGATTGGCTACTTCTAAAAAATTAAATGCTCCTTCTTTCCCTGATTTAGAAGAATATTCAGGTTGGGGTAATACTACTAAATTTTCGATCAGAGAGTTGCAAACTCTGTTGCTAAATTCTTCCTTTAATATATCCAGTTTGGATCTCAATGGCTGGTTGCTCTAGTGGAGAAGTGTGGCTCAATGGTTAGAGCAGGCAGACCTTGATGCAGAGCTCTGGTCAGGGACCAGGGTTCGATTCCCGCCTCGGCGGGTCTCCGACTCATTAATACCCCTGACTGGATATTCTCGCCTCAGTGCCTGTTCTGATCATGGGTCCCACGCTGCAACTCTGGGCAATAGCTTGCTTAGTCTCCACAACGGCCCCAAAAGCGCTGGGATGCCTGGCTGCACCTGGGGGGTGCCCAGGAGTGGACATTTCCCAGGAAAGCCAGGAAGGGTTCCTAAGCGGTATACGGACAGCGCCGGGACACCTCCGGTGGAGGTAGCTGTGCGCTTTACAAATTCTGACATTTACTCTGGCACAGAAGTGCTGACTCGTGCCAACATCGTTTTCTGGGTTTAGCTGATGGCTTTACACAGGTCAGGGTCGATTCCCGTTTTGAGAGTGACCATTCTGTAACTACCTATTTTGTAGGCAAATGAAGTCAGAATTGGCTCAAACATTCTACCTTGGCGTCAGTTAAACAGCATTTATCTAAACTGACTGACGATTTTGATCTAAATGATTTTATAAAAGGCCCGGCTAAGGGTAGATCTAAAAGATGGATATATGCTGTTTATAACAAATTCTGGAAAACATCCCAAATTGAGGCGGCTACCCGCCTTAGGGCTTTTGATCAAGCTAATTTAGAAAAAGTGTTAGCAGTTATGGATAATAGCATTAACACGCTTTCTTCCCGCATTTAAACGTTGGATAATATTGTGTCATCTGTTGTTGATATTGTGCAAGATGAAGTGTCTGTAGTGTACCATGGTCAAAATCAATTGCGTTCTGTTAGGCAGTTTGCCTGCACCCTGCAGACTCTCAAGGCCGGTAAAGTGCCATGGCACTACATGAATACCTCTTCCCTGTTTGCCCCGTTTAATTTGACTGATAAGCAACGCTTGCTTTCAATGAAAGATGCTTCTTTTTCCATGTTGCACATTGAACGATTAGAGTCCTTACCGTTTTCTGTGGCAGAGACCACTACTGCAACGCGGCTTATCCACGGATTAATAACTCTACCGTTTGCTCTTTTCGATTTTAAAAATTGTATGAAGTACTTTGCCATTGGTAGATACGAGCCTCTTGGTAGTTCCTATCTCCATGAAGCCTGGTCGCTTCCATTTACATATAGACGCCTTAGGGAGGGCAAGGACATTTATTTGAATGGTGAAGAATGCACTGAAACACCGGATCACTCATTAATGTGTAGACAGATCCAATTACACGGCTCCTGTAATCAAGACGAGCCTAATTTAGCCTGTGTTTTGAAAGGTACCCCGTGCCCGCTATCGTTCCCACATTCGCTTTACTGGCAAAGGGGAGTTATTTACTATTAAATAATGAGGATTGCTGTGGGTTAATAAAAGGCATTGCTTATGTCGTTACCGTCAGTGAGCATGTTGTTTGCTGTAAGAATGTGATGTATCCACCCACGCATGGGAAACTGAATGTTTCCATCTGGCCGAGGATTCCGACCTTGAAAGCAGAGTTCAATAAGATGAGTCGCATAAGAGCTCTATTGTCCCAAAAAGAAGTTGCCCTCACATCGGCTCGTGAAACATTTGTCCTTCACGTAGCTAATACCCACACAGAGGTGCATGCTTTATTAAATACTGACTTGCCATTACATTTCGGTGAATTAATTCACACAATCTTTAATGCATCCTCCACAACTGGGCTGGCCCACTTTTTTAAAGTGGTTAGCAGCGGCCTTGTGACTTTGTTTCAAAGTCTATTTGGAGTCTTTCCTGCTTTCTTTCATTCGATCTTTTCCAGCCTGTTTGGAGGATTTCCCATTTTACTGGCGCTGGCTGCCGGCGTTCTTTTGCTGATTTGCTTCATTCAAAATGGATGCACATCCTGTGTTTCAAGACGAGCTGTCACGACTGGCACTGTTTTGCAACAGAATGCTTGAATACTATGGAGCGCTGCCACTCGCCACCTTAAGTGCAGCTTATGGCTTATCGTTTCGATTTTCCTATTTTACATGTGTCCAGCCTGTCTTTCATTGCCTGAGCTGCGTTTTCGACTGGGCCCTGGATTTGTGTCTCTGCAGTACGGTGTCTCCCAACGCGGATTATGACCAGCTGATGAGCCCCTTAGTTGCTCATGAATTGCTTTGTTCTGAAGCAGGATTATGGCCTTTGCAGCGATGCATGGAATGCTGGGTCGTTGGAATATATTCGCAGCGGCGCAAGATTCCTTGGCACACAGCTTCATTGAGAACCCACCGAGTTGTCCTCTGATGGTGCTAGAGGCTCCGGTAATTGAAGAGCATGTATCTTCTTTCCCGATATTAAATTGGATGGCCGAACTATTTTCGGATGAGAACAGTGACTTCCTGTTGGAAGCTGTTGCTGCTTATTTTGCATATTCAATGTTAGGGTGAAGTTTTTCATCACCATTAATTGGACATTGACATTTTTTTAATTAATATTAATTTTTATGGCTTATGACAAATTTTCTCTGCCCCAGGCCTATTGACTTTGCCCAAGCCAGTGACTAAACTTTCTTGCTTATGAGATTTTGGGTGAATTTTTTTTATTTTTTTTCTCTTACGCAAATTTGAGCTGACTCTTGTTCTTGAACTCTGCATTTCAAAATTTGCCCCTTATCTTATCTTATCCGTGCTCGGATCAAGGGAGGGTGTCATGTAGATATGCCTTGCCTTCACACTGTGTTAAGTTAGCATGAGCTTATTAGGAGTTTAAACGCCATTTTACCTTTCTGCTGCTTCTGCACACGGCACATATTGTTATTAGAGCTTCGAGCCTAGTAGAATGTTTTGCTTCACACGAGAATAATATGTTTTGCTATTGTATCAGCTTTGCTTGGTAAGCTATGTCTGTACAGTGAGTGCCGAGGCCTTCAAGGATATTTCAACACAGTGGTTGTCGTGAGGTCTGATCTTCGCACGTTCTAGACATAACCTACATGCAGCTGCAGCCAACTTTGGCTTTAGGAGCGTTTTATATTCTACTGCACAGAGCATACACACACACTTGATGGTGCTTCGAATGCAGAGAGCTGGAGTAAGATGATGTGATCCCTCTCCACTAGGATCAAAGGTATGGGGTCGCCCTGCTAAAACCCAAAGAGACCTTCTTAGATATAATATAATATACTAGCAAGGGAGGCGGAGATTTAGGTGCTATTTAGCCTTCTTCCCTCTAGCATTTTAACATGCTTTCTCCCTTTGTATTCTATGGACTAGTAGCTATGCTGATTACTCTGTTTCTTATAATATGTTTGCTTGTATTAGCTAAGATACTGTGCTTGAGAACACTGCATTAGAAAATAAACATTTCAAATGTGCACGTGTCCTCATTTACTCCTCGTTCTGGATTGATATGGTTGTATAACGAAAAAGTGTTCATGTGTTCCACATGACCTGAGGTGTTCTAAGTCCATGTTCTGGGTTGTCTAAACATTGTGAGTTTGTAAGAACCAATGAGACACTGATGGCTAGGCTGGTAGGGGATTTTGGGTACTAAGGTGAGTTTTGGCACACCCTAATTCACTGAGGTTCCAAGTCTCTATGCACAGTTCTGTGTAGGAGCAGAATCCCTGCGACATGGAGATGATCAAGTCAACGGCGGTCTGGAGAACATCGTGCCTGGACCAGCACTCATGGACTCATAAACAAAGTGCCGTCTCCTAGCAACGCACTACTTAGCCCACCTGCCTGTCAGACGGCAGAGAGTCCTATGACCCCCCACCCACCCCCTACCACTTTTCGCCCTGGCCGTTTAAGACACAAGTTTGGGTCAGTAAAAAAAAAAAGGGTACTAAATGTTGTAAAAGCCAAAGATATAACCTGCTCTCTCCATCTTTGCTCACAATCTAGTGAGAGCTATTGTCTTCTCCCGGTTGGGTGGTGTGAGTTCTGTACAATCCAGTTTTCTCTACTTTATAAAGCCAAAGATACTCCCTTTAAGTAAAAGGAACAGATGTGTTTCAAAAAAACCTTTGGCCACTAGTCAGTCTGTCATCTGACCCATCGTTGCACTTGAGCAGATAGTTGTGTTGCTGCAAACAGGTGGCCTCATCAGTTTGTTACATGTTCACTGAAGAGAGTGGAAGCAGCACATCTGTTCATGGATGGGTAGAGAATATTTGGATGTTTTCAAATATAAGGACATATACAAACACAAATGGCTTAGTTATAGTTAGGGCCACGTTTCCTTAGGGAATGGATTTTTTGTGTTTGCTAATAGCTCTGATGCGGTTGACGAATCTTCACCAAACTTTCCAAAAAAAGTCGCACCCACCTTAGCTTCTTCCTGGAAAGCTTTAAGATATTCAATCAAGCTGGGGATGAGAGAGGATCCCAAAATGCCCTTTCCCCATGCAATTTTACATAGGAATATCGAACAACGACGCTGTAAAAACAAACGACTGAACAGAATTGCCCCAAATTTGGCAGAAAGGTGAATCTTGGTCCAGAAAGTGTGTTTTGTCATCTGGTGTAAATCCGTTTATTCGTTTTTGAGAAATTAAGTTTCAAAAAGTGTGTGTGTGTATATATATATATATATATATATCACATCACGGAGTCTGTGGGGGTAACAGATCTAAAAATAAGATTTGAATTGCTGCCACCACATCAACAAAGATGCCCCTTAGGCCTGGTGGAGGCTAAAAAATCTATATATTTTTTAATGGGACCGCAAATCAGTGGTCCCTTTATTTATAATTTTAAAAAAAGCCCCTTTAATATAGGACTCCTGATGTGGGCCATTGTCCAGGGGGGATTGGCACAATGTTATTTGGGGAGGGGAGGGCATGCAGTGCCCCTCCACTAGCCAGTTTGAGGCCCTGGGGACTCCTTCCTCCAAGGCCAAAACAACTGGAGTTGCTGTGGGTACCCCGGTCCATAAAAGAATCAAAAACAGATCCGCCCCGGGTAATTGGGTTCCTGGGACCGTCAGAAGGCTGTGGAAGAAAGGTCTGCATGCCCCCACTCCCCTCCCACATAAAAAAACTGTGACTTTTAAATGAACGAGAAGCTGGGTGCAGGGCCTGGCCACATACACTAATTACCTCCCATACTACGCGACTCATGACGACACCGATAACATCAGACATTACATAATTGATTACAACTATAGGAAGTATGGGGAACATGTCATAGTTACTGGAGATAACTATAACTGGTGAATTTGTGTTCCCCCCCCCATTTAAAACAGTATGTTTTAACCCATATTTTCCATTAAACTTTTCTTTTTAGTCATATATATATAAAATAACACCACCTCCGCCTTTAGAAGTAGACAAGGGGACACGGCGGGGCTTCATGAAACCATTTATTCAGAATGCTGGCATGGCGCGTTTCGGCGATAGCCTTTCTCAAATGCCTCTGGTGCTTGGGGTTTCTTTTTTGTGGTCTTTCGTATTTGGCCCCTCCTTCTAAAGTAGCGGGAGCACACCTGAGCCACATTTCATCAGAGAACACTCCAGCAGTTCAGTGTTTAAAGACTGCAAATCCCATCATGCAGTTTGTTCGTGGCACGAATGAGTGTCTCCGTCAGCTGGATTTTTAAATTTCTTTAAGTAAGAGGCTGGATATTAAACGTGGTTAGGTTGAAACCGTAGCAATGTGCTGTGAAACAAACCGTCTCTGAGCCCTCACTTCCAGCCACACTTTCCCACTGGTAGCATACCTGGAGACGCCGGTTCAGTGACGTCTCTTTATGTGGTCATGGACTGTCAGATGACAGCAGTGCCTCTGCTTCCTTGGGTCGGGCGGTGGTTCCAGGTTAAAGCCACTGAATCCGGAACTCTTGTTGGAAGGTTCCCTCTGCGTGTCACTGGCTGCACGCTAAATATAAAAAAACACCACCTCTGCCTTTAGAAGTAGACAAGGGGACACGGCGGGGCTTTATGAAACCATTTATTCAGAATGCTGGCATGACGCGTTTCGGCGATAGCCTCTCTCAAATGCCTCTGGTGATTGGGGTTTCTTTTTTTCAGTCTTTCATATTTGGCCCCTCCTTCTAAAGTAGCGGTGCACACCTGAGCCACATTTCATCAGAGTACACTCAAGCAGTTCAGTGTTTAAAGACTGCAAATCCCATCATGCAGTTTGTCCATGGCACAGATATTCATTGAAAGACCACAGGTTTCAGGGTCGTTCTAGTTAGTTTGACACTTCACTCATACAAAAACCAGGGAAATTTGGCCGTTATCGTTAGTTGAGCTAACTATAACTTGCACCCCCGCAATGCACTGTTCATGATGTCACCTATCTGAAAGAAACACGTAGTGATAGATTCCTTACCTTAGAATTACCCCCAGGCGTCCGACTGGATTCGGAAAGTTTTCGTCAGCAGTACCCCTGCACGTCGGAAGGTGGCATCGTGGTCGCAGAGATAAGGTCACGGCAGCTACATAGACACCACTCATGCGCACTGACGTCAGTTCTTTCTTTTTCCGCACCAGCAAGCGCAGATCCGGAGAGAGCAGTACCCCCAATTTTTTTGTTTTATCTCTTTATTAATTTCAACAGCATAAGCACATACACATTCCATTTGGTATTTCAAATAACCACATACTGATTCATTACAATATCTAGGGGGAGAAAAGCAATAATTACAATATTTTGACATTGCTCTCCACCACGCTGCATTTCAAGTTCCACCGATGGGGATATACACAGGTTTCACCAATAGACATTCCACTTGCCCCATTTCCTATCCCATTTCTTTGGACACCCTTGTGTTATAAATACTTCCGTTATTGCAATCATACACTTGTGTAACTCTTTCACCCACATTTGGGGAGAAGGTGCATCCGCCTTGACCCATCCCCCCAAACACCTTGCTATTTCCCGCTTAACCGGAGTATAGCCTGGTGTAGTCAGTTGTTGCTCCACCTCTGTGGGGTCAGTCGGTGCCCAAATGTTGAGTAGGCCTAGTCTTGGTGTAAGGATCAGTCTGGATAAGAGTCGTGGCCCCTTCCCATATTCGCTGTAGCTCAGGGCATTCCCAAATCGTGTGATAGAAGGTAGCGGTTTGTTGGCATCTACTAAGGCAAGTGCATCTGACCTAGCGCCAATCTTCACCAAGGTGACCCCTTTTAAGTATGATCTATGTAGAATTCAGAGTTGTATCAGTCTAAAGCGGAGGGTGATAGCCGCTTCACTGGGGGACATTAGTGCCGTTTGCCAGTCTTCATCGCCCATGGGTCCTAGGTCTCCCTGCCACTGCTCTCTAAGTTTGTGGAATGTGTCAGGTAGGTTGTTGCATAGTTTCTTGTAGGTCAGCAATATGGCTTTTGAGTGTAGCGGCCCATCAAGCAATCGATCTTCTAGCGGTGACGACTCCGGTATGTCTGTGAGATCGGGGAAAGCTGTGGTAAGGGCGTGTCTAATTTGCAGGTACTTGAACCTTTCCCCTTGGGCCATTTCGTATTGTCCACGAAGCTCTTCAAACCTCTAGGTTCTAACCTTTTTTAATCAAATCCCTGACCACGGAATTCCCAATAGTATCCCATTTGTCAAAGCCAAGTTTGTGACAGAGATGACCCAGTCTCTGGGTATTCCATAGGGCGCTGCTTTTGTGAGGACATTCGACCAACCCAAACAGGAGTTTGCTTGATGCCAGATCATTATAGTGTGAGAGGTAGGCCCAAAATATCGCCCCTTGCTAACTTTTGAGTACAATGCCCCCAGGTATCCTGTACGCCCAGTTTGGTATTTGTAGGTTGGCAGGATCAATAGGGGAGCGGTATATCCAGTGATTTACTACCACTAACTGTGCCGCACAGTAATAGAGTCTAAGGTCTGGGAGGGTGATGCCCCCATTGTACCATTCTTTTGTTGGCTTCTTCATCGCAATACAAGGGCCTCCAGTAATTTTTTGACTGAGTTTTTCGAGGCTTTTTGTCTCTTGTTTTTTTTCGAGTCGATTGACTCCTGGTGCTGTAGGGATGCCCGGCTTTAAGTCTTGCGGGGACTGTCATCGCATGATGTCTGTGACAGACCAGCACCCCGTGCGTTTCTACTGCCTGGGGCACGACCACAAGTCGTGCCAGACTGCCGGGCCATGGGGCCGAAGGCTTTGCGGGAGCTGTCCCGAAAGTTGCTTTTCATTGGCCCCTGGATATGCGGATCCACACGACGGCCATGCCGAGCTGCGCGAAGGATCTGTGGATCCTCGTGCGTGTAAAAATAAAAGTTTTTGAGCAATTGACTGACCCGCTCTATCATACCCATGGGGACAGGGTACCTCTACTAGGACCCATTCTATCAGTTTTCACTTTTATTTTAATGTCCAGCTATATAAAATGGCCGTGGAGGACCCTCGTACCTAGATATCTAGATACCTTTTTCTTAATGGACTCCAAAACTACTGAATAGACTAACACCAAATTACAATAAGCATTGGCTTAGCCAATAGGTCTCGCCTCTGGGACCTCATGAGTGGACTACTGGTAACATTTGAAAAAAAAAGACACTAGAGCAGTAGAGACCTACTTTTCTAGGTAAAGAAAAGACAATCTAAGCATACGTTAATGCAGACTGAAATGACATGACCTATTCCCTGAGTGCAAGGAAGGAAGGAAATGAACCTCCTGTCCGAAAGCTGAAACACAGCAATAAACAGGGTTCAGTGGTGGGCCCCTCAGGCCTTTCTGCCCCACCACTGAAAGCTACGTACCTGGCATTACCCCATACGTTCTACGTGATGAAAAGCAGCGTGACTCCCAAATCTTTCGATGCCGCTTGGTGGAAACCACCTCTAATTCACCTTAAGATTTAGCGATCAAAATAGTGAGGCAGGTGCTGGGAACTGGAAGGCGAAGAACAGGTTTATTTCTCTAGAGGAGAGTACATCACATCAGACACCGGGGCTATCGTCAGGAGATGCTCTAACTGGATCTCTGTGGCATGGCCTTTTATATGCTTTTTCGTCAGTTTATTACATGGTCAAACATTCCTGGCATCAGTTTATTGCATAGTCAAACATCCTTGGAATCCCCGCCTCAAGCTAGTTCCCACACAAACCCAGCAGCAATCGTCCCTCCACCCAGATCTAACAAATGATCGCTATCTCGCAGCTGGACATTCCTACAGGATCTTAAAGTACGTGGGATCGGTCAGATCTAAGGGTTTGTGTCTTTGATTAGATCAGGCCCCTTTGTTGGTGAAACAAGCCCTGCCATGTGCCAGTAGTAAACTATGTCCACAGGGGTTGGTTAGTGCCTGGGACCGGATTGAGTGGCCAGGTGCAAGGAAGTGACTCCGGGGCATTGTCATGCTGACAAGGTTTTACAACCCTGGTACATATGTTCAGGCTTGGTCAGAGCGCGGGGGGATGATATCGATGTTTAAAATGGTTGCTGCTTACGCGCACGTAAAGGCCTTCGCTAAGCAAGATGGCGCCGGCAAAGTTCATATTTGTCGTTTTATTTTCTGCAGTCCTCCCTTTGAACATAGTCCAGCCAGCTTGCTAGTCTATCTCAATGTCCATAATGTCCTGTATCTCTCTATCGTTTATTACTCTCTTCTTTGTGAGCTCAGTGTCCATAGTCTTAGGGTGCAAGGAGTTCAGGCAAATAGAACACAAAAGTGGCATACAATGTATCCCCAAACAACAACCACATATTATTAATATTGGAACCAAGAGGATCATCATTATTTTCCAGCCCCATTCTTTCAAAATGCCCAAAACCAGCTTCCAAGTGTTCAAGTTTCTGTTTCTTGATGGATCTCTGATGCCAACCTGTGAAGATGTTCAATTGCTTTATAGACTGAGGGTGAGTTGTCGGGGATAAAGGTGCAGCAGCTGACACCGATGATGCGGCATGCTCCTACACGATCTGCTAATACCACGTCCAGAACAAGGCGGTTCTGTAAAGCCACCAGGCAGACCGCCTGAAGCTCGGCAGTGTTGTTGGTGAGGATGCCAGCTGTGACGTTCAAGGCTGTTTCTACTGCTTGCGACAGGTGTCGAATGGCTCGGCTGTTTGCCATCAGACCCCATAGCGGGACGAGTCCTTTTGCTGCATCGAGGAACTGTGATGCCGCTGAGTCTGTTTGTTCTGTGTCTTTGGTACGCCTTTCTCTGTGATGGTCTGCAGGTGCTGTGTAGGTTGGAGGCAGAACAAAAGTGATGTAGCACGTGCCCCCCCAGCCTTTTGGGAGCCAGGTGTAGGCTTTGGCACCACAGATGAAGTACATGTTGGGTGATGCAACAAATGAAGGGGGGTCGGCAGTGTTTAGAGTCTTCGTTATTTGGCAAGAGCTGTGACCCACGATCTTAGTCCCATGGCCTTCGATGCAGACAAGGCCTGAGACGTTCACCACAGATAGGTCCAGTGTCAGAGTTGCGGCAGTTTGTTTCTTTAGATAAGAAAAGGTAGGTCTGCCTGGGTTGTTGTGCACTTGCATTTCAACAAGTTCTTTGGCGGGAATGTTCATTGGAAAGGTTGCATTCGAAGTCAGAGGGCAGAAGGGAGCGGACATTCTTCCTGTTTTGTTCAGCCAGAACTCGTTGTAGAATAGGTTGATTGTCCCATCTGATGTGGCAATGTCTTTGTAGCTCTCTTGCAGGAGCATTAACCAAGCGAGGCAGGATCCATGAACAGAAAAGGATGAAGGGATGAAAGGAATGGAGTGTTCAGTGGCAAAAGGTAGCAACCCACAGATCCAACAGTTCGTGGCATTTGCGGCAGGATTGTGCTGGTGAAATAATTATTCCAGAATTCTTTGCGCCGTTCTCGGAGGCGTGGTGACAGTGACATCAGATAGTGTTCTTTCTTGGTGGTGGGTTGCATGGTGGGTGACATTGTCCTGTAAGCGGGAGTACTCTCTTCAACGATCCAGACTGTGACCATCAGCAAGAGGCAGGTGAGAGATGCTGCCACGAGGGCGATTGTCTTTGTATTGTGCAATTTGGCAAGTTTGGAGTCGTCGCGGTGGTTCTTTGGTCGTCCGGGTTCTTCCATCACCTTCAAGAGGCTCGACGACTGGCAGGACCGCATACTTTCATCTAGCGTTTCTCCTGGTAGCATTTGTGGTGTTAGCTACCGTTCTGAGACTTTTGACTCAGTTAGTGGCCTGCTTGTCGGAGCACTCTCCTTTCGTTGATCTCAAATTGTACCCTTTCTTGGATGGTACCGTGGGGTCGGGAAACTCTGCAAGTTCAAGTGTCTCTGTCTGTGGGTAGCAACTCAGGGCTGGTCGGTCTTTTGTCAGGAGCTCTTCTTGGCTGTTCACTTCTTCGGGGGCTGTCAGTGTCGGAGATATCTTCTTACAGTGGTGCGCATGAAGCCAGTTTCTTTTTCCTTCCACTCGCAGGGCAGTTCGGGTGGTGATCAAGACTTGCCAAGGGCCCGTCCACCTGGGTTCCAGACTCTTTGACCTCTGAAAATTTCGTGTCAGCACGAACTCCCCAGGCTTGATATCGTGTCCTGGGCCCCTGGATACGTCTGGTATGGCTTGCTGCACATGTTGGTGGATAAGTGTTAGTTCGTTCGTTAATTTGTACAAATAGTCGGACATTAGTATGTCCGGGACATCATTAATGGAGGTTGGCTTTGGTGCCGCCCAAATGATCATAGGCCTGCCGAAGACTACTTCGTAAGGGGTCAGTCGGTGTTTGGTTGGGGTAGAGCGCATTGACATCAATGCAAGTGGGAGGGCGTCGGGCCATTCCAACCCAGTCGTGGCGACTATTTTTGTTAGCTTCAGTTTTAGCGTGGCGTTGTGTCTCTCTACCAGGCTCACTTTACCCCCAACCCTTTCAGTATGTTCTGTATAACTTCTGCTACGAAGGGGGGGCCATTGTGGCTCCATAAAATTCTACAAAGGCCATATCGGGGGAAGAACTCTTTCAGTAATACCTTCACAGTAGCTAGGGCGGTGTTGTCACGGGTGGGGTAGGCCTCTACCCATTTTCTAAAGGCGCACACGATCAAAGGAACGTATTTTAGACCATGGCACCTCTCTAGCCGGATGTAATCCATCTGGAGGACTTCAAAGGGGTGATCAGGGACTCCAAACCCTCCCCGTGGTACTACGGTCCCTTTCCCTGGGTTGTGCTGCAGGCATACTATGCATTGTTGTACTAGGCGTTTGGCTGATTCTGCTAACTTGCTGTTATGCCATACTCTGGTGATCAGTTTGGTCATGGGGGCAGATCCTATGTGTGCTGGTAAATGTGCCATGGTCAATATGGGGATCAGATAGGCATAGGTAGCAGCCATTTGTTTCCGTCTTTTGTCCTCCAGCAACCTTCCTCGTCTTTCAGTCCCACCCGAGCCCATTCAGTCAGTTCGTCCTGTGTGCCTGTCGTTTGTATGTCCCTTACAGTTGTTCTAGCGTCAGTCCATTGTTCTGCTTGTGACCTGGTCAAGTACATTTGTGTCGTGGTTCTGCCCTGGGCTGTGGTTTGGGCACTAATGTCGGCTAATGCGTTTCCCTGTCTGTGAGAAGTTGGCCTGGTATATGATGCTCACTAGTTCAAGTGATCACATTGTACAATGCCAAGCAACCCTTATGATGATTGGTTGTAAGTCAACCTTATAGACCAGCTATCCTAGTAGAGTGGACAAAGCAGTCTTAGGCTAAACTCTGTATAGGCATGTGAAGCAAGCTGTTTTACCATACACAATCCCCTTGAATACCAAATGAAAGGACACCACACAGATATATATTGAAAATATATATATATTTATTTACTACAAATATCCCCTATACTCTTTATGAGCACAGAAGCAATTGCGTTAAAACAAAACACAGTTTAAACATACAAAAGTTGCACAATATGGATGAGCCCTAGGGGCCACCTAAACCATATACTAAAATAGTGGTATAAGAACCACCAATCGAAAAGGAAATAGGCCTAGGGCCTGGGGAATAGCTGGAGCCGTTCAGGACTAACAGTGAAGAAGTCGGGAAAGGCCCGCGGGACTCGGGTGCAGCGCTTAAAGCACACGCATGCACCAATGCAATGTCAATGGTGCGTAAAAGTTATAAAGTTACTGTTTAAGGAACCTTCCGATTGACCTAGAAGGACAAAACTTTAGATCTAGGCACTAGAGGTGTGTACCAGTGTAGGAACACCGGCGTTGCTGAGTTACCTCACCCACAGGAAGCGGGTGCACAAGTGACAAGTAGTGTCGGGTTCCGTCACGCAGGTCGATGGTGCCTGGAGATGAAGATGCTGCAGGCGGGTCGTCGAGGAGAGTTCCGGTGGATCCAAGGATGGATCTGAAGATGTGAAGACCTGAAAGCAGAGGGGACAATGTTCAAAGTCACTAGCCAGTGACTACCGTGGAACCAGGATGGAACCAGGCGATGTCGGGTGCAAACAGGTGAAGAGGTGTAGCTTGTCTCCGCAGCCACGTGGACACGAAGAGGTCGAGGATGTCCAGGAGTCGATCACGAGCTGTCCCACGAAGGCTCTAGCTGATGGCGGTGTCGGCAACTTGATTGAAGCAAACAGGCCTTGGCTAATGCAAGCCACGCAGGAAGTGAAGAAAGCTTGTTACTCGGACCAGCAAGGTCAGAGCGGGTGCTCCTTTTCAGGGGAGCAAGGGCCAGTCTGGAGAAACCAGACCAGCAGTGTAGATCGTAGATTTTGTCGCCAAGATGGCCACCAGCCAACGGGCTAGCGACCGGGATGACGCGTCAAGTGGCAAAGTGCAAAAGGGCACCACGCCGATCGTGGAGATGCTGGGGGGCTGATCTTCGGTGCAGATGCTGCTCGGTGGTGGGGCTTCTCAAACCCCAAAGCACAGCATTGAGGGAGCCTCGGGTGCTGCGCAGTCCGCTTCTCGGGGGTCTTTCAAGATGGCCGGTCCCACATCTCTCGATGCCTCCACGGGTCTCTTCTTTTCAGGGACTGTGGATCGGGCTGTGAGATGTCTGGGAATCCAGGTCTTGTCAGGCTCTGGGCTCGGGCTCTGGCGGGAGGCGGCGGCAAAGCAGATGTTGAGTTGCTGGTTGGTGCCTGTATTCACAGGGTGGTCACTCCTTGGCCACAAGGGAGATTCTCTTCAGCCCTCTGTGCAGCAGAATGTCGAAGTCCAGTTTTCTTCTTAGTTTCAAGTCGAGTTCAGGATGATCTGAAGTCTTGGGACACAGCTCCTACTCTTATTCCAAATCTAGGGGCCGGATTACCTGCTAGGTCCCTCCTCTGGCTGGGACCAGGAAGGGGGGTGGTTACACCCCCTTTCCTTTGTCCAGCTTCGTGCCAAGACTGGGGCTGGAGAGCCCCAGCAACGGTTTGAACTGGCATATGCACAGGGACACCTTGTGTGCCCCAGGCATGTCTCATTCTATTCAGCCCTGTCCTACCCAATACACAAAATCCTGTCTGGGGTGGTGTTAGCACCTCCCAAGGCAGGAAACCCTTTGTCCAAGCCTCCCTCGCTGGAAGGACTCCCAGCAGCAGGAGGTCAGACTTGTGTCTGTGGTGGCAGCATCCATTTTGTGATGATGAGGCTCTAGTTTAACTTTAACCGGGGCTCAGGTTATGTACATGTCGTGTCCCTCTAGAAGGGTGGAATGCTACCCCCGTCACCAGAACTGGCGAGGGAGTAGTATTCCAATTCGTATGACACCTTACTCGACATGTTTTGATAAAGCCAAACCAAAGTTATCAAATAACCGCGAGGATTATACTGCACTTAAAGAGTATATGGTATGGCAGTATCATGGAACAGCTACAGGAAGTGGTTCCGAAAGCTGCAGACAGGCTCAGCTCATGCTAGAGCACCATCTCACATATTTCCAACCACTCTGCCTCCAGGATTGATGAGGCCTTCCATAGGAGTGGCTGATAGGAACATATGTGTCCATTTTAGGTTAGTATAGGCATACTATACCTAAGTAAGGGGTGATTACACCGACTTACCCCAGCTGAGTGATCAGCCAGTTGTGTCAAATATGGAGGCCAGGCCAGGGGTGGCACAATACGTGCTGCAGCCCCTGGTAGGCCTTGGAAACACCTATGCCCTGGGTACCCTGTTACAGGGGCCTATAAGGTGAACCAGTTCCAATTCGTAATGCACCTAGAGTGCATCGGCATTAATTTAGAGAGAGAACAGCAGGCTGTGGGTCTGATTAGCAGGCCCACAGCCACACTAAGTCATAAACCAGTGAAGCAAAAAGCAAAAATTTGGGGTGACCATAGGATAGCAGACCCTACTCTCCTACACTGTCCAATGAGGTCGGTCACTTTCTTATGTGCCTGCCATTTAATCACTGCTAGCTGCTTGGGGAGGAGGACTGCTTCTGTCAATGCGGAGACTAGATCTCCATGTAGGATGGGTGTGCCGTGTAAAGTCAGGAACCCTCTTTCTCTCCACAGGAGCCCAAAATGGTGAACCACCCCGAAGGAGTACTGGCTGTCGGTGAATATGTTTACTATCGTACCAGCTGCTAAAATACATGCTAGTGTGAGGGCAATGAGCTTTGCTGCTTGGGCGGATCGTTGGGCAATGCGGGCTGTCTCTAGGATAGTTCAGACTGTGGTGACGGCATATGCAGCGGAGGTGGTGCCATCAGGAAGTTTGATGCACAAGCCGTCTACCCATAGTTCCCCATCTGGCTCTGGAAAGGCAGTGTCTCGGAGATCTACTCTACTCTTTGTCTGTTCGTCAGTGAGGGTTACACAGTCGGGCAGGGGAGTCACACCAGGGTCAGTTTCGGGTAAAGGTAACAATGTGGCTGGATTGAGAGTGGTGCATCGCTTCAGGGTGATGTGTGGTGCTAGCAGGGTCAACTCATAACCTGTCGTGCGCTAGTCAAGTGTTGGGTTTTGGTCTGGTTCAGTAGCGTGTAGACTGCATGGGGTACTAACACAGTGATTGGATTGGAGAGCAGTATTCCTTTGCTCTGGCGTATGGATACTGCTGCAGCTGCCACAGCGCGCAAACACGCTGGCAACGCTCTAGCTACTGGGTCGAGGGTGGCAGAGAAATATGCACAAGGGTGATGTTTGTAACCAATTGATTGCGCTAAGACGGACAAATCACATCTCTCCCTTTCATGTGTGTAGAGGAAGAATGGTTTGGAGTAGTCTGGGGTTCCTAGAACAGGTGCCGAACAAAGGGCATCTCGCAATTCTTTGAGTGCTGACTGGCATTCGGGTGTCCAGGGGAAAGGCGAGGGGGTGTCTTTGGCTAGGAGGGAGAGAAGGGGTTTGACAATGAGGCTAAAGTCCGGTAACCACTGTCGGCAGAATGAGGTGAGGCCTATCAGAGAGCGGACTTGCTTTTGATTCTTGGGAACGGGAGTGTCTAGAATTGCCTGGATCCTGTCGGTGTGAGTTTCCTCCCTTCTTTCGATAAGATGTTACCTGTGGTTTGCAGAACTTCAATTTCTTTCGAGAAAATTTGTGGCCTTTTTCTGCAAGGAAGTGTAGGAGTTGGATGGTGGCTGTGACGGCTAGTAGAGTGGTGTCTGCTGCTAGAAGGATATCGTCTACATACTGTATCAACACCACCCTGTCTGGTAATTGAACGGCATCTAACTGTCTTTTGAGCGCCTGGCTATAGATGCTCGGGCTCTCGGTGTACCCCTGGGGTGCTCGACAAAATCTATATGAGCGGGAACTTAGAGTGAATCCGAAAAGATAGCGACTGTCTTGGTGAATGGGTATGGAGAAGGCATTCTTGAGATCGATAATGGTGAAAGTGGTAGCAGTTGACGGAATTAGGGTCAGGGTGGTGGTGATGTCAGAAACTACTTGGTACTGTGGTACTACTATTTTGTTTATCTCCCACAGGTCGATGATGAAGCGGTAGTCTTTTTAATCTCCATCTCCCTGTCTCTTTCTGATTGGTAAAATAGGACTATTACAAACATTGCTCACTATCTCTTCTACCACTCCTGCCTCTGCTAGTGACTGTATGATTTCGGTCAAGGCTTTCTCGCCCTCTGGCGATCTCTTGTTGTGGCGGGGTATCAGAGACAGAGACAGAGATATACATATTACGTGACTCATGACGACACCGATAACATCAGACATTACATAATTGATTACAACTATAGGAAGTTTGGGGCACGTCAGTTACTTGAGATAACTATAACTGGTGACTTTGTGTCCCCCCCCATTTAAAACGGTATGTTTTAACCCATATATTCACCTAAATATGTCATTTTAACTTTTCTTTTTAGTTTCCCCCCCCCCCACACCTTGCTATTTCCCGCTTAACCGGAGTATAGCCTGGTGTAGTCAGTTGTTGCTCCACCTCTGTGGGGTCAGTCGGTGCCCAAATGTTGAGTAGGCCTAGTCTTGGTGTAAGGATCAGTCTGGATAAGAGTCGTGGCCCCTTCCCATATTCGCCGTAGCTCAGGGCATTCCCAAATCGTATGATAGAAGGTAGCGGTTTGTTGGCATCTCCTAAGGCAAGTGCATCTGACCTAGCGTCAATCTTCACCAAGGTGACCCCTTTTAGTGTGATCTATGTAGAATTCTGAGTTGTATCAGTATAAAGCGGAGGGTGATAGCCACTTCCCTGGGGGACATTAGTGCCGTTTGCCAGTCTTCATCGCCCATGGGTCCTAGGTCTCCCTGCCACTGCTCTCTAAGTTTGTGGAATGTGTCAGGTAGGTTGTTGCATAGTTTCTTGAAGGTCAGCGATATGGCCTTTGAGTGTAGTGGCCCATCAATCAATCGATCTAGCGGTGACGACACCGGTATGTCTGTGAGATCGGGGAAAGCTGTGGTAAGGGCGTGTCTAATTTGCAGGTACCTGAACATTTCCCCTTGGGCCATTTCGTATTGTCCACGAAGCTCTTCAAACCTCTAGGTTCAAACCTTTTTTAATGAAATCCCCGACAACCGAAATCCCAATAGTATCCCATTTGTCAAAGCCAGGTTGATGACAGAGATGACCCAGTCTCTGGGCATACCACAGGGGCGCTGCTTTTGTGAGGACATTCGACCAACCCAGACGGGAGTTTGCTTGATGCCAGATCAATATAGTCTGAGAGGTAGGCCCAAAATATCGCCCCTTGCTAAATTTTGAGTCCAATGCCCCAGGTATCCTGTTCGCCCAGTTTGGTATTTGTAGGTAGGCAGGATCAACAGGGGAGCGGTATATCCAGTGATTTATTATCACTAACTGTGACGCCCAGTAATAGAGTCTAAGGTCTGGGAGGGCGATGCCCCCGTCGTACCATCCTTTCGTTAGCTTCTTCATCGCAATACCAGGGCCCCCAGTCATTTTTTGACAGAGTTTTTCAAGGCTTTTTGTCTCTGTTTTTGAGAGTCGATAGACTATGGGTGCCGTAGGGATGCCCGGCTTCAAGTCTTGCGGATACGGTCATTGCATGATGTCTGTGACAGACCAGCACCCCGTGCGTTTCTACTGCCTGGGGCGCGACCACGACCCCAAGTCGTGACCCGACTGCCGGGCCATGGCGCCGAAGACTTTGCGGGAGCTGTCCCGAAAGTTGCTTTTCATTGGCCCCTGGATATTCAGATCCACACGACGGCTATGCCGAGTTGCGCGAAGGATCTGTGGATCCTCATGCGTGTAAATATAAACGTTTTTGAGCAATTGACTGACCCCCTCTATCACACCCAAGGGGACAGGGTACCTCTACTATGAACCAGTCCATCAGTTTTCACTTTTATTTTCAGGCCCCGGGACCATGTCCAGATATATAAAATGGCGGCTGCAACTTTCCTCTCATGTTGCAGCCAGCCAATCACAGCATTGCTAGTGCTGCATGGAGCCGTGGAGGACCCGTGTCCCTAGATATCTAGATACCTTTTTCTTAATGGACTCCAAAACTACCGAATAGACTAACACCAAATTACAACAAGCATTGGCATAGCCAATAGGGCTCGCCTTTGGGGCCTTATAAGTGGACTACTGGTAATATTTGCAAAAAAAGACACTAGAGCAGTAGAGGCCTACCTATCTAGGTAAAGAAAAGACAATCCAAGCATACGTTAATACAGACTGAAATGACATGACCTAATACCGGAGTACAAGGAAGGAAGGATATGAACCCCCTGTCCGAAAGCTGAAACACAGCAATAAACATGTTTCAGTGGTAGGCCTTTCTGCCCCGGTGCAACTGCTCCACCACTGATAGCTACGTACCTGGCAGTACCCCATACATTCCAGTTTCCACCAAGCTGTAATGTAACTTATTTAACATACGGTTATCTCAAGATTAATAATTACTAATACTCAAAAATCCAAAAGCATGTCCTCTGGTGATGCCCAGAGTAAATTTTTAATTATTTATTTATTTATTTATAGGTTTGTATAGCGCTAGAATCGAATCCCGAAGGAGTATCTCTGCGTTTAGGCGGACAGTTATGGAAGTTGATGATCCTGGGATACTTACTGAGTTTGAAACAGGAAGGTTTTTAACAATTTTTTTAATTTGACATGTTCTGAACATAACCTGAGGGTACCCGGAAGTTCGTTCCAAAGGCGGGGGCCAAAGTAAGAGAGAGCCTTCCCTCCCAATCTTGCCCTCCGAATGGAGGGAACTTCGAGAAGAGATTTATTACTGGAGCGGAGAGCACGTACCGGAATATAGGGGGTGAACTTCTCCGCAAGATAAGGGGGGCCCATATTTTGGAGAGCTTTATGAATGACACAACAGGTTTTAAATTTAATCCGTTGGCGAACAGGCAGCCAATGGAGCTTTTCCAAAAAAGGGCACAATGGTGATCTGGGAGGTACATTCAGAACTAGCCTTGCTGCTGTATTTTTAACTACACTGCTGAATGCCGATGACACCCTTAAATTAGTGCCTCGGGGCATTCTAAGAGGGCACAAGTTGAGAAAAGCTATCTGCGTACTTTGAGGGAAGTCAGGGGGTATAGGTGGTCATCTGTCAACATTAGTCTACACGCTTGCACTGGTTTAGTGATGGGTACGTGGCCAGCACCCCTGCAACAGCTGCTAGAACAGATCAGAATGTGTCTGCCAGGGGCTGCGAGCCAAGGCAACAGCAACAGCGTGCTGGGCGACCCCCAGCACAGGAGGTAGGGTGGGGGGAGGCGATGGGGTGTAGAGAGACTGAGGGGAGAGTGAAAAGGTGGGGGGCAAAAACCAGAGCGTGAAATGGCAAACTACGGGTGAGAGAATGAATCTGAGAAAGAAACGGGACGGAAGATAGTAGGACGTAATTAACGTGGGATAATTAAGTTCTGATTTTACAGCCATTTTACTCCTCATTCAATCATCCCCATACATATTGTGGATACATATGTTTTCAGACGTCTCTGGGGCTCTCTTCGCCATATGTCTCAGTTGGGATAGAGCATGTCCAAGAGTGGAGCTGAACACCAGCTGATCCCACAGCAACAGCGCCGCCTATAGGCCGACCAGTGCCAGCTGGCGAGGAGTGCCCAATGATTTTGTTAATTCTGTACAGGATGCCTCGGCTAATTTTTCAGCTCCGAACAGCCCAGTGTTCCACACCTGGAATTGCTGGCTCTGTGGCCAGCAGCGAGTGAAGCCTGTCACCCTCCCAACTGCAGAGGGGGTGGGAGGGGAGTTATGCAATGCTTCCTCCCCATTCCAGGATCTTGTCCTGTCCAGGTTTACCTCACCCCCCCTCCCCACCCCGCTCCAATTTGCATCTGCTTGGAGCAGGTGAGCAATGGGAGCGTTACACACCCTGCAATGGTGGGGGAGTTGCGGTCTGCATAAAAGGCCAGGGGAATCCTGGGTGTGCAGCTTATTCTCCATCCCAGGCACTTAAACGCATGACCAGTGTCCCCTGTTCAATCCTGGGGGGTCACCTGCTGGTATCGCCCTCCAAGTTAACGAGGACGTCTTAATAAGGCCCTTATTTTGACAGAATGCAAGACTGCGTCAATTATAAAAACCTTGTAAAGTTTTTATCGGATTTAACTTTCATGTTTTGCCCAGGACTCGACTCTCCTTGCCCTCAGTGAAATCTACCCTGATCACGCGGCAACGTGTCCAAGAGGCGGATTGTCAAGGGTTTCTTTTTCCTTCTGACGCAGCCAAACTTACAAATTGTGAGTTTGTTAAAAGTAATGCTCGATACCTCAGTGAAAGTTATCCAACACTATTGGATTGGAATAGTGGAGAGATTGTGTTGTGTCCACTCATTGTATCGAACTCAGAAGGATGAAATGCGGAGTACCATTGAGTTGGGCAACAGTAAACCTCTGATATTAAGCACCAATTTTGTGCTACTTATAAACATTTTTAGGTCTCGGCTAAAGACGCGCGGAAGCGCGTCTCCGCCGAGATCTTATGTCACCGAGCGTGCTTCCCAGGAGACAGTCCCGGCCGCGCGCATCCTTCGAGGCGATTTGTAACTGGAACGCGCGCTGTGGCCAGGCGCTGTCTCCTGGGAAGCGCAAGCACCACACACGCATGCGCATACACACACACACAAGCGCCCATGCACGCACATACATACATACAGACACCACCCCTGACACATACACACACGCGCGCACATACACAAGTGCACCCAGGCCCCCCCCCGCCCCCCGCCGTCACCGTCGCACACATACATACACACACACACACGAGCATACACACACACACACAAGTGCACCAATCCCGCTCCAGCCTTTTGGAACTTACCTTACCTCAGCACGCGGCGCCCAAACTCCTGCTGGCGCGGCCCAGGGGCTCTACACCGCTCACAGGAGCCCCGGGCCGCGAGACGCAACGACTCCGCCTGCCTCCTCTTCCGGTCTGAACGTGGCCCCGCCCCCGTCACAGGCGACCGTGCCTGACTTCCGGGGCGGCCGCGATACTAAGAGACTGCTGGGGACAAAGTGTGGTCTGTGGAGTTACAATGGTTGCATGCAAGGGGTGAGTGTGAAAGTGCCGACCTTATTTACCTTCTGACCCAGCAGGAGGAGGTGTCAACAATGAGGCCGGTGTTTACACTGAAGTGTTTGTGTGTTCACGGCCTAGGATGAGCAGAGCAGAAAGGAACAGTCAAAACCTGCTTGGAACGCAAACGTGCTTTCTTTGCGTAGACAGTATAAACGCATTTAACTATACATTTAATAAAGGGATGCATTACAACGGAGGTGGGGTACGGGGATGAGGGGGGGGGGGTGGCAGGCTCGAGCTCGCTTTGAACCCTTCACTGCTGTTCCTGGGCACAGCACACGCCGTGTTTGGCATCGGAGGAGACGTGCCAGACTCTCTCAAAGGTCAATCTCACGCTCGCCTGCGGAACGGCGCCGCTTCCGGTTTAAACAAGAAAGAAAATCCATATTCCGCCTCATGCTGAGCGCAGGACACGGGGCGAGGCCCGGCTGTGTCCGCTGTTGGCCTACTTTAAGGGGAAGACAGAGCTGGGCTGTGAATCCGGCCGGGCTGTGACAACGCGCATCGAGCAGCGGAAGCTCATTCAGCAGATCAGTGCTGACAACACCTGCCCAAGATCACACACAGCGACTAAAGAAAAAGGCCAGTCGAAGCGGGTGTGCTCGGGACGCAGGGTTGACTTGGCTGCAGTGAATGGTTTACCAGTTCGGGGATGGGTGGTCGATATTATACGGATTAGTTCCAGAATTCATCTTTAATAACACCCTCCCCCCGCCCCCCAGCCCCTCCCCCAATCATACTACCGCCAGTCTGATAAAGGGCAACATTCAGAATACAAGGCAGTAGCGTTGACAATGTGGCATAAGCCTTAGTGCAAGGAACGACGTGCCACCCACTCCCATAGGCTTCTGGGTCCCGGTGCCACTACACCTGCTGCACCAAGGGAAGCCCCGCCCCCGATATATGTATACACCTTTTTGGGTTCTACTGCACCCAGCACGGGTCACGCGCACTTCAAGGTCATGGGTGCCCGGGTCTGTCTGCTGATCAGCACAGATGTATCGATCGCATCCACAGCTAATTTCAGCTTATTGGTATTTCGAGCTACAAGAATGGTGTCGCAGTGAATGCCACGTGTCATCTGCGACTGTTCTCACAACTGCGGGCCCCGTCTGCCCCAAAATTAGAAAGATAAAGACATTTCAGCCGCACAAAACACACGCCAATAACCACTGATTTGCGTGGACAATTATATTGATCTGTCACATGACAGCAAATTATCTTTCATTCCGACAATAAATGTTACAATTACGTAATATTTAAAAGGAATGTGTAATTCACAACACGGACTATCCTGGCTAAAGGCTGAGAGTGACGTGGGTGTGAGGTCGTGAACGTGCACAACTACTTACTAGTCACACTTCTATTCACCACCAGGGAAAACCACAGCTTAATCCTTCTGAGAGAGAGAACATGAAACACTACTGTCAGGTTGCCAACCTTCCAGAGACATCAAATTACGAATACACGCCCGTCTTCCCCGGAGAGTGGTGAGTGCAGAGTGGTGAGTGCAGAGTGGTGAGTGCAGAGTGGTGAGTGCAGAGTGGTGAGTGCAGAGTGGTGAGTGCAGAGTGGTGAGGGCAGAGTGGTGAGGGCAGAGTGGTGAGGGCAGAGTGGTGAGGGCAGAGTGGTGAGTGCAGAATGGTGAGTGTGCAGAGTGGTGAGTGTGCAGAGTGGTGAGTGTGCAGAGTGGTGAGTGTGCAGAGTAGTGAGTGTGCAGAGTAGTGAGTGTGCAGAGTAGTGAGTGTGCAGAGTAGTGAGTGTGCAGAGTAGTGAGTGTGCAGAGCAGTGAGTGCAGAGCAAGTGTGCAGAGCATTGTGTGCTGTTGAGTGCAGAGTGCTGTGTATTGGCAATGTTAATGACAATGCCCATTTATTTTTGATTTAAAGAAAAAAAATGTCATGAGCAATGACAATAGCTCTACCTTTAATGATGCCGAGACCATTGCATTGCAAATGCTTGTTTTAAGTTAGAGCTCGCATAGTGCGAATGTTGGGACACAATTCTTGACTGGAACTACACTGCCTTTGACTAGTGATAGAGTAGGTAATACCAGTGTCGTATCTGAGCCAACACGTCTCGGTTTCTTGCATGAGTAGCTCAAAAGCCATCCTTTTTGCTTTGCATTCTGGGATTTGCAGTTCAGTCGATCCTAGTAAACCAGGACTACAAGTCAAAGAATGTGGGCGACATTCTGACGCATAGACGCTGGAAACCTTTCATAGATGGTTATGAATCATGCTCCCGACTGAGGACTAGGATGCACAGGTGAGTTCAGCTGAGGGTGGAGGTAATCTCCTTGAGACGCGACTACCCGCAAATGCTCCTTCTCCGAGCACACTGTAAGGAAGGTCAGGAATGCAGCTGGCACCCTGCGCGCCGCAGCTCTCTCCCACAAGCAAAACGCTGTGGGCATGAACATTTGCTAAAGAGGTGGGACATGTGCCCACCTTTAGCCATTTACAGGGTACAAAAAATAAATGACAGTCAACAACCAACCGAAGCAGAGTCTAGTTCCCATCCCAGGCCCATTCTGCCCCCCCTCCCCATATGACCCCACCAGCCAGCATAGAGGGATTTGTTAAATTGACCAAAGTATTGCAAACTCTTTTTCTGAGCACAGTAGGTCCTGTAAAGCAGGCCCTGCGCCTCGGACTAAAATCATAAGAGATCTCCTCAGTGAAGCTCCAGGCCCCCACTGTCTTGTTGCATCCAACGTGCACTCATGTTCTCATCTCTACTGAAATATATCAAAGCCACAAGAACACGGAACATCTCAAGTGTAATCTCCCTATTTCTCGGGATCGAGAATACAGTAAGAAAACCAACAAGATACAGGTGTACTGATATGTTCTTGTTTAATGAACACAAGTACACACAGGTATGTGAAAACAATAGAAAAAGCGATGTTTAGTCTCGCAGAGTAAGTTAAAATCATACGATACCCATCAGTCGTCTGCCCTGTTTTCAGGAGGGCCGAGATCCAACCGTCCTCTGCATGAACACCGGTCCCGGTATTCTTCCAACAGAGGACACTGTGCAAAGTAACGGCCGACAATGCCGTTCGTGGACAACTGATGGGGGGGTAAGGACTAGCCACGGCGTCCTATCGCTGTTTCCGACACTCTACTCGGGAACACCCGGCCGGGCGCTCTACCGAGGGGTCTGGGTTTGCAAACAAGCCCCAAAACAGACACGCGGCAAACACCTCCCTTGGTGTGCGTCTCTGTTCCACTCCGTCCAGGGAGCGTAGAAACAAATGCTCTACCTGGACTCCAATGCGTGTTGTTGATATGAGCAGCCGCTCGCTTCCTGCGATGCGTTCTCGATTGCAGCAATGCGGGGCCTTTTCTTTGGCCGAAACTGAACACGGCTCTGTGTCCCCTGAATCCAAGGTATAGTGGGACACAAACAAACGCCCGGCCAGTAACCGAAATATCCGACAGTGATCCTTGCATCTAATGCGACTTAAGTACGCATTTCCGTGTGCGCGACGATCGCGCTCTGCATGCTGGACCTTGTGGTTCCTGATCCGCTAGTGACGCGGTGATCGGCTTCTGATTTGATGGTTGCATCCAGCGGTGTCCCACCGCGTCCCGGGGATTCTGACAGTACATCCACCCTCAATAGCCGAACAGGGCCCGCGCTGGCAGGGTGTTTTTTGTGGAACGCCGCAACCAACCGCGGGGTGTGGACGCCTGACGCGGGCTCCCACGACTGTTCCTCCGAGCCGTACCCCTTCCATGCCACCAGATACCAGAGCTTGTCGCCCCGCCTCTTGGAGTCCAGGATTCCGGCCACCTCGTACTCCGCATCGGCGTCCACTGACACAGACACCGACGGCACCCGTCTGCCCAGAGCGGAAGGTTTCAGGAGGGACACGTGGAACACCGGGTGGACCCTCAGGTGGCTAGGCAAACACAGGCGCACGTTCACAGGGCTGATGCACTTAGAGATGCGATACGGACCAATGAACCTAGGCTGAAATACACTGTGCTTCCGGAACCGCAGATTTTTGGTGGACACCCAAACGTAATCCCCCACCTCATATAGAGGTCCAGGCCGTCGCTTCTTGTCGACCGTGGCTTTGTACGCTGTCTTGGCCGACTCCAGGCAGGCACGAGATCGAACCAGAGTCTCCTTGATGCGCGCCACTCTCCTAGCGGCTTCCGGCACCCGAAGGACCTTAACAAGGGTGAACGAAAGGCAGAAACCTGGGGTGATGACCATAGTTGGTGTAAAACAGAGACGACTTGGTGGAGCTGTAAGTGGCGTTGTTGTAAGCGACCTCCGCTAGCCATAGGTGATCCACCCACTCCTCCGTCCCTTGGTCCACGAAACAACGCAGATACTGCTTTAGCGACTGGTTAAGGCGTTCCGTCTGCCCATCCGTCTGTGGGTGATAGCTAGTTGATAAAGCCGACGTGACGTGTAACGCCGAACACCACTTCCTCCAGAACTGGGCCGTGAACTGCGAGCCCCTGTCCGACACGATTGTGGTGGGCAGCCCATGCAACCGTACCACGTTCATCAGTAGGAGCAAGGCTAGCTGGCCCGCCGAGGGTACCTGCTTGCAGGCCACGAAGTGCCCCATCTTCGTGAGATAGTCCACGACCACCATGATCGCCGTACAGCCCTGATCCTTAGGCAATCCCTCGATGAAGTCCACGGAAATGCTCTCCCAAGGCCTGCTGGGCGCCGGAAGAGGTTGCAGCAGGCCATGTGGCCTTCGATGGTCCGATTTCGCTGCTGCACAGACGGAACATTCATCCCCGCATCTGCAGACATCTGAACGCAACGACGGCCACCAGAAGTGCCGTCCCAGACTGGACACGGTTTTCTCCAACCCCAGATGTCCCGCGCAGGGTGACATGTGGCACCAAGCAAAGGCCTGTTTCCGAAATCGGGGAGTGGGCACCAGCAAGCGGCTACCGTGCACAGGCATACCGTCTATCACCCGCCATTCCTTGTGGCACTATAACCATCGTTTCCATGCAAATGACTGAATCCCCTTCTGGATGCCCCTAAGGAATTTGTCCGGTTGTTTCGCCCCGATCACCGCGCCCGGTGGGATGATGGAGTGCACCGGAGCAGGCGGTGGAGTCAGAGCAGATGATTGTCGGGAAAGCGCGTCCGCCTTCCTGTTATTCCGAGCCAGGTCTATAGGTGATGTGGAAGCGAAATCCGGAAAAGAACAGCATCCACCGCATCTGCCGAGGGGAGAGGTGTTTTGCCGCCATCATGAACTGCAGGTTGCGGTGGTCTGTGTATACCGTCACGTCATGTCTGGCCCCCATCAGCCAGTGCCTCCACTCCGTAAAAGCGTCCTTTATGGCCAGAAGCTCCTTCTCCGCTACGTGGTAGTTCCGTTCCGCGGTGTTCAGTTTCCTGGACATGAATGCCACGGGGTGTAGCACTCCGGAGTGTTGGTGCCGTTGCGACAGGATGGCCCCTAACGCGACCTCGGAGGCATCCGCCTCCACCACGTATGGCAAGTCAGGGTTCGGATGTGCCAGGATAGGGGCGGAACCGAAGGCCTTTTTCAGCGCCACGAAGGCGTTTTGAGCATCCTCGTTCCACACGAAAGGCTGCGACTTTCGCAGCAGCTGTGTTATCGGGGCCACCAACCCTGAAAATCTGTCGATGAAGCGACGATAAAAATTGGCGAACCCGATGAAGCACTGCACGTCCTTCACCCCCTGTGGCGTTGACCAGTCTTCCACGGCCTTGACCTTGCGTTCTGTCATTTTCTGTCCCTCAGGGCTCAGCATCACTCCCAGGAACTCCACAGATGTGACGTGGAAGTCGCATTTGCTGAGTTTGCAGAACAGCAGGTGGTCTTGAGTCTCTGGCGTACCGTGGCCACGTGGTGTACATGTTCCTCCTCAGTGTTGGAATATATGAGTATATCGTCAATGTACACCACTACATACTCATCCATGATGTCCCTGAATACCTCATTCAAGAAGTATTGAAAGGCCGCAGGGGCGTTGCAGAGCCCGAACGGCATGACGAGGTATTCGAAGAGGCCAAATCTGGTCTTGAATGCCGTCTTCCACTCGTCGCCGTCGCGCATACGTACCAGATGGTATGCCCCTTTGAGGTCCAGTTTCGTGTACAACCGGGCCTTTTTCACCTGTTCCAATAGGACATTTATGAGTGACAGTGGATACCGATTTTTTACGGTAATTGCGTTCAACGCCCTGAAGTCCACACAGGCCCTCAACTCACCATTGGCCTTCGGGATAAAAAAAAGGGGTGAAGCAGCTGGTGACTTAGAGGGTCTGATGAACCCCAACCCCAGGAGTTTATCGAGATAGGAGCGCAGATGGTGGTTTTCTGGTTCTGTTAACGCGTACAGCCTGCCACTGGGGACACTGGCACCCGGAACCAAATCGATCTGACAATCGTAGATCCGATGTGGGGGAAGGACCTCAGCCCGAGCCTCATCGAAGACGTCCTGGAAGGCAAGGTAAGCTCCGGGCAACGTGACTGCCTTCTCGGCTGCAGTGGCTACCGTGTGATCCGTTCCAGAACCGGGTGCGAGCCCCTTTTGTACCCCACAGTGTTGGCGGCAGTACGATGATGTCATCCTGATCTGGTGGGTTACCCAATCAACGGTCGGGTTGTGCTTCTCGAGCCACGGCAGACCCAGGATGATCCTGTACCTAGGCGCTCGGATGATGCTGAAGTCGATGTCCTCTTTGTGATCTTCCCCGTATCTTACTGGCAGTACACCCGTGTGATGCCCTATGGGACCAGTGACTAGTCGTCTTCCATCCACGGCAAATACGTCCTCAGGGAGATCCTTGGGTACCAGGACGATCCCCAACCTACGAGCCTCGCCTTCGTCCATGAACAGGCCCGTGGCCCCTGAGTCAATCATGGCCTCTACAGACATCCACCTGGCTTCTATGGATACTAGAACAGTGACGTAGAGGTGCTGCGGTTGCGACCGAGTAGGACTCGACAAAGAAGGGATGTTAGAACGACTCCGAGAGGCCCCTTCGCTAATCAGGGAGTCTGTTAGTTTTCCGACTGGATATCAACAGCAGCGGTTACCGGTTTAGTGGTTCTATAGCGGCTGGTTTTTGGTTTGGCAGGGCACTCACGGACGTAGTGTCCCTTCTTGCCGCAGTAGAGGCAGAGGCCTTGCTTACGGCGTGTCTCCTTTTCCGTAGAAGTAAGACTGGTCCGAACAGCTCCGATATCCATGGGTTCAGCCTTGGTAGAGACGCTGCCTTCTAGGGCTCCGGGCGTCCCTGGTACTGGCATGGATTTCCCTTTCTTTTTGTGGTCTCCTCTGCGCTCGCCCAAACGATGATCCAAGCGTAGGACCAAGGCGATAAGACCTTCGCATGTCTTGGGCTGGGGATCGATCTGTGCCACTACATCCTTGAGCTCTTCGCTCAGTCCCTGATGGAACACGGCTATCTGTTTCGCAACCGGCCATTTGGTTTCCGCAACCAAACGACGAAAGGAGTTCAGGTATTGTACTACGTCGTGGTTGCCCTGACGTAGCTCCAGTAGTTCACGGTCTGCGGTGTACGTATCCGCCCGTCTGTCGAATACCTTCAGGAATTCCTCGCGAAACGCCCCCCCAATCGCATAGAATGGGGTTATCCCTGCTCACCAGGGGCACTGCCCATTGCGCAGCGTTTCCAGCGAGGTACGAAATGAGAAAGGCCACTCTAGCCTGGCTCGTGGGAAATGCCTTGGGTTTGCAGGACAGATGCAAAGCCACCTGAGTCATGAACACCTGCACTGACTCCGGGTCACCGCTGTAGCGTTCCGGTGTAGCCAGGGGAACGGACACGGGCATCTCTACCACCACCGCCGGGGACGGGGGCGTTACTTGACTACCTGCGTCAAAGGGATTCTGCTGAGTTGCTTCAAACCTAGCCTTTAGGTCCGCTGTCTCTAGCCTGGATGCAGTCAATTCGATTTGGACGGCGGCCAGAGCCGCCACCACGTCATCCAGTGTGGCCATTGTCTTCTTTCCTCGATCGGGAGAGGATTGGTATTAGTAGGTCGGATATTATGTAATCTCCCTATTTCTCGGGATCGAGAATACAGTAAGAAAACCAACAAGATACAGGTGTACTGCTATGTTCTTGTTTAATGAACACAAGTACACACAGGTATGTGAAAACAATAGAAAAAGCGATGTTTAGTCTCGCAGAGTAAGTTCAAATCATACGATACCCATCAGTCGTCTGCCCTGTTCTCAGGAGGGCCGAGATCCAACCGTCCTCTGCATGAACACCGGTCCCGGTATTCTTCTAACAGAGGACACTGTGCAAAGTAACGGCCGACAATGCCGTTCGTGGACAACTGATGGGGGGTAAGGACTAGCCACGGCGTCCTATCGCTGTTTCCGACACTCTACTCGGGAACACCCGGCCGGGCGCTCTACCGAGGGGTCTGGGTTTGCAAACAAGCCCCAAAACAGAGACGCGGCAAACACCTCCCTTGGTGTGCGTCTCTGTTCCACTCCGTCCAGGGAGCGTAGAAACAAACGCTCTACCCGGACTCCAATGCGTGTTGTTGATACGAGCAGCCGCTCGCTTCCTGCGATGCGTTCTCGATTGCAGCAATGCGGGGCCGTTTCTTTGGCCGAAACTGAACACGGCTGTGTCCCCTGAATCCAAGGTATAGCGGGACACAAACAAACGGCCGGCCAGTAACCGAAATATCCGACAGTGATCTTTGCGTCTAATGAGACTTAAGTACGCATTTCCGTGTGCACGACGATCACGCTCGGCATGCTGGACCTTGTGGTTCCTGATCCGCTAGTGACGCGGTGATCGGCTTCTGATTCGATGGTTGCAGCCAGCAGTGTCCCACCGCGTCCCGGGGATTCTGACATCAAGCTAAGAGGAATAATTATAAATTTATAAAAATTTCCCTGAAGTGACGCAAATCCTGTTCGATAGATGTTCAATTTCATTGTGATTAGGCTGTCCGGAAATCAGTTAAAACTGACTGTACCAGACAGTAGTCTACCGGATGAAAATCAGCTGACCCAGTTTAAACCGAGTGTTACTGATTTTGAATAGTTGACGTGTTGGTGGGGGGGGGGGGCAACCGAGGAGCTGTTGTGGTCTGCAGTCTGTCTTACTGGGGCCGCATCCGAGCACATTACAGGTCTTTATAAAGAGCATTTAATTAACAAGGCTTTATTGTTCTTTCGCCCCTTCTCAGAGCCCCTGGGGGCAGGGCTGAGCTCAGAAACAGTCTTCGTTGCTTACGGTTTTGGCAATTGTCTGGCAGCCGACCCTGAACCGGGAAGCTTGGAAGCAGACTGCAGGAAACTTTTAGGTACAATTCCGTCCTCTAGGCGTCTCAGAGATGCGCGCCTGCCAGTCTGAGAGTCAATGGAGCCTAGTACACATAGTTAAAGACACATTCAGTGCACCGTTTCATTACATAAATCCCCACAAAATGTGAAGCTCCGAGTTTGGCACCAAGTGACTGCAACAATATACAATTTAACGGGCGTGGAGACAGGAAGTAGTCACTTGTGAGGCTGCGGGCCACGACGCGAAAGAGGGGCAGTTATGCTCAATTGGTTTCTGTGCGTGCACTGCTCACATTGCTTCCTGTGCCGCCCGTTAATTGGCGCCTGTAGCGACTAGACCGAAGGGACGTCCCAGTCTTCATCCCAGAGAGACTGCACAGACGATCTTAATTACAAAGAGACTGCCGTGGCCCATTCAGGTCTGAATTACTTTTTGAAATAATAGCATTTAAACGTTCAGCCTGATTGAGCCTGTAGTTCTGCTCACTGGCTGCTCTAGTCAGGCTGGTGCCACGGCAGGCCAAGCTCTGCCCTGGCTGAGCCTGTATAGCTCGCTGCTGTCGGTCTCTTATAGCTCGTAAAGAAATCTAAAATGTAATGATTTAAAACGGAAAACCCAAATGTGAACCATTATCAATAAAATTTACGTCCAGATTTTTCAGAGGGGGCACAGCAGAAAGAATCACACTGGAGCCGTCATGTTCAAGCCCTGGTATGATCATGTGAGGTGTACCCCAGTCGGCGGTTCTGCCCCAGGTCTCTGTTGCTGGCACGTCTTTCTCACATCCTGGTATACTTCATGCTCAGCTGTGGTCGGATTGGGGCCTCGCTTCTACTAGGCTGTCACTTATGTACACCGATGTTAGTTGCTCCTTCAAATGGTGTGAGGGCTGATGGGCTGCCCTACCAATGTTCGTTATATTATACTGACAGCCTAAGTTATGTTTTTTTCTTAATTTCATTATATGTTCAGGTGCGCTGTTTCCTAACATTTACTCCGTTCCTGTAGCACAGAATCGATTCACAATAGATTGTCAGGCTAAGCATAGGCCCTCTGCAAACTTCCTCATGGTGCGTCTGAATTCTGATGAATGATGGCGCTGTAATTGTTTTCTCTGATAGCATTGCAAGGAGAGGCACTACTTATAGACACCGCCCAGAGCACAACTTGTGGACACTGCACTCACAAGAGATGCCGGTCGGAGACACCACATAGACTGAGAGGCATCTCAGAATGGGGCTGGACTGAGAAGCCACCTACAGCCCCAGTTGTACACAACCACAGGCAAGTTTTGAAACACCACATCCACCTCTTCACGAGCACCTTTGTGGCAGTTATTTAATTATAAGTGCCTGTGGGAGGAACGTGTTGCAGGCGTCAGACCAATGCTTTTAGCATTGGTAGTTGAGCACCTTCCGTAGGGCCTCTGTTGAGGGATTCCTTGACTAGGTGTAGCTTAGATGGTTACACGAAATGTCTTCCAGAAACGAGCAATAATAAAAGCAACGCGTTCCATAAACACCGGTAAAACACTGTTTCAGTTGTTTTTCATGGCACGAAAACGAGTAACCACTGTTATTTTGAAGTATTGCAATCACTGGAAAACACTGAAAAAACATCACCAGAATTTACCAAAAATAGAAACTGAAAACAGGAAAGCCCAATTATGATTTAAGGTCAAACACAAATGACCTTTTGGTAAACTTTTGTAATGTGGGTGTCAATTCTGTGTCCCTAATATTTCCGAGAAGTGGTCATAGATCTACGGTCAATATTTCCTCATTTAAAGAGTATAAATGGCCTGCCCCCAGTCCATTCGGCGAACAAATGACCTCTTGGG
The DNA here is from genome assembly GCF_964261635.1 of Lissotriton helveticus. Taxonomy (NCBI): domain Eukaryota; kingdom Metazoa; phylum Chordata; class Amphibia; order Caudata; family Salamandridae; genus Lissotriton; species Lissotriton helveticus. The sequence continues at coordinate 9,176,410 of NC_136067.1, read as the reverse complement.
TTATAACGCATGTGTGGTTCCCCTCAGCCATTTATTTATTTATTTCAAAGGTTTTATATAGCGCTACTGGACCCATGAGCATCAGAGCGCTTTACAAGGATGGTGAACATAATAAGATAAAATTAACAATTAAGCGAAAAAGAGTTACAGTATGATAATGCATTCAACAGGGCTAAGGGGGCAAAGAAACAGATAAAATGAAGTGGAAAATGAATATTAAAAGTTAGGAGCGAGAGCGGGTGAAGAGAGGGGGAGTCTATCTGGATCCTTGGCTGAGGCCATAATGCTTATTATATTTTGAAAATGTTTTTTTCTCCCTCCCCTCTGCATTACCATTGATTTAGAAAGGTTTGCATTGCATGAGTTTTGTACTTTAAAAAGTGTTTTTGATGCCAAGTCTTTGCTGAGACAGCGTAACCATTGATCAGTGTGTCTTTACACTTCTTCTTGAAGTGGTTTCATTGTAATAAAGTACAGGCAAACTCTTGATTCAGTTCCTGCCTCACACGTGTATTTCCTCATTTTAGACTCGGCGCCCCAGTTCGAGTTAACGTGCCCCCAAAAAACCGCCCTTCAACAAAACCTACGGCAGAGCTTTCTAAACTCTGTGTCGCCTGCAAATGGTGGGTGTGTCGCGGTAGGACACCGGTACTGCCCAGTTCGTACGCCAGATGTACGTGTAGAAAGGAGAGGGAGACCTTTAGCCGAGCACCGGCAGGACGCGGCCCACTTAAAGCTCTCTGTAAGAGTGACTGCCCTGTTAATTTTTTGAACTTACTCTGGTTTATTTACATCCGTCCCGGAAATGTGGCTGCATGTGCGTGCTGTGTGCACTGTTGGCGCAGTCCATGGTCCGCTTCTTGCTCTCTTTGGAGACAGAGCGAAGCACCCTCTGCGGCTGCTCCTCAAACTCTGTCCTTCTCGGTCCCCTGCAGGTGCCCTTATCTGTCCCCAGCTGTAGTGCACTCTTTCTGCTGTAGTCAGCCCTTGTACACGGTCATTTAAGTTTCAACCAGTCCTGGTACAGACTGTTACTTCTAGTGCACTCTGTCCTCATGTGCTTCAGCCCTTGTACACTCCTTTTAACTGCAGACATATGTATATAACTGCAGACATATGTATATAACTGCGCTAAAAAGACAGTGTACAAGGGCTGACCGCAGATAAGGACAGACATATACTTATGTCTTTATTTGCGGTCATCCCTTGTGCACAGTCTTTTTAGCTGCAGCCAGTCCTGGTGCCCTCTTTTTATCTGCAGTTAGTTCTGGTGCATCATGTCCTATGTTAGTGTACTGTAGTTGGTCACTGTGCGCTCTCCTTCTCTGCCCCCACTCATACTGCACTTCCTCCTTCTGTGGTGTTCCCTTGTGTGCTCTCCTTATCTGCCCCCAGTCATACTGCACATACTCCTTCTGTGGTGTTCCCTTCTGTCCTCATCTGCCATCAGCTCTTGCACAGTCTGCTTCAGTGCAGCTTGGTGCACTCTCTCCTCATCAAATGTCAGACTGTCTTCCCACAATTGCTGCTGGTTTGGACATTGGTGTTTACTTTTATTACCCTGACCGCAAAGCGAGTGTATTTTGTAAAAGACTTAGGGGCAGATGTATCAAAATACCTATTTGCAATTCTGAAATAGCGATTTTTTTGAGAATCGCTATTTGACAATTGCAAAACAGTATGTATAAAAAAAAATGTAAACTGATTTTTTTGCGATTTCTTAAAATTCCTTAATTGAGAATCACAAATTGAGAATCATTTCAAGGGAACCATAAGGACACCCTAATGCACCCCTGAAATGTACATGTGTGCGCATATGGCGCACATACATGCCCTATGGGCATGTATGTGTGCCATGGCACCTTTTTGAACTTTGTGAAAGAAATCGCAAATTACCACCAACCACAAGTTGGTGGTAATTTGCGATTTCTTAATTAGGAATCGTACAACTTGGGTGCTTCATACATAGCATTTAAGGAATCGCAATTTGCGATAACTTAAATGCTGACGCAAAGTTAAGGAATCGCAAATTTTGCGATTACTTAATTTTGCCATGCAATTCCAATAATACATTGCATTTTCTGATTTTAACGCTGCTATTTTGCGAATCGCAACGGTTGTGACAAAAAATGTTTGATACATCTGCTCCTAAGTGAAGTGTGCAAATCTATAAATTCACTGTTAACAATGTCGTCGCTAGTGGGGGTTTCTGTGATGGGAAACAAAAATAAACGTGCTTTTTGCTGGCATACTCTACCACATATGTGCTCTACCAAATGTAAAAGGTCAAGTTAAAAGCGTCACGAAAATAAATGACTGATTGTTTAGTGTTCTATTATGGTCACACTTGGATGGCGTCAGTGATGTCAAAGTAGGCGTGGTTTAGTATAGTCTGCATTAGTCTGTAAAAATGACACTTGGTGGTGGTCAGTGACCTCACGGTTGATGGGTTCCACGTCTTCACAGTTGTCGCGGTCCCATTATTAATGGCATGCCGGTTCACTGTGTCAGTCTTCAGAGTTGGTTTTGTCCTGTAATTCACCAAAATACACTTGATGGGGTTTCGTGTCTTCACAATGGTCTTAGTTCATGACATTAGTCGATGGGTTCCATATCTCCACAGTTTATCGTCCCTTGATTTATGGCATAACCCTTTTTATTAACCTTTTTTACCAATTTCTGAGCAAATTGTCATTTTTGGTTCTTAACATACAGCACCCCAAATGTTACCATGTTCAACGCCTTGTACAGTTCAGCATAAGATTTTTACCTCAAAGTGCTGAAAGGAAAAACATATGACTCATCTTATTTTGGTGCACTGAGGAGAGCGGTCCCACCTGAGTTCAATGCGCAGAGACCGGCTAAGTTGTATGATTGTTTTACCACTCACAATTCCCCCTTCCTGAACGGATTTTTGTATAACTCATATTCAGGAAGGCAGCAGGTGGACTTTGTGCATGGTTGAAAGGGTCGGCAGTGCGTGCACCCGCCCTTTTTGTGCCATAAATCACTGGGGCATGTGTCAATGTGCGCATGATTATATTCTTGTTTCAGACACAAACCTAACCTTACCCCAGTTTTGCCAGTCACTGTCTTTGTTAGAACAGATTCACAATTGCTTTATTAACCTTCCTGCTTTCTCAAATTTGATTTAAAAAGTACCATTTGCCCACTTTTTTTCAAAATCTCAGGTGGGGAGAACACCCCCCCCCCCCCCCCCCGAACTTTCGAGACTGCAAATGAAGCGAGTGGCAAACTAGTTTTGAAAATTGTGAAGTTTCATCAAACGGCACCAGAGTTATTAGCAGAACAAAAAATGCTTAATCTATGGAAAGTAGGTCAGAAGTACCTAGTGGCTATTGCCAGTAGACAGACAGACAGACCTACATAGTCACATTTCAAATGAGATCTGAAAGCCTATGTATGCATTGTGATATTACACAAGTAGGAGAAGCGCTATAAGGTGAAGGTCACTGGACAAGCGATTCGCATCACCGCAGCTGCCCACCGATATGGTTTCTTTTCTCAAAGATATTTATAAGAGTTACAATGGTTTTTAGTGGCCCCAAAAGGTCCTGGGAAGAGTAATTTAAATTATGAAATTAATTCCGGGAGAAGGTCTTAGCAAGATACCATATAGGTAAATTTTATTAGCATTTATGCAAAATAATGATAGTTACTTCCTATTACAGGTGCTCACATATGTGACAAAAGTGCTCAAAGTGACTTTAGTGAAGAAATATTAAAAAACAGTTATATACAAGAATGTCACACACAAGGTTATTCCCACAGAAAATATATACAGTAGAATAGGGAAGTTTTCCTTGAGTATGTCGACGGCGTTTCGATCTAGAGTATTTTTAGATCATCATCAGGACGTGAGCTTCCCTGAAATTATTAATAAAATTAAATTTTAATCCTATGGTATTGCACAAAATTGAAAACCAAATTAATTGATGCTCCCAATGCTCTGAAGTTCATGCAATTTTTTGACATTATTTAACAAGGACGAGCAGCCCTGAGCTACACACATTCATTTTAAGGGTGTATAGTTGCCTTTGAAACACAAGCTTATTTACGCGCTTTGGGCTCAGACGAGATAGTGAGCTAAACTAGCTCACTATCTCGTCTGAGCCCAAAGCGCGTAAATAAGCTTGTGTTTCAAAGGCAACTATATTAAAATTTAATTTTATTAATAATTTCAGGGAAGCTCACGTCCTGATGATGATCTAAAAATACTCTAGATCGAAACGCCGTCGACATACTCAAGGAAAACTTCCCTATTCTACTGTATATATTTTCTGAGGGAATAACCTTGTGTGCGACATTCTTGTATATAACTGTTTTTTAATATTTCTTCACTAAAGTCACTTTGAGCACTTTTGTCACATATGTGAGCACCTGTAATAGGAAGTAACTATCATTATTTTGCATAAATGCTAATAAAATGTACCTATATGGTATCTTGCTAAGACCTTCTCCCGGAATTAATTTCATAATTTAAATTACTCTTCCCAGGACCTTTTGGGGCCACTAAAAACCATTGTAACTCTTATAAATATGTTAACCCCAGGTTCTACTAATGGGGTACCCTTGTTCTCTTTAATTACTCTTTTCTCAAAGACTCATTAAGAAACCACTGGCGGTATACTCGCCCCATGCTACTAGAAAGAGACACCTGTGGGAAGCACCACTGTTAATGCGGCTGAGCCACATAATCGCATTTCTAAAATCAAGCGCTAGACAGGCTCTTCACAGGCATCGTCGAAATAGGGGGCTTGGGCCACAAGGCACTGGCTGCGAGAAGCTGCAAGACACATCCAGTCCTGCATACACTACTGTGGGGAGTCTACTGGGAACTGCTGCTGGCCATGATGCTATGTGCACCCCATAGCAGCTTCAAAGCCATCTCCAAGATGCACCACTAACCAGTGCCCGTCCAATCTGTGGAAAGTCCCTCGACGTGGCAGTCATGAAATAGTTCAATTTTACAGCTCCATGCATGCAAATATCCCCAGAGCGGAATCAACCAGTCACCAGACCATGGGCAGAGCACGCACATTAAAGTGCTCTTGTAAAGACAAAACAGTGGCCACAGCTCTCACTTAGTGGCCTTGTTCCAAAGGGTTTCTTAGTGCCAATATCAGCAACAGACCCCACCCACAACACATTCATCACAAAGAACACACAAGACATTGTTTGAAGAAAGCATTTCTGCAGGTTTATTTTTATTAGAAATATGCAAACATGATGGGTAAACATACAGGCGATCCATGGGCAGGCCGCAGACACCCCTAAGCTGCCACGCCCACCTTAAGAGTCAAATTGCACCGTGGCCTACCCAATCAGGGCTCACAATTTGGGGGGCCATCCTTTACATCATGTTGCTCAGGTTTACAACCCCCCTGAAGGACCAATGGGGCGCAGTCATTCCTCCTGGGCCCTGCCCTAAGGACTTCCTGGGGTTTGGCATTTGCACCCTTGTTGTGCTCCTGAAGAAACCCCGCACTTGTTGCACGTGTGTGCAAATTTACACGACTTGCCCCAAGAGCAGGCTCCAGCGTTGAACAGCCTACAAGTCCCAGAGAATGTGCGTTTGAAACCTCCCCTCTGGCTCCCTCCCTCCTGTGCGCCTCCAAAGGCATGTCTTCCTACTGAGTAACCCCCCGGAAATTGGTCTTCGTATTCCCTGTCCAGCGGAGTGTGCCGCCCCATATGTTCCAGCCATAAATTCACCTCAATCTGGTCCCATCTCATCTGGGGCCACATGGCCATCTTTTGTCTAAACTCCTTATCGTAATTATACCAACCAATGCCTCCCCATTTGCGAGCCTCTTTCCGTATGGTCTGGGAGTATTGGAATAAACCTAGGTTCAACTCAGGGCTTTTTTCCGCTATTACTGCGGACATTATGTTAAAAGCATGAAGCCAGTTTTCGATGGTCTTCTCCGGCCAGACTTCTTGTTTGACCTTTTTCTGCTCCTCCTTCCTGCCCATCTTCCTCGTGTCTAAACCATCCGACCCGTGCATCAGGAGTGTGAAGATGTCAATGAACTCCCGTCGCCATATCCCCTCCTTGGCCGCCTGGGGGACCTGCCACGCAAGGGAGAAAGGAGCAGACACCATGGGGGCAGCAGTAATCGGAGGTGGGGGGACTGGTGCAGACGGCAACACCACCTGGGGGTCAGCACTGTCCACCCTGGCCCCTGATCCCGGCCATGAGGATGGGGTAACTTCCCGAGGGGTCGGCTGTGCTATGCCTCTAGGTGCCAGTGGTTCAGTGGGCAAGTCTTTGTTGGCGAGTCTGCGTGGCCATTTCGGCCTAGAAGGACCAGAGTCTGTGTTAGTCTGCTGCTCGGGGACAGGACCGTTGACGACAACGCCCGAATCTTCCTGCTCGTGCAAGTTCAAGATTCCCGTAGCCCACGCCAACCCCTTGGTCTTGGCAAACTGCATGAAAGCAGCCCATTGAGCATCCTGTGACGAGTCTGTGAGTGAATCCTCCACCGGGGACATCTGGGAAAAGAGGGAGGGGGAACCCTGGCTATCCATGCCTCTCTTTGGGACGAAGGCAACAGCCCGACCAATCTGAGGGAGAAAAAACTGCATGTAAGACAAAACCCACACTTGCATGGCTGATTCAGACTGGCCCAAAGTGCCACCCACGTCTCCACCACGCTCTCTCACGCCCCGCTTCCCTGTACTTACTTATTCCGTGTATTGACTTTGTCGTAACCTGATGCCGGTGTCCGCCCTACTGAAAGAGCAACGATTAATCTGAATGCGAAGATGAAAAGAACACATTAGCCACTGTATCCCTGCTTGTGTGCAGCCACTCTACGTTGGTCTAACAGGGTTGCTAACTCCCTGCTCGTTCTCTCCCGCCGCACCACTCCGCCCTCCCCGTACGGTGTTCTGGTGCAGTCGCTTGCTCTCACTACCCCCGCTTGGCGATACAAGTTTAGTTTCTACAAGGCATATTCTTCAAAACTTGAGCCAGTGGAGTACCAAAAGCCCCTCTGTGCCAGTCTGCGCCTGGGGACCTTATCCATATCTGGTGGGCCTGCCCAATGTTGACCATTTTTTGGAAGGAGGTCCTTAGACATATCAATGGGGTATTGGGGTTTCCACTGACTGAAGCCACAAGCACAATCCTCCTAGGCATCATACGCATACCTGGGAAAACCCCTGTGATTTACCTCTCCTGCGGGATGGCCGCTAAATCCTGGGTCACTCCTCTTGGATATGTACTGCTCCTGTAATAGATTATTTGATTACTAAATTGCCTCAAGTCCCTTTGCCCGACCCGTGTTGCCCTTCCTAAGCCGCTGTTCGCGTTGCAGGAGGTTACCACGCCGCTCACCTTGTACCTGCTGTGGTAACCTGGTCCGTTCGCGCGCCCGCACTATGTCGCCGTTCTTGATGGGTGCAGGACTGCAAACGCTAGTTGGTGAAATAAAGATAACAGTTAATGCTCAACTCCCCCTCCTTTGCGCAAGGTGCTTGAGGTATCCTGCACCTGCCTCCAGCTACCACGCAGGGAGGACCTGCGTCCTCTCTGCGCCCCTTCCAGGCCTAACTGCTCACTGGGGAAAGAGCCACGCGACATTGCCCAGCGGAGGGCAGTCCCTGGTGATGAGTTTTTGCCTTTTCTTCCTCGTCCCAAAACCTTGAACTGGCCATTCAGACCCCATGCCAAGAATGGAGAACGCCCTGGTCCAAAGCTCTACCAGACAGACCACCTTCAGGCCCGCACTATACCTGAGCGAGGCCCCCCCCCCGTGATCTATGCATGCTCGCATAATCGCCCTGGTCCAAGGCCCTGCCAGACAAACCACCCTCAGACCCACACTATATCTACAGCGAGGCCCCCAGCGAGACGTGGACCTCCCCCTAATCATTGCTCACTTTCCTTCCTCCGACCCAAGCCCACATGCCCAACCCATCCCCACCACCAATATCACTGCCAATCCCCTGGACTCTGACCCCAGCCAGACCTTTGCTCACCCTCCTATCTTCGTCTATTTTGCCACAGCACCTCCTCCTTACATCAAGTCTGAAACATCAATGACCCAACTCACCACGCTCAACCTATCCCTACGCCTGCCCCAATGTTTCGGTTCTGTCCCAGAACCCAGCACTCTTTCTACAGACACTCACCATAGGCTGCCCCCTCCAAAGACTAGTAACTCTTTTAACTCTATTACCCAACAACTGACCAGAATTAAATAAATAAATGAAAGAAACCCTAGCCGCCAATATCCTACAACTAGACTGGCCCAACTTATTCAAGCCACTTTGCTCATGCTTTCCTGGTAGTAACACTCCCTCCCCCTACACACAACCACTTCCATGGCCCCGCCCGACCCCCCCATTGCCCACCCTTCCTTTAAAGAGGGAGGCTCATCGACCTAATTGAGCTCTCCGCAGACTTTCTATAATGGAAACAGAGGAGAACAACTCCTACCCCTCAACAAACCAGAATACAGCTCCCGTCCCAATCCCAGTCATTGTTGGCACAAGCAGAACGCCTAGAACAGTCCTCTCGCCCAGACCATGGCGCAATATACCTCTATCCTTACATCACACCCAGACAACGTCCTGCCCTTTATCTTGCATGCAGAGCAGCAGTACAACACGCCACAGACATTGCCCAATTCTTGCTTAGGAAAGAAATAGACATAGCATTTCTCACAGAAACCTGGCTCAATGATCACTCCCACCCCATTCTTGACCCACTCTCCCCTCCAGGTTACTACGTCATTAGACAGGACAGACCGCTCAAATTAGGTGGAGGGCTAGCAATTGCCCACAAAGAAAGTATTCTGAACACCGTATTAAAACCTGTGGATTACCAGACTCTGGAGTACCTTGGCATCGAACTGGCAAATGCAACACCCCCATCAAATTTCACACCCTTTACCACCCCCCTGGGAAGCGCACCCTCTTCAGTGAAGAACTAAACGACCTAATAACACGCTTCTCCCTAACAGACACGAAAGATGAGTTCCTGGGTGACTTCAATATCCACTGGAACAACACAGAAGACACCATTGTCCAGGACCTCTCCAACCTGCTTGAAATAACCAACCTAAACAACTCTGCAATGAACCAACTCACATCAAAGGAACAACTCTAGACGCGATCCCCACCAGTAATGATCTAGTCTCTCGGAGGTCAATCTCGCCCATCGAATGGTCTGACCACCACCTCATTTTGTTTAACATCAACTCACCTGTCAGACACCAACCAATACAATCCGACAAACCCAAGCACTGGATCAGGAACATCAATGAAGTCCCCATCTCCAAACTTGAATCTAAGATACATGCCAATCTACAGTCCCAGCCTACCACTATATCTGCTGATGACCTTACAGCTCACTTTAACTCTACAATGACAGGTGTTAGATCAAGTAGCGCCACTCAAACTTAAACAATTGAGATCTATCAAATCTAAATCATGGTTCAATGTGGATCTCAATACTGAAAGACAACTCCGACTGGCTGAAAGGACTTGGAAACCAGACCCATCAACAAGGCCATGACCAAGCAGATCCAATTCATAACAAGAGAAACCAGCTCCGCTACCAACTGGAAATTATGTGAATTGGTCGGACTTTAAACTTGTGTCGGAAAACGAGGTCTTCAATATAATTGCGAGCTTAAAGCCAACCTCCCACACTATGGATCCCCTCCCAGCCACTATTGTACTAAAACTCAACAACATCATTACCCCTTTCTGGACTAAGATCATCAACTCCTCTCACACATCAGGCTGTGTACCAGACTCCCTTCAATTAGGACAAATCCCACAGCTTCTACTGCACCTTGAAGCTCAGAACCTGATCTGCCCAGGGGGTCATACCTGTATATTGCCGCTGTGAACCTGATCAGCCTGGGCGGCTGTACCTGCACATCGCCAGACCAGCTGACTAAGACTCCTCCACTGGCAAGTGCAGCCCTTGACACCTGTACTTACTGTATCCACACTTCATACTTTCTGGTTCACTATAATGAACCGGGCAGTAGAATCAGATGATGCCTCCACCTCACAGAAGTGGTGTTGCGGGCGCTTTTGTAAAAATTGCGGCATTTTTACAAAAGCGCTGATTTCGCGGGCACTTTTGTAAAAAAATCGCAGCATTTTTACAAAAGTACCAATTTCGTGGCAAACTGCGAATTCGTGAAATCCTGCAGGGTCTGCCTAGAGACCGGGGTGATCAGAATACATCAGATTGACAGGTTATCTGAAATGGAAGAAGCAGGCAAGCTGCAGAAAGAAGAGCAAAAATCCTATGGGCATGAATGTGAGGATTACAGCATTCCAAAAGAGGGAGATGTGTCTCCTGCAGTGCCTGACTCGCCACTAGGCAACAGTAACCTGCTTTCCTGCTCTATTGAGAATGGAAGCCAAAAGATTCGATCTTCTCATGATGTTAGCAGAGCAGCAGTGCTTTCCATATGAATGTCAGGAACAACCCAGCAGGACCACAAACTCAGTCCCAGCCTGGATTTTGTATGGGCAGCTTGACTATAATTATTGAAAGCGCACCAGGGACAATGCAGCTAGTATAGCCCCATTTGGAGAAGAATGATAGGGTCCCTGATTCAACCCCACCCATGGTGACGGGCCATTCTAAGTCCTATTTCAACATTATGGCAGCAGCTTAAAGGAGATAACAAAATTTGGTCATGTCAACATCAGCAACACCTGACTGAGACGGCCAAAAAACAAACTGGGTCACAGGGTTTAATTCTACGGCGATAAATTTCTATAAAAGATGCAATACCGTAGCCATCCATGGCTTTTACGACTGATAGATGTTCAAGCCATCGCACCACTGATAAATGTGATCTCAGAATGCAGAAGAGACGAGGCCAAGGCCAAAGTTAAGGAGGGGGCCAAAGAATCACCATCATGGATGCAGCAATAGATGTGCCTAATGCAGGATTCCATCAACTGGCAGCGGGCATGGTCCTAAGAAGACAAGGGTGGCTATGTTCTATAGCTTTCTACCTGGAAGTCCAATTCAAGACAAACGCTATTTGGGAAAACATGTGGGCAATGAACTTCAAAATATAAACACTGCATGGTCCTGTTGAACTTTGCTGTATAGGCATCATATTTGATCTGCTTTTTGTTACTCCAGACGCTCATGGGGAGCTTTCCCCCAGTATGGGGGGCGGGGGGGGGAGATCCTGTTCTTTTTCTGGCCAAGGTGGATATGACCTGGGCGATTCAACCAATAGAGGCTAAAAACGAGGCTATGGCAGCCTTTCTTGTCCCTGCTCGCCACAGTTAAGTTTATTATGCATAGTTAATTAAAACCAGTGCAAAACATGTTTCAAGTCAATAGAAAATTTTTTACAATCTCGAGAAAATTGGATCATTGCTCGCCACAGAGTTCCGAGAGGTCACGGGCCCTCGCTACTTGCGCCGGTCGAACGTGGACCGATGGGGGACAGATCAATGAGATGCTGTTCTTGACGGAGGGGGCAGTGGACTTGGAACATCGGTGGTTTGGGGGTTTGTTTGTTCTTGATAGAGTTTGTCTGTATCTTCAGCGTGCCCAGCCTCGGAGCGGACCTGGCTCTGTTTATTCTATTGTCCGAGCTCCCTCTCCTACAGTGGACGAGAGCGAGGGGCCCTGTGGTCAGGAGCCGTTTATATACGAGCTCTAATGGGTCAATGAAGAGATTTAACACTAAAAGACCTCAGATGCAGCCCCTCCTCCCGTGCTTCAAGGGACCTGACGCTCCTCCTCCTCACCCTCTGCTTCTCTGTCCATCGTGGGTAAGTGGAGACTGGACCGGTCCCCCTCGACTCTGCTCTGCTCGCCTGGTTCTAATGCGCTGCTCGGGTCCTCGGGCCCCGCGGGTCCTGCTGGGCAATGCTCGGCTCGGATCTGTCTGCTCGCCTCGCTCAGGCCATGTGATGCCCCATGTATGGGAAGCGCTTCCACACCCCCGGGTCCAGCTAGCGCTATATTAACCCTATACATGCTGGGAGGGCCTGCGCTGGCGGGGCCCCCTCCTCCCCGCCCGCCCGCCCGCCCGCCAGGACCCTTCAGCCCGCAGCGCGTCGGATACTTGCCGGGGGAGGGGGGTGGCTCCCGCGGTTCTCCCCCCTCTGTCGACCCGACCCGCGCTGGTCCCCCCCGGGGGGGGGCGGACACTTACCCAACGGACCGACCACAACGACTCCAAGCGGCGCGAGCAGCAAAGACGGCGGGCGAGGGAGGAAGTAAATAAACCAGAGTCCCGCCCACCGGCGCGCCGGAAGTGACGTCCTCAGGACGCGCCGACCCGGGGCTCCAACCACTAGACCGTCTGGACCAGGCGCACTGCCGCGATGACGCACATCAGCGCCCCCAGCGACCGGAAACACGGAGCCACGCTCGCCGTCACTGCGTCACGTGACCTCTCTCTGCCAGCCGCTGGTTGGATGCCCGGGCCCTGGCATGACAGTCACTGCTCTCAGGCGCTCACCTGCCGCAGGTGGAAAGAGTCTTACGTCATGGCGGGGGTGAGCCGCGACGTCATCGCGCAGGCGTGAGGTCGCCGACGAGAAAAGGAGGCCGCCATCTTAACACGTGTCTTTTAATGACACTGTCAGCAGCTTCACAAGATGAAACACCTGCATGTCCCTGCATTTATATCTTTTTTATTTTATTTAGTGCATTTTTATATAGCGCAGACATTACCCGAAGGTGTCAGAGCGCTGTACACATTAAATAAGATTGCACGCAATTTTACTTAATCTCACACCCAAAACATTGCAGAAAGATAAAGTCTATTTAAAAAAAACAAAAAAACAATCAATCTCAAAAAGAACCCCAAAAATAACTCGCAAACAAAAAAAAAAATAGATAGCGGGCTATCATGTATATTGCTATTTCCCAGGACCGGTTTCTGGCATTACAGCCGTCTTCAGCCGGGCTTGCTTGACCCCAGTGGCAAAGTGAGCAAGGGACTCACGTCTGAGCATACCCTGCCAACTTAGGGCGAACAAAGAAAAAACAAAGGTGGCAGTTCGGGCTGGACTGTTCACATAAGGCACAGGGTCAGACTGATTTGCATATAGCCATGTCTGAACTGGGGTGGCTGAGTGAACTAAAGAATGGTGATGGATTAAACCCAGATCAGTTGACTGGGGGTGAGTGTTTGATTTGTTCAAACGCTCCGTCCATCATCCCCTTTTGTATCATCCAGTAATGGATGTCATGACTCCCTACCAATAGCGCAGTAGTGTCCCCAGGAAACTGAGGATGACACAATAGTATCTTCAGCAAGCTTTAGATGGTGCAGTTGTGTCTCTGGGAAGCTTGTGATTGTGCAGTATTGTTTCTAGGAAGCTTGAGATGGCGTACTAGTGTCTCTGAGAAGCTTGGGATGGCGCGGTAGTGTCTCCAGGAAGCTTGGAATGGCACATTAGTGCCTCCAGGACGATTTTGATTGGGCAGTAGAGTCTCTGGGAAGCTTGCGATGTCACAGTAGTGTCTCTGAGAAGCTTTAGACGCCGCAATAGTGTATTTGTGAAGCTTGGGATAATGCATTAGAGCCTCCAGGACGCTTGTGATGGGACAGTAGCGTCTCTGTGAAGCTTGGGCGCCTGATCCCCGGATCAAACACGCAATCCACGCTGACTCTCCGCAGTCCGGCCCCATCACCAAAGGGGCTCATTGAGCCTGCCTCGCGCCTACAAGAAGGGGGATTACAGGGTAACAGCAGATGGAGGGGTGTGGGGAGGGGGCTGGGAGGAGAGGCGGGGCTGAGAGGAAACCAAAGAAAGGTGAGAAAAGGGAGAGCAGGCAAGGAGAGAGAAGGAGGAAAGGAGATAGGTGCACTATGTCCAATTTATAAACGAAAACACTCAAGGTTATTTTCTTTCTTACCAGAGGGATGTGTTCAGTCCGCACCGAGTCAGAAGGAGGTTAACAAAAGTACCCCAAGTCTCCCCAATCGATATCTCCCAAACAAGTAGATATGTGATTTTTTTCTTCATATGTTCAGACACACAGACTGATTACCTTCGCAGGAACATTTGAAAAACCTTGGCTATGTTTGTCATGTCAAACAACAGTCACACGCACAGGCACCACAATTATGTTTTGAACACCTTGTGCATCAATCAACACACCAACATAGACCCTGCCTACTAACCAGGAATTATACACTCAGCAAACTGAACATTAAGGCGTTCTGTGATTTCTGCATTGTTTCAAATACATAGATTCAGATTTTATTCTGTTGTGCACACGCTTTGCGATCAGCGGCTTGAAGGCTTAATTAATGAGATAAGAAAGGCAGGTACCAAAGCTGGGAAAACAAGCATTGGCCGCGAGCGGCCGCGAGACGTGGTGGGGGAGGGGGAGAAGCTGGCAAAACAAGCATTGGCCGCGAGACGTGGTGGGGGAGAAGCGGGTGTTACAAGTATTGGCTGCGATCGGCCGCGAGACATGGTGGGAAAAGGGGAGAATCGGGTGTTCACTGCGCATGTTCACGGGCACATGCACGCAAGCTTTAGGCCACATGCACGCAAGCTTTAGGCCAGGGTAGCACTTCCAAAAGCCCCTTACTAAACATCGAGCAACAGCGCATGCGCGGCTGTAGGCTTGACCTAAAAATGAAAATGAGTAATAAAAAAACAGCCATTTGTGCCAACGTTTTCACCTATAACTTCTATTAAGTATGACAGATGTTTGAAAGCGATATACCATTACATCCACTGGACCTTTCTGGATGTTGGGGTATATAGGACTTGTAGACCAAGAACCCGAGGAACCCAGAGCCAATAACTGAGCTGCGTCTTGCAATGGTTTTTAATTGTGTACTGGGTATATAGCAATTCATTTGGAAAACTATAAACTGAGAAAAATCGGTATGAAAGTCACCTATGTATTTCTGAAATGGGAACAAAATATATAGTTTAGAAACTGTAGCTATTTGCACGTCTCCGAAATTGTGGGTACCCATACCAGCACATGAATTATAGGTCATTTTTCAAAGTAACTTCTTTTTTACATATTGTCTTACATTTGGAAGGCAGAAATGCATTGAAAGTCAATAGGTGATAATAGTTGCTCCACAATTTTGTGCTCCCCTAAGTCTCCTGAAAAAATGGTACCTCACTTATGTGGGTAGCTGTAGTGGCCGCAACTGGAAACGGCCCAAAACGCAACGTAGACACACCACATTTTCACAGTGAAAATGGACCCTATTTTTTTGCAAAGTGCCTCGTTGTTGATTTTGAACCCTAGCTCTGCCGGCACCCAGGGAAACCTCGCAAACCTATACATTTTTGAAAATTAGACACCCAGGGGAATCCAGGATAGGGTGGCTTGCCTGGCTCTCAGTAGGTTCTGTTACCCAGAATCCCTTCAAAACCTCAACATTTGTAAAACAAAACCACCTTTACCTCACATTTCTGTGGTGGAAAGTTCTGGAATCTATGTGGACCCACAACATTCCACCCACGCCGAATTCCCAAAAGTCTTTTGAGAAAAATGATACCTCACTTGTGTGGGTAGGCCTAGCGCACGCGACAGCAAACAGCCCAAAAAGCAACGTGGACACACTGCATTTTCACAGTGAAAACGGACCCTTAATTTGCAAAGTGCTTAGCTGTAGATTATGAACCCCACCTCTGCCGGCACTTCGGGAAACCTAACAAACCTAGGGGAATCCAGGATGGGGTGACTTGTCTGGCTCTCACCAGGTTCTGTTGCCCAGAAACCCTTGCAATCCTCAAAATTTGTAAAAATAAAATACATTATCCTCACATTTCTGTGGTGGAAAGTTCTGGAATCTGCATGGAACCACAGAATTCTACCTACCCCGCATTCCCCAAAGTCTTTCAAGAAAAATGGTACCTCACTGTGCGGGTAGGCCTAGTGCCCGTGATAGGAAACGGCCCAAAACGCAACATGGACACACCACATTTTCACAGTGAAAAATTACCCTTTTTTTGCAAAGTGCCTAGCTGTGGATTTTGAACCCTACCTCTGCCGGCACCTAGGGAAACCAAGCAAACCTATACATTTTTTAAAACTAGACACCCAGGGGAATCCAGGATGGGGTGACTTGTCTGGCTCTCACCAGGTTTTGTTACCCAGAATCCCTTGCGAACCTTAAAATCTGTAAAAAAAAACTACACATTTTCCTCACATTTCTGTTGTGGAAAGTTCTGGAATCTGCGTGGATCCACAAAATTCCCCAAAGTCTTCCAAGAAAAATGGTACTTCACTTGTATGGCTGGGCCTAGTGCCCGTGAAGGAAACGGCCCAAAACACATCGTGGACACACCACATTTTCACAGTGAAAACAGACCCTTATTTTCCAAAGTGCCTAGCTGTAGAATTTGAACACTAGCTCTGCCGGCACCTAGGGCAACCTAGCAAACCTATACATTTTCTAAAACTAGACATGCAGGGGAATCCAGGATGGGGTGGCTTGTCTGGCTTTCACCCGGTTCTGTTACCGAGAATCCCTTTAACCAGAATCCCTTTGCAAACTTCAAAATTTGTCCAAAAAACACATTTTTGTCACATTTCTGTGGTGGAAAGTTCTAGAATCTGCATGAATCCACAAAATTCTACCCTCCTCGCATTCCCCAAAGTCTTCCAAGACAAATGGTACCTCACTTGTGTGGGTAGGCCTAGTGCCCGTGGCAGGAACCAGCCCAAAACACAACGTGGACACACCACATTTCCACAGTGAAAACAGACCCTTTGTTTTTTGGAAAGTGCCTAGCTGTAGATTTTGAAGACTACCTCTGCCGGCACCTAGGGAAACCAAGCAAACCTATACATTTTTTAAAACTAGACACCCAGGGGAATCCAGGATGGGGTGACTTGTCTGGCTCTCACCAGGTTTTGTTACCCAGAATCCCTTGCGAACCTTAAAATCTGTAAAAAAAAACTACACATTTTCCTCACATTTCTGTTGTGGAAAGTTCTGGAATCTGCGTGGATCCACAAAATTCCCCAAAGTCTTCCAAGAAAAATGGTACTTCACTTGTATGGCTGGGCCTAGTGCCCGTGAAGGAAACGGCCCAAAACACATCGTGGACACACCACATTTTCACAGTGAAAACAGACCCTTATTTTCCAAAGTGCCTAGCTGTAGAATTTGAACACTAGCTCTGCCGGCACCTAGGGCAACCTAGCAAACCTATACATTTTCTAAAACTAGACATGCAGGGGAATCCAGGATGGGGTGGCTTGTCTGGCTTTCACCCGGTTCTGTTACCGAGAATCCCTTTAACCAGAATCCCTTTGCAAACTTCAAAATTTGTCCAAAAAACACATTTTTGTCACATTTCTGTGGTGGAAAGTTCTAGAATCTGCATGAATCCACAAAATTCTACCCTCCTCGCATTCCCCAAAGTCTTCCAAGACAAATGGTACCTCACTTGTGTGGGTAGGCCTAGTGCCCGTGGCAGGAACCAGCCCAAAACACAACGTGGACACACCACATTTCCACAGTGAAAACAGACCCTTTTTTTTTGCAAAGTGCCTAGCCGTAGATTTTGAATCCTAGTGATAGAGAGGGGCTCACCTGCTTGAGATTTTACCTTACTCACCTGGGCCCATAAACACATACACACTTTGAACAGTTAAACCTATGCTAATCAGAAGTTTTAATGAACCATTAAGGACCTATACCATTGACTTACCAATCCCAGTCACCGGTACCTAGAGTCCTAAGGGATCAAGGGAGTTAGCATAATAGGTAGAAAATAATCATTTGCATTCATAAATAACCAGACTCGGGAAAGTTTTAAACACTTTATCTATGTACATTCTTAAATGTCAGAGTCCATACCTATTCAATTATAGCTTGTTCAAGTAAGAAGAAGATAATTAAGGCAAGCTGATGTGAAAATTTTACGAGACTTTCTTTAAACATTAAAACATATGAAGGGTAAGGAAAGGGAAACAGCATAATGACATACCCACATGGATTTATAATTACCTAGAATGGTGTGAAGATCAACCCTGGCCACGGGCTGGGATAAAGGACAGGAACCCCAGATAGCTCAGGTGGCAACAGGATAGCACAGGTGCAGACCACAATCTGGACAAGTACAGACCAAATTGGATCAGGACAGGACCACCGCAGGTCAGGAACGGCACCCACAGCTAAAGTGCAACGCCAGCTTCGCAACCCTCTCTGCAGTTTACAGTCGGACCCCGACTGGGTTATCGAACTTCTTCCCAAAACCCTGATTGGGTTATCAAATCTTCTGACAGAGTGCTCCGCCAGCACCTCTGCTCTCGATCGCCTATTGAGTACATTGGGTCAGTGACAGGTAAGCTATTCGGACAAGTCGGACAATCTAGCTAGCTAAGCCCACCTTAGATAAACCATTTTCCAGGGCAGTGTACCACCCCCCAATGTTACAAATTTGTGTATTCCCTCAATTTGATTGGTCAAAAGCGAGGAGAGGTCATCACACCATACCAGTTATGAGGTCACTCGATTCAATAATGCAAATTATCTTTCCCGCCCATAACTTTATTTTCCCATGCACTTTTATTCCACCCGACAATGGATGTTTCAATAACAAATACATTGTATGTAAAAATATTCAAATCAGCTTCCTCTCGAGAGGTCGAAGGGTGAGTTTCCCAGGCGCATCTTCAGGCAAGACAGTCACTGGCACAGGTTCAATGCCATGACTTGTGGACTCTTGAGCTCTTCTGCGCAGTCGCAGGATTGCAAGATTGAGTGCAGCAAGATTACATCAGGCCCAAATACGAGCTAATGGCAAAGTCAAAGAGAAACAGTTTTAGAACAAAGAATAAATGAATGCACTGTATACCACTTATCTCTACTCTATTCAGCATTAGGAGTTAAGCAGAACAAACAATTTAGTAAAAGCAACAATGCAAGCGTTAGCAGCTGAAAACATAGAGCAGCCATCTTTAGTTCTTGTGCGCAGAAGCAAAAGGTTTCCCACCAAACAAAGAATACGCCACGTCACGTGAGTGTGACAGACGCATGCGCAGAAAAGTTCCCACATTGCGGCGGCCATATAAGGTCACTCGAGTTACTGTTAGTAAAGACACATACGCAAGCTTCCCCTTGTGTCGTGTGGTGTGTTATTAGTAAGACAAAACATGTTTATTAGTGCATTACGTTTTATTTCGAGAGGGTTGAGTCCGAGCAAGTCTCTTTACGAGTGAAACCTTGCTCCATCACTAGCTCTGCAGGCACCTAGGGAAACCTAGCAAACCTATACATTTTTTAAAACTAGACACCCAGGGGAATCCAGAATTGGGTGACTTGTCTGGCTCTCACCACGTTCTGTTACTTAGAATCCCTTGCAAACCTCAAAATTTGTCAAGAAAAACAAATTTTCCTCACATTTCTGTAGTGGAAAGTTCTGGAATCTGCGTGGATCCACAACATTTCACCCACCCTGAATTTCCCAAAGTCTTTCGAGAAAAATGGTACCTCACTTGTGTGGGTAGGCCTAGCGCACAGAAAACAGCCTGTTGTAATTTAGCAATGATTAGGTTAAGCATTAGCAGAAGACATCTTGTATTTAGAGACTATCTTGTCCGTTTTACGGAATCCATTTTGTATTTATATCGGCCATTTTTTTTTTGCCATGTGCTCGCCATGTGCTCTGTCGTACCTTCCTGTTAACTGCGCTTGAAATCTGCCTAGAGACGAGATATATTTAGCCTCTTCTGCTTACACATGCTCAGTTGAGCTTGCAGCTGTCCTCAACTTGTAACTGGCAGGATGTGTCCACCAGAATTAGCTAACTGATAGCTCCTCCCACTTTCTGTATGACCTAATATGTACCTACAACCACCATTCTGTACCTTGTACCGCCCTCATTTGAGCCCCTGTGTGGGTATAAAAGGACCAAGCTCCTTCCAGTCAGTGTGCTACTTCATACACTACCGAAGGGTGTTGTGTGAATGTAGTTCCACCTCATGAGGTTTAATAAACTCTGTCTTTTCTATTCCAGTTTCTGTGCCAACTTCTTTCTAATGGTCGGAGGACTCTGTGTAGAGAAGGGAGAACCCCTAGCACTGGTATTCCTTGCTGAGGCTCACCACCACAAGCCCAAAACGCAACGTGGACACATCACATTTTCACAGTGAAAACTGACCCTTTTTTTGCAAAGTGCCTAGCTGTAGATTTTGAATTCTACCCACCCCGCATTCCCCAAATTCTTCCACGAAAAATGGCACCTCACTTGTGTGGGTAGGCGTAGTGCCCGTGATAGGAAATGGCCCAAAACGCAATATGGACACACCACATTTTCACAGTGAAAAAATACCCTTTTTTTGCAAAGTGCCTAGCTGTGGATTTTGAATTCTACCCACCCCGCATTCCCCAAATTCTTCCAAGAAAAATGGCACCTCACTTGTGTGGGTAGGCGTAGTGCCCGTGATAGGAAATGGCCCAAAACGCAATATGGACACACCACATTTTCACAGTGAAAAATGGCCCTTTTTTTGCAAAGTGCCTAGCTGTGGATTTTGAACCCTAGCTCTGCCGGCACTTGGGGGAACCTAGAAACCTATAAATTTTTTTAAACTAGACACCCAGGGGAATCCATGATGGGGTGACTTGTCTGGCTCTCACCAGGTTGTGTTGCCCAGAAACCCTTGCAATCCTTAAAATGTGTAAAATAAAATAAATTATCCTCAAATTTCTGTGGTGGAAAGTTCTGGAATCTGCGTGGATCCACAAAAAGTCTTCCAAGAAAAATGGTACCTCACTTGTGTGGGTGGGCCTAGTGCCCGTGAAGGAAACAGCCCAAAACGCAACGTGGACACACCACATTTTCACAGTGAAAAATGACCCATTTTGTGCAAAGTGCCTAGCTGTAGATTTTGAACACTAGCTCTGCCGGCACCTGGGAAACCTATCAATCCTATACATTTTTTGAAACTAGACTCCCAGGGAAATCTAGGATGGGGTGACTTGTCTGGCTCTCACCAGGTTCTGGTACCCAGAATCCCTTGCAAAGCTCAAAATTTGTCCACAAAAATTACATTTTCCTCACATTTCTGTGGTGGAAAGTTCTGGAGTCTGTGTCGATCCACAAAATTCCACCAACCTCCCATTCCCCAAAGTCGTACGAGAAAAATGGTATCTCACATGTGTGGGTAGGCCTAGTGCCAGAGACAGGAAATGACCCAAAACATAACGTGGACACACCACATTTTCACAGTGTAAACTGACCCCTTTTTTGCAAGCATAATATTTTTAACCCTAGCTCTATGGCACCTAGGGAAACCTCACTTGTGTTGCTGTCCAATGCAGAATTGGCTAAAAACGTATTTTTAAAAAAATGTAGTGCTTAGAATTCTGTATTAAACCCTTAATCCCCAAGTTTTGGGCTCTTCCCAGTCACAGGCCCTTGCCCCACCCAAACAAGTGAGGTATCATTTTACTCGGGAGACTGAGGGGAACGCTGTGGGGTAGGACATTTGTGCCAGCACTGTGATTCCACACAAAAATATGTCTAAAATGTGGGTTTTTTCAGCTAAATTTGAGGTTAGCAGGGGATTCTGGGTAGGAAAACATTGCGGGATTCACGCAAGCCATACCACGTGGACTCCCCCGGGTGTCTACTTTTCAGAAAAGTGTGGGTTTGGTAGTTTCCAAGATGCCCCCTGTGTATCTGAAAAAGACCTGGTTTTGCAAGGGGGGTCCCATGAGTTTTTGGTCCAGCGATCGGCATCCATCTAGGGAAACCTAACAAACCCACACATTTCTGAAAACTAGAGACCAGGGGGAGTCCAGGGAGGTATGGTTTGCGTGGATCCCCCAATGTTTCCCCACCCAGAATCGCCTGCAACCTCATATTTGCTCGCACAAATGTCCTACCACCCAGCATTCCCCTTGTTCTCCCGAGTATGATGTGATGAGTATGATACCTCACTGGTGTGGGTGGGCCAAAAGCCTGTGACTGGGAAGAGCCCAAAACATAGGGATTAAGGATATAGCACAGAGAATTCTAAGCGCTACATTAAAAAAACGTTTTCAGCCTATTCTGCATTGGACACCCACACGAGCTACTGCCCCCATCTGCACCCCGATGGGGCCGAAAGACTGGAATTTCACTGGGGGTGGGGGCATTATACCCATTTTGTGCAGTCTCCACCCTAATATCAATTTTTTTTTAAAACGGTTTCTAGTGGGATTTCTGCCCCCGTGGGGGCAGATTGGGAGCTACCTCCCCCTTTTTGGTCAGCCCCCACCCCAACATCCCCCCGGGCGGGGGCAGAAAGACTGTTATGCCCAAACAGATATGGGGGGAGCAAAGGCCCTTGCCCAAGGGACCGCTCCCACCTCCCCACTGTCTAGTGGGTGGATCCCTGCTTGGGAATCATTTCCGAAACAGGGTTCCACCAGGGAGATTCTCCCCTTTCCAATGATACCTCTCCCGTCTTTCTACGTGCTATGGGGGCTGAGATAGCCCCCTGAGCATGTGGAAAGTAAAACTGAAATGAGCCTTTTGGCTATTTATTTATGCATCCGAACCAATCAAGCACTCACACCCAGTCAAAAGATCTGGGTTTAATCCATCACCGTTCTTTAGCCCACTCTGCCACCCCAGTTCAGACATGGCTATATGCAAATCAGTCTGACCCTGTGCCTCATGGGAACAGTCCAGCCCGAACTGCCAAGCCATGCCTTCCCTGGACCGGAAACAAGCTTCCGAGGACCGGTTTCTGGCATTACAGAAAATGTAATTTTTGTGGACAAATTTTGAGCTTTGCAAGGGATTCTGGGTACCAGAACTTGGTGAGAGCCAGACAAGTCACCCCATCCTAGATTTCCCAGGGAGTCTAGTTTCAAAAAATTTATAGGATTGATAGGTTTCCCGGGTGCCGGCAGAGCTAGGGTTCAAACTCTACAGCTAGGCACTTTGCACAATATCTGTTCAGTTTCGGTTTCACTGAAATGAAGTCAGCGCGACGTGCACACTGATCGTCATTTCAGGGAAACCAGGGAGCAGCCTCAGGAGCTGGGGAAGCTTCCCCAGCTCGCGAGGCTGTTGTGGGTAAAGGGAATCCCTCTGGTGCCCGCACAAGAGGGATTCCCTATGCCATGTGCAAGGACGGCCGGGGGCGGTCCTATGCACATGAGCACTGGTGCGTCGGACGGCCCCGGCGATCCGACGCACCGAAGGCGTTAAGAACTATTGCTCTGATATGAATTTACCTTAAAGAAATGAAAATACAAGAGGCATTTGCCAAAACAGGAACAAGTTGTTTTAATTAAAGTCTCAGCAGAATGCGTCAGAGGAAAGTTTCTCTGTGTACAAAGTTTTGCCTGGTTTTATACACATTTGGGGAGGTACAATAAAAACATTTCTGCATTCTTGAAAACCATAACAGTCGTAAATTAACAAAGTTGGGCATCAGATAATGACACAGATGCCTCTCGACCTCAGGAAGAGCTAGTGTGGGCCAGTGTGTATGTGTCCAGATGTCCAGCATGAAGAACACGTGAACACTAGGTGTGGTGTGCATGTTGTGTCCTGATTGGCTGAGTGTTTCTATCTACATGTGGTATCTAGCTGTGATACCACCGCGAGTTGGGGCTGGCCCCTCTGTCTTGCTGACACCAAATGAATACCCGGAGAGGCTCTCGAAGGAGGATTGAAAGGAGGATGTATTTTTATTATAACAGAACACAAATATACGCATAGGGTTCTTTGTTATAAGTCTCTTCGTTGTCTAAGGGACCAGCATGGAATAGGTAAAAAAGGAATCCGGAGGGGAGTTGGGAATAAGAAATTAAAAAAACAGTTCTCAGTCACTGTTGATATTTATCCTCATCGTCAGGGTGGTCCGCTAGACCGCTGCATCGACTTCCCCTGGCCACATAGCGGCCGCCATGTTGGATTGCTTGGGCGGCGTGTGTTGCGGCGGAGGGGAACCCTCACACTAGCTTTGTGGTATTTTTGGGGAACGTGCGCCTCTGACCAAATGTGTTTTTATTGGGGCCCATTGCCGTGGACCTGTTCGTGGTGCAACTATCTATCTGTGGGATTGTTCAAGGTTTTCCATGGGCATGCGTTTATCTTTAGGTTAAGAGAGACTCCACCTGTGACCTGTTAATACTTAAGGCGTGGGTGCGGGTAGCAGGGCCTGTCTTACCACATATCTCTGACTCTGGGTTGATGGGGAGGTCACCGTGGGTAATTTCAACAGCAATGCTAAAAGTTCACTGGAATACCTGAAAATAATATAGCAGTCATAGGTGTAATTTTTACCAACATTCTCAGTTCGCGTACAGTTGTCATAGCGTACATTGGTATTGTTTTTACCAACATTCATATAGTTATGCATTCCTAGATCATGACGTACATTAACATTACTTTTACTGGTAACAACATTGTTAGTCGTACATAGATTATGACATACATTGATAGCGTTACTGTCGACAACAGCACAGTTGTGCGTGCTCAGGTGATGGCTCACGTTGACAGTGCATTTATTGGTATTGCCCTTGTCTGACCTGCACATATCACAGTATTCATTTACATTGTAGTTACCCATTCCAACACCCCAACCCTCCCAGTTGATTCTTGAACTACTTTATCCTCCTCATATGACAAAACAGTTATATTATTAGAAAATGTGTGTGTGTGTGTAGCATCTGTTACTATTCCCTAGCTATGTGCATACTTCCTAATTTGAGGACTGTGATTTTACAGCAGGAAACCCCCACTTGTATGAAACCACATAACAGAAGTATAATAAAAACTGGCATCATTGACGTTAATAGTTAGGACACCCATAAGGGGATCCACAAAAAGATACTATGCAACCAGTCCTGCTCCTAGGCTCCTCCCTCCTTGCAAAAGATGAAATTCCTGGATGGGACAAGCAAATATCCTATTGTCCATGCCATGTCCAGGAATTAAAGTACAACAGGAAGCACCAATCTTGGTGCACACCCCCCCTCCATCACGTTCATCAAGTCCAAGACGTACTGATGTTGCATCACCATAAGGTGGATGGCTCTCAGTTATTCCTTGATGGCATTTAGGCTGAGCTAACTATTATTTATCATCTTCATCAATTCCCACCTGGTTATTTGCAGCCAGTGGGTGTTTGAATTTGTTTTCATGGTGAAGAAGGGTATCGACAAGGTGGTTGTAAACAAGGTCACTGAATTGCCAGTATATATCCATTAGTGTGGAGCTGCCCCATTGCAGGTCTGGAACGTTCAGTATCAGGTCACAGCCCTCCTTACCCAACGGTATGGTTCCTTTGCCTCTGAAACATAAAGAGTACCGTTTAAGTTTACGTACAAATGGGAGTAGCTCCTTCCCCTCCGACCATGTGTACCTATTTATCTTGGTATCCCAGATTTCCTGGCACAGGGTGTCTATGCTAGCAGCATTGGACTCCCTCCCGCGTGATTGAGCAGCACTGCACTTGAATTCCATGTCCGGGGCCCATTTGTCATTCAAGAAGGTGGCCCCAAAGATGTTAAGGGCCACCCTGGAACCTCAGATGGAGATGGGAGTGGAAATATTTGTGCAATGGTGTGGTGGTCTTGCTGCTTCCAGGAAACTCTTTTCTACGAAGTTCCGTGGCCAAACCTATCATACTCCTTCTGCGCATCCTGTCTATCTCGGATTGGATGGCGCTAGACTCAGTGAATGTAAATGTAAATGTAAATGTAAAGGAATTTATATAGCGCAAATCACCAAGCGGTTTCTAAGCGCTTGCTTAGGGAACCCGTCCTGGTATTCCCCTGTGAGATAACCCCGGTAGGGTATCCGCAAGGTGAAAGCCAGGCATCCTGCCGCGAGGGGCCGTTGTGGAGATTAAGCAAGCTATTGCCCAGAGTCGCAGAGTGTGAACCCGTGAATCGAGTAGGCACCGGAGCGAGAATTGTCGAGTCCATGGACATTTTAGGACTCAAGACCCCGCCGAGCCGGGAATTGAACCCTGGTCCCGGGCTGACCTCTGCTTCCAGGTCTGCCTCCTCTAACCAGTGAGCCACACTTCTCCACTCTCCAGTGAAGAGATACAGTGCAGTGGGGTTGGTCTCCTACAGGGTGATGTTTACTAGTGCCCTACAGGGTTCTACTCTATGGGGTTGGATTTTCGCCCTGATCCTACGTAAGTACAGATGGACTAGGCATTTTACTCTTTCAAGGCCTATCTCCTGGGATTGGTAAAGCCAGTCTGTGCCTACGGAGTGGGATATCAGGGAACATATATAACATGACCTATTTGTAGTTTGTGTTCCTACGGCAGTCATGTGTTGCTTCCAGGTGTTGTGTAGAGTGTGCTGTGTATGTGTGTGAAGAATAATAGCGTTTGGTTCGTTGTATGTGAGGTGAGATAGGTCTGTGTGCATGCTTTGCCAGAATGTGGTAGCAGTATTTATGAGATTAGGCACACGTCTAGTTCACAAGAGGCTTAAGAGGGCCCCGGCTAAATAGGGTGTGTACAGAAATACAAAAATACATAACTTAAAAAGCATTTGTAGGCTGTAGACCTGTGTTCAGGTGAGGTGTCTGTCGTCTGGGCGCCCAGAGGTGTCTTCTTGGTGCAGAGTAAACAATGTCTTTCAAGGAATTGTTGCAAAAAGTCAATGTATCCTGTATTGTGCGATTGTCCTTGTGTAAGAAAGTCTTTTAACCCCTTCGCTGCTAGGCCTACCCCCGTGCTAAGCCTTTTTTTGGCTATTTGAGGTAGTTTGCGCTTAGGCCACTGTAACCTTTTGACCACATAATGTCTCCACGCCAAATTTGCTTCCTTATCTTCTAACATCTTGGGGATTCTAAAGGTACACAGGATTGGTGGATTTCCCTGGAGGGGACCCATAAATTAACCAAAATGCAGCTAAACTATTTTTTGGGGGAGAAAAATGGGAAAAAAAGTGCTGCAAATGAAAGCGTCTGTTTATTTCCCTACAAATGGTATCAACAAAGGGTTTGTGGTGCTGGAATCACCATCTTTCCAGCTTTCAGGGACTGACAGACATTTGTCAGCAAACCAACATTTTTTACCGTTTTGGCATTTTACTGGAACATAGCCTATTTTTAGTATTTTTTGTGCTTTTAACTTTCTTCCAGTTAATGGTAGAAATGGGTATGAAATCAATAATGGATCCTGGAAAGCTATACATTTCAGAAAAATAGACAAAATTTTGAATTTAGCAAGGGGTCCTTTGTGCAGATCGTACAAGGTTTTGTTATAGAAACTAACAGTTGAAAATAGGAAACATTGAAAATGAGTTGAAAAAAACATCCATTTATGCCAACGTTTTCATCTGTTACTTCTTATAAGTATGACAGATGTTTTAAAGCAATATACCGTTACATCCGCAGGACCTTTCTGGTTTTGGGGATATATAGGACTTGTAGGTTCACCAAGAACCCGACGAACCCAGAGCCAATAACTGAGCAGCGCCTTGCAATGTTTTTTAGGTCAAGCCTAGCATTGAGTATGGAGGCATTCTGAAAGGACATAGACACTTGTGTAATGTAAACACATTTGAATAATATGATGGTTTGATGTTTATGATGCATTATGGAAGCGTAAGTTCACAAAGGAACACCTACGGTTAACCTTTCACCTCGACTGTTTGCGCGTGAAAGGGAGGGGTCAAATTAGTTTATAAATTGGGCGGGAAGAAGGAGAGAGTAATTAGGAGTTCATGACGAACCGGGACTTGTGATTAGGAGAATGTAAAAGCAGGTACGCATTGCGCGCGACTGGTATTAGTGAGGTTCAGCAGTAAATCGTGTGATTTGAACTTAAACATTTAAACTGATAAAGCCACAGGCATGCGTAAATTTAAATATAGCAAATGGGTGAATGTTATTAATAAATAGCGCAAGAACCATGTGAGATAAGAGACCGGGTGTTCACAAAAATATGCATGAACAAATAGCCAGAAAGCCTAATTTTCGAGCCTTTTGACCTCGAAAACTGTAAGTTTTGATCGTTTCTGGTTTAAGCATCAGGGGTGATTTTATGAGAATGACTGTTTAATTTTATAATGCCATAACATCGTTTTGAACAGTACACATGCACGAGATAGATTTTAAATTTGAATGTGGGTTAGTTCAGACTAAATTTAATGTAAAACTTGTTGTGTGAAATTTCAGATACCCCTGACAAAGAGCAAGCAATTGCTCGAAATGCAGTGGGTCACGAATAAAAGAATGCTGCTGACAACTACTTTTTGTGTATGGATTGTATTTACAAGGAGGCCTGGATGGGCACATGTTGATACGTAAAAGTTTCAAAAATTTGGTGACGATGTGGAACAGACGGAATCATAGAAGATAATATGACAAAGTAAAGGATAAAATATGGATAAATATTAATGAGACAAACGGACAAATATATGATGGATCTAGCATCCGAAATAAATGCAGTGCACCAGGGTGCGGAGTGTGAATGTTGCTCTCCCCACTATTGGAATTTTTCAAATTGCGCGATGGCAAGGCGAAACCCACGTTGCACGCAAAAGGTCAAATATGTTAAAGAAATTTCGATTGGATTAATTTGGTATATATGGTGTGCACACCACCACATTCATCCTAAATCCTCTTAAGCCTATTAGCACCATGAACCAGCCAGACTTAACCTTCAACACATTCTTCTGTGTTCGACAGCCAAACATATGCTCTCTCCCGCCCCTCCACATGCATACCTGTGCCCACCTTGGCACATACTTCCCCATTGGCTCTAGCCTGTGTGTGGCAAGAACTTTATATAAAGTCAACACTTGGCACCTGATACCTTTACTTGTAGTTATGAAGAACAGTGCCTTTTCCGTAACAGCAGTACTGCGAAGTAGGGGCGCATTACTAATGTTTCCAGGACTAATGCATGCCACCAAGATGCTCTTCGTTGGGAGAGCTTGTCCCTCATTCTATGAACTGGTGATGTTTCCCTCTTGTAAACCTTGTCCCACGGTTCATAAGACCCGTCAATGAAGCTTTACGAACAATTTGTGCATTACTAATGGAGTAGCACAATTTAGGCTCCACCCTTACATGCCACAGAAGGACAATATTTACCTGCACTTTACACAATATACTCTGTGAGCCTTAATTTTATTAACGTTGAGTGATGCATTCAAATGTACCCCCGAAGTGTATTCACTGAAGAAAACTAGAGACTCATGAATGTGTGTGTAGGAAAGTGGGTTTCTGTTGCAGTAACCATTTTTTGCCAGATTTATTGGTGCACTTTGACTTGATGTGCCCTTGGTCCCTGCCAATCAGGTTCCCAGGGCCTGTGTTCTTTACCAAAACTGCACCCTACGAGTACAGTAAGAGAGACCACGGATAGTTTAGGAGGAATGCTTTCAAACAACGGGGAGGAGCTATCTTTAGAGCCAATACAAATAGATAAATAAATAAACAGCAATGGGGCAGAGCGCTGCAGGCAGGAAAAAAGATATATGCAATCCATTAAAGACCTATGCTGGTATTGTCCGCGCATGGTGCGTTCAATGTAAGCAGAGCACATCGTGCCTACAGGAAAAACTCATTAAAGTAAATAGTGCTCAGAGACTAAAGAAGAGGGGCCATGAAACATCCGAAGCAAAAGGGCCAGTCGCCATGGGCGGTAAGAGATGGCGACAGGGTGGTAACAAGGCGGGACTAACAAGCCTCATTATCAATTGGAAGCCCGCATTTACCAAGGACAATGACACCAGCCAATGAAAAGTATGGGTGGAGAGTAGGCGAGGCTTACACACTATACTCTACTACTGCATGTCCCGCAGAGCGAGCAGCGCATGCACGCTGGAATGCTAGGCTTGACCTAAAAAACATTGCAAGACGCTGCTCAGTTATTGGCTCTGGGTTCGTCGGGTTCTTGGTGAACCTACAAGTCCTATATATCCCCAAAACCAGAACGGTCCTGCGGATGTAACGGTATATTGCTTTAAAACATCTGTCATACTTATAAGAAGTAACAGATGAAAAGTTGGCATAAATGGCTGTTTTTTTCAACTCATTTTCAATGTTTCCTATTTTCAACTGATAGTTTCTATAACAAAACCTTGTAAGATCTACACAAAGGACCCCTTGCTAAATTCAGAATTTTGTCTACTTTTCTGAAATGTATAGCTTTCCAGGATCCATTATTGATTTCATACCCATTTCTACCATTAACTGGAAGAAAGTTGAAAGCACAAAAAATACTAAAAATAGGCTATGTTCCAGTAAAATGCCAAAACGGTAAAAAATGTTGGTTTTCTGACAAACGTCTGTCAGTCCCTGAAAGCTGGAAAGATGGTGATTCCAGCACCACAAACCCTTTGTTGATACCATTTGTAGGGAAATAAACAGACGCTTTCATTTGCAGCACTTTTTTCCCATTTTTCTCCCCCAAAAAATAGTTTAGCTGCATTTTGGTTAATTTATGGGTCCCCTCCAGGGAAATCCACCAATCCTGTGTACCTTTAGAATCCCCAAGATGTTAGAAGATAAGGAAGCAAATTTGGCGTGGAGACATTATGTGGTCAAAAGGTTACAGTGGCCTAAGCGCAAACTACCTCAAATAGCCAAAAAAAGGCTTAGCACGGGGGTAGGCCTAGCAGCGAAGGAGTTAAAAGACTTTCTTACACAAGGACACTCGCACAATACAGGATACATTGACTTTTTGCAACAATTCCTTGAAAGACATTGTTTACTCTGCACCAAGAAGACACCTCTGGGCGCCCAGACGACAGACACCTCACCTGAACACAGGTCTACAGCCTACAAATGCTTTTTAAGTTATGTATTTTTGTATTTCTGTACACACCCTATTTAGCAAGGGCGCTCTTAAGCCCCTTGGGAACTAGACGTATGCCTAACCTCATAAATACTGCTACCTCTCTCACCTCACATACAACGAACCAAACGCTATTATTCTTCACATACATGCACAGCACACTCTACACAACACCTGGAAGCAACACATGACTGCCGTAGGAACACAAACTACAAATAGGTCATGTTATATATGTTCCCTGATATCCCACTCCGTAGGCACAGACTGGCTTTACCAATCCCAGGAGAGAGGCCTCGAAAGAGTAAAATGCCTAGTCCATCTGTACTTACGTAGGATCAGGGCGAAAATCCAACCCCATAGAGTAGAACCCTGTAGGGCACTAGTAAACATCACCCTGTATGAGACCAACCCCAATGCACTGTATCTCTTCACTGAGCCTAGCGCCATCCAATCCGAGATAGACAGGATGCGCAGAAGGAGTATGATAGGTTTGGCCACGGAACTTCGTAGAAAAGAGTTTCCTGGAAGCAGCAAGACCACCACACCATTGCACAAATATTTCCGCTCCCATCTCCATCTGCAGTTCCAGGGTGGCCCTTAACATCTTTGGGGCCACCTTTTTGAATGACAAATGGACCCCGGACATGGAATTCAAGAGCAGTGCTGCTCAATCACGCGGGAAAAATGAGTTCCATGGGAAGGAGTCCAATGCTGCTAGCATAGACACCCTGTGCCAGGAAATCTGGGATACCAAGATAAAGAGGTACACATGGTTGGAGGGGAAGGAGCAACCCTTATTTGTTCGGAAACTTAAACGGTACTCTTTATGTTTCAGAGGCAAATGAACCATACCGTTGGGCTGTGATACAATATTATACGTTCCTGACCTGCAAGGGGGCAGCTCCATTACCAATGGATATATACTGGCAATTCAGTGACCTTGTTTACACCCACCTCGTCGATACCCTTCTTCACCATGAAAACAAAGGCAAACACCCACTAGATTCAAACAACCAGGTGGGAATTGATGAAGATGATAAATAATAGTTAACTCAGCCTAAACGCCATCAAGGAAGAACTGAGAGCCATCCACCTTATGGTGATGCAACATCAGTACGTGTTGGACTTGATGAACGTGCTGGGGAGGGGGGGGAGTGCGCCAAGATTGGTGCTTCCTGTTGTACTTTAATTCCCGGACACGACATAGACAATAGGATATTTGCTTGTCCCATCCAAGAACTTCATATTTTGCAAGCTGACATGAACAAGGAGGGAGGTGCCCGGGAGCAGGACTGGTTGCATAGTATATTTTCGTGTATCCCCTGATGGGTGTCCTAACCATTAACGTCAATGATGCCAGTTTTTATTATAATACTTCAGTTAGGTGGTTTCATACAAGTGGGGGTTTCCTGCTGTAAAATCACAGTCCTCAAATTAGGTAGTGTGCACATAGCTAGGGAAAAGTAACAGATGCAACACACACACACACACATTTTATAATAATATAACTGTTATGTCATATGAGGAGGATAAAGTAGTTCAAGAATCAACTGGGAGGGTTGGAGTGTTGGAATGGGTAACTACAATGTAAATGAATACTGTGAAATGTGCAGGCCAGACAAGGGTAATACCAATAAATGCACTGCCAACGTGTGCCATCACCTGAGCCCGCACAACTGTGCTGTTGCCGACAGTAACGATATCACCGTATGCCATAATCCATGTACGACTAACAATGTTGTTACCAGTAAAAGCAATGTCAATGTACGTCATGATCTAGGGATACATAACTATATCAATGTTGGTAAAAACAATACCAATGTACGCTATGACAACTGTACGCACACTGAGAATGTTGGTAAAAATTACACCTATGACTGTGTAACGGGGATGGCTGGAAGGACTACGAACATTGTGCTTGGTGGGAGCCTGCTCCCATGTTACCTGCTACGTTTCCCTCTCCACAGCGACCGGATCCCTGGTGGAACAACGAGCCATTATACAACTGGCCGCCTACGGACGAAGACAGCGATACCTTTAAGACTCCACAGTGGGTGGACGTGGCCCCGCCCCTCGACGACCCGGATGGACGGTCAAAAGAGAGCGTAGCGAAAGAGGCGGCGGACAACTCCCCGGAAGAGGAAGACGCCGGAGAACTGACGGAGCAGGAAGAGAGCCGAAAGCGAGAGGGAGAAGACCGACGGAGCGACGAGAAGTCCGGACCTGAGACGCAGCCAGGAGGCCACCGGTACCACGATTCGCCCTGCCACGCACCCACGGGAGGGGCGTGGCTCCAACAGGTACGGGGGCGTGTAGCGGGTTGGGTGTCTCAAAGGGTCCACCCTACGGACCGAGAGTGAGAGCGAGTATCAGTGGATGTATGCTTCCCTGCACACCTACCCTCCCACACGAGCACCGTCTGCCCGGAGTGTACTAAGTTCTCCCTCACTGGTGTCCCTCACCCCCGGCCCCTATCACGAGTGTACAACCGACGGCCTGACGAGTTCTCTCTTTTCCCTTGTTTACATGTCCCGAGAGGAGAGAAGACGAGACGAAGCCCGCTCCAGCTGCACTATAAGGCATCCTGGATATCCCGAAGAAGCCCCCATATGACTCTGCCGCCTTTGCTCGTGAAAGGTTAACGAGCCGCCAGAGACGTTCCTACATTAAAATAAAGCCTTCTTTACGTTCCCTCATCAAGGACTCTATATCTTCTTTGTCCGCCTCCCCCTGGGAACAAGCAGAAACCCCCGAGCCCAGCATAGCTGACGCCCCCCTGGGACACGTGGTGTCAGAAGTGGGATCAGCAACATCCCCCATCTGCAGCGAAAAGATGGACACCCTCATAGAGCACATAATCAAGGGGCAACAAAAGTTCGAGTGGGCCGTTGAACGGCAGTTGGCCGCCGCACAAGCAGACAGGGACCTCTTTAAATCCTCCTTGACAGCCCAAATCGAAGGCATGAAGAACGCGACGCCGACCCTCCCCCTGACGACGGGAGAAGCAAGAGTGCATACCCCACACCCAGCAGGCATAGCACTACAGAAATACATCCCGGGTGAGGACCCAGATGCGTTCTTACTAAATTTTGAAAGGGCAGCACGAGCCTTGGGTTGGCCTGAGGAGAAATGGCCTTTCTTTCTCGCGCCACTATTGACAGGTGAAGCACAGTCAGCGTATCAGGCTGCGAACGCCCTGGGGAACACACCCTATTCTATGGTGAAGGAAGTAATCCTGGACCATCTAGGCCTAGACCCTGAGGCCTATAGAGTAAGGTTTAGAAAGGAAAGAGGACTGCCAGGCGAAAACCCAAAGACTCTCTTCTTTCGCCTACGCATGGCCGCCAACAAGTGGCTAAAGCCGGAATCCTGCTCAAAGGAGGAAATCCTTAACAAAATATACCTTGAGCAATTCATGGAGGCCCTACCGTATGCCACACAACGGTGGTTACGTCAACATGTGGGGCTAAGCGTAGAAGACGCTATTGAAATGGCAGCCCAGTATGCTAGGGCCCAACCTCGACTAAGCGCTATAGAAGCGGAGAAATCCGGAAAAACCTTCTCCCCTATGAAGCCGGACCGAAAACCAAGACCACCTTTCGAACCACCCAAAACGAGAGTCTCGGGGATGATGTCCCCTATGTTGAAAGGACCCCAATGCTATGAGTGCGGTGAGTGGGGCCACATAGCTAGAATGTGCCCACGGAAAAGGCCCGCTGAAGAGCCGATGGAGGTCGGATACCTCCCTAAGACTGTGATGTACTCTGCTGAACTGGGCACGGCCTTTCATGTGAGTATGAGGATGAATGGTTTTAGGGTAAGAGCTCTCCTTGACTCCGGGTGTAAGCAGTCCGTAGTACAGGTACGCTTCGTACTACCGGAGCAATATATTCAGGATACGCAGGTCTTTATCAAGTGCGTTCACGGAGATATGAAACCCTACCCCGTGGCTTCCATTCCAGTGGAGATACCGAAGCGAAAGACTAGTACAGTAAGGGTAGGGGTGGTTGATTCCTTGCCCGAAGACTTGATCCTGGGCACAGACAACCCTGAGTTCCTTTCGTTATTTAGGGAAACCCTTGCCACTAGTCCTTCCCCGATAGGACATTCCTCTCCAGCCTTGCTAAGCCCCGAACCCTGGGTTATCGACAGGAACTTTAGGTTCGCACAAACAGAAGACCGAACCTTATTCAACGCCTGGGATAGCGCCCATCAAAGCCAAGGGGACCCCTCTCCTTCGTACCCCAGGTTCTTGATTCGAAAGGAGCTTCTATACCGACAAGCTACAGACACGAGCCCTTGTCAGTTGTTGGTGCCCTCCTCCTTCCGGGAGCAAGTATTGTTCTTCGCTCACTCCCTTCTCACGGCCGGACATTCCGGAAAAGAAAAGACGACCGAGAACATCTTGAGACATTTCTTTTGGCCAGGGATTTACCGGGACGTCCAGGAATACTGCGCTAGGTGTGAGGTCTGTCAGCGGAAGAACGTCCATCGACCCTGTGCGGCACCGCTACAACCCCTGCCGATTATTGGAACACCCTTCGAACGTGTCGGGATGGATCTTATAGGTCCCTTGCCCAGGTCCAAAAAAGGGAACCTATACGCCCTTGTAATTGTGGACTAAGCCACCCGGTTTGTGGAAGCCTTCCCCTTGAGAACCACCACTACGGCAGCCATAGCGGAGAAGTTTGTGGAGCTTTTTGCAAGAGTAGGGTTTCCCAGGGAAGTCCTGACAGATCAGGGTACCCCCTTCACCTCAAAATTGATGAAAGAAGTATGTAAAACCCTCGACATCAAACATCTGAAGACCTCAGTATACCATCCCCAAACCGACGGTCTTGTCGAGCGGTACAACCAATCCCTGAAGACGACCCTGAAAAAGATCTTGGCATCAGAAGGCATGGATTGGGATCGCTTACTACCCTTGGCACTCTATGTTTTAAGGGCACAAAAACAAAGCAGCCTAGGCTGTTCCTCGTTTGAACTCTTATACGGGCGACTCCCTAGATCCCTCCTTGAAATGACCAAAGACATGTGGGAATCCGAAGACCTACAGGAACAATCTTCCGTGTTGGAATACACTACCCAGCTACGGTCTCGGCTAGGAAAGCTCCGGAGCCTGGCCCACACCAGTCTGGAACACCACCAAAACAAACAGAAAAGGAATTATGACAAAGGGAAAAAGCTAAGAAGGCTGTCCGTGGGGAAATGGGCTCTGGTGATGCTCCCGGCGGCAAGCAGCAAAGCCCGACCTGAATGGCAGGGGCCCTTCCAGGTCGTGGAGACAATAGGACAAACCACTTACCGGCTACAGATGTCCCCTGGAAAAACTCAGACCTATCACATCAACCTGTTGAAGGAGTGGCTGGGTCCACCTTCGCGGGACAACCACTGGGTGGAAGACGCCTCCCCTTCGCCCCCTTCCTCAGTAGAACAATTAGTGGTGAACCCGGAGATAACGACCTCCATGAGGGCCGGGCTACAGGAGACTCTGAGGTCTTTTTCTGATGTCTTCTCGGATCTTCCTGGGAGGACCACCCTGATAGAACATCGCATCAACACAGCCCCGGACAAGATCGTGAAGATCCGACCGTACCGCATCCCCGCAGCCCGACAAGAGGTCATAAGGCAAGAGTTACAAGAGATGCTGAGATTGGGCGTCATACGCCCGTCCACCAGCCAGTGGTCCTCCCCGATAGTCCTGATCCCCAAACCCGATGGTTCCAAGCGGTTTTGCATGGATTTTAGGGCTCTGAACGCCATCTCCGATTTCGACACCTATCCCATTCCGAGAGTGGACGATTTAATCGAAAAGATCGGAGATGCCCGTTTTATTACCACCATTGACCTCACGAAGGGGTATTGGCAGGTGCCGCTCAGAGAGGAGGACCGCAAGAAGACCGCCTTCATCGCCGACAATGGCCTGTATGAATTCACCGTCCTCCCGTTTGGGCTACACGGCGCCCCTGCGACCTTTCAGCGCCTAATGAATACAGTCTTGCAACCCTACACCACTTTCAGCTCAGCGTAACTAGACGATATCGTCGTCTATAGTAAGGATTGGTCCGAACATCTGGAGCACTTGAGAACAATACTAACGGCGCTCCGGAAGGCGGGACTGCACATAAACGCAAAGAAGTCCCGAGTGGCATACACAAGCGTGAAATATCTGGGGTACGTGTTGGGGGATGGGGCCATTTCCCCTCAACAAGAGAAGGTGAAGGCCATAGAGAACGTCCCTTTTCCCTCTAACAAAAGAGAATTGAGAGCTTTCCTCGGACTCATCGGCTATTATCGCAGATTCATAGACCGATTCGCCGAGAAAGCGGCCCCCTTGACCGATCTACTAGGGAAAGAGAAAAAGACATGTGAGATAACCAACCCTTCCCCTGCAGCCCTCTCGGCTTTTCGACAGCTAAAGGAATGTATGATTTCGGCCCCCGTCCTCATGTCCCCGGATTTTGAGAAACCCTTCATCCTTGCCACCGACGCCTCGGGGTGGGTATAGGGGCGGTTTTGTCCCAGACCGGGGAGGATGGGCTGGAACACCCGGTATTATACATTAGCCGCAAACTGTTTCCCCGAGAGAGCCGATATTCCACTATCGAGAGGGAGGGATTAGCGATAAAGTGGGCCATAGAAAAGTTGAGCTATTACTTGGAAGGGAGACCATTCATCCTCCATACAGATCACGCCCCCTTGCAGTGGATGCATCGGAACAGCAGTAAGAACGCTAGGGTGTTGAGGTGGATCCTGTCCCTGCAACCTTACTCCTTTAAGGTTCAGCATCGCAGAGGTGTTGAAAACGGCAATGCAGATTACCTGTCACGTATGCCGCCTCTCCCCGAACGGGAGATGCCAGGGGGGGAGGTGTGTAACGGGGATGGCTGGAAGGACTACGAACATTGTGCTTGGTGAGAGCCTGCTCCCATATTACCTGCTACGTTTCCCTCTCCACAGCGACCGGATCCCTGGTGGAACAACGAGCCATTATACAACTGGCCGCCTACGGACGAAGACAGCGATACCTTTAAGACTCCACAGTGGGTGGACGTGGCCCCGCCCCTCGACGACCCGGATGGACGGTCAAAAGAGAGCGTAGCGAAAGAGGCGGCGGACAACTCCCCGGAAGAGGAAGACGCCGGAGAACTGACGGAGCAGGAAGAGAGCCGAAAGCGAGAGGGAGAAGACCGACGGAGCGACGAGAAGTCCGGACCTGAGACGCAGCCAGGAGGCCACCGGTACCACGAATCGCCCTGCCACGCACCCACGGGAGGGGCGTGGCTCCAACAGGTACGGGGGCGTGTAGCGGGTTGGGTGTCTCAAAGGGTCCACCCTACGGACCGAGAGTGAGAGCGAGTATCAGTGGATGTATGCTTCCCTGCACACCTACCCTCCCACACGAGCACCGTCTGCCCGGAGTGTACTAAGTTCTCCCTCACTGGTGTCCCTCACCCCCGGCCCCTATCACGAGTGTACAACCGACGGCCTGACGAGTTCTCTCTTTTTCCTTGTTTACATGTCCCGAGAGGAGAGAAGACGAGACGAAGCCCGTTCCAGCTGCACTATAAGGCATCCTGGATATCCCGTAGAAGCCCCCATATGACTCTGCCGCCTTTGCTCGTGAAAGGTTAACGAGCCGCCAGAGACGTTCCTACATTAAAATAAAGCCTTCTTTACGTTCCCTCATCAAGGACTCTGTATCTTCTTTGTCCGCCTCCCCCTGGGAACAAGCAGAAACCCCCGAGCCCAGCATAGCTGACGCCCCCCTGGGACAGACTGCCATGTTATTTTCAGGTATTCCAGTGAACTTTTAGCATTGCTGTTGGAATTATCCAAGGTCACTGTAGCGGGTTCGGGCGGAGGTGGCCTCTGAGTGAAGGGCAACAAACGGGTTTTCGTTATAGTAGGTTTTATTGCTGCAAAAAGGAAATCAGAACAAGTCCTCCGGACAGGGTTGGGCCTCCGTGGTGATCGACTCCTAGAGGGCCTCTGATGCCGATGTTTGTCGGGTTCGCTCCTCCGATAGCCGTCCGGGCTCCTTCGGGGTTTTCGGTCCTCTGCGTCCGTCTTTGCTCTCAAGACTCGGGACCCAAGGTAAGGAAAAAAAAAGAAGAACGGGTGAGAACACGGTCTCACGTCTTACAGAGTTCAGGGGAATGGGAGTGAGAGGGCACAACCACCCGTGACTTGAAGCCTATGTACAAGTGCAAAAATACGGGGATAGGTAGTGCTCGGGAAAAAGGGAACCGGGACTAGGGAATACCAATTACGAAAATCTGGCACCGCCTCTCCGTCCCACCCAACCCCTGAGTTTCTCACGCACCTGGAGAAGCCACACACCTCCCCCGGGTGAGTGGCTGGGCGGATCGCGATAAAGTTGGCCTCCTGGCTTTTCCACCGTCTGTGGAGTCTCTCCTGCTTGCTCCGACCTTCGGGACTCGGACTCCGTGGTTCTCCGTTCGCTCTCTTCCTCCGTACGACTCTCCTCGCTCTTCTCCCTCCGGGTGTACAAACACACCTTCTCTTCCGGGTCTGCCGTATTTGACGTCAGCACGCTGTCCGGTAGGCCCGCCCACTCATCCTCTGCTCTTTCATTAAAGGGCCAGACGTACTCCTCGTCCATGTGAGGGTCTACCTCGTATTCGGTCCCTTGATAGTCCGTCTGCTGAGAACGAAAAGAGGGGGATTTTGATAATGTGAAGTCATGGTTCCCCTCATACTCGGGGTGGGTCGGCGAGACCGCCCCGTTACAGTCACCTCCCCATCAACCCAGAGTCCGAGATATGCGGTAAGACTGGCCCTTCTACCCGCACCCACGCCTTTAGTATTAACAGGTCACAGGTGGAGTCTCTCTTAACCCAAAGACAAACACATGCCCATGGAAAACCATGATCGATCCCACAGATAGATAGTTGCACCACGAACAGGTCCACGGCAATTGGCCCCAATAAAAGCAAATTTGGTCAGAGGCTCACGTTCCCCAAAAATACCACAAAGCTAGTGTGAAGGTTCTCCTCCGACGCAACACACGCCGCCCGACCAATCCAACATAGCGGCCGCTATGTGGCCAGGGGAAGTCGATGCAGCGGTCTAGCGGACCACCCTGACGATGAGCCAATCAGAGTACACCCAAGGGGGACCTTGGGAAATAAAGAGGAAGAGCCCGGAACGCCAACAGAGGAAGAAGGAGCTGAGGAGAGAAGAGGAGGCGAAGGTGAACACTGAGAAAGAAGGAGGAGCCAAAGAGACAGTGCGCAAGGAGGAAGAGGAGCAGCAGCGTTTTGACATCAGCTCTGGGAGCAAAACGATAGAGTCCAGCGCTCCCACCGAGAAAGGAGAGGCTGTGACTCCTACCCCCACGACCCAGGAGGGTCGTGGGTCCAGGCAAGTACCTAGGGCTGGGTTCTTTACCTTCAGGGGCTGGTGGGGGTAGGAGTCACAGTCTCTCCTTTCTCGGTGGGAGCTGGTGGGCAGGCATTAAGGGTCACATCCCTTGAAACCACCAAACAACCCCTTTCACCTAGGCACCGCACGCTAGGGACACAATGGTGACGGGAGCACTTTTCCCCTTTTTGTTTATTTGTGGCCTGACAACGAAGGTCTGATCTTGTGTTCTTTATTTTCTTTTCTTCCCCCTGACTCTTTTTGCCGGATTCTCTCCCCTGTTGTACCCCAAGAAAACCCTGCAAGGCGGAGAGAACACCAGTACAGAGGATAAATATCAACAGTGACTGAGAACTGTATTTTTTTTATTTCTTATCTCCAACTCCCCTCCGGATTCCTTGTTTACCTATTCCATGCCGGTCCCTCAGACAACGAAGAGCCTTATAACAAAGAACCCTATGCGTATATTTGTGTTCTTTTATAATAAAAATACATCCTCCTTTCAATCCTCCTTTGAGAGCCTCTCCGGGTATTCATTTGGTGTCAGCAAGACAGAGGGGCCAGCCCCAACCCGCAGTGGTATCACAGCTAGATACCACAAGTAGATAGAAACACTCAGCCATTCAGGACACAACATGCACACCACACCTAGTGATCACGCGTTCCTCATGCCGGACATCTGGACACATACACACTGGCCCACACTAGCTCTCCCTGAGGTCGAGAGGCATCTGTGTCCTTATCTGATGCCCAACTTTGTTAATTTATGACTGTTATGGTTTCAAGAATGCAGAAATGGTTTTATTGTACCGAACAAAATGTGTATAAAACCAGGCAAAACTTTGTACACAGAGAAACTTTCCTCTGACGCATTCTGCTGAGACTTTAATTAAACCAACTTGTTCCTGTTTTGGCAAATGCCTCTTATCTTTTCATTTCTTTAAGGTAAATTCATATCACAGCAATAGTTCTTAACACCTTCTGTGCGTCGGACTTCCGGGGGCAGTCCAACACACCCACTAGACAGCGGGGAGGTGGGAGCGGTCCCTTGGGCAAGGGCTTTTGCTCCCCATATCCGTTTGGGCATAACAGTCTTTCTGCCGCCCCCTCGGGGGAGAGGAAAGCCCATTAGAAACCAGGGATTTTTTTTATTGATGTTGGGGTGGGGGCTGACCAAAAAGGGCATGGCAATGCCCCACCCCCCCAGAAATGTCAGTCTTTCTGCCCCCCTAGGGGGCAGAAGGGGGAGTAGCCCCCAATCTGCCCCCCGGGGGCAGAAAGCCCACTAGAAACCAGGAATTTTTTTTTTATCGATGTTGGGGTTGGGGCTGTTCAAAATGGGCATGAAAATGCCCCCGCCCCCAGTGAAATTCCAGTCTTTCTG
This sequence comes from Lissotriton helveticus, assembly GCF_964261635.1. Classification (NCBI taxonomy): domain Eukaryota; kingdom Metazoa; phylum Chordata; class Amphibia; order Caudata; family Salamandridae; genus Lissotriton; species Lissotriton helveticus. The sequence goes on along the minus strand of NC_136067.1, from coordinate 9,134,885 downwards.
ACCCCCCAGGGATGCAGATGGGAGTGGTGGCCCCCAATCTGCCACCCGGGGGGTAGAATGCCCACTAGAAAGCAGTTTTTTTTTATTTTAATTGATGTTGGGTGGGGGCTGCCCAAAAGGAGCATGGCAATTCACCCCCAGAGAAATGTCAGTCTTCCTGCCCCCCCAGGGGGCAAACGGGGGCAGTAGCTTGTGTGGGTGTCCAATGCAGAATAGGCTAAAAACTTTTTTTTATAATGTAGCGCTTAGAATTGTCTGTGCTATATGCTTCATCCCTATGTTTTGGGCTCTTCCCAGTCACAGGCCTTTGGCCCACCCACACAAGTGAGATATCATTTTACTCGAGAGAACAAAGGGAATGCTGAGTGGTAGGACATTTGTGATATGGCTGCATGAGGGATGTTGAGGATCAGGCGGGCGGAGGCGTTTTGGATGCGTTGCAATCGTTGTAGGTGTTTGGTCGGGATTCTTGCGTAAAGTGTGTTGCCATAGTCCAGCCTGCTGCTGACGAGGGCTTGGGTCACCGTTCTTCTGGTTTCGGTCGGGATCCACTTGTAGATCCTGCGGACCATGCGGAGGGTGTTCTAGCAAGAGGAAGAGATGGCGTTGACCTGTTTCGACATGGAGAGGGAGGAGTCGAGGATGAATCCTAGGTTGCGTGCATGGTCGGTGGGTGTCGGTGCTGTTCCCAGTGTGGTCGGCCACCAGGAGTTGTCCCAGGCAGAGGCGGTGGGGCCAAGGATGAGGACCTCTGTCTTGTCCGAGTTCAGTTTCAGACGGCTGCTCCTCATCCACTCGGCGACGGTCTTCATTCCCTCGTGGAGGTTGGTTTTGGCGGTGTGCGGGTCCTTGGTGATGGAGAGGATGAGCTGGGTGTCGTCAGCATAGGAGATGATCTTCAGGTCGGGCTGGCGGGCCACTTGTGCGAGGGGGGTCATGTAGACGTTGAACAGGGTTGGGCTGAGGGATGAGCCCTGGGGTACGCCGCAGATGATGTCGGTGGCTTCGGATTGAAAGGGTGGGAGGGGGACTCTTTGGGTTCTGCCTGAAAGGTCCAGTCCAGGGCCTTTCCCTGGATTCCGGCTTCTTGGAGTCGTGTCCTCAGTGTGCGGTGGCAGACCGTGTTGAAGGCGGCTGACAGGTCCAGGAGGATGAGGGCTGATGTTTCGCCGTTGTCTAGTTGGCGCCTGATGTCGTCTGTAGCGGTGATGAGAGCTGTCTCAATGCTGTGATTTCGTCTGAATCCGAACTGGGACGGCAACAACGACATCACTCCTTCACAAGATCTCTGCGACTCTCTCGCCTCGTTCTTCCACCGCAAGATCACCGACATCCACAACAGCTTCGGCGCACCATCCACGCACCCAACCTTCGAACCAACGCCTCCCACTGCCACCCTCCGCACCTGGACCACGGTAACCACCGAAGACACAGCCCGCACGATGAACACCATCCACTCCGGATCTCCAACCGACCCTTGCCCCCACCACGTCTTCAACAAGGCCGACTCCACCATCGCACTCCAACTCCGGGACATCATCAACACCTCCTTCAGCACCGCCACCTTCCCGGAGAGCTGGAAGCATGCTGAGCTCAGCGCCTTACTGAAGAAACCAACAGCGGACCCCACCGACCTCAAGAACTTCCGCCCCATCTCGCTCCTCCCTTTCCCTGCCAAAGTCATCGAGAAGACCGTCAACAGACAGCTTGCCGCCTTCCTCGAGACAAACGGATCACTCGACCCCTCGCAGTCCGGTTTCCGAGCCAACCACAGCACCGAGACCGCCCTCATCGCAGCCACCGACGACATCAGAACCCTGCTCGACAACGGGGAAACAGCGGCCCTCATCCTCCTGGACCTCTCTGCAGCATTCGACACTGTCTGCCACCGCACCCTAGTTCAACGCCTCAGCAACATCGGTATCCAAGATAAGGCTCTGGAGTGGATCACCTCGTTCCTCGCCGGAAGAACACAGAGAATCCGCCTCCGCCCGTTCCGATCCGAGGCCATCGAAGTCATCTGCGGCGTACCACAAGGATCATCACTCAGCCCCACCCTCTTCAACGTCTACATGAGACCTCTTGCAGCCATCGCACCCCAACACAACCTCAACATCATCTCCTACGCCGACGACACCCAACTGATCCTCTCCCTCACCAGAGACCCCGCCACCGCCAGAACTAGCCTACACGAAGGGATGAAAGACGTCGCTGAATGGATGAAGAACAGCCGCCTGAAACTGAACTCAGACAAGACGGAAGTCCTCATCCTGGGATCATCGCCCTCCGCTTGGGACGACTCCTGGTGGCCCCCCGCCCTGGGCACCACTCCCAAGCCAACGGACCACGCACGCAGCCTGGGATTCGTCCTGGACTCCTCCCTCTCGATGACCAGACAAGTCAACGCCGTCTCCTCATCGTGCTTCAACACCCTACGCATGCTCCGCAAGATCTTCCGATGGATCCCGACCGAAACCAGGAAGACGGTCACCCAGGCACTCGTCACCAGCCGACTGGACTACAGAAACACCCTCTACGCCGGAACCACAGCCAAGCTACAGAAAAGACTCCAACGCATCCAGAACGCCTCCGCCCGACTCATCCTGGACATCCCCCGATGCAGCCACATCTCCGGCCACCTGAGGGACCTGCACTGGCTCCCCGTCAGCAAGAGGATCACATTCAGGCTCCTTACCCATACACACAAGTCTCTCCACGACCTGGGCCCCAGGTACCTCAACGACCGCCTGACCTTCTACACGCCCACCCGCCAGCTACGTTCTACAACCCTCGCCCTCGCCGCCGTTCCACGCATCCGAAGAGCCACCGCCGGAGGAAGATCTTTCTCCTACCTGGCAGCCAAGACATGGAACTCCCTCCCCATCCACCTTCGGCTGACCCAGGACCATCTCGCCTTCAGGAGACAACTCAAGACCTGGCTGTTCGAGCAGTAGCGGACCCCTTCCCCCAAGCGCCTTGAGACCCGTCCGGGTGAGTAGCGCGCTATACAAATGTTATGATTGATTGATTGATTGTTGTCCTCGAGGTGGTGGGCTAGTTGCATGTTGGCGATTTTCTCGATTACCTTTGCCGGGAAAGGGAGCAGGGAGATGGGCCGGAAGTTCTTGAGGTCCTTGGGGTCTGCCTTGGACTTCTTGAGGAGGGCGTTGATTTCTGCGTGCTTCTAGCTTTCCGGGAATGTTGCTGTCTCGAAGGAGATGTTGATGATCTTCTGTAATTGAGGTGCGATGGTTGTGTCCGCTTTGTTGAATACGTGATGTGGGCAGGGGTCTGATGGTGATCCTGAGTGGATGGAGTACATGACTTGCGTGTCTCGTCATCGTTGATGTAGGACCAGGAGGTCAGGCGGTTGGTGCAGGTGGTGTTCGTGGGGGGTGAAGTCTGCCGTGGTCGGGCGGTCGGGGTGTTGAAGCTGTTGTGGATGTCAACGACCTTTTGATGGAAGAAGGTGGCCAGTGAGTCGTACAGATCTTGCAAGGGTGGGATGTCGTTGGTGTTGGCGCTGGGGTTGGCGAGTTATTCACTATGCCGAATAGCTCTTTGCTGTCGGGTGAGTTGTTGTCCATGCGGGTTTTGAAGGAGGATCTCTTGGCTGTTCTGATGAGTTGGCGGTGCCTGCGGGTGGCGTCCTTGAGGGCTGCGTGGCTGTCCGGTGTGCGGTCGTGTAGACATTTCTTCTCCAGTTTCAGGCAAGTACGTTTGGAGGTCTGGAGCTCTTCGGTGAACCAGGTGGCTTTTGAAGAAACTGAAATCTTCATTCTCAGGGTCTCACTAATACTTGATAACAAAGAAGTTGGCACAGAAGCTGAAATAAGAAAAGACATCTTTATTAAACTTAAATAAGTGAGACTACGTCACACAGAAGCCTTAGCAACTGAATGAGGCAGTCTGAGGAGTACAAAAAACAGAGGCCTTATATATGCTTAGGGTTACAAAACTCAGCATAAAAATAAGGGGCAGTCCTAGCTTATACAAGCATGCAAAAATGCCTAACATGGACATGCAAGATCTGCCAAATATTAGCAAATAGGAAAACATTCAAAAACAAAGCATCATGTAACCAGAACATCCCCCTTGAGTCGTGCTTTTGCCCAACCCCATAAGTCAATCTATGACAGCACCTATAGGTCAATCAGTAATGGCAGAACATGTTTGCGTGCTTCAAAGGAAAAGGTTGTGGAATAGGAAAACACAGGGAGAGAATAGCGAAGGCCAAAAGATAAGATACAGCACGAGAAGAATGCTAAAGGCTAACAGATAGTTGATACAGGGATTAGATGGTCCAGACAAGAATTAGTTAGGCCAGCTGGTGTCTGAGATTGGTTTACAAACAAGGACAGAGGGGGTTTTCAACACGTTGCCGTCCAAAGGGCAGAGACATCTCGTGAATCATGCAGCCTGTATAAAGGCAACACAAAATGGAGTTGAATGTAAAATGGAGTCAAAATTAAGGAACCTCACTTTCTTGTTGGAGGGTATCTTGAGCGGGCGAGGGTGTTGGCGCAGTCTTCAATCCACTGTCAGAGGTTGTGGGCAGTGGCGTTTGGGTCGGTGGGTGGGTTCTGGGCGAGGGCGGAGGTCAGCTGGTCTTTAGTGACTTTGCTCCAGCAGCGGCGGGGTAGCTCTTGGGTGCGGTGGTGCGTGGTTGGTTTCTTGAATGTGAAATGGATGCAGCGGTGGTTAGTCTAGTGGAATTCGGTGGTGTGGTTGAAGACGACATGGGTGCTTGTGGAGAAAACGGGGTCAAGCGTGTGGCCGACAGGGGTGGGTGGGTTCGGTAACGAGTTGTTTGAGGCCGAGGTTATCAATCAGGTTGGCGGAGTTGGCATTGTTGTTGTTCTCGAGGTGGAAGTTCAGGTCCCCGAGGAGGATGTAGTCCGTAGAGCCGAGTGCGTGGGTGCTGGCGAGGTCGGCGATGGAGTCGCTGAACAGGGCCCGGGTGCCGGGGGTCTGTAGACGAGTGTTCCTCTGAGGGTGGTGTTGAGGTCGGTGTGGATGCGGAAGTGCAGGTGTTCGGCGGTGTTGAGGGTGTCGTCTGCGTGGGTATAGACCTGGAGGGTGGACTTGCGGACAATGGGTAAGCCTCCTCCAGTTCCGTTGGTGCGATCCCTGGAGGTGATCTTGTAGCCGTCCGGGATGGCTGTGGCAATGTCGGGTGCCGAGAAGTCAGGTTTCGGTCAGGAAGGCGACGTCTGGGGTGGAGGTGTCGAGCAGGTCCCAGAGCTCGACGGCGTGCTTGCGTGCGGAGCGGGTGTTGAGGAGTATGCAGCGAAGGTGGTTGAGTCTGATCCTAGGGGGTTTGGTGGATATGTCGCAGGTGAAGTTGCAGGTGTGGCAGGAGAAGGGTATGTAGGTGTGTTTCAGGGCGGCCTGGAAGCAGTGGTGGTCTCGGCCAGTGTTGAGAGCGTGGAGGGTGGTGTCGTCATATTGGAGTCTGGCGTCATGGCCTGTGCGGGGTCCAAGGGTTTGGCGCTGGGCGTGGTCCAGGCGCGGACGGGCGCAGATGGGCTTGCCTCTGGCGCGCCAGCAGCCGCCATTTTAGGCGTGGAGGGATGGAGGATCAGCTGGGAGGCGGGAGCGGGTGGCGATTGGGATGCAAGGGGGCAGGGCCGCAGTGGAGCAGCGGTGGGAACGGCAGGGATACAGAATGAAAAAAGGGGGAGGGAGGGGGGAAATGCGGCGGCAACGGAGCAAAAAAACAAGGTTAAAAAACAGGGTTAAAAAAACAAGCACAATGAAAATAAACAGTATACAATTTATTGGACCAGAAACAGTCAGTGAATCGCTCACACCAGGTGAACAACGGCAGTCAGCGCCGGTCGGGGGGACAGCAGACAAGAACTCACGCACAAAGCAGCAGCGGGGGAAAAGCACTGGAACACAGGTGGAGCTGTGCGGCAGGTGGGGAGCGGCATGGTTAGTAAACAGGGTCATGGGTCGCTCAGAGCTGTACGTTCTTGCAAGCTGATGCACAATGTCGTGTGTGCTTCAGTTGTTCTATTAAAAGATTACCAGACTCCTGCAATATACACAGACGTGGAGACACACTGGTCATTATAATGTGCAGGTGTTGTATTGCACTTTCATTTACACCAGCACTTTATCAACAAGCATTGGAAATGCAATAGGGCTCGCATTAGGAAAGTTTGAGCTATTGGTCTTATAAATGATTTTTTTTTTATTTATGTGTTATTTTTTAAAATAGCTAAATTAATAGCTTTGTCATTTACAATGCCAATAGTTCTAACTTTCGCAAACACCTATAGCATTTGTATTGCAACATGTTTTGTATTTACGTGACTTAGATGTATTGATATTACAAATAACAATGGCTTTTAATTTTTTTAAATAATTAATACTTAAATAATTTATTTAATTTGTAATGGCAATAGCTTAAACTTTTGTAAATAACTTTTGTGAAGATTATGTTCAGTGTTTTTTATTGTGACGAAAATCCAAGAACAGAAGTGAAATATTAACATCTTTTTGTGATTTGTAATAAAGCAAGAAAGCTTGAAAACCGCTTGAAACATTGAAAGAACATATTTGAACCAGTGATGCTGTGGTTGCGCTGAGTGATGCTGTGGTTGCGCTGAGTGATGCTGTGGTTACGCTGAGTGATGCTGTGGTGGTGCTGAGTGAGGCTGTGGTGGTGCTGAGTGAGGCTGTGGTGGTGCTGAGTGATGCTGTGGTTGCGCTGAGTGATGCTGTGGTTGCGCTGAGTGATGCTGTGGTTGCGCTGAGTGGTGTGTGCATCGGTGGAGCTTAGTGGGTGCATTTGTGGAGCTGTGTGGTGGGTGCATTGGTGGAGCTTCGTTAGAGCATCGGTGGAGCTGTGTGGTGGGTGCATCGGTGGAGCTGTGTGGTGGGTGCCTCGGCGGAGCTGTGTGGTGTGTGGCTCGGTGGAGCTGTGTGGTGGGTGCATTGGTGGAGCTTGGTGGGTGCATCGGTGGAGCTTAGTGGGTGCATCGGTGGAGCTGTGTGGTGGGTGCATCGGTGGAGCTGTGTGGTGGGTGCATCGGTGGAGCTGTGTGGTGGGTGCATCGGTGGAGCTATGTGGTTGGTGCATCGGTGGAGCTGGGTGGTGGGTGCATCGGTGGAGCTGTGTGGTGGGTGCTTCGGTGGAGCTGTGTGGTGGGTGCATCGGTGGAGCTGTGTGGTGGGTGCATCGGTGGAGCTGTGTGGTGGGTGCATCGGTGGAGCTGTGTGGTGGGTGCATCGGTGGAGCTGTGTGGTGGGTGCATCGGTGGAGCTGTGTGGTGGGTGCATCGGTGGAGCTGTGTGGTGGGTGCATCGGTGGAGCTGGGTGGTGGGTGCATCGGTGGAGCTGGGTGGTGGGTGCATCTGTGGAGCTGTGTGGTGGGTGCATTGGTGGAGCTGTGTGGTGGGTGCTTCGGTGGAGCTGTGTGGTGGGTGCCTCGGTGGAGCTGTGTGGTGGGTGCATCGGTGGAGCTGTGTGGTGGGTGCATCGGTGGAGCTGTGTCGGTGGAGCTGGGTGGTGGGTGCCTCGGTGGAGCTGGGTGGTGGGTGCCTCGGTGGAGCTGGGTGGTGGGTGCCTCGGTGGAGCTGTGTGGTGGGTGCATCGTTGGAGCTGTGTGGTGGGTGCTTCGGTGGAGCTGTGTGGTGGGTGCATCGGTGGAGCTGTGTGGTTGGTGCATCGGTGGAGCTGTGTCGGTGGAGCTGGGTGGTGGGTGCATCGGTGGAGCTGGGTGATGGGTGCATCGGTGGAGCTGTGTCGGTGGAGCTGTGTGGTGGCTGCATCGGTGGAGCTGTGAGGTGGGTGCATCGGTGAAGCAGTGTGGTGGGTCGTTCGGTGGAGCTGTGTGGTGGGTGCCTCGGTGGAGCTGTGTGGTGGGTGCATTGGTGGAGCTGTGTGGTGGGTGCATTGGTGGAGCTGTGTGGTGGGTGCATCGGTGGAGCTGTGTGGTGGGTGCCTCGGTGGAGCTGTGTGGTGGGTGCATCGGTGGAGCTGTGTGGTGGGTGCATCGGCGGAGCTGTGTGGTGGGTGCATCGGTGGAGCTGTGTGGTGGGTGCATCTGTGGAGCTGTGTGGTGGGTGCATCGGTGGAGCTGTGTGGTGGGTGCATCGGTGGAGCTGTGTGGTGGGTGCATCGGTGGAGCTGTGTGGTGGGTGCCTCGGTGGAGCTGTGTGGTGGGTGCCTCGGAGGAGCTGTATGGTGGGTGCCTCGGAGGAGCTGTATGGTGGGTGCCTCGGTGGAGCTGTATGGTGGGTGCCTCGGTGGAGCTGTGTGGTGGGTGCATCGGTGGAGCTGGGTGGTGGGTGCCTTGGTGGAACTGTGTGGTGAGTGCCTCGGTGGAGCTGTGTGGTGGGTGCATTGTGGAGCTGTGTGGTGGGTGCATCGGTGGAGCTGTGTCGGTGGAGGTGGGTGCATCGGTGGAGCTGGGTGGTGGGTGCATCGGTGGAGCTGTGTCGGTGGAGCTGTGTGGTGGGTGCCTCGGAGGAGCTGTATGGTGGGTGCCTCGTGGAGCTGTATGGTGGGTGCCTCGGTGGAGCTGTGTGGTGGGTGCATCGGTGGAGCTGTGTGGTGGGTGCATCGGTGGAGCTGTGTGGTGGGTGCATCGGTGGAGCTGTGTGGTGGGTGCCTCGGAGGAGCTGTATGGTGGGTGCCTCGGTGGAGCTGTATGGTGGGTGCCTCGGTGGAGCTGTGTGGTGGGTGCATCGGTGGAGCTGGGTGGTGGGTGCCTTGGTGGAGCTGTATGGTGAGTGCCTCGGTGGAGCTGTGTGGTGGGTGCATACCAACCAACGCTGCAGCCATCAGACATAAGCAAAATGTTTCAACACTGTTGCGGACCCAGCGGCGATACATTTTTAAGACCCATTAATTGTATGGCATCAAGCCCCTTATTGAAGGCCTAAAACAGCCAGCACACTGGAAAAGTTTTAACCCACCCTGGAACACCAGAAGTGACAGGCATACTCAGTAGACAGTTCCACTAACCAGCCTTTGACCGACACAAGATTAGTCGGTGCAGGGTATTGTCTCACGACAGGGAAGCCAGAGAGGTCATTTGTGGGTTGGGTGGGGTCACAAGTGCTTGCATAAGCAGACTGGGGCTACAGGATAACTTTCTTTTCAAAGGTCACTAGGCACCCTGGCCTACCAGCAATCAGCTAGAAGCATAGCGAGGTCCGCGACATGGCGATTGTGTTAGAAGAAGCTCTATGCCTCAGAGTGCTGTGTATTAACCAGGACAGCAGAGAGAAAGAAACAGGGTCCCACGGCTCTCCTTAGCCTGGGGTTAGAGGTGTAGCCCCTTCCAAGACCGAGAATCACCCTCTGCTCACTTTACCACACACACACCGCTAGATAGAAAGCTCGGACTGTGTCGACCACTGCTACAGTGTTCCCCAACCACCGAACTGAACGTAGACCACAAAAAAGGCATTGCCCTACTTGCTGACCCATGGCCTTATCCCACCCACTCCGGATACTGTAAGGAAATAAAAAGGGGAGGATTTCTCTATACCGATGGTAAGCTATTTGGGATGAACTGCCTACACTTTTTTGCGCAAGAGCAACAATACGATACTGTCCAATATCGCCCTGCGGGAGACATGGCCAGCAGCACTGGCAGGCAAAAGCCCATTCCTTTCAGCACAGAAACACCACAAGCTGCTGAAGCTGCAAAGCAAAGGGGAATCGAAAATGAAATGTGACATACCTTGTATGGTAGGGAAGCTGAATCACAAATGTTGGGAGGAGAATTTAATTTTAAACTCGGACAGAGTACGCCATCTATGCTAAAGTGAGTCGATATTTTGGTTAACAAAACAGTGGTGCCGATAATAGTTTAATGTAAAAGCAATCAGAACCGTGGGCTCATTTTTCACACAAACATTTATTTCAACATTTCAAGCTTAACTCACCTGTCCAGAGACAGCAGCAAAATGTGAGTCAAGTGGTGCATTTACCGAAATTTATCAGGACGGACTTTGAAAGAAACAAGTTAAACAAGTTTTAAAAGGAGACACGGCCTCCGGCCGTGAAACTGAAAGTACGGCCGGCCGGCCGTGAATAATTAGGGGGTGAGAAATGAGCTGGGAGGGCTGCCTTTGATGTGCTAATGCGAGGCAGGCAGGCAGGCGGCTGGTGGCATTGTGCACGCGCTTTTTAGGGCTTGCGCTTGCGCAATCACCTAAAAAGCACATGCACTTCATGCAATCGCCAGTGGAATCGCCAGTGGTGGTTAACCTCGGGATAAGCCACATTAGAGGTTCGCCAGCTATGCGCATGCGCACAGCAGGCGAGCCCTAAAAATATCCCCTTATTTGATGTGAAGGAGTGCGTTAGTGTTTTTAATTGACAATGTTATTGTTGTAGAAATACTAATATACATGATAGCCCGCTAGCAATTGCTTTTGTTTGCTTATGAGTTATTTTTGAGGTTGTTTTTTTGATTTTTTTTTTTATAGACTTTACCTTTCTGCAATGTTTTGTGTGTCAGAGTAAGAAAGATTGCATGCAGGGACATACAGGTGTTTCATCTTGTTAAGATGCTCACGGTGCTGGGTTTTAAGCAGCTCTTTTTGAGGATTTAAATAGTTTTCTTTGCTAAAGAGTCCCTTATCCTGTCATTTAAAGACACGTGTTAAGATGGCGGCCTCCTTTTCTCGTCGGCGACCTCACGCCTGCGCGATGACGTCGCGGCTCACCCCCGCCATGACGTAAGACTCTTTCCACCTGCGGCAGGTGAGCGCCTGAGAGCAGTGACTGTCATGCCAGGGCCCGGGCATCCAACCAGCGGCTGGCAGAGAGAGGTCACGTGACGCAGTGACGGCGAGCGTGGCTCCGTGTTTCCGGTCGCTGGGGGCGCTGATGTGCGTCATCGCGACGGTGAGCGTGATCCAGACGGTCTAGTGGTTGGAGCCCCGGGTCGGCGCGTCCTGAGGACGTCACTTCCGGCGCGCGGGACTCTGGTTTATTTACTTCCTCCCTCGCCCGCCGTCTTTGCTGCTCGCGCCGCTTGGAGTCGTTGTGGTCGGTCCGTTGGGTAAGTGTCCGCCCCCCCCCCGGGGGGGACCAGCGCGGGTCGGGTCGACAGAGGGGGGAGAACCGCGGGAGCCACCCCCCTCCCCCGGCAAGTATCCGACGCGCTGCGGGCTGAAGGGTCCTGGCGGGCGGGCGGGCGGGGAGGAGGGGGCCCCGCCAGCGCAGGCCCTCCCAGCATGTATAGGGTTAATATAGCGCTAGCTGGACCCGGGGGTGTGGAAGCGCTTCCCATACATGGGGCATCACATGGCCTGAGCGAGGCGAGCAGACAGATCCGAGCCGAGCATTGCCCAGCAGGACCCGCGGGGCCCGAGGACCCGAGCAGCGCATTAGAACCAGGCGAGCAGAGCAGAGTCGAGGGGGACCGGTCCAGTCTCCACTTACCCACGATGGACAGAGAAGCAGAGGGTGAGGAGGAGGAGCGTCAGGTCCCTTGAAGCACGGGAGGAGGGGCTGCATCTGAGGTCTTTTAGTGTTAAATCTCTTCATTGACCCATTAGAGCTCGTATATAAACGGCTCCTGACCACAGGGCCCCTCGCTCTCGTCCACTGTAGGAGAGGGAGCTCGGACAATAGAATAAACAGAGCCAGGTCCGCTCCGAGGCTGGGCACGCTGAAGATACAGACAAACTCTATCAAGAACAAACAAACCCCCAAACCACCGATGTTCCAAGTCCACTGCCCCCTCCGTCAAGAACAGCATCTCATTGATCTGTCCCCCATCGGTCCACGTTCGACCGGCGCAAGTAGCGAGGGCCCGTGACCTCTCGGAACTCTGTGGCGAGCAATGATCCAATTTTCTCGAGATTGTAAAAAATTTTCTATTGACTTGAAACATGTTTTGCACTGGTTTTAATTAACTATGCATAATAAACTTAACTGTGGCGAGCAGGGACAAGAAAGGCTGCCATAGCCTCGTTTTTAGCCTCTATTGGTTGAATCGCCCAGGTCATATCCACCTTGGCCAGAAAAAGAACAGGATCTCCCCCCCCCGCCCCCCATACTGGGGGAAAGCTCCCCATGAGCGTCTGGAGTAACAAAAAGCAGATCAAATATGATGCCTATACAGCAAAGTTCAACAGGACCATGCAGTGTTTATATTTTGAAGTTCATTGCCCACATGTTTTCCCAAATAGCGTTTGTCTTGAATTGGACTTCCAGGTAGAAAGCTATAGAACATAGCCACCCTTGTCTTCTTAGGACCATGCCCGCTGCCAGTTGATGGAATCCTGCATTAGGCACATCTATTGCTGCATCCATGATGGTGATTCTTTGGCCCCCTCCTTAACTTTGGCCTTGGCCTCGTCTCTTCTGCATTCTGAGATCACATTTATCAGTGGTGCGATGGCTTGAACATCTATCAGTCGTAAAAGCCATGGATGGCTACGGTATTGCATCTTTTATAGAAATTTATCGCCGTAGAATTAAACCCTGTGACCCAGTTTGTTTTTTGGCCGTCTCAGTCAGGTGTTGCTGATGTTGACATGACCAAATTTTGTTATCTCCTTTAAGCTGCTGCCATAATGTTGAAATAGGACTTAGAATGGCCCGTCACCATGGGTGGGGTTGAATCAGGGACCCTATCATTCTTCTCCAAATGGGGCTATACTAGCTGCATTGTCCCTGGTGCGCTTTCAATAATTATAGTCAAGCTGCCCATACAAAATCCAGGCTGGGACTGAGTTTGTGGTCCTGCTGGGTTGTTCCTGACATTCATATGGAAAGCACTGCTGCTCTGCTAACATCATGAGAAGATCGAATCTTTTGGCTTCCATTCTCAATAGAGCAGGAAAGCAGGTTACTGTTGCCTAGTGGCGAGTCAGGCACTGCAGGAGACACATCTCCCTCTTTTGGAATGCTGTAATCCTCACATTCATGCCCATAGGATTTTTGCTCTTCTTTCTGCAGCTTGCCTGCTTCTTCCATTTCAGATAACCTGTCAATCTGATGTATTCTGATCACCCCGGTCTCTAGGCAGACCCTGCAGGATTTCACGAATTCGCAGTTTGCCACGAAATTGGTACTTTTGTAAAAATGCTGCGATTTTTTTACAAAAGTGCCCGCGAAATCAGCGCTTTTGTAAAAATGCCGCAATTTTTACAAAAGCGCCCGCAACACCACTTCTGTGAGGTGGAGGCATCATCTGATTCTACTGCCCGGTTCATTATAGTGAACCAGAAAGTATGAAGTGTGGATACAGTAAGTACAGGTGTCAAGGGCTGCACTTGCCAGTGGAGGAGTCTTAGTCAGCTGGTCTGGCGATGTGCAGGTACAGCCGCCCAGGCTGATCAGGTTCACAGCGGCAATATACAGGTATGACCCCCTGGGCAGATCAGGTTCTGAGCTTCAAGGTGCAGTAGAAGCTGTGGGATTTGTCCTAATTGAAGGGAGTCTGGTACACAGCCTGATGTGTGAGAGGAGTTGATGATCTTAGTCCAGAAAGGGGTAATGATGTTGTTGAGTTTTAGTACAATAGTGGCTGGGAGGGGATCCATAGTGTGGGAGGTTGGCTTTAAGCTCGCAATTATATTGAAGACCTCGTTTTCCGACACAAGTTTAAAGTCCGACCAATTCACATAATTTCCAGTTGGTAGCGGAGCTGGTTTCTCTTGTTATGAATTGGATCTGCTTGGTCATGGCCTTGTTGATGGGTCTGGTTTCCAAGTCCTTTCAGCCAGTCGGAGTTGTCTTTCAGTATTGAGATCCACATTGAACCATGATTTAGATTTGATAGATCTCAATTGTTTAAGTTTGAGTGGCGCTACTTGATCTAACACCTGTCATTGTAGAGTTAAAGTGAGCTGTAAGGTCATCAGCAGATATAGTGGTAGGCTGGGACTGTAGATTGGCATGTATCTTAGATTCAAGTTTGGAGATGGGGACTTCATTGATGTTCCTGATCCAGTGCTTGGGTTTGTCGGATTGTATTGGTTGGTGTCTGACAGGTGAGTTGATGTTAAACAAAATGAGGTGGTGGTCAGACCATTCGATGGGCGAGATTGACCTCCGAGAGACTAGATCATTACTGGTGGGGATCGCGTCTAGAGTTGTTCCTTTGATGTGAGTTGGTTCATTGCAGAGTTGTTTAGGTTGGTTATTTCAAGCAGGTTGGAGAGGTCCTGGACAATGGTGTCTTCTGTGTTGTTCCAGTGGATATTGAAGTCACCCAGGAACTCATCTTTCGTGTCTGTTAGGGAGAAGCGTGTTATTAGGTCGTTTAGTTCTTCACTGAAGAGGGTGCGCTTCCCAGGGGGGTGGTAAAGGGTGTGAAATTTGATGGGGGTGTTGCATTTGCCAGTTCGATGCCAAGGTACTCCAGAGTCTGGTAATCCACAGGTTTTAATACGGTGTTCAGAATACTTTCTTTGTGGGCAATTGCTAGCCCTCCACCTAATTTGAGCGGTCTGTCCTGTCTAATGACGTAGTAACCTGGAGGGGAGAGTGGGTCAAGAATGGGGTGGGAGTGATCATTGAGCCAGGTTTCTGTGAGAAATGCTATGTCTATTTCTTTCCTAAGCAAGAATTGGGCAATGTCTGTGGCGTGTTGTACTGCTGCTCTGCATGCAAGATAAAGGGCAGGACGTTGTCTGGGTGTGATGTAAGGATAGAGGTATATTGCGCCATGGTCTGGGCGAGAGGACTGTTCTAGGCGTTCTGCTTGTGCCAACAATGACTGGGATTGGGACGGGAGCTGTATTCTGGTTTGTTGAGGGGTAGGAGTTGTTCTCCTCTGTTTCCATTATAGAAAGTCTGCGGAGAGCTCAATTAGGTCGATGAGCCTCCCTCTTTAAAGGAAGGGTGGGCAATGGGGGGGTCGGGCGGGGCCATGGAAGTGGTTGTGTGTAGGGGGAGGGAGTGTTACTACCAGGAAAGCATGAGCAAAGTGGCTTGAATAAGTTGGGCCAGTCTAGTTGTAGGATATTGGCGGCTAGGGTTTCTTTCATTTATTTATTTAATTCTGGTCAGTTGTTGGGTAATAGAGTTAAAAGAGTTACTAGTCTTTGGAGGGGGCAGCCTATGGTGAGTGTCTGTAGAAAGAGTGCTGGGTTCTGGGACAGAACCGAAACATTGGGGCAGGCGTAGGGATAGGTTGAGCGTGGTGAGTTGGGTCATTGATGTTTCAGACTTGATGTAAGGAGGAGGTGCTGTGGCAAAATAGACGAAGATAGGAGGGTGAGCAAAGGTCTGGCTGGGGTCAGAGTCCAGGGGATTGGCAGTGATATTGGTGGTGGGGATGGGTTGGGCATGTGGGCTTGGGTCGGAGGAAGGAAAGTGAGCAATGATTAGGGGGAGGTCCACGTCTCGCTGGGGGCCTCGCTGTAGATATAGTGTGGGTCTGAGGGTGGTTTGTCTGGCAGGGCCTTGGACCAGGGCGATTATGCGAGCATGCATAGATCACGGGGGGGGGGGCCTCGCTCAGGTATAGTGCGGGCCTGAAGGTGGTCTGTCTGGTAGAGCTTTGGACCAGGGCGTTCTCCATTCTTGGCATGGGGTCTGAATGGCCAGTTCAAGGTTTTGGGACGAGGAAGAAAAGGCAAAAACTCATCACCAGGGACTGCCCTCCGCTGGGCAATGTCGCGTGGCTCTTTCCCCAGTGAGCAGTTAGGCCTGGAAGGGGCGCAGAGAGGACGCAGGTCCTCCCTGCGTGGTAGCTGGAGGCAGGTGCAGGATACCTCAAGCACCTTGCGCAAAGGAGGGGGAGTTGAGCATTAACTGTTATCTTTATTTCACCAACTAGCGTTTGCAGTCCTGCACCCATCAAGAACGGCGACATAGTGCGGGCGCGCGAACGGACCAGGTTACCACAGCAGGTACAAGGTGAGCGGCGTGGTAACCTCCTGCAACGCGAACAGCGGCTTAGGAACTGGCTTCGTGCTTTTAACATAATGTCCGCAGTAATAGCGGAAAAAAACCCTGAGTTGAAGCCAGGTTTATTCCAATACTCCCAGGACATACGTAAGGGGGCTCGCAAATGGGGAGGCATTGGTTGGTATAATTACGATAAGGAGTTTAGACAAAAGATGTCCATGTTCCCCGAGATGAGATGGGACCAGATTGACGTATATTCATGGCTGAAACATATGATGCGGCACATTCCGCAGGACAGGGAATACAAATTTACGGGAGGTTACTCAGTAAGAAGACATCCCTTTCGAGGCGCACAGGAGGGTAGGAGCCAGAGGGCAGGTTTCAAACGCACATTCTCTGGGACTTGTAGGCTGTTCAACGCTGGAGCCTGCTCTTGGGGCAAGTCGTGTAAGTTTGCACACACATGCAACAAGTGCGGGGTTTCTTCAGGAGCACAACAAGGGTGCAAATGCCAAACCCCAGAAAGTCCTTAGGGCAGGGCCCAGGAGGAGCGACGGTGCCCCATTGGTCCTTCAGGGGGTTGTAAACCTGAGCAACATGATGTAAAGGATGGCCCCCCAAATGGTGAGCACCGATTGAGTAGGCCACAGTGCAATTTGTCTCTTAAGCTGGGCGTGGCAGCTTAGGGGTGTCTGCTGCCTGCCCTTGGATCATCTGTATGTTGACCCATCATGTTTGCATATTTCTAATAAAAAATAAACCTGCAGAAATGCTTTCTTCAAACAATGTCTTGTGTGTTCTTTGTGATGAATGTGTTGTGGGTGGGGTCTGTTGCTGATATTGGCACTAAGAAACCCTTTGGAACAAGGCCACTAAGTGAGAGCTGTGGCCACTGCTTTGTCTTTACAAGATCACTTTGATGTGCGTACTCTGCCCATGGTCTGGTGACTGGTTGATTCCGCTCAGGGGATATTTGCATGCATGGGGCTGTAAAATTAAACAATGTCATGACCGTCACGTCGAGGGACTATCCACAGATTGGACGGGCACTGGTTAGTGGGGCATCTTGGAAATGGCTTTGAAGCTGCTATGGGGTGCACATGGCATCATGGCCAGCAGCAGTTCCCAGTAAACTCCCCACAGTAGTGTTTGCAGGGCTGGATGTGTCTTGCAGCTTCTCTGAGCCAGTGCCTTGTGGCCCAAGCCCCTTATTTCGACGATGCCTGTGAAGAGCCTGTCTAGCGCTTGATTTCAGAAATGCGATTATGTGGCTCAGCCTCGTTAACAGTGGTGTTTCCACAGGTGTCTCTTTCTAGTAGCACGGGGCGAGTATACCGCCAGTGCACAGGCGGGAGTGGTTTCTTAATGAGTCTTTCAGAAAAGGAACCATATCGGTGGGCAGCTGCGGTGATGTGAATCGCTTGTCCAGTGACCTTCACCTTATAGGGCTTCTCCTACTTATGTGATATCACAACGCATACATAGGCTTTCAGATCTCGTTTGAAATGTGACTGAAGGTGTGTGTCTGTGTACTGGCAATAGCCAGTAGGTACTTCTGACCCATTTTCAATAGATTAAGCATTCTTTGTTCTGCTAATAACTCTGGTGCCATTTGATGAAACTTCATAATTTTCAAAACTAGTTTACCATTCTATCTGCTGTCTCGAAAGTTCGGTGGGGGGGGGGGGTGTTCTCCCCACCTGAGATTTTGAAAAAAAAAAGTGGGCAAATGGTGCTTTTTCAATCAAATTTGAGAAAGCAGGAAGGTTAATAAAGCAATAGTGAATCTGTTCTAACAAAGACAGTGACTGGCAAAACTGGGGTACGGTTAGGTTTGTGTCTGAAACAAGAATATAATCATGCACAGATTGACACATGGCCCACTGATTTATGGCTCAAAAAGGGCGGGTCCACGCACTGCCGACCCTTTCAACCATGCACAAAGTCCACCTGCTGCCTTGCTGAATATGAGTTATACAAAAATCCGTTCAGGACGGGGGAATTGTGAGTGGTAAAACAATCATGCAACTTAGCCGGTCTCTGCGCATTGAACTCCGGTGGGACCGCTGTCCTCCGCGCGCCAAAAGCCAACAGAAAATAAGATGAGTCATATGTTTTTCCTTTCAGCACTTTGAGGTAATCTTATGTTGAACTGTACAAGGCGTTGAACATGGTAACATTTGGGGTGCTGTATGTTACGAACCAAAAATGGCAATTTGCTCAGAAATTAGTAAAAAAGGATAATAAAAAGTGTTATGCCCTAAATCAAGGGATGATAAACTGAAGATATGGAACCCATCGACTGTGATGTCATGAACTGAGAACATTGTGAAGACATGAAACCCCATCAAGTGTGTTCTGGTGAATTACAGGACAAAACCAACTCTGAAGACAGACACAGTGAACTGCCATGCCATTAATAATGGGACCGCGACAACTGAAGACGTGGAACCCATCAACCGTGAGGTTACTGACCATAACCAAGTGTCATTTTACAGACTAATGCTCACTATAATAAACCACGCCTACTTTGGCATCACTGACGCCATCCAAGTGTGACAATCGGAGAACACTAAAACAATCAGTCATTTGTTTTCGTGACACTTTCAACTTGACCTTTTACATTTGGTAGAGCACATACGTGGTAGAGTATGCCAGCAAAAAGCTGCATTTATTTTTTGTTCCCCCATCACAGAAACCCCCCACCAGCGGCGAAATTGTTAACAGAGAAGTTATAGTAATCTTTTACAAAATACACTCGCTTTGTGGTCCGGAAATAAAAGTAAACACCAATTTCCAAACAAGCAGCAATTTTGGGAAGAGAGTCTGACATTTGATGAGGAGAGTGCACCAGGCTGCACTGAAGCAGACTGTGTGCAAGAGCTGATGGCAGATAAGGACAGAGCACCCAAGGGAACACCACTTGTAATGTAAATGTGTTGGATTTGTAAAGCGCACAGCTGCCCGTGAGCGTCCCGGCGCTTGCTTAGGGAACCCGTCCTGGTATTCCCCTGTGAGAAACCCCGGCAGGGTGTCCACAAGGTGAAAGCCAGGCATCCCGCCGTGAGGGGCCGTAGTGGAGATTAAGCAAGCTATTGCCCAGAGTCGCAGAGTGTGACCCCGTGAGTCGAGTAGGCACCGTAGCGAGAATTGTCGAGTCTGTGGAATTTTGAGCCCGAGACCCGCCGAGGCAGGGAATCGAACCCTGATCCACAGTCGATCTCAGTTTCCGGGTCTGCCGCCTCTAACCACTGAGCCATGCTTCTCCACAGAAGGAGGAAGTGCAGTATGAGTGGGGGCAGAGAAGGAGAGCGCATAGTGACTAACTACAGTACACTAACATATAAGGACAGGGTGCACCAGAACTAACTGTAGATAAAGAGTGCACCAAGACTGGTTGCAGCTAAAAAGACAGTGTACAAGGGATGACAGCAAATAAAGACATGTATATATCTGTCCTTATCTGCTCTCAGCCCTTGTACACTGTCTTTTTTAGCTGCAGTTACATACAAATGTCTGCAATTATATACAAATGTCTGCAGCTGAAAGGAGTGTACAAGGGCTGACGGCACATGAGGACAGAGTACACTAGAAGTAACCGTCTGTACCAGGACTGGTTGAAACTTAAATGGCAGTGTACAAGGGCTGACTGCGGCAGAAAGAGTGCACTACAGCTGGGGACAGATAAGTAATAAAAGTAAAAGATGGCTACAAGGGATTTGGTTTATATATTGACTTGTGATCAATTAGTGAGTTAGTTAACAAAGATCTAACTCTAATGTACCCATGGGATAACAGCGAGACTTCTTTGATGAAGACAATTAATGATGAGTGAGGAAAAAGGGAAAAAGCAAACGGAAAAATTATTTTGTCTGAAAAAATATTGTATTGAATTAATCAAATATATATATATATATGGAGATATAATGAACAAATCAATAAAAGCAAAAAATGATATGGACAGATGTATGTACAAATCAACAGGTTAGTTCATAACAGTTCATCAGCTCCTTGAATTCATAAGCAATAACCAGGTCAAACAATGTACAATGGTTAATTCTTGGTGCAGGTGAATTGCTTTTGGAGACGATGAAGAGGTCGACGTTTCGGTCTTGGTTGCAGATGTCTAAAAGACCATCATCAGGACAGAACTGTTTTTGCAATGAGTGCCCCTAAGTAAGAGCAATATATTGTCATTACTTATTGTGTCAACTGAGAAAAATCAAAGCATGGACACATGCAATATTTTACAAATTAGACCGGAGAAACCGTGTGCTACACATCCTAGCGATGTGATCTATACTATTTACATTCCCATTTAATTTAGAAAAATCTAAGTCAATGAAGGTTAGTCCTTCAAAGGGCATTGATACTAAGACACAACATAAATCAAGTTTAACAGCTTGAACCGTTGCAGTTTTATCCTTAAAGTCGGACATTTAGTGCAGGGCAAGCATTGTTTAATGATAAATCATTGTTGTTTCAGTAATGCATAGAGCAACTTGACGTAGTATTTCATAGAACACCAAACAAATCTTTCAGATGGCTAATGGTAACTTGGGCAGATATCAGTATCAATTTGATATGAGGGTCACCAGCATTCATTTGTAAAGTCAATAAATTTAGACTTGCTCTACAATCAGGCGACAGATATTCAAAAGGGATGAGTCACTTAACAATCTGACGACAAATATTCATCGGTATGAGTCACTTTGGATGAGTCGCAGTAGAGCTCTAGTCTGAAAAATAGGGCGGTTCATCTTAATACTGTGAACGATACCTAGCGGCTATAAATGGTGAATTGAGGCTGGCATTAGTCATACCTGTGGCGTAAGAGTACACAGATCCAATGTTGGAGTCTATGGCCAGCAAAAATGACAAGTCAGACGAATGTGCGATCTCTGTGAAGAAAGAGGGGTACATAGTGTGAGTTGTAAGCCCCCACGTGAATAGGACACAGTCTATAGATCACAAGAAAGGCAGTGGCTAACATGCGCTATGGTGTCTGGCTGGCTGACTTGCCAAAACAGTTACAGCAACGCGCCAAAATGCAAACAAAAACGGGTACCCTGGTGAGTCGAAAAGGAGGCAACCTGGGTGATGTTGCTGCTAGTGATAAGTTGTAAGTCCCCCCGTTAATCAGGCACAGTCTATGGATACCGCGGAAAGCAATCGCTAACATGCACTACGAAGTCTGGCTAGAAAAAGTTGCACCTCGTATAAAAATACGAACATAAAAAAAAAATGGGTGCTTAGGTGAGTCAAAGCGGAGGCAACCCGAGTGATGTTACTGCCCATGGTAGGGGATAGCCTCTGTGATTTACGCCGTGTTAAATGCCGACCGGCAATTGGTTAAATTGTCGACGGACTTAAAACTGAGATAGGCTCAGTCGGAGATTTAAAACAGGTCGGCTCGGTCAGAGATTCAGACTAGCATTGGTGTGGGTCTAGGTCGCAGTCGCATGAATCAGTAAAACTACTGTGGGGCATCTAGCCACCCGTATTATTAGAGAACCGCACGCAGAGTATGACCTAAATCAAAGTATTTAGGCTATCGCTTGCAACATTCTAAACCAAAGATTTGCGCTGCTGCTTAAGTCAGTTATGGGAACCGCAATCGATTCACTTACATGGATCAGCAAGCGCTTCTGCAAGATGGCGTGTTCCAGGTTAGAGCTGTGTATCATCAGTCCGCAACGGATAACTAAAGCGTGACAACCGGCCGGAATTTAAATACAGCTACCCGGAAGTGAATTACGGTCGGGTGGGAGACAGAAAGGAAGGACTTAACCCCTTACCCCCTATGTGTATGCACTAACTAGGGAAACGTCGGCCATCTTTGAAAGGGTCAAACACTCGAATGGTTCAATAGGGTCGCAATGCTGGTGACAGTCACAGTTATTTGTCATTGCAAAGCGACAAAGGTATATATAAACAAACCGTTTAACTTTTAAGAGGTTTCTATATGCAGGTTATACATATTAAAAAATAGTAGCTGCAGTCACATTGATATGCTAAAAAACCAATAAATCAAGTTCCAGTCAACAGACATAATCAGTAATCACGTGAATAAGTGAATAATACTATTTACAACTTACCACTGGCAGCCACATCACCCGGTCATGTGACTAGCTACAGCGTCATCACGCCATTTCACGCTCAACCAGCGAGGCTAGAACTCTGACCCCACTCAACCAGCTACAATGACGTATATTGAGTGTGGGCTCAGCAAACCTGGCTCGCATCTTGGCGCGAAGAAACGTAACGATAGAAAAAAAGCCAGAAAAAGGGGGCGAGGGTGGGGGGGGCGGAGTCCTTATTCAGCAGATCCATCTATAAGGAACTCCCATCATAGGGTAATAATTCGTATTTACACTGTATTGGGGTGGTTTTTCTTACATAAACCCACACACGATCTTAAAAAAGTCGGAATTATGATAATCCAGAAATTACTCGTTCTCAAATCTATGAGCCATTATTAGATACCTCAGAATAGCTAGTAGACACTGGTAAGCTAGATGGATCTGCTGAATAAGGTCTCAGCCCCCCTTTCCTGGCTTTTTAGGTCTTGTGACCTACAATGCGCGCAAGCGCATTGAGGGATCGAGAATTCAAGTGCTCAAAATCCTCATGAAACCACTAGCTTTTTGCTGCGGTTTTCATGAAGCTCACGTGGCCACAGGCACGCGCTTTTGGGCCATAAACTTGCATTTTTCCTCCCCCTCCCCAGCCAGCTTCCCCCAGGCCGTAGCAGCACTCCTCCCACACCAGCACCTCCCCTCTCTCTCCCCGCAAACACAGCCTTTACTTTCATTTCTCCTCCCCCTCACCAGCCAGCTTCCCCCAGGCCGTAGCAGCCTTCCCCCACACACTAGCACCTCCCCTCGCAAACACAGCCTTTACTTCTCCTCCCATAACTTTGCCGTCAGAACTTAGTTTCTTGTTTTTTTTACTTGTTTTGGTGACAATTTTGAATAAGGTATTTTTGTTTCTTGTTGGCCCTACTCCCCTGCACTTCTTAGCCACAAGCACATTCACAGCCTTCTAAGACGGAGTCACACGTTTGTGAAAGTATTACTTAGCACGTGAATGTGGGCTACGCTGACTCTAAGGCAGCCTTGCTTCTCTTATTTCAATACAGTGGTGATGTCTTGCTACATTCCGAGGCCTCCTCCAGCCAGCTGCCGAGGATTGAAGGGAGAGCGGCTTCTGACACTTGGTCCAAGCAGCCATTTGTTCTTCTGCCTTTCATGGAAGGCCCGAGACACAAAAGTGCAACTACAGGAGCCACCAAACACGGGGACAACAAGGGTCAACAGATACAGCTCTGTATAATATCTTTGTTTTATTTTGATGCCCCCTTTTCCTGTTTGTTGCTTTTTTCTTTCACACTCATGTTCCAGTGCATGTAAGGGCTGACGGAAAAAAAGCTGGTATTGAAATACTCAGCCTGGAAAGTAGCACATTAAACATAATTACCATTAAAAGCCATTACTTATGTTAATTACCATCATCTCGGTTGCCACATTCCAGCAGGCTCTCGTCTATTGCTCGAGGTAATTAATTCTCGCACCGACGTTTGCTGCAGCAGTGTGAAATGAAATGTCTTCACTAGTTCCAAGACAGCCCAGACCACACATGCAGGTCTGAATTCCTCGTACAGTTTGCCCCATAAGCAGAAATGTTGTAGGCAGCCGAGGCCAAGTGAAATAAAGGCTTGTATTTATCGGTCTGCCTTTGAAATAGCCTTAGTTATTTTGTCAGCCTTATGTCATCAGAAACATAAATAAATCATACACACATACAGGGCTTTAAGTGGGATAAAATACTGGGGGGGTCTCTCAAAGGGGCGTAGCTAGTGTAATTAGGGGGGTGGCTTACAAACTTCAGCAAAAAATCTGTGCCGCCCGACTTGTATTTTGCTGTTTCAGTCATTGCATCCAGATATATGATACAAGTAGCAACATACCTATAACAATTCAGGACCATTGGCTTTGTCAATGGCTGTTAGTTGCATAAGATAAATAAGCAGCAACTATGGCTTGTTTGCCTAGCGCTGGAAAAAAGAAGTATATCCTCTGCCAATCCAAAATGTGACCTTAAGTGGTATAAAATCACCTAGACAGATTTCTGACTTGTAAATAAATTCTCCTACACTCTGCACTGAGTTGGCGTTAGCTGTGGTTGCCTTGTTGGTGCACTTATACCATGCATCAAACGTGCAATCATGTATTACTACAAGATGTAATTATTTCATCCCAGTTGTGGATTATTTCGACCCTGTCTACGTGCCTTGAAGTAGCATCCTGATGGCTTAAGGCGCTTGCTCACAAGTCCGCACTCGATGCACTCTCTTATCTTCTCCTTCCTGCTACCCAGGTTCCGCATTTCACCCATTGAAATAACTTTAGAGCAGCATAAAAGGGTATACAAACAAAGTAATGTAACTAAACAGAACATATATTCTTAACTAAATGTGGCATATACATGGATAATATATGGAACGTATGTAAGCATAACATACCATATGTAGAGTGCAGATTGTGAGTGCAGATTGTGAGTGCAGATTGTGAGTGCAGATTGAGAGTGCAGATTGTGAGTGCAGATTCAGAGTGCAGATTTCAGATTCAGAGTGCAGATTCAGAGTGCAGAGTGCAGAGTGCAGATTGTGAGTGCAGATTCAGAGAGAACTCAGCACCACCACAGCATCACTCAGCACCACCACAGGACCACTCAGCACCACCACAGCATCACTCAGCACCACCACAGCACCACTCAGCGCCACCACAACATCACTCAGCGCCACCACAACATCACTCAGCGCCACCACAACATCACTCAGCGCAATCCCAGCATCACTCAGCGCCACCACAGCATCACTCCGCGCCACCACAACATCACTCAGCGCCACCACAACATCACTCAGCGCAATCCCAGCAAAACATGTTGCATTACAAATGCCATAGTCATCACATGTGCGAAAGTTATAACTATTGGCATTGAAAATGACAAAGCTATTAATTTAGCTATTTTGAAAATCAACACATAAATAAAAAATTGTCATTTACAAGACCAATAGCTCAAACTTTCATAATGCGAGACCTATTGCATTGCAAATGCTTGTTTTCTATTGTTACGTTTCTTCGTGCCATGATGCGAGCCAGGTTTGCTGAACCCACACTCAATATACGTCATTGTAGCTGGTTGAGTGGGGTCAGCGTTCTAGCCTCGCTGGCTGAGCGTGAAATGGCGTGATGACGCTGTAGCTAGTCACATGACCGGCCCCGGCCTTTTTACTTCCGCATTTCTTCACCGCCCGACATTGTCCGGGTTGCGGGAGGTACAGAATAGGTCGGAGGCGGCGAGTCGCTGTATAGCAAGTGAGTGAATCAACTAAATGTAACCACGAGACGTTTGTTCACCTTATGACTCCAGGCAATGGTTTCACCGCTAGAAAACGATCGCACTAATTATTATGTGACTCCTATTGCAGATTGCATACAGCGTGAAGATTTTGCTTCCACCGCGAGCCCATGAGGCTTTTTTAGCCTATATAAATTGTGAGTGCATCTTTCAATCTTCCATTCTGTGTTGTGTGTTTGTATATACATATTCTCTCCACTGGGCTTGTACCAAAAGAGAGTTTTTATAACAAAGGGGTGTTACACTGTATAATTACGTACTAGATAGCACACGAAACCTGGGAGCTTCCATACTGGGCGTCTAGCAACCCATGGGCTGTGTAGTTCTTTGATGGGGCATTTATAGTCCTTCCGATAAATCAGATATATGGGAGGATACATACATTTTGAATAGAGATTGTATACGACATGAGCGTGACGAGAGGGATGATATGTGAATACATCTCTTTTGACTTGTTTGGGGGAACCTTTCTAGCCCTTGTTGCTGCCAGAGGATTCTGTTCGCCACAAACCTTTTGCCGACCTCCTGATCGTACCACGGACCCGCCCGCCTGTCTCCCGCTGCCCGGCCGCTCTTTTGCCATCTAGAGCGGGGCCGCCGAGAGGAGACCGGCGAGGGGTGGACTACATTACCCAGCAGCCCTTACGGGGATCCGTCTCACCTGTAAGTGCCAGGAGGCGCTTAAAAACGTCACCAGCCCCGTCTCGCGGGACGCAGGGCGAAGCCCGGGCCAAGGGCGGGCCCGTCCTATCCCGTCACAGACCGGAAGAGACTGGACTGGGCCCTCCCTCTAACAGCTCATACAAGGTAATTCCCTTATGCTGCCTGGGTTATTGATATAGATCCATCTTTCTTAGACAGGTAATCATTATAACCTAAAATATACGTGATCAAAGTTGGCCATCTACTGCCTCTCAATTACTGCTGGAACACCTTGCCCCACAATAAATGTCGCCGAGAGGAACTAGAAGTAAAACACTCCAAAATATGGCTAAAACCGTGGGTCCAATTGATCAATTCATTTCCAAAGCCAATCAAACTATTGATCAGGATATAATGCTATTAGATCGCCGAGTATCATACGATCTGGCACAAGCAAGACGATCGTCGTTGGGACCCCTGATACTAGCGCAAACACCTCTAACTCAACCGGAGAAGGTAGCGGCTCCGGAAACACGTGCGGACATCCATGGCATCCCAAATCTGGTTGACTTGTCCGCATCTTTGTCATTGTTGGACTCGCAATTGACTCAGGCGCTTGAAAAAACGCCTGATATTTTTTCGAGTCCCCCTTCACAGGATCACAACCCTGACCAGAACGAACAAAGGGGACTAAGGGAGGGAGCAATATCGAAACAGAAAAGTACAACTAACAATAATCAAAAAGACATTAAAGCTCCAAAAATAAGTAAGTTACAAAATATGCCACGTCCCAAGAACCAGAGAGCGGGAAACAAAACAAAAGAGCAAAGGCAGGAAAACTATATCTCTAACGAGTCCAAAGTAGACAACAGTGCACTTAATTCCCATCTCACTGTTGTGGATCTCAGTGTGAATTGCAGTAAAGATGACAGCGCTCACAAGGAAGATCTACGCTCTGATTTGGATGAAGGCTGTCAAACATGCGAGTCAGACCAGCATCTGATGGCTCGGATAGCTGAACTAATAAAACATCAGTTACAGCCCATCCAAAGAAGCCTAGCAGTCATAGAGAAGCAAATAGCAGTATTAGCCACCACTCTAAAAAATCCAACAAATGTAAAGAACCTAGGGCTGACAAATCCTGGAGGCCCAAAAAATAAAACCGAACATTGTCAGGACAATCTTCCAAAAATGTCCCTAATACAAGTAACACTCCTATTACCAAGACAGGAGGAATGGCCAATAACTCGACTAAGGGCCCTGCAACTCCAACAATTAAGTCCCCCCAAAAGCTCTCCAAGAAAGTTTCAGATTTGGAGAAAATCCCACCCCCAACACACATTGCTTCGGAACCACTCCCAACAAATACCCCACACCATGAACATTTACAGAGACATAACACTCAAGGAGATCGGATAAAGAAAGGATGGACTAAGCCTATAAACCTCCCTCCTGAAGCAACTCCGTTCGTAGTTATTCTGACAGGGGTGCCTGAACTGAGTTATGACACAGAGGAACCAACCTGGTCCCTACTAAACAAAGTTCGGCATTGGTTGAATGTCAACAGACCAAACCCGCAAAACTTTGTTACCAGAATCATTACAGCACGAAGGGCTCCATGGATAGGACATCAACAAAAAACAATCCCAGGTGATTGTGTTATAGTTAATTTCCAAAATCCTCAGGTAGTGGACCATATTTGCTCCTGGGATACACTGTACAAGAATGGAGGTATAAATACCAAGCGTCTATCCTTTTTTTACCCCCCGACACCCCACTATCTTGAAGGCTAAATTGGTCCTCAAATTGGTCCTGGATTCAGCCAGATAACGGACAAAGGGGCTGGAATCAGGGAGGATGGGGGCATGAAAGCAGGGATTGGGCTGATTGGAAAAGTAATGGCAGGAGAGCTCAATCACAAAGGGTACCTTGGGGTGGAATATCAACCTTTAACAGCTATAGCTGTCTAGAGATGGTCGATTGACCATCATCACAAAGGGAGCATAAAACGCCTAGCCTAATAAACACTGGAGATACAACAATAAACACACCAGAAAGCCCTACAAATAACTGTTTGCATGAGGGATGTTGTACACCAGCTAAAAGATCAGTTGGATCAAACAACTTAACTGCTCACCCAACCATGGCGGACCCAACACACAAGCTCTCTGCCTCTACTGAGGATGTCACTGGTACTGTTCTTCCCACAGAAAATAATCTACAGGCGCTGGGAAATACTCTAAAATCAAAATGCGAAGTACAGCTAAGTCGCCCTGGAGAAAATAGTATCCAGAGTAGGGCATCAATTGCCAAAAGCTCTAACCCTCAATTAAGGTTACTATTTTGGAATGTGGCGGGTTTAGCCTCCAAACACTCGGAAAATAGTCTCCTTTATTTGGCAAATTCAAGTAATCTAATTTGCCTCCAGGAAACTTGGCTTAACGACCTTATCCATCTGCTGGGTTACAAAACATACTTTTCCGCAGCCATAAGATCTAATGCAGGTAGGAGCAAGGGAGGGCTAGTAACATATGTTTCAAACCTCTGGCCCTGTTGCGAAATAATCCCCTTAAAGCTAGACCAGAGCTACCAGCTCATTATTTTTAGTAGAAGTAACCAAGTGGTCTATACGATCATCAATTTTTATAACAACTTGATTCCATCTGAGTTAACCATGGTCCTAAGCGAGATTTCCCATCTGGTACACGATCTTGCAACAAAATATGCAAAAGAATCCCACACAGTAGTTTGGGGAGGAGATTTTAACTTGCACTTATGCGACAAGAGCGATACCCCTAACTGTGGGATTATTGATGAAGATGGAAATTGTTTAACCCATTTTACACATACACCTGAGGGTAACAACTTGCAGACGATGATGGTCGATCTGGATATGGGGTTCGCCAATAAACTAAAAACACCTGTAACTGAATTCACGCCAACCTTCCATGGCAGGGGCCTTAAAAGCCTGATAGACTATGTTCTAGTCTCTACCAACAAAGCTGCAAATATCAAGACCTTTGAAGTACTTAATAATGCACTCAGCGACCATTCCCCATTAGTATGACACTCCAGGAATCGAAATTACAGAATAGAGGAGATACGGCCCATTTAAGCTTGCTACATCAACAGACATTAACATTGGACAGGCTAAACGGTTTTACATTAAAATGGGCTAAATTAGATCAGGAAGCCATAATCACCAAAATAGTAAAATCAAGTAGAAGCGCGATGAAAAGATGTCTAGATCCCTCTACAACCTCAATCGAGATTTTGGCCAGTTATAGTGACATTGTTGAAAACATTGGAAAATAATTAACTAGAGACTGTAAGCAAAATAAGAGCACTAGAAAGGGATGGTTTAGTACGGAATGTACGAAAGCTCATACCAATTTAAAGAAGGCTCTAGCCAAAATAGAGAGAGACAAAGAGGAGATCATAGAACTAAGGAAGGTCTATGCGCTCGCACTGCGAAACAGGAAAAAGGAACTACAAGCAAACTTATGGGCCCAACTACAGAAAAGCAGTATCCTAAAGGACAGTGCAGCCTTCTGGCAGATAGTTAAATCTCCTTTCCTAACAGACAAAGTAGATGCACCGTCTCTAGACGTCGCTATCGATCCAGGAGAATGGGTGCAACACTTCTCTGAGGTTTTTAGCGGGAAAGAACTCCCTGAAATAGAACATCTAGAATCTCTGATTCCAGTAAAATATCCACTAGCCCTCCACTTTACACTAAATGAGATAGAGAAGGCAATAAAAACTGCTAAATCCGGAAAGGCACCAGGACCGGACTCTGTCCCTGTGGAACTTTTCAAACATAATCCAGATCTGTGGTCCCCGTTACTCACTAACGTATTGAATGCGGCCATAGAGGTTGGCCTGATTGATTCTTGGTCGTCCTCTATTCTGGTCCCCATCTTTAAAAAGGGAGACAGAGACAGTCCTGCCTGTTACCGTCCTATCTCACTCCTGGATTCGCTCGGGAAGATGGCTGGGCGCATTCTTCTCGACCGTCTCCAGGAGTGGACAAATGACCATGAGGCAATCTCTGATCTGCAATACGGGTTTAGGGCAGGATTGAGTACGGTGGACCAGGCCCTAAATTTGACACTATTGGCCGGAAAGTATGTAGAGGCAAAAGGTACTTCTCTACATATGGTATATGTGGATTTAACAGTGGCGTTTGACTGCGTTGTCCACTCAAGGCTGTGGACAATTATGCTGCAAATGGGAATTGACCTTTCAATAGTCCATTTCCTTCGAGAACTATATTCAGGGGCAACAGGAAGAGTGAGATTTGGGACTGGAGGCCAGCTAACTGATACATTTCAGATTGAGAAGGGGGTCAGACAAGGGTGTGTGCTGGCCCCTTTCTTATTTACCCTTTACACTAATGGCCTAGAGGCTACTATGTTAGAGGGTGCAGAAGATCTTCCAGCAGCCGGTCGTCGGCAGATACCAGCCTTATTATACGCCGACGACGCGGTGATCCTCGCCAGAACCCCAGTCCAGCTCCAGTGGGTTTTGAACAAGTATTGCTCGTTTATGGCCAGCTTGAATCTTAGAGTAAATATAAAAAAGACGTACGTGATGCATGCTGGCATAAAGCGCAAATAACCCAAGACAATTTATGTGGACAAATCCCCCCTAGAAAGAACGGAAACCTATCCCTATCTAGGGATTTTAATCGATGAGGCTTTTAAATGGAGGGAAGCCGTTAATTCCCGGAAATTGGCTTTTTTAAGGGCTGTTGGTGCACTGAAGGCTTTTGCAATCCGGTTGGGCAAGAGACCCCCGACTGAAATGCTCAAAGTATATAATGCAAAATGTCTTAGTATTGCGATTTATGGAGCAGGGGTCTGGGGCGGGGCGAATGTAGATCAGATCCAAAAAATTGAAAACTCATTTTTAAGGTTTTTGTTGGCAGTCCCAAAAACTACCACAACATATGGTTGTCATCTTGAACTTGGTTTGGATTACATTTCGGACATCATTAAAATCCAACCAGTCATGCTGTGGCGAAGGATTTGGGCAACGGAACAATGTCACCTCACGAGAACAATTGTCCAAGACTGCATGAAACTTGATAATATGGGGAAGATCAGGTGGCTGGTCTATGTCAAATCATTCCTTACTGACATTGGATTGGCAAGATTCTTTGATGACCCTCCATCAGTACTGGACCTCTCAAAAAAAGAACTAAAAACAGTATGTTTGTCGCATCTGTCCCAAATGCGTCTGTTAATCGAAATAGGAAAACCTTCTGTACAGCAATGTTTGCTAATACAGCTTGTCCCTACTATCCAACCATACCTGCAGTATAATTTAAACCAATATGGTAAAATTTTGTTGACCTGTTTTAGGTTCAATGTGTTTCATCGTATGATTTCCTTCCCTTCCCAAAATGATTGGTCCACAAATCTCTCCCCCTGTCCCTGTGATTTTATTTCTTCACAATCAACTATACATGTACTTTTTTTCTGTAAATTTTATGTCTCACCACGCAGGCGGTGGATAGTACCACTTCTACAGATCCTGAAGTTGCGTCAGTGTCGCCCAGCCTATCTGGCTTTACAGTTCTTGGAAACTGAACTTATGACAAAGTCCATAGTGTACTTTCTTAAATTTTGTATCAGACATCGTACCAATCTATGATAACTGGCTCAAATTGTTTTATGCCCAAATGAATATTGGCAAAAAAAATAGTTTTTAATATTTGAAACTCAAAAATGCTTTTAAATATGTTTTTTTTATATGAATATGAAATTGATGTATTTTATGAACTTTTATGGTATTTCAAAAACAATGGAAAACCGAATAAAGATATTTTGATTTGACTTGTTTAGCATGATGTATTGCTGGAGGGTGATTCCTCTGTGAGTATGTTTTATTGGCTTAATACTGTTTGAATTTTGCCTTACAGGTTTGGCCCCTGGTGAAATTCTAGGAGTGCCTACACGGGTAAAACCGTGAGTTCAATCTTTTTTCACATCTATATCCTCACGGCGAGGACACGCCTTAGCGAGCGTGGACCCCCAGGGGATTAACTCTAGGTCCTGAAGAAAGCTGAGCTAAATTAAGCACCAGAGCAGCTGAAACATGTCGACCCTCAATGACTAGGACTTCGCGGTTCTAATAAAAACCCCTTGTGTAGTCCTGCTCTCGCTGTTTTTAATGAGACCAGCTGACCGCGGAATAAAGTTATTTTTTGGTACAGCTGCACTCTTTTAATTCTGCACTTCACATTTCTGAACACAAAAAATTATTTTGTTTTGCTTCAATAACACCAGCTCTGCTGTAAATCAGGCATTGTAGCACACTGGGGGGGACATTCGGTCTCCCCAGTGGGAACCCTATGATGAAGCATGTCACCACTAGGGTGAGTGAGGGTTCTTTTAAGGAATAAAGTATTTCCTTTTCTTTTTCCTGTCTTTTCACGCCTTACACTGTTCATTTCACAGTTCTTTAACATTTTGCTATTTTTCTATGTTATAATCATAGCACTTGAGTCACTCTCATATTGTTGTTATATATCTATTAGGGGTAGGAGAGTGGTTTACTGACCCTGACTCTCTTGTTGTTTCAATATAACCTGTGTATATCCCCATCGGTGGAACTTGAAATGCAGCGTGGTGGAGAGCGAAATGTCAAAATATTGTAATTATTGCTTTTCTCCCCCTAGATATTGTAATGAACCAGTATGTGGTTATTTGAAATACCAAATGGAATGTGTATGTGCTTATGCTGTTGAAATTATTAAAGAGATAAAAAAAAATTGGGGGTACTGCTCTCCCCGATCTGCGCTTGCTGGTTCGGAAAAAGAAAGAACTGACGTCAGCGCGCATGAGTGGTGTCTATGTAGA
The DNA here is from genome assembly GCF_964261635.1 of Lissotriton helveticus. NCBI lineage: Eukaryota > Metazoa > Chordata > Amphibia > Caudata > Salamandridae > Lissotriton > Lissotriton helveticus. The sequence continues at coordinate 9,102,113 of NC_136067.1, read as the reverse complement.
TGCCGCGACCACATCTCTGCGACCACGATGCCACCTTCCGGCGTGCAGGGGTACTGCTGACGAAAACTTTCCGAATCCAGTCAGATGCCTGGGGGTAATTCTAAGGTAAGTAATCTATCACTATGTGTTTCTTTCAGATACGTGACTTCATCAACAGTGCATTGTGGGGGCGCAAGTTATAGTTATCTGTGCCACGAACAAACTGCATGATGGGATTTGCAGTCTTTAAACACTGAACTGCTTGAGTGTTCTCTGATGAAATGTGGCTCAGGTGTGCTCCCGCTACTTTAGAAGGAGGGGCCAAATATGAAAGACTTAAAAAAAAAAAACCCAAGCACCAGAGGCATTTGAGAGAGGCTATAGCCGAAACGAGTCATGCCAGCATTCTGAATAAATGGTTTCATGAAGCACCGGCGTGTCCCCATGTCTACTTCTAAAGGAGGAGGTGATGTTTTTTTATATTTAGCGTGCAGTCAGTGACACGCAGGGGGAACCTTCCAACAAGAGTTCCAGATTCAGTGTCTTTAACCTGGAACCGCTGCCCGACCCAAGGAAGCAGAGGCACTGCTGTCATCTGACAGTCCATGACCACATAAAGAGACTTAGTCACTGAACCGGCGTCTCCAGGTATGCTACCAGTGGGAAAGGGTGGCTGGAAGTGAGGGCTCAGAGACGGTCTGTTTTCCAGTACAGTGCTACGGTTTCAACCTAACCACATTTAAAATCAGCCTCTTCAATTAAAAAATTCAGCTGACAGGCACTCATCCGTGCCACGAACAAACTGCATGATGGGATTTGCAGTCTTTAACCGCTGAACTGCTTGAGTGTTCTCTGATGAAATGTGGCTCAGGTGTGCACCCGCTACTTTACAAGGAGGGGCCAAATACGAAAGACCGAAAAAAAGAAACCCCAAGCACCTGAGGCATTTGAGAAAGCACGTCATGCCAGAATTCTGAAAAAAAGGTTTCATGAAGCACCGCCGTGTCCCCTTGTCTACTAAAGGCGGAGGTGGTGTTATTTCATATATATGACTAAAAAGAAAATGTAAGGGATGTTTTATTTAGGTGAAAATATGGGTTAAAACATACCGTTTTAAATGGGGGGGCACACAAATTCACCAGTTATAGTTATCTCAAGCAACTATGACATGTGCCCCATACTTCATATAGTTGTAATCAATTATGAAATGTCTGATGTTATCAGTGTCGTCATGTGTCACGTAATATGGGAGGTAATTAGCACGAGCTCCAGGCCTAAGAGGCATCTTTGTTGATGTGGTGGCAGCAATTCCAATCTTATTTTTAGATCTGTCCCCTCCACAGATTCTCCGTGATTTGATATATATACACACATTTTGAAACTTAATTTCTCAAAAACGAATTAACGGATTTACACCAGACGACAAAACACACTTTCTGGACCAAGATTCAGCTTTCTGCCAAATTTGGGGCAATTCTGTTCAGCCGTTTGTTTTTACAGCGTCGCTATTCAATATTCCTTTGTAAAATTTCATGGGGAAAGGGCATTTTTTGATCCTCTCTTTCTCATCCCCAGCTTGACTGATTATCTTAAAGCTTTCCAGGAGGAAGCTGAGGTGGGTGCGACTTTTTTGGGAAAGTTTGGTGAAGATTCATCAACCGCACCAGAGGTATTAGCAAACCCCAAAAAATCCATTCCCTAAGGAAACTTGGTCCTAACTATAACTATGCCATTTGTGTTTGAATATGTCCTTATATTTGAAAACATCCACATATTCTCTACCCATCCATGAACAGATGTGCTGCTTCCACTCCCTTCAGCGAACATATAACACACTGATGAGCCCACCTGTTTGGTTTGCCCTACCAGTCTACAAGTCCTAATCTTACCAAGTATTGTTACAGTTTGTTTTCTGTAAAGTGCTCCAACACACACTAGCTTTGCACAAGCTCAGTAAAACAAAAATATAGATTCCATGCCCTCCACCAATTTTTTTATTTTTTATTTTTTTTACTTCTTGGAGTTATACATTTCCTGTGTTTGTGAGACACACTTTCTCCTAAAGTCCAGATTTGCTGGTTAAAGCCAGCTTACTAATGGCGAGCCAAGGTTGCCTTATGAAAAAACAGTTTGCTTTTATGAATAGCACTTTAGGACATATATGGAAGGGATGGCTTCCGACACTGGCATATGATGTGGAATTTTGGGACCTAGAGGAGATTACCAAGCATTCCATGGAGAAGGAAGAGGCTGGCGTCACTCTGTATGTTCCTGTTTTTCAATAAATCGCTCGGAGTGCTTTTCAGTCTCGCGCTGCAGGACAGGAGCTATTGGAATACTTTAGGGTTACAAACCAGCACATAGTGTTGCTCTAGATGCACTGAACCCAAATGACTGCAAACCACAGTCCTAGGAGATATTATGCAGCAACACAACTATCTGCTTACGTGCAAGGATGGGTCAGACGACAGACTGACTAGTGGCCAAAGGTTTTTTTGAAACATCTGTTCCTTTTACTTAAAGGAAGTATCTTTGGCTTTATAAAGTAGAGAAAACTGGATTGTTCAGAACTCACACCACCCAACCGGGAGAAGACAATAGCTCTCACCAGATTGTGAGCCAAGATGGAGAGAGCAGGTTATATCTTTGGCTCTTACAACATTTAGTACCCTTTTTTTAACTGACCCAAACTTGTGTCTTAAGCGGCCAGAGCATCGTTCAAAAGAGGAGTGTGAGCATAATTTAACAGATGAGTATGAGCATCATTCAACAGAGGAGTGTGAGGTCAATGGCACAGTTTTTTGTAAAAGAATGGCTTTCATTCTGCTCAAAGTATCAATTCGTATAGACGAGATGTTCAGTGAAGGCCATAACAGCGACTCCCGGTCTGTCATGGTTTTTGGAAACAATACTGGGATACAGCAAGTGACCCTGGCTGACACAGTTACGAGATAGGCTAAACCTGGCAACATGCCACAGCAGCTGTGATCATTCAACATAATGTAACTTCCATTAGAAAGCTGCCTAAACATTGGATCAATAACCGCAGCTGGTGAACCTTGCACGTGGCAGGATAAGTTGTTCGAGGAACCATCGCAGGTCCGTGTAAGTTTATACCCTGACATATGAGAGAACCGCTTAGTGCGTTTTCACAATTATTACCAGTAAGAAACACTTCTTTCACCCCACTCCAACATCTGTGCGTGTAAGGTAATTCCCAGGATGTCTTGATGTATTCTTTACCCAACGTTTCATATAGGCCTGCTGGTATACGTTTTAAGCAATACTGAAAATGGAAAATTGTAACAGGCAGAGTGATTGTACCGTGTATTATCCATTTAATGGCTGGTCATTCAGCAACTGTAAATGGCAATCTTTCCAGTTTTTCAATGCCCAGCACTGTATAGTCTGCTCCCCTCTGTGCCAATTTGATTTTTTTTATCTGTGAGATTAAATTCAGAAAACTATGACGTTGTGTTGATTAAACGCCAAGGCACATAGCCTGAACGAAGGTTTTGTAACGTCCAGTCCAATAGCATTAGAGAACGCAATTGCGACTGACCATGTTGCAACATGACCAAGTCCTGTTCCATTATGTCTATGGCAGAGGATACTATGCTGTCCAAAGAATATATCCTGGATGACAGAGTCGTTAACCCATTTTCAACTACTGAGAGAGATTTCTCTAAATTAATCCGATCAATTTCTCGTATTCGTTCTGCAGTCTCTGCTAGCATAATCGTCCATGCTTCATTATACTTGGCATAGATACCGGCGTATATAAAACATTTATGACGCAGTTTTTTAGGTGCTTGTAAGAAGTCCCTCAGGTCAGCGCCATCTTTAAGTAAAGATAAGTATTGTTTTACTTCCTTCAGTGTAGAATTTTGTAGCCACTCAAGGCACAGTTTCCCTACACTGTATGATGTTACTATCCCTGGATGCTGTCTCTGAACATATCTTGGATCTGGCCTAGTGAATGTAAACCCTTGTGTCTTATTCAGGAATCTATCTTGACAGTTGTTTGTGTCTGTGGGCCAGATTAACCATTTTTTCCAATCTGGATCTGTTCTGTTGTGAAGCAAAATAGTATGTACGTTGACCACCCCCTCTGAAGTGTTACTATCAGGTGTAGGTATGGACGGTTTGTTTAAATCTTTTATCTTGGCTAACCAAGACAAGATGTTTGTTGAACAGTAACATTCAAAAACATTATTTGCTCTGGGATGATGCAGGCTCTAAATACAGCTTCCAATCCCTGCACCTGCCATTCTTTTGTGCCCAGACAGTTTTTGTCTCAATGTTATCTTTCCAAAAGTCAAAACCTAATGTAGACAGCTGAGCATAAAAGGCAGCAAAATACATTTGCTTTGTATTCGTCAACATACTTTTCATTCCTGTCCTATTAACATTTCTAAAGTAAAATGATTCTAGATTTGAAACATTATGCCATGAAAAGTATGGAAATTTGTCATAAAATGTTTTTGAGCTACCCTTTGGTGGCATAGGACAATGTTCCCATTGGTTATAAGTAAATACATTTCTAGGATTTCAACGTTCAGCGAAGGGTTATGACAGTGTTCAGAAATATGATGGCGCTCTACAGGTAGTGGTTGTAAGAGTGATTTTGAGGCTTGAAATGGTTGGTGCTACTTGATCAGAGATAACCCTAATCTCTGAAAAAGAGGGGAGAGAAAACTCTACCTTCTGTATATATGTGTGCAGGGTCAAGCGCACACAACCTAAGTACGTTCAATGGTATGTTGTATGTCTTTCGATGAAAGGATGAGATCAAACTTCACTTTTGTTGTTTCGTTTCTTATTTATTTAGTCCAGTGAAAGTATTTGTTTTACACGAAAACCAGCCGACACGTGTTTCGTCAATAACGGGGTGGACCCGTGACTCTTCAGGGCTGGGGAAATAAAGTAAAGTATGAAACAATACTTATGTGGGGCAGATGTAGGTAATAGTGAGTGTTTGGAGGGAAGGTACTGGCCCTCACACTACCTTCCCTCCAAACACTCACTAAGAGTCACGGGTCCACCCCGTTATTGACGAAACACGTGTCGGCTGGTTTTCGTGCAAAACAAATACTCATCCTTTCATCGAAAGACATACAACATACCATTGAACGTACTTAGGTTGTGTGCGCTTGACCCTGCACTCATTTCTAGGATTTGCAGATTTGTGCAAAAAATGATGACCATAGTGGTTATAACAATACATTTGTTCATAATCTGATGAAACCTCTAAGTATTAATGATTAGTAAATTTTGCAGACATTTCTAAGTCTGACATCATATTATTAATAGTCTTGAAGTCCCAGTCATCAGAAAAGGTACTAGATGGAACAAAGTCACTCAAGGAAATCTTGAATTGGTGTGGAATCTTCAACAGCCCTGCCGGACCAAGAATGTCATATTCAGTTCTGTCCTAAGCTATACCACCTGGTATAGGAACGGCTGTGATGTTCACTGATGACAAGTCTCTTTGTTCACGATGAGATGATTTGTGTGGCTTGAGGAGTAAGTTGATGTTCTTACTTGCTGTGTCCTTTTTAACATATCTTTCATTTACCAGCATTCCCAAAGTCAACCAAAGTAGAAAAAAAAGTACACCCAACACAATCCAAAGTTCAATCCATGGTGAAACCAGATAAGTCTTTTCCAGGTGATGAAAAAGTTCTGTTGCTTGTTCTTTAAAAGTTCGTTTAGCTGGCGTCGTTTCAGGTTCACTGGGATCCTCGGAAAACGTATCAAAGTTAATGAAATAGCCAGATGCAGTTCTGTCAATTGTAGGGATTGCATCAGGAGTTGGTGAAATCGCTGGAACCACTTGATAACTTGTTACATTTGTATAGTCAATTGCTATTTCATTGTAGACAGGCGTTTCTTGCCGAACTGTTATTTGGGTCTCAAGAGGTACAAGTTCTATGGCTTTGTTGCACGGTCCTTCTTTTCGCTCTGCAGATTCTTCAAAGGTGATGAGTCTCTCAGTTTGAACCTCTTGGATTGTAGCCAGATTTGGTCGTCTGCTACATCTTTGGAGTCCACTGGCCTACTACTTATGATCGGCCACATGATGTGGTTTGACCAGGTCGATGGACACAAACCTGTTCTCCTTTTTATCAGCAAGGGGCGGCAGTAAGACTGTTCTTGATCCGTGGATGGCTAGGACAGGTACTGGTTGTCTGTAAGAAGGCCCAAATTCCTTCTTGTCCACGATCTTTTCTCTGACTAGATCCCCAATCTTTGGAATCCAGACAGGTCTTGCTGGGACGGTTGTTTTCTCGTCATTGGTTATTGGCTTCAGGAGTATGTTACTTAGTCTAGATCTTATTTCATTTAAGTCCTGCAAAACAGAACGCAACCGAAACTTACTTTCGACAACGCCAAAAAGACTAAATCCACGGAACCCCCTCCTGATGAGATGACTGATGAAGCAGGCAGTACCGATATTGGAGAAACTACAGAGTCTGGCATCCGAGGTCTTCTGCTAGCAATGGAGAAGAACTTGCAGAGTGGTATTGCGTCCTTAGGCACTAAGATGGACGCACTAACATACCGTATGGATCGGATGGCGGAGAGGCTGGACAAGCATGCCGAACGTATAGACATGTCAGAACGCAGACTTGGCGAAGTGGAGGGAGCACAGACAACTTTGGACACTGAGCATAAGCAGTTGGGCAAGGTGCTCCAAGTACTGCAAGACAAGGCGGAAGATTTGGAGGCCCGCTCCTGCAGGTGCAATATACCCATTACAGGCCTTCCGGAAACCGTCCCTACGGGCAATATGGAGTTATTTGTTGAGTCCCTTTTGAAAAAACTGCTGGGAGACGATGCCTTCTCCGCAATGTTTGTCTTGGAAAGAGCTCATCGCACCCTTGGCCCGAGACCGAAACCGGGGGCCCATCCGCAGCCTATAGTGGCTAAGCTCCTTAACTGCAGGGACAGAGACACCGCTCTACGACTGGCCAGGGAGAAACAGCCACTCCAGTATGAAGGATCTACTTTATCCCTGTCTCCGGATTTCACCGCACGGGTGCAGGAGGCGAGAAGGCAGTTTGTGCCCATGAAGCGTCAACTACAGGATCTAGGGATCGACTACGCGATGCTGTATCCAGCGAAGTTGAGAGTCAACAGGCAAGGAAGATCCACTATTTTCACCGACCCGAGAGCGCTCCAGTCAAGTCAAGAGATTTATATAGCGCGCTACATACCCATAGGGTCTCAAGGCGCTTGAGGAAGGATGGGGACTTACTTTTCGAATATCCAAGTTTTAAGTTGCTTTCTGAATGCTAGGTGGTTCTGAGTAAGGCGGAGGTGAGTGGGAAGAGAGTTCCAAGTTTTAGCTGCCAGGTAGGAGAAGGATCTACCTCCCATGGTGGTTTTGTTGATGCGAGGTACAGTGGCAAGGGCTTGGTTGGAGGATCGTAGCTGACGGGAGGGGGTGTAGAAGGACAGTCGTGAGTTGAGGCATACGGGTCCAAGTTCGTAAAGTGCTTTGTGTGCGTGGGTTAGGAGGCGGAAAGTAATCCTCTTATTTACGGGGAGCCAGTGGAGGTTTTTCAGGTGACCAGAGATGTGTTCTTTACGCGGGATGTCTAGTATGAGCCTGGCTTAAGCGTTCTGGATGCGTTGGAGTTTTTCTGGAGTTTTGTGGTGGTACCGGCGTATAGGGTGTTTCCGTAGTCTAGGCGGCTCGTGACCAGTGCGTGGGTGACCGTTTTTCTAGTTTCGGTGGGGATCCAGCGAAATGTTTTTTTGAGCATGCGAAGAATGTTGAAGCAAGATGATGAAACGGCGTTGACTTGTCTGGTCATCGAGAGTGAGGAGTCCAGGATGACGCCCAGGTTCCGAGCGTGGTCAGTTGGGATGGGTGCTTTTCCTAGGGCAGCTGGCCACCAAGAGTCATCCCAGGCGGAGGGGGAGGTGCCTAAAATGAGGACTTCTGTTTTGTCTGAGTTCAGTTTCAGACGGCTGTGCTTCATCCACTCGGCTACTTCTTTCATTCCTTCATGTAGGTTGGTTTTGGCGGTGTTAGGGTCTTTGGTGAGTGAGAGGATCAGTTGAGTGTCGTCAGCGTAGGAGATGATGTTGAGATTGTGTTGGCGGGCGATGGCCGCGAGGGGGCTCATGTATACGTTGAAGAGGGTGGGACTGAGTGACGATCCTTGTGGCACGCCGCAGGTGACTTCAGAGGCCACTGACTTGAATGGTGGGAGGCGGACTCTCTGGGTTCTTCCGGTGAGGAACGAGGTGATCCATTCCAGTGCTTTTCCTTGGATTCCGACGTTTCTGAGGCGCTGTAGAAGGGTGCTATGACAGACTATGTCGAAGGCAGCGGAGAGGTCGAGGAGGATGAGGGCGACTGTGTCTCCGTTGTCCAGTAGAGTTCGAATGTCGTCTGTTGCTGCGATAAGTGCGGTCTCAGTGCTGTGTTTGGCTCGGAAGCCGGACTGTGAGGAGTCGAGGGATTTGTTGGTTTCGAGGAAGGCGGTGAGCTGGTTGTTGACAGCTTTCTCGATGACTTTGGCCGGGAATGGAAGAAGCGAGATGGGGCGGTAGTTTTTGAGTTCGGTGGGGTCAGCTGTGGGTTTTTTCAGAAGGGCGCTGAGTTCTGCGTGTTTCCAGCTTTCCGGGAAGGTGGCGGAGTTGTGGGAGCAGTTGATGACATCTCGGAGGTGTGGTGCTATGATGGAGTCTGCTTTGTTGAAGATGTGGTGAGGGCATGGGTCAGTTGGGGATCCTGAGTGGATGGAGTTCATCAGGCGGATGGTGTCCTCAGTGGATATTGGGTTCCAGTCGTTAAGGACGTTCAAGGGGGGTGAAGGTCCTGCAGGAGGTTGGGTGGGTTGGTCTCCGGGTCGGTTGTCGAAGCTGTTGTGGATGTCTGCGATTTTGTTGTGGAAGAAGGAAGCTAGGGAGTCGCAGAGGGCTTGGGAGGGGGTGATGTCGTTGGAGTTGGCTGATGGGTTGGTAAATTCTTTGACGATGTTGAATAATTCCTTGCTGTTGTGGGCGTTGTTGTCTAGTCGGTCTTTGAATGCGGCTTTCCTGGCAGACCGGATAAGTTGGTGGTGTGTGCGGGTGGCGTTTTTGAAGGCGTCTCTGGTGTTGGTGTTTGGGTCTTTTTTCCAGGCCTTCTCGAGGGAGCGACAGAGTTTCTTCGATTTCTTAAGATCATCGTTGAACCAGGAGGCGTTTTTGCTGCCTAGTTTTATTTGACGTTTTTTCAACGGTGCTAGGATGTCGGCACTGTTGGATAGCCATTGGGTGAGGTTAATGGCTGCTTGGTCGGGGTTTGAGGAGTGGGCGGGGGGGTTTAGAAGAAGCGATGAGGAGATCTGGTCGATGGTGATTTTGTTCCAATTTCTTCGCAAGGTGGGTTGAGGATGGTTGTGGATTGTGGTCTTATTGTAGATAAAGTGAACGCAGCTGTGGTCCGTCCAATGAAGAGCTGTGGTGTGACTGAATGAGACATGTTTGCTGGAGGTGGAGATAGGGTCTAGTGTGTGACCTGCAATGTGGGTGGGGGTAGTGACAAGTTGTTTGAGTCCGAGGTTGGCGAGATTGTCCAGAAGGGTGGTGGCGCTGCTGTCATTGCTCTTTTCCATGTGAAAATTGAGGTCTCCCAATAGGATGTAGTCCTCGGAGGGGAGGGCGTGTGGGGTGATAAAGTCAATGATGTCGTCACTGAATTGTGCACGGGGTCCTGGGGGCCGGTAGAGGAGTGTGCCTCTGAGTGTGGTCTTGGGGTCGGTGTGGATCTGGAAGTGGAGGTGTTCGGCGCTGGCAAGGTAGACGTCTGAGCTGGTTGAGATGCGGATGGAGTTCTTATGGACGATAGCGATGCCTCCTCCTGTTTGCTTGATGCGGTCCTTACGGATGATCTTGTATCCTTCCGGGATGGCAATGGTGATGTCTGGGGCTGAAGAGGCATTCATCCATGTTTCTGTTAGGAAGGCGACGTCCGGTGAGATGGTGTCTAGTAGATTCCAGAGGTCGATGGCGTGTCTGTGGACCGAGCGGGTGTTTAGCAGGATGCATTTTAGGTGGTTGGTGTCAGGTCTCTGTTTGGTGTTGGTGGATGAGGAGTTGGATTTGGTGCCGTCGAACTTGCAGGAGTAGCAAGAGAAGGGTCCATGGGTGTGTCCAGGAGCGGCTTGGACGCAGTTGGGGAGACGGCCGGGGTTTAGGGCTAAGAGGGTGGTGGCGTCGTATGTAATGCGGGTGGGGCGAGGGCCAAGGGGTCTGGGTCCGGGCGCGGACGGGCGTAGACGGGCTTACCTTTGGCGCACCTTCGGCGCGAATGGGGGGCGACCGCTGCGCGTGACCGCTGCGCGCTAGGGCAGAAGGCCATGAGGGACTGGCATCGCAATGCGGGATCGAAGCGCAGAGAGGAGGACGTGGACGCAGAGGGTGGCGATCACATGGAGGAACAAAGCTGAGTCTGCTCACTGATACGAAGGGAAGTATTTGTAATGACAACACTTGTGATTGAGGGGTTGATATTGTCATGGGATTGTGTGTGACTGTTGCTTCCTGTGGGCGCATATTATGTTGGGACCATATGCAATGGTTGAGCTGAGGGGTACCTCATTGGGTCTGAAGGCCCAGAACACTTGACTGGGGGATCGCTCTCACGGCGCTTCCTGGCCTTCTGTGCGCCATTGCTGCTAAGTAGCTCACCGGGGGGCTTTACTTCTGAGACCGACCAACTGGGAGCTGCATTGCAGCTATGTGATCACGGATAGCGGCTACTGCAGCGTGAACACTTGATTCAGTGATTTGCCGGACTCACAATGAGGTAGTCGTAGAGTTGGAGCTGGGTATAAATGCTGATCCAGCGCTCCTATTGAAAAACTGTCTCATAAACGCTACCTATCACCTCAATACTCACCATTAATCGTGAATCATGAATCACTTATAACGGCCCATAACACCAATGAGACAATTTTTGAGCGACTGAATCTGGTGGCCTGATTAATAAAATCTATTCACATATTATCTACAAAATTATATACAACTGTAGTTTGTCTATTTTCACCATGGTTTTAAACATCACTTATCATTAATCAAGCCACTAAGGCGAATTAATCAACTGATGGTAACTAGATCATGAATAAACAAGACCAGCTTGTCATTTCAAATCTAATTTTTATTATCTTTATTATCATAAAGGAAAAGCATTTATGTTTAGAAATCTTTATTTTATAAGCAATCAAGAAAGCAGCATTTTAGTAAGGAAATGAATTAATAAACTGACATTTTAAAGTAAATACAGAAACATGAATTTAAAGCAAAATATAAGTTTCCATTCCCTATATCTATATTTCCTGTCTGATTCTCACTCCACCTAGAAAGGAAAAATCATTTTAAAGTCTGCTGTCCTTACGTGCGCCAAAAGTCCAACAGCATGTCACATCAATCAGGAATCGGAAAAAGAGAGAGTTTTTTCTCCGCTCCAAGTGTCAGGTTTTATACCTTTCTTTCTAGCTAAACTTTCTACAATTTACATCTTTTCATAAAAATCCAGGCTTCTCATTGGCTATCCAGCGTCAGTCCACGATAAAACTTTAGATCACGTTCCTTACTTAACCAGGCTCAGGCTTATACATAAGCCCTATTGTCTCTCAAAACCACATCTTCCGACTTCCTCAGGAATGGAACATTTTCCACGAGTCTCAAATTTTGACTTCCTAGCCTTGGCAGACACAACCAGTTCCTGTCCTTGAGCCTTTTTCTCCGAGAGCACATTTAACTCAGCTGAAGAACTGCTTTTCCAAATTACGTGATGATTCTGCAGTAAAAGTCTTCACAGCTGCGCATGTGCAAGAATTCGCTCTGGACAAGCTGAACCACCATTAGGCCTCACCTTTGGAAACTATTATTAAACAAACACAAGGCATCAATTAATTAAAGAATCGAAACCCATTCTGTTACCCACCCCCTTTGCTAATTAATCCCGTTAAATATGTTACCTAGCTAAAGCACATATAAGCAGCATTATATCTACCTTTCCTTTAAGAACTGCAGGAACTCTTTTATGCGTTTTTGTCACAGAAAGACATAACATAAGCACACAAATAAGCACATGCCATTAGTTAAACAGTCGCATTTAATACTGACAAAGACAATAGACAAGGTTAGTTTATTATTTTTCTTCTTCGCATTTGCAACATAAAGCACATTAGTTATCCCGCGTGTAGTGATGCAAAAACTCTTATACTATGTTGATTAGTATTTTCACCACAAGCATATTAATTCAGTTATGATTATTGGGAGATTAACTTTGCAAGTTTGAACAAAATATTGTTCTGCACCTTGCTTCATCAATGCTCATTGAAATTCATTGTTTATCTCGGATAATGTGTTGACTTTTTGGGGGGCGCTGCTTGCCTTTATAGGATTCATTTTTCTTTTTTAAACTCTCATTGAGACGGGGGGCGGGATGATGTGGGGGCACTGTATACTGTCCTGTTTGATATTGTCTCCACACTCTATTACGAGGTTCAATTGTTGGGGTATTTTGTGGGTATCCTGTTTTATTTTTCTTATTGTGTTTAATATTGGTGACGCTGAGGGGAGGGGTGCGGGGAGGATTGCTTCTAGGATTATTAGGGGGTGGGAGGGGTGCTAAGGTTGAGGAGCGCGGCCATGTCGGGGCTGGGCAGGCGTGGGAGGGGGGGTTGCTCTATGTTCTTATTTCTTTATTGCTGTTGTTGCTGATAGTAGACTTTGACTGTGTGTTAAATGTATCGGAGACCAATGTGAGCACGACAACAGGATGCAGCGCGCGTTGCTTCAATACATGTAGGTATACACTAGCGGACAGATATAGACATCACCAGTGTTATGGCCCAAAGCTTATTGGTTACTGACAGTGACTGTGCGCACAACACTTCCCAACACCAGACTCAACATGCACAAGACCACGATACAATAACAATACTGACGTGGAATGTAAGGGGACTGAATGATCACAGAAAGGTCAGGAAGGTGCTTCAATACCTTGCTCGGCGTGGTATAGACATCGCATTGCTGCAGGAGACGCACCTCAGGCAAGATAGCCCCACGCTGCGATATAGGGGCCTCCAATCTACGAGTACATGCGGCAGGTTTTACCTCCAGTGCTAGGGGGGTGCTCACTTGGGTGAACCCAAAAACACGCCTGACGCTTACACCCCTTGAGACGGATTTTGAGGGCAGGTATACCATCAATAAATGTGCTGGGAAGGGTGCGACTTTTATTGTGGTTAATGCGTATGGCCCTAATTTTGACTGTCCTTCCTTTTATATGACCCTAGCCAACAAGATCAGGGCCCTCAGTGCAGAACAAGTCCTGTGGGGAGGCGACTTTAACCTTACGTTACAACCAGATTTAGATAGATCGGATGGGCCCAGCAGACGCCCTTCGGCTTCTTCCCGCGTTCTCACTGCAGAAATGACTAGACTGGGACTGCAGCATGTATGGAGGACTAAATATCCGATGAGAGGTGGGTATACGCACTACTCCTCACAACACGACATACACACTAGGATTGATTATTGGCTCCTTTCCTCACATCTCCTCTCCAGAGTGCGTGCCTGCGTGACACTCCCGTGCATATACTCAGATCACTTCCCGGTGCTGGTTTCCCTAGACACACTGCAGAAATGCTCTCCCCCTTTTTCCTGGCGCATGCCACCATATGCTTTGCTTGATGATGCCTTTCGGGAGGAACTTGCGATTGATATAGTGGACTTTTTTGATAGGAATGAGGGCACAGTGGATTCATTTCTCACTGTGTGGGAGTCCTTCAAAGCGTATATCTGAGGAGTTATAATTTCCAAGCATGCTGGAGTCCTCCGGTCCATTAGAGATCGACTGAAGCTGCTGGAGGCTCGACTTCATGATATAGAGACACGATTGGTACGCGAGCCAAATGCGGACCTGACCCAAGAACTTGCACAGACTATCAGAGAGTACCATGAGGAGGCGGACTCGGAAGTAAAATATTTAGGGAAGTACGCTATAGCTCGCTCTGTTGTGAATGTATCTAGGACCCTATTTAAATATTCCAGATTTATGCCCTTATGTGGTTATAATAAATAGTAACCTTATAAAGGCATAAGAATCATATCCATATTTAGTCTTAGCCAATGCAGTCCAAATACGGCAAGGCTACTCCCATAGACTCCTAGAAAGCACAACGCGTTCTTTAAACAAACCAAGCCTCCAGCAGCCCGGGAAATCCCCCTGCTTTTGTTTTGATTTGTGCAAGAACTCCTAGAGTCCAGAAAGAACTGTTAGTTCTTAGTGACGTCTTATGTCCAACCTTACGTCAAACTCGGCACCTTCCAGGTATAAATATACCAACGTTGCCTTAAGCAAACACACGGTGGTTTGGAGCAGAGCGGCTATCTACTTGCCCGAAAGCCCAGCTGATGCGAGAGCCAAAGGAAGCCGACCCTCCCATTTGAGGCACTGAGAGAGACGCTGTCTTTTCTCGTGCCGAGAAATCCAGCTCCAGTGTTTCCAGTCACCCTTGAGGGTTTCTGGGAAATCGAGTCCTGAGACCAAGATACAAGACCTCTTTCATTCTATAACCAAGGTACGGAGCTGATTAAATCCTTAAGAGAATTCTTGATTCAGATTCTTGGCAAAAACGAACTTAACTTAAACTGCAGCTCACTTACTCCTTCCCACGTACTAGGCTTAGGTTAGGGTAGGCGTATCTTAGAAGCACCAGTTGAGTACGTTTAGTCAATGATTTTATGTATGTATATATTTTATCCGTTTTAAGTATCATATGGCTCAGAAACCATATAAATGCTTTTACAGTATTATTTCATAATACTCCTTTTACTGTACGCACTTTACTTTATGACAAGTATTGCAATTGTGGCAATTCACTTCTCTTGCATGAGAAAGAGGACTGCTCAATAAATAACAACTTTTATTGAAAACGCCCGTCTCTCTATTTCTCTGCACTCTGGTGAAACTAAGCATGCACGATTGACTGAGTGAAATAGCTGTCTATTGTTTTCACACGACTCTGAAGATATACTCCTTATTCTGGAGGGATCAAAGTTGTCATGTTAATGCAGTTGTCAGAAGCTAATCGCTTCTTGTCTATTCAGGAAAGTTAACTCCTTCCTGTTTACTCGAGAAAGTTTCTAGTGACCTCTGAGCTAGCTGGCATTCATAATTAAGTCTAACATATTCAATAGAGACCTAGTCGACCTCAGTCCTACGTCTAAACTATCGTTTATGTTATTCCAATGCGCAGAGCCTATTGGGAATATAGGAACTACACTACATGGCGCCCAACGTTTGGTAAGGCGATAATCTAGCGCAAGATACTAGAGTGACTCAGTCGTGCTTTTCACACAGACCCCTTTTTCCCGTAAAAACTCCAAAAGACGTCTGGAGTGGGTGAAAGGTTAATATTCGCCGGAACTTAGTAGGATGAGAATCCTATGTATTAGTTTTTGGTTTAGTCAACGTTGAAGGATACAGTGTTCCAAAATATTGTGCACCTAATCTTTGTTGCCTTGAAACTTGCTCTGCAACAAAAACTTTCTGTCAGTAAAATGGTGGAAAGTGACGATGAAAGGGAGAAAGCTAGAATAGCAGCTCAACTTTTAGCGGATGACACAAGTCCCCAAAATGATGACACAAATGTTATAATCATTCCGGTAAACGTAAGAAGAACTATAACTCTTAAACTTATACAAAATGGACTATCACCAAGAGGTGGTACAGTCATTTTTGTGGTAGAGGCCCATGAATATCGGCAGACAGAGGTATTCTATTCATGGATACATTTTCCAGCAGCACACGCTGTGACACAAGATTTCCACTATTACAAAATAGAGGAATCTCCAGATGAAAACGCTCCTTTCGAGGACGTTGAAATTCCACTAACATACCAAGAGCCCCTGCTCTGGTTTATTGGCGCCCTAAAACATCAAAATCACATCACCAGGCTCGGTCCACTAGGTAGACCAGGAGCCACATGGCCGGTTCTAGCCAGCTATACACCACACCCTGACATTGAAAAAATGTCAGACCGAGAACTTTTAGCTCAGCTAAAACAACTAATTAAAATACACAGACAATTGGTCCAATATGTCATGCGGACTTCAACAGTCCAACCAGCAATAAAAATTCCACAGCACACCCCTCACCAGGGGAACACAAATAAAATAACACCACAAAATATACAATCAGCCATTGGCAAAATACCCGCAAAACAGGAACAAATTCCATTCTGGTTAGCTAAAAAAAGAACTCAAATAGAGGCAGTATTTCCTGATACTACACCTCATGACAAACACAGAATTCTGACTATCTGCCTTCCAATGGGGATCGCACCACATGTGGAGGACTGTGACACTTGGGGCACAGTCTTTGCTTCGATTTACACAAAAACACATGGTGTTCCGTCTTTGGCGGTTATACCAGACGTACTAAGACAGATTCAAAATGAATACGGTCCTGAACCTGCTTTAACTCTAGGTATGAAATTACTGAAAGACTTTAAGCAAGTCTCGGCTATACTACTAGCCAACATAAAAGGAGAAGCAGCATCTGTGGCGATCCGCCAGAAATTTAAAGAAACAGATATAGCAGAACAACCTTTTGAACTTGCCAGAATCGTAGAAAAATCCTATGAAGAACTAGGTCAAGATAGTTTGGGTGGAAACCAGTAAAACCCCAACTAACTGAAAATCCTGAAAAAACATTTATTAAAAATAATCTCAATACTTCAAAAAAGAAGTGGGAAGGTAACAAACAAACCACTCCCAGAGAAAAACAATTTCAGTCCAGAGGAAGGTCTCCTCAACGGAGAGATAGATCTCCAGAACAAGGAAGCAAGTCTCCCCACAGGGAACCCTCTGAGAAAAGATACAGCCTTAGAGATAGGGATAAATTAAGAAAACCTGACAGATATCAAGATAATGATACTCGTCCCTCTCAATCTTTTCAGACTTCCTCACAGAAATCGGAAAGAAGAGGATAGTCAGAACACAAGGAAGAGCACGTCAAGTCCAAAGACAAGGAACCTGCTCATCAAAGTAAAAAATTACAATTTCCAAAAAAGAAGGTAGCTAGTATTAAAATAAAACGTGCCGAGGATTTTGAGGACACAACTGAAAAACAGAGAGTGGGCCCAGACAATGCTAGACAGCGCAGCAGAAGTAACCATAGCTCGCAAGATCCTGATGAATCTTCTTGAGACAGTGGACACGAATGAATACATTCAAGTGGAAACTGCAGACACCAGAGTTAGCATACCCCATAAATTGTATGAAATAACATTACGTATAGAGGGGGACAAGCCTAGGAAAATAAAGGGTCTCTTTTGGGATAACCTTTCGGAAGGCTATGATATCCTTCTAGCAGAAAAAGACTGGCCACCAGAGTTTGTCAGGGAGTGCCCACATGGCGAAGAAATGATTATTCCTGCCTTCTCAAATCAAATTCCAATTCATAAAAAATACACATTTGCAAGAAAATGGGCAGTTGACCAAGCCACTGCATTATATAAAAATCATGTGATATGGGATGAGGATTCTCCTCACCATAAAATTCAGTTAAAAAAATCAACCAACTGCACAGAGGCAGTATCCTGTTAAGCAAGAAGCTAAAAAACAAGTCAGGGAGATCTTAGATCAACTTGAATATCAGGGGGTGATTGAAACATGCACCTCGCAAATGAACAATCCTTTGTTTCCTGTCTCCAAGCAAGACAATTCATATCGTCTAGTTTTGGACTACAGACACCTAAACTCATGCTGCAAAACTTTTGCAGTACAAAACTCACACAGTGCGGCACTAATGAATAACATCGTGCGCAAAAAATATAAAACGACAGATATCTCAAATGGTTTCTTTTGTCAAAACATTGCACCTGAAAGTAGGTATTTGACCGCTTTCTCCTGTATGGGGGTACATAACAATTCTGTCGACTCCCACAGGGATTCAAGAATAGCCCAGGATTATTCTCAGCAAGGGTAACAGAGTTACTACAAATGTATGATGATGAGGCATTATCCTATGTCGATGACATCTATCTTACATACGACGACCTGGAGACACACTTGAAAAGAGTGAACATCATCATACTTGGGTTCGCATCTGAGGACTATAAATTCAACTTTAAGAAGTCACGAATTGCCCATCTAACTGTCCTGTTTTTAGGATATGAATTATCAAGTGAAGGCAAAAGCCTAGCAGACAATTACTTAGAGAAATGTGCAGTACTCCAAGCTCCAAAAACGCTGAAGAACTTACAATCAATTCTAGGTTTCTTGAATTTCGGAAGAACATACATTCTAAATTATGCAGAGAGGGTTAAACCTCTCTACGAATTAATAAAACCTGATTTCAAACCAATTAATTGGACTCAGAAACACACAGAAATTTTACGAACATTACAAACAGACATGTTAACTAAACCAAAATTGCAAACACGCGCAAATGAACGCAACCTTGTAATCCGAGTCATCCGAGGAAGATGCGGATTCATGTACCTGACCTCTAATGAGGGAGAAATGGTACCAATAGCTTATAAATCTCACTTGTACACACAAGCTGAAATGAAATTCAGTTCAACTGAAAAAATTCTGACTGCGGTTCAAACTGCTGTAGCAAAAGAAAGAGCCCAATCCCAAGGCAAAAGCATATCTGTTTTAACAGCTGTATCAGCCCTTGAGGCAGTAACAAGACCACGCATTCCAAATGCAGTGCCATTAGATCCAAAATGGATACAATGGGAAAATTCTCTTGCTGCAGAAGACGTGAAACACGCTTTTGATCCAAAAATGAAAAGACTAGAAGATCTAGATTACAAAAGTGAATGTCCTCTGTCAATCGAAATTCTGCCTCTCGAATAATACACCTGTGTAATCTACACGGACAGATTTGCACAACACTACGTTGTGAAAAAACAAGTTTACAATGCAGCATGCGCGATTGTTAAAGGTCGCTGGCGCTTAGGTAAATTCAGACCGATGGTCACCAAAACTGAATCAATCAGAAACTGTACAGCTCAGCGAGCTGAAATAAGATCTTTAAGGATGGTGCTTGAAAATGCCGATCGCGAATTCCCCACACTAATAGTGTGCGATTCGCATTACTACGTCCAGTCTTACAATAATGACATGCAGACATGGATCAAAAACGGTTACATAGATGAGACAGGTGCCACAATAAAGCATAAAAAACTTTGGGAACAAGTAGTTCTTTTGCAGAAAGAACTACAAAAGACCCACGTGATACATACACTGAGTCATCAACGTGATGGCGTTCACGTTGCTGGGAATTCATTGGCTAACAGAGCCACAGCGGCAGCTGTCAAACCAGCTTCCGTAGCTACAAAAAAGCGTACTAAAAAACAGATAGACGGTGAAACGCTACTAGCAGTAAAAGCCTCAATGGAGGGCAACTATGCGGCGTTACCTCTAAATTATCCACTCGGAAATAAATACATAATTGATGCGAACTCCGTTCCTTTTGCTCAAATCCCTGGAGTGGGGGATAGAGTAATTCCAAACACAAACCGGAGAGCTTACTTGATTCAAGAAGCACACATGGGAATGGGCCTGAGGCACCAAGAGATCTTGAAATCTCTAATAGAATTACAATCACAATACTCCACCGGGGACATCTGGGAAAAGAGGGAGGGGGAACCCTGGCTATCCATGCCTCTCTTTGGGACGAAGGCAACAGCCCGACCAATCTGAGGGAGAAAAAACTGCATGTAAGACAAAACCCACACTTGCATGGCTGATTCAGACTGGCCCAAAGTGCCACCCACGTCTCCACCACGCTCTCTCACGCCCCGCTTCCCTGTACTTACTTATTCCGTGTATTGACTTAGTCGTAACCTGATGCCGGTGTCCGCCCTACTGAAAGAGCAACGATTAATCTGAATGCGAAGATGAAAGGAACACATTAGCCACTGTATCCCTGCTTGTGTGCAGCCACTCTACGTTGGTCTAACAGGGTTGCTAACTCCCTGCTCGTTCTCTCCCGCCGCACCACTCCGCCCTCCCCGTACGGTGTTCTGGTGCAGTCGCTTGCTCTCACTACCCCCGCTTGGCGATACAAGTTTAGTTTCTACAAGGCATATTCTTCAAAACTTGAGCCAGTGGAGTACCAAAAGCCCCTCTGTGCCAGTCTGCGCCTGGGGACCTTATCCATATCTGGTGGGCCTGCCCAATGTTGAAAATTTTTTGGAAGGAGGTCCTTAGCCATATCAAAGGGGTATTGGGGTTTCCACAAGCACAATCCTCCTAAGCATCATATGCATACCTGGGAAAATCCCTGTGATTTACCTCTCCTGCGGGATGGCCGCTAAATCCTGTGTCACTCCTCTTGGATACGTGCTGCTCCTGTAATAGATTATTTGATTACTAAATTGCCTCAAGTCCCTTTGCCCGACCCGTGTTGCCCTTCCTAAGCCGCTGTTCGCATTGCAGGATGTTACCACGCCGCTCAACTTGTACCTGCTTTGGCAACTTGGTCCGTTCGTGCGCACGCACTATGTCGCCGTTCTTGATAGGTGCAGGACTGCAAACGCTAGTTGGTGAAATAAAGATAACAGTTAATGCTCAACTCCCCCTCCTTTGCGCAAGGTGCTTGAGGTATCCTGCACCTGCCTCCAGCTACCACGCAGGGAGGGCATGTGCCCTCTTTGCGCCCCTCCCAGGCCTAACTGCTCACTGGGGAAGGAGCCAAGAGACATTGCCCAGCGGAGGGCATTCCCTGGTGGTGAGTTTTTACCTTTTCTCCCTTGAAACTGGGAACTGGCCATTCAGCCCCACGCGAAGAATGGAGAATGCCCTGGTCCAAATCCCTGCCAGACAGACCGCCCTCAGACCCGCACTATACCTACAGCGAGGCCCCCCAGGATCTATGCATGCTCACATACACGCCCTGGTCCAAGGCCCTGCCCAACAGACCACCCTCAGACCCACACCATACCTACAGCGAGCCCGCCCCCCCCACCCATGATCTATGCATGCTCACATACATGTCCTGGTCCACAGCCCTGCCCCACAGACCACCCTCAGATCCACACTATACCTACAGCAAGGCCCCCCCATGATCTATGCATGCTCACATACATGTCCTGGTCCACAGCCCTGCCCCACAGACCACCCTCAGGCCCACACTATACCTACAGCGAGGCCCCCCCATGATCTATGCATGCTCACATACACGTCCTGGTCCAAAGCCAGACAGACCACCCTCAGACCCACATTATACCTACAGCAAGGCCCCCCCCCCTGATCTATGCATGCTCGCATAACCGCCCTGGTCCAAGGCCCTGCCCAACGGACCACCCCCAGACCCACACTATACCTACAGCGAGCCCCCCGCCCCCCATGATCTATGCATGCTCACATACACGCCCTGGTCCAAAGCCCTGCCCCACAGACCACCCTCAGACCCACACTATACCTACAGCGAGGCCCCCCCATGATCTATGCATGCTCGCATACACGTCCTGGTCCAAAGCCAGACAGACAGATCACCCTCAGATCCACACTATACCTACAGCGAGGCCCTCATTATCTATGCATGCTCACATACACGTCCTGGTCCAAGGCCCTGCCCAACAGACCACCCTCAGACCTACACTATACCTACAGCAAGGCCCCCCCATGATCTATGGATGCTCACAGACGTCCTGAGGTCTATCAAATCTAAATCATGGTTCAATGTGGATCTCAATACTGAAAGATAACACAGACTGGCTGAAAGGACTTGGAAACCAGACCCATCAACAAGGCCTTGACCAAGCAGATCCAATTCATAACAAGAGAAAATAGGTTCGCTACCAACTTGGAAAATTATGTGAATTGGTCGGACTTCAAACTTGTGTCGAAAAACTAGGTCTTCAATATATGTGCAAGCTTAAAGCCCACCTCCCACACTATGGACCCCCTCCCAGCCACTATTGTACTAAAATTCAACCACATCATTACCCATTTCTGGACTAAGATCATCAACTCCTCTCTCACATCCGGCTGTGTACCAGACTCCCTTCTATTAGGACAAATAACACCCAAACTCCAACAAGCATTTACAATGCAATAGGTCTCGCATTATTAAAGTTTGAGCTATTGGTATTGTAAATGACAAATATTTTATTTATGTGTTGGTTTTGAAAATAGCGAAAATAATAGCTTTGTCATTTACAATGCCAATAGTTTTAACTTTTGCAAATGTGACACCTATAGCATTTGTAATGCAATGTGTTGTATTTACGTGACTTAGATGTATTGGTATTACAAATAACAATTGTTTTAAATTGTTTTAAATAATTAATACTTAAATAAAAGTTATTGTAATTTATAATGGCAATAGCTTTAACTTTTGTAAAATAAATTTTGTGAAGATTATGTTTAGTGTATTTTATTGTGACGAAAATTCAAGAACAAAAGTGAAATATTAACATCTTTTTGTGACATTTGTAATAAAGCTTGAAACATTGAGAGAACATATTTGAACCAGTTGTTGTTGAACTGGGCACGGAATTCAAAGACTGAATAAAGAGATGGGAATTGGTCCAGTAAAAATACACATCCCATCAAAGAGAAATGGAAATGCAGACTGCTACCCTGTATTTAAAAAATGAACACTAGCAATATTGGCTGGATTTAGGAATGCGGAAGGCCTTCATTAAATACACAAAGGCTAGAGAAGACACAGAAAAAATGACGGATATCACAGAACACAAAACAAATGTGCTGCTGGATCCAAAATGTACAAGAACCTGTGTTAAGATAAGGAAAACACAACAGATGTCCTTCCTGCAGGCAACGGCCTGATCAGTGGGAACCACCCCAGCGAAGATGAGTTTTTAAAATTAGATTATATCACATGCAAGAGTAGCTGGAGCCTGAATATAGGAAACAGATAGAGCTATACAGGAAATCTGGACAGGATTCACTGGGAGCAAACAAACGTCAAATGCAGGAAACAACCTTTCAGAAGGGGAAAGGCAAAAGAGTTTGCAAAATATTTATTTTTCCATATTTTGTTCTACAAGGTGCTAAGTAAGGGCTCATGCCGATATTTTTCTTAGGTTGTAGAAAAATGATGCTTTGCGAGGACTCATTAAAATACTGACTTTTTATTTTTAATTGAGCCGTGCTCTGAAGAGGTCTACAAAAACGTACACAGCTGAACTTTCTAAACGGTTCAGGAAATTAATAAAACGAGGATAATTAGCACAGAAATATGATGTTCTTCAGTGATAAAGTGCTAGGTCCTGGCTAGCTCCAGATTCCGGCAGATGATAAAATAGGGATTTCTGGAAAGTTATGGCTCCACTAAAAAAGGTATTTAGATGTTCATATTTTTCAAAATGATATGGCAAATTTGTCCCTCCACAAGGGGTCCTGATAGTAGCATCTATTGACTCCATCTGCCCCGACACACCCTTCCAGAATTGAACAATCATCATATCATTGGCTCGGAGCCAACTGGTGGGAAGAATCCTAGACTCTTCCACCCAGCCATGAGGACAGCAGTCTCTGCCCCAGTTTACTGCAGTAGGGTCCAGGCCCCACAACACTTCTCTAGCCAGGATGTACCAAGCCCTGAGGGCACCCACCTGCTGAGTAGCTCACCGACATTGCTACAGCTTTTACAAAGGCCCCGGAGTCATGGAGAATTCACACGTATCGCAAGACCAACTGAAGAACTGTGTGGGAACAGAGGTGAACTTGCTGCTCCCATGCAAGGCATTGAGTATCTGACACAGGACGGGCAGACGCTGCCCACCACATTCAGTGCAGATGAAGAGCTTCACAGGAGCTGAGCCCAGGTCCCTAAGGCCACGACCCCAAGCTGATTCCGACAGGGGTGCCTGGCACTCCCTGGTGATACATACGGGGCCCCAGGTGTGCCACCCACGCGCAGCATGCCAAGTCTGCTGCCCTCCTAGACTTTGCCTGGAAACAACCCGGGTACAGTTATAACAAAGGTCGCCAGGGAACATCACCCACTCAACAGACTCGTATTGGTTGACGGGAGTTTACAGCAAGAACAAGCGAGATAAGCACAGCAACACGCACCCTTCTTTTCTACACCACCACCACAATAGCTGCGCAACTTTTACAATAGCGTGTTGTGTCATTGTTTATAATTACAGGCTGTAAACCACAGTGAGGCCATAAAGCTTTTAAACAATGCTATATACAAACATATGATTACATTAACAATGCTTGTGATTCCAGATATGATGACATGTAAGTGTGCATATACAAATAAAAAGCAAATCTGAGCAGCATGTGCGCATAAAATTGCAAATGAAACACTTTTCATCTCTGGAGATAATCGAGCGCGGAACATGAAAAAACAAGAATGTGTGTCAGGAACAGTAGTCTAAGGCACTGTGATTCAGACGCGTGTGGGAGGAAAGGGACGGGTAACAGTAACACCAAGTAACTTAAACACCAACGGGCTAATGGAAGCTTTTCACACGCGATCCTAGCATCCACTTATCAACAAGAGCGCCTACTGTATGCCCCACAGTAAGATTACTCTGACACCGTGGAACATCGCAGGAGCAGGCAAGATTGCATTAGAGCCTGAATCAGAAACCCACTTAAGATCATTTGATATAAGACGTCTCCAGGAGACCTGGAGCTGTGGAGAAACACCACTCATGGGTTACTCAAAATTCTATAACCCAATTGTAACCAGATAAACATAAGTAAAAAATAAATACCGCCTTCGGGTGAAGTCCGCGCTATATAAAAATGCATAAATACATAAAGAAATAAATCCCGCCTTCGGATAAAGTCTGCGCTATATAAAAATGCATAAATAACTAAATTAATTAGTACCGCAAATCACCGCCGTCACTGTGCCGGCCTGCGACCAGGAAGTCAGGCAGGCCGGAAGTAGGAGGGCGGGAGCCTACCCCGCCTCCAACGGAAGAGCCGCGATGGGAGCCGCGTTTCAAGCACCGGAGCTGGCAGGAGCCTACCCTGCTGCCGGGCCCTGCAGCTGAGGAGAGCCGCCGCAGGAATGAAGCCGGTGAGTGGGTTGCTGGGGGGGGGAAGCATGTGTGCACGCGAGTGCGGGGGGGCGGGCTGTGTATGTGTGTATGCGTGCGTGTATGTGTCTGGAGTGCGTGTGTGTGACTGTGGGGGAGGGGGGGGGGGGTGTGAGCGAGTGTCTGCCGTGTGCCTGTATGTGTGTGCCTGTGTGTGCGCATGCAGAGGGGTGGGGGCTGCCTATATGTAAAGCGCTCTGATACCCGAATTGGTTCGGGGAAAAAAAAAAAAAAAAATGGCCGACTTACTCTGCGCATGCGCGGGTGAGACGCGCGCTCCCGCAGTGAAAACCGTGAAGGAAACACTCGTCCACATCGGTGTCCACATTCCCATTAACGGGCAACAATAGTTGTCGAGACAGACACTCTCAATGCTCACGCATTGAGAGTACGTCTGCTCGACCTAAAAACCAGGAGCCAACCCCAATGATCTCAACAATCTTGAACCTATCTCCAACCTCCCCGTTCCTGGCCAAAACCTTGGAGAAGTTTGTTCAACAACAAACATATTGATGACTTCGATCTCCTCAACGCCTTTCAATCAGGATTCAGTAAAGGGTGAAGCCATGCTTAATATTTCGGACGATATACAGAGCCTTAGACAGACCCCCCAGGATATAGCGGCATGGATTAGCAAATTTAGCGGAAGAAATATGGAAATATAGCGGCATTTTCACAGCCCTTTACTTCACTCAATCATTCATTTTCAGTCTTAAATCAATGGAAACTGTTTTAGCAGAGTATTCCACTTTGAATAGGCAACCAGGGATATGGAACAGCAGACTCTGTTCACAGGTGAAGGCTCCTTAACCACCGCCTCCCTTTCAACACACCCATCAGGCATTTCCACTCTGCCCAACTGGCCCTGGACCCACCCCACGGGTCCACAAGACCACATATGGAGGAAGATCCTTCTGCTACCTTGCTGCAAGGGCTTGGAACTCCTTGACTCTACATCCCAGCCAATCACAGTCTCTGCCTCAATTCAGGAAGGATCTTAAGACCGTGCTCTTCAACTGAACCGCAGATCCACTCCACCCAATCAGCAACTTGAGACCCTAATGAGTGAGTAGTCGTGCTTCACAATTGACGCTGTCAGCAGTTTCGCAGCATCAATCAGACCGGAATTGAGCTGGGTGTGTTACGCGTGTACAAAGGAGAGCACATTTCCTCAGTTTCTTACAGTTACTGCAGGCAAAGTTCGCTGCTGTACCTGCATCAAGCCCCTGGCTCCGTCTTGGTGCTGTTTGACTGAGGATCACAAGATGCATGGCAAACCATGCTTTTTCCAGGGAATATAACGTCCCCTTCACAAAGACTGCAGTTTTTGACAATTAATAACCTAGCTTTACCTGAGACTCTGAACGGCCGTTCTGGCATTGATGGCATGGTACTAAAATGGTTTGCTTCCTACCTCCATGACCAGTCGCAACAAATTAAAATCAACCCCTGTCTCTCCAAGCCAACTCGAGAGACTGTTGGGGTCCCTCAAGGCTGGATCCTCTCCACTGCCCTCTTCAATCTCTTCATGGAACCCCTTACAATCATTCAGAGTCAGTAGGCATTACCTTGAGCAAGAAGTTCATAAACTCTACAAAAAGTGCGCTGTGGTCTTTAAAAGACCTGAAGACATCGCCGGTGGCACGTGTTAGGTTTGGAGAAGCTGTCTTTGACATTGGCAGGGAGGGTGCTAAATACTCGGAGCTCGGGCCGCCTTTCCTGCTCGCCACAGAGTCCCGAGGGGTCACGCGCCCTCGCTACTTGCGCCGGTCGAACGTGGACCGATGGGGGACAGATCAATGAGATGCTGTTCTTGACGGAGGGGGCAGTGGACTTGGAACATCGGTGGTTTGGGGGTTTGTTTGTTCTTGATAGAGTTTGTCTGTATCTTCAGCGTGCCCAGCCTCGGAGCGGACCTGGCTCTGTTTATTCTATTGTCCGAGCTCCCTCTCCTACAGTGGACGAGAGCGAGGGGCCCTGTGGTCAGGAGCCGTTTATATACGAGCTCTAATGGGTCAATGAAGAGATTTAACACTAAAAGACCTCAGATGCAGCCCCTCCTCCCGTGCTTCAAGGGACCTGACGCTCCTCCTCCTCACCCTCTGCTTCTCTGTCCATCGTGGGTAAGTGGAGACTGGACCGGTCCCCCTCGACTCTGCTCTGCTCGCCTGGTTCTAATGCGCTGCTCGGGTCCTCGGGCCCCGCGGGTCCTGCTGGGCAATGCTCGGCTCGGATCTGTCTGCTCGCCTCGCTCAGGCCATGTGATGCCCCATGTATGGGAAGCGCTTCCACACCCCCGGGTCCAGCTAGCGCTATATTAACCCTATACATGCTGGGAGGGCCTGCGCTGGCGGGGCCCCCTCCTCCCCGCCCGCCCGCCCGCCAGGACCCTTCAGCCCGCAGCGCGTCGGATACTTGCCGGGGGAGGGGGGTGGCTCCCGCGGTTCTCCCCCCTCTGTCGACCCGACCCGCGCTGGTCCCCCCCGGGGGGGGGGCGGACACTTACCCAACGGACCGACCACAACGACTCCAAGCGGCGCGAGCAGCAAAGACGGCGGGCGAGGGAGGAAGTAAATAAACCAGAGTCCCGCGCGCCGGAAGTGACGTCCTCAGGACGCGCCGACCCGGGGCTCCAACCACTAGACCGTCTGGATCACGCTCACCGTCGCGATGACGCACATCAGCGCCCCCAGCGACCGGAAACACGGAGCCACGCTCGCCGTCACTGCGTCACGTGACCTCTCTCTGCCAGCCGCTGGTTGGATGCCCGGGCCCTGGCATGACAGTCACTGCTCTCAGGCGCTCACCTGCCGCAGGTGGAAAGAGTCTTACGTCATGGCGGGGGTGAGCCGCGACGTCATCGCGCAGGCGTGAGGTCGCCGACGAGAAAAGGAGGCCGCCATCTTAACACGTCTTTTAATGACACTGTCAGCAGCTTCACAAGATGAAACACCTGCATGTCCCTGCATTTATATCTTTTTTATTTTATTTAGTGCATTTTTATATAGCGCAGACATTACCCGAAGGTGTCAGAGCGCTGTACACATTAAATAAGATTGCACGCAATTTTACTTAATCTCACACCCAAAACATTGCAGAAAGATAAAGTCTATTTAAAAAAAACAAAAAAACAATCAATCTCAAAAAGAACCCCAAAAATAACTCGCAAACAAAAAAAAAAATAGATAGCGGGCTATCATGTATATTGCTATTTCCCAGGACCGGTTTCTGGCATTACAGCCGTCTTCAGCCGGGCTTGCTTGACCCCAGTGGCAAAGTGAGCAAGGGACTCACGTCTGAGCATACCCTGCCAACTTAGGGCGAACAAAGAAAAAACAAAGGTGGCAGTTCGGGCTGGACTGTTCACATAAGGCACAGGGTCAGACTGATTTGCATATAGCCATGTCTGAACTGGGGTGGCTGAGTGAACTAAAGAATGGTGATGGATTAAACCCAGATCAGTTGACTGGGGGTGAGTGTTTGATTTGTTCAAACGCTCCGTCCATCATCCCCTTTTGTATCATCCAGTAATGGATGTCATGACTCCCTACCAATAGCGCAGTAGTGTCCCCAGGAAACTGAGGATGACACAATAGTATCTTCAGCAAGCTTTAGATGGTGCAGTTGTGTCTCTGGGAAGCTTGTGATTGTGCAGTATTGTTTCTAGGAAGCTTGAGATGGCGTACTAGTGTCTCTGAGAAGCTTGGGATGGCGCGGTAGTGTCTCCAGGAAGCTTGGAATGGCACATTAGTGCCTCCAGGACGATTTTGATTGGGCAGTAGAGTCTCTGGGAAGCTTGCGATGTCACAGTAGTGTCTCTGAGAAGCTTTAGACGCCGCAATAGTGTATTTGTGAAGCTTGGGATAATGCATTAGAGCCTCCAGGACGCTTGTGATGGGACAGTAGCGTCTCTGTGAAGCTTGGGCGCCTGATCCCCGGATCAAACACGCAATCCACGCTGACTCTCCGCAGTCCGGCCCCATCACCAAAGGGGCTCATTGAGCCTGCCTCGCGCCTACAAGAAGGGGGATTACAGGGTAACAGCAGATGGAGGGGTGTGGGGAGGGGGCTGGGAGGAGAGGCGGGGCTGAGAGGAAACCAAAGAAAGGTGAGAAAAGGGAGAGCAGGCAAGGAGAGAGAAGGAGGAAAGGAGATAGGTGCACTATGTCCAATTTATAAACGAAAACACTCAAGGTTATTTTCTTTCTTACCAGAGGGATGTGTTCAGTCCGCACCGAGTCAGAAGGAGGTTAACAAAAGTACCCCAAGTCTCCCCAATCGATATCTCCCAAACAAGTAGATATGTGATTTTTTTCTTCATATGTTCAGACACACAGACTGATTACCTTCGCAGGAACATTTGAAAAACCTTGGCTATGTTTGTCATGTCAAACAACAGTCACACGCACAGGCACCACAATTATGTTTTGAACACCTTGTGCATCAATCAACACACCAACATAGACCCTGCCTACTAACCAGGAATTATACACTCAGCAAACTGAACATTAAGGCGTTCTGTGATTTCTGCATTGTTTCAAATACATAGATTCAGATTTTATTCTGTTGTGCACACGCTTTGCGATCAGCGGCTTGAAGGCTTAATTAATGAGATAAGAAAGGCAGGTACCAAAGCTGGGAAAACAAGCATTGGCCGCGAGCGGCCGCGAGACGTGGTGGGGGAGGGGGAGAAGCTGGCAAAACAAGCATTGGCCGCGAGACGTGGTGGGGGAGAAGCGGGTGTTACAAGTATTGGCTGCGATCGGCCGCGAGACATGGTGGGAAAAGGGGAGAATCGGGTGTTCACTGCGCATGTTCACGGGCACATGCACGCAAGCTTTAGGCCACATGCACGCAAGCTTTAGGCCAGGGTAGCACTTCCAAAAGCCCCTTACTAAACATCGAGCAACAGCGCATGCGCGGCTGTAGGCTTGACCTAAAAATGAAAATGAGTAATAAAAAAACAGCCATTTGTGCCAACGTTTTCACCTATAACTTCTATTAAGTATGACAGATGTTTGAAAGCGATATACCATTACATCCACTGGACCTTTCTGGATGTTGGGGTATATAGGACTTGTAGACCAAGAACCCGAGGAACCCAGAGCCAATAACTGAGCTGCGTCTTGCAATGGTTTTTAATTGTGTACTGGGTATATAGCAATTCATTTGGAAAACTATAAACTGAGAAAAATCGGTATGAAAGTCACCTATGTATTTCTGAAATGGGAACAAAATATATAGTTTAGAAACTGTAGCTATTTGCACGTCTCCGAAATTGTGGGTACCCATACCAGCACATGAATTATAGGTCATTTTTCAAAGTAACTTCTTTTTTACATATTGTCTTACATTTGGAAGGCAGAAATGCATTGAAAGTCAATAGGTGATAATAGTTGCTCCACAATTTTGTGCTCCCCTAAGTCTCCTGAAAAAATGGTACCTCACTTATGTGGGTAGCTGTAGTGGCCGCAACTGGAAACGGCCCAAAACGCAACGTAGACACACCACATTTTCACAGTGAAAATGGACCCTATTTTTTTGCAAAGTGCCTCGTTGTTGATTTTGAACCCTAGCTCTGCCGGCACCCAGGGAAACCTCGCAAACCTATACATTTTTGAAAATTAGACACCCAGGGGAATCCAGGATAGGGTGGCTTGCCTGGCTCTCAGTAGGTTCTGTTACCCAGAATCCCTTCAAAACCTCAACATTTGTAAAACAAAACCACCTTTACCTCACATTTCTGTGGTGGAAAGTTCTGGAATCTATGTGGACCCACAACATTCCACCCACGCCGAATTCCCAAAAGTCTTTTGAGAAAAATGATACCTCACTTGTGTGGGTAGGCCTAGCGCACGCGACAGCAAACAGCCCAAAAAGCAACGTGGACACACTGCATTTTCACAGTGAAAACGGACCCTTAATTTGCAAAGTGCTTAGCTGTAGATTATGAACCCCACCTCTGCCGGCACTTCGGGAAACCTAACAAACCTAGGGGAATCCAGGATGGGGTGACTTGTCTGGCTCTCACCAGGTTCTGTTGCCCAGAAACCCTTGCAATCCTCAAAATTTGTAAAAATAAAATACATTATCCTCACATTTCTGTGGTGGAAAGTTCTGGAATCTGCATGGAACCACAGAATTCTACCTACCCCGCATTCCCCAAAGTCTTTCAAGAAAAATGGTACCTCACTGTGCGGGTAGGCCTAGTGCCCGTGATAGGAAACGGCCCAAAACGCAACATGGACACACCACATTTTCACAGTGAAAAATTACCCTTTTTTTGCAAAGTGCCTAGCTGTGGATTTTGAACCCTACCTCTGCCGGCACCTAGGGAAACCAAGCAAACCTATACATTTTTTAAAACTAGACACCCAGGGGAATCCAGGATGGGGTGACTTGTCTGGCTCTCACCAGGTTTTGTTACCCAGAATCCCTTGCGAACCTTAAAATCTGTAAAAAAAAACTACACATTTTCCTCACATTTCTGTTGTGGAAAGTTCTGGAATCTGCGTGGATCCACAAAATTCCCCAAAGTCTTCCAAGAAAAATGGTACTTCACTTGTATGGCTGGGCCTAGTGCCCGTGAAGGAAACGGCCCAAAACACATCGTGGACACACCACATTTTCACAGTGAAAACAGACCCTTATTTTCCAAAGTGCCTAGCTGTAGAATTTGAACACTAGCTCTGCCGGCACCTAGGGCAACCTAGCAAACCTATACATTTTCTAAAACTAGACATGCAGGGGAATCCAGGATGGGGTGGCTTGTCTGGCTTTCACCCGGTTCTGTTACCGAGAATCCCTTTAACCAGAATCCCTTTGCAAACTTCAAAATTTGTCCAAAAAACACATTTTTGTCACATTTCTGTGGTGGAAAGTTCTAGAATCTGCATGAATCCACAAAATTCTACCCTCCTCGCATTCCCCAAAGTCTTCCAAGACAAATGGTACCTCACTTGTGTGGGTAGGCCTAGTGCCCGTGGCAGGAACCAGCCCAAAACACAACGTGGACACACCACATTTCCACAGTGAAAACAGACCCTTTGTTTTTTGGAAAGTGCCTAGCTGTAGATTTTGAAGACTACCTCTGCCGGCACCTAGGGAAACCAAGCAAACCTATACATTTTTTAAAACTAGACACCCAGGGGAATCCAGGATGGGGTGACTTGTCTGGCTCTCACCAGGTTTTGTTACCCAGAATCCCTTGCGAACCTTAAAATCTGTAAAAAAAAACTACACATTTTCCTCACATTTCTGTTGTGGAAAGTTCTGGAATCTGCGTGGATCCACAAAATTCCCCAAAGTCTTCCAAGAAAAATGGTACTTCACTTGTATGGCTGGGCCTAGTGCCCGTGAAGGAAACGGCCCAAAACACATCGTGGACACACCACATTTTCACAGTGAAAACAGACCCTTATTTTCCAAAGTGCCTAGCTGTAGAATTTGAACACTAGCTCTGCCGGCACCTAGGGCAACCTAGCAAACCTATACATTTTCTAAAACTAGACATGCAGGGGAATCCAGGATGGGGTGGCTTGTCTGGCTTTCACCCGGTTCTGTTACCGAGAATCCCTTTAACCAGAATCCCTTTGCAAACTTCAAAATTTGTCCAAAAAACACATTTTTGTCACATTTCTGTGGTGGAAAGTTCTAGAATCTGCATGAATCCACAAAATTCTACCCTCCTCGCATTCCCCAAAGTCTTCCAAGACAAATGGTACCTCACTTGTGTGGGTAGGCCTAGTGCCCGTGGCAGGAACCAGCCCAAAACACAACGTGGACACACCACATTTCCACAGTGAAAACAGACCCTTTTTTTTTGCAAAGTGCCTAGCCGTAGATTTTGAATCCTAGTGATAGAGAGGGGCTCACCTGCTTGAGATTTTACCTTACTCACCTGGGCCCATAAACACATACACACTTTGAACAGTTAAACCTATGCTAATCAGAAGTTTTAATGAACCATTAAGGACCTATACCATTGACTTACCAATCCCAGTCACCGGTACCTAGAGTCCTAAGGGATCAAGGGAGTTAGCATAATAGGTAGAAAATAATCATTTGCATTCATAAATAACCAGACTCGGGAAAGTTTTAAACACTTTATCTATGTACATTCTTAAATGTCAGAGTCCATACCTATTCAATTATAGCTTGTTCAAGTAAGAAGAAGATAATTAAGGCAAGCTGATGTGAAAATTTTACGAGACTTTCTTTAAACATTAAAACATATGAAGGGTAAGGAAAGGGAAACAGCATAATGACATACCCACATGGATTTATAATTACCTAGAATGGTGTGAAGATCAACCCTGGCCACGGGCTGGGATAAAGGACAGGAACCCCAGATAGCTCAGGTGGCAACAGGATAGCACAGGTGCAGACCACAATCTGGACAAGTACAGACCAAATTGGATCAGGACAGGACCACCGCAGGTCAGGAACGGCACCCACAGCTAAAGTGCAACGCCAGCTTCGCAACCCTCTCTGCAGTTTACAGTCGGACCCCGACTGGGTTATCGAACTTCTTCCCAAAACCCTGATTGGGTTATCAAATCTTCTGACAGAGTGCTCCGCCAGCACCTCTGCTCTCGATCGCCTATTGAGTACATTGGGTCAGTGACA
Organism: Lissotriton helveticus; assembly: GCF_964261635.1. Taxonomy (NCBI): domain Eukaryota; kingdom Metazoa; phylum Chordata; class Amphibia; order Caudata; family Salamandridae; genus Lissotriton; species Lissotriton helveticus. The sequence goes on along the minus strand of NC_136067.1, from coordinate 9,068,436 downwards.
GGTAAGCTATTCGGACAAGTCGGACAATCTAGCTAGCTAAGCCCACCTTAGATAAACCATTTTCCAGGGCAGTGTACCACCCCCCAATGTTACAAATTTGTGTATTCCCTCAATTTGATTGGTCAAAAGCGAGGAGAGGTCATCACACCATACCAGTTATGAGGTCACTCGATTCAATAATGCAAATTATCTTTCCCGCCCATAACTTTATTTTCCCATGCACTTTTATTCCACCCGACAATGGATGTTTCAATAACAAATACATTGTATGTAAAAATATTCAAATCAGCTTCCTCTCGAGAGGTCGAAGGGTGAGTTTCCCAGGCGCATCTTCAGGCAAGACAGTCACTGGCACAGGTTCAATGCCATGACTTGTGGACTCTTGAGCTCTTCTGCGCAGTCGCAGGATTGCAAGATTGAGTGCAGCAAGATTACATCAGGCCCAAATACGAGCTAATGGCAAAGTCAAAGAGAAACAGTTTTAGAACAAAGAATAAATGAATGCACTGTATACCACTTATCTCTACTCTATTCAGCATTAGGAGTTAAGCAGAACAAACAATTTAGTAAAAGCAACAATGCAAGCGTTAGCAGCTGAAAACATAGAGCAGCCATCTTTAGTTCTTGTGCGCAGAAGCAAAAGGTTTCCCACCAAACAAAGAATACGCCACGTCACGTGAGTGTGACAGACGCATGCGCAGAAAAGTTCCCACATTGCGGCGGCCATATAAGGTCACTCGAGTTACTGTTAGTAAAGACACATACGCAAGCTTCCCCTTGTGTCGTGTGGTGTGTTATTAGTAAGACAAAACATGTTTATTAGTGCATTACGTTTTATTTCGAGAGGGTTGAGTCCGAGCAAGTCTCTTTACGAGTGAAACCTTGCTCCATCACTAGCTCTGCAGGCACCTAGGGAAACCTAGCAAACCTATACATTTTTTAAAACTAGACACCCAGGGGAATCCAGAATTGGGTGACTTGTCTGGCTCTCACCACGTTCTGTTACTTAGAATCCCTTGCAAACCTCAAAATTTGTCAAGAAAAACAAATTTTCCTCACATTTCTGTAGTGGAAAGTTCTGGAATCTGCGTGGATCCACAACATTTCACCCACCCTGAATTTCCCAAAGTCTTTCGAGAAAAATGGTACCTCACTTGTGTGGGTAGGCCTAGCGCACAGAAAACAGCCTGTTGTAATTTAGCAATGATTAGGTTAAGCATTAGCAGAAGACATCTTGTATTTAGAGACTATCTTGTCCGTTTTACGGAATCCATTTTGTATTTATATCGGCCATTTTTTTTTTGCCATGTGCTCGCCATGTGCTCTGTCGTACCTTCCTGTTAACTGCGCTTGAAATCTGCCTAGAGACGAGATATATTTAGCCTCTTCTGCTTACACATGCTCAGTTGAGCTTGCAGCTGTCCTCAACTTGTAACTGGCAGGATGTGTCCACCAGAATTAGCTAACTGATAGCTCCTCCCACTTTCTGTATGACCTAATATGTACCTACAACCACCATTCTGTACCTTGTACCGCCCTCATTTGAGCCCCTGTGTGGGTATAAAAGGACCAAGCTCCTTCCAGTCAGTGTGCTACTTCATACACTACCGAAGGGTGTTGTGTGAATGTAGTTCCACCTCATGAGGTTTAATAAACTCTGTCTTTTCTATTCCAGTTTCTGTGCCAACTTCTTTCTAATGGTCGGAGGACTCTGTGTAGAGAAGGGAGAACCCCTAGCACTGGTATTCCTTGCTGAGGCTCACCACCACAAGCCCAAAACGCAACGTGGACACATCACATTTTCACAGTGAAAACTGACCCTTTTTTTGCAAAGTGCCTAGCTGTAGATTTTGAATTCTACCCACCCCGCATTCCCCAAATTCTTCCACGAAAAATGGCACCTCACTTGTGTGGGTAGGCGTAGTGCCCGTGATAGGAAATGGCCCAAAACGCAATATGGACACACCACATTTTCACAGTGAAAAAATACCCTTTTTTTGCAAAGTGCCTAGCTGTGGATTTTGAATTCTACCCACCCCGCATTCCCCAAATTCTTCCAAGAAAAATGGCACCTCACTTGTGTGGGTAGGCGTAGTGCCCGTGATAGGAAATGGCCCAAAACGCAATATGGACACACCACATTTTCACAGTGAAAAATGGCCCTTTTTTTGCAAAGTGCCTAGCTGTGGATTTTGAACCCTAGCTCTGCCGGCACTTGGGGGAACCTAGAAACCTATAAATTTTTTTAAACTAGACACCCAGGGGAATCCATGATGGGGTGACTTGTCTGGCTCTCACCAGGTTGTGTTGCCCAGAAACCCTTGCAATCCTTAAAATGTGTAAAATAAAATAAATTATCCTCAAATTTCTGTGGTGGAAAGTTCTGGAATCTGCGTGGATCCACAAAAAGTCTTCCAAGAAAAATGGTACCTCACTTGTGTGGGTGGGCCTAGTGCCCGTGAAGGAAACAGCCCAAAACGCAACGTGGACACACCACATTTTCACAGTGAAAAATGACCCATTTTGTGCAAAGTGCCTAGCTGTAGATTTTGAACACTAGCTCTGCCGGCACCTGGGAAACCTATCAATCCTATACATTTTTTGAAACTAGACTCCCAGGGAAATCTAGGATGGGGTGACTTGTCTGGCTCTCACCAGGTTCTGGTACCCAGAATCCCTTGCAAAGCTCAAAATTTGTCCACAAAAATTACATTTTCCTCACATTTCTGTGGTGGAAAGTTCTGGAGTCTGTGTCGATCCACAAAATTCCACCAACCTCCCATTCCCCAAAGTCGTACGAGAAAAATGGTATCTCACATGTGTGGGTAGGCCTAGTGCCAGAGACAGGAAATGACCCAAAACATAACGTGGACACACCACATTTTCACAGTGTAAACTGACCCCTTTTTTGCAAGCATAATATTTTTAACCCTAGCTCTATGGCACCTAGGGAAACCTCACTTGTGTTGCTGTCCAATGCAGAATTGGCTAAAAACGTATTTTTAAAAAAATGTAGTGCTTAGAATTCTGTATTAAACCCTTAATCCCCAAGTTTTGGGCTCTTCCCAGTCACAGGCCCTTGCCCCACCCAAACAAGTGAGGTATCATTTTACTCGGGAGACTGAGGGGAACGCTGTGGGGTAGGACATTTGTGCCAGCACTGTGATTCCACACAAAAATATGTCTAAAATGTGGGTTTTTTCAGCTAAATTTGAGGTTAGCAGGGGATTCTGGGTAGGAAAACATTGCGGGATTCACGCAAGCCATACCACGCTGGACTCCCCCGGGTGTCTACTTTTCAGAAAAGTGTGGGTTTGGTAGTTTCCAAGATGCCCCCTGTGTATCTGAAAAAGACCTGGTTTTGCAAGGGGGGTCCCATGAGTTTTTGGTCCAGCGATCGGCATCCATCTAGGGAAACCTAACAAACCCACACATTTCTGAAAACTAGAGACCAGGGGGAGTCCAGGGAGGTATGGTTTGCGTGGATCCCCCAATGTTTCCCCACCCAGAATCGCCTGCAACCTCATATTTGCTCGCACAAATGTCCTACCACCCAGCATTCCCCTTGTTCTCCCGAGTATGATGTGATGAGTATGATACCTCACTGGTGTGGGTGGGCCAAAGGCCTGTGACTGGGAAGAGCCCAAAACATAGGGATTAAGGATATAGCACAGAGAATTCTAAGCGCTACATTAAAAAAACGTTTTCAGCCTATTCTGCATTGGACACCCACACGAGCTACTGCCCCCATCTGCACCCCGATGGGGCCGAAAGACTGGAATTTCACTGGGGGTGGGGGCATTATACCCATTTTGTGCAGTCTCCACCCTAATATCAATTTTTTTTAAAAACGGTTTCTAGTGGGATTTCTGCCCCCGTGGGGGCAGATTGGGAGCTACCTCCCCCTTTTTGGTCAGCCCCCACCCCAACATCCCCCCCGGGCGGGGGCAGAAAGACTGTTATGCCCAAACAGATATGGGGGGAGCAAAGGCCCTTGCCCAAGGGACCGCTCCCACCTCCCCACTGTCTAGTGGGTGGATCCCTGCTTGGGAATCATTTCCGAAACAGGGTTCCACCAGGGAGATTCTCCCCTTTCCAATGATACCTCTCCCGTCTTTCTACGTGCTATGGGGGCTGAGATAGCCCCCTGAGCATGTGGAAAGTAAAACTGAAATGAGCCTTTTGGCTATTTATTTATGCATCCGAACCAATCAAGCACTCACACCCAGTCAAAAGATCTGGGTTTAATCCATCACCGTTCTTTAGCCCACTCTGCCACCCCAGTTCAGACATGGCTATATGCAAATCAGTCTGACCCTGTGCCTCATGGGAACAGTCCAGCCCGAACTGCCAAGCCATGCCTTCCCTGGACCGGAAACAAGCTTCCGAGGACCGGTTTCTGGCATTACAGAAAATGTAATTTTTGTGGACAAATTTTGAGCTTTGCAAGGGATTCTGGGTACCAGAACTTGGTGAGAGCCAGACAAGTCACCCCATCCTAGATTTCCCAGGGAGTCTAGTTTCAAAAAATTTATAGGATTGATAGGTTTCCCGGGTGCCGGCAGAGCTAGGGTTCAAACTCTACAGCTAGGCACTTTGCACAATATCTGTTCAGTTTCGGTTTCACTGAAATGAAGTCAGCGCGACGTGCACACTGATCGTCATTTCAGGGAAACCAGGGAGCAGCCTCAGGAGCTGGGGAAGCTTCCCCAGCTCGCGAGGCTGTTGTGGGTAAAGGGAATCCCTCTGGTGCCCGCACAAGAGGGATTCCCTATGCCATGTGCAAGGACGGCCGGGGGCGGTCCTATGCACATGAGCACTGGTGCGTCGGACGGCCCCGGCGATCCGACGCACCGAAGGCGTTAAGAACTATTGCTCTGATATGAATTTACCTTAAAGAAATGAAAATACAAGAGGCATTTGCCAAAACAGGAACAAGTTGTTTTAATTAAAGTCTCAGCAGAATGCGTCAGAGGAAAGTTTCTCTGTGTACAAAGTTTTGCCTGGTTTTATACACATTTGGGGAGGTACAATAAAAACATTTCTGCATTCTTGAAAACCATAACAGTCGTAAATTAACAAAGTTGGGCATCAGATAATGACACAGATGCCTCTCGACCTCAGGAAGAGCTAGTGTGGGCCAGTGTGTATGTGTCCAGATGTCCAGCATGAAGAACACGTGAACACTAGGTGTGGTGTGCATGTTGTGTCCTGATTGGCTGAGTGTTTCTATCTACATGTGGTATCTAGCTGTGATACCACCGCGAGTTGGGGCTGGCCCCTCTGTCTTGCTGACACCAAATGAATACCCGGAGAGGCTCTCGAAGGAGGATTGAAAGGAGGATGTATTTTTATTATAACAGAACACAAATATACGCATAGGGTTCTTTGTTATAAGTCTCTTCGTTGTCTAAGGGACCAGCATGGAATAGGTAAAAAAGGAATCCGGAGGGGAGTTGGGAATAAGAAATTAAAAAAACAGTTCTCAGTCACTGTTGATATTTATCCTCATCGTCAGGGTGGTCCGCTAGACCGCTGCATCGACTTCCCCTGGCCACATAGCGGCCGCCATGTTGGATTGCTTGGGCGGCGTGTGTTGCGGCGGAGGGGAACCCTCACACTAGCTTTGTGGTATTTTTGGGGAACGTGCGCCTCTGACCAAATGTGTTTTTATTGGGGCCCATTGCCGTGGACCTGTTCGTGGTGCAACTATCTATCTGTGGGATTGTTCAAGGTTTTCCATGGGCATGCGTTTATCTTTAGGTTAAGAGAGACTCCACCTGTGACCTGTTAATACTTAAGGCGTGGGTGCGGGTAGCAGGGCCTGTCTTACCACATATCTCTGACTCTGGGTTGATGGGGAGGTCACCGTGGGTAATTTCAACAGCAATGCTAAAAGTTCACTGGAATACCTGAAAATAATATAGCAGTCATAGGTGTAATTTTTACCAACATTCTCAGTTCGCGTACAGTTGTCATAGCGTACATTGGTATTGTTTTTACCAACATTCATATAGTTATGCATTCCTAGATCATGACGTACATTAACATTACTTTTACTGGTAACAACATTGTTAGTCGTACATAGATTATGACATACATTGATAGCGTTACTGTCGACAACAGCACAGTTGTGCGTGCTCAGGTGATGGCTCACGTTGACAGTGCATTTATTGGTATTGCCCTTGTCTGACCTGCACATATCACAGTATTCATTTACATTGTAGTTACCCATTCCAACACCCCAACCCTCCCAGTTGATTCTTGAACTACTTTATCCTCCTCATATGACAAAACAGTTATATTATTAGAAAATGTGTGTGTGTGTGTAGCATCTGTTACTATTCCCTAGCTATGTGCATACTTCCTAATTTGAGGACTGTGATTTTACAGCAGGAAACCCCCACTTGTATGAAACCACATAACAGAAGTATAATAAAAACTGGCATCATTGACGTTAATAGTTAGGACACCCATAAGGGGATCCACAAAAAGATACTATGCAACCAGTCCTGCTCCTAGGCTCCTCCCTCCTTGCAAAAGATGAAATTCCTGGATGGGACAAGCAAATATCCTATTGTCCATGCCATGTCCAGGAATTAAAGTACAACAGGAAGCACCAATCTTGGTGCACACCCCCCCTCCATCACGTTCATCAAGTCCAAGACGTACTGATGTTGCATCACCATAAGGTGGATGGCTCTCAGTTATTCCTTGATGGCATTTAGGCTGAGCTAACTATTATTTATCATCTTCATCAATTCCCACCTGGTTATTTGCAGCCAGTGGGTGTTTGAATTTGTTTTCATGGTGAAGAAGGGTATCGACAAGGTGGTTGTAAACAAGGTCACTGAATTGCCAGTATATATCCATTAGTGTGGAGCTGCCCCATTGCAGGTCTGGAACGTTCAGTATCAGGTCACAGCCCTCCTTACCCAACGGTATGGTTCCTTTGCCTCTGAAACATAAAGAGTACCGTTTAAGTTTACGTACAAATGGGGGTAGCTCCTTCCCCTCCGACCATGTGTACCTATTTATCTTGGTATCCCAGATTTCCTGGCACAGGGTGTCTATGCTAGCAGCATTGGACTCCCTCCCGCGTGATTGAGCAGCACTGCACTTGAATTCCATGTCCGGGGCCCATTTGTCATTCAAGAAGGTGGCCCCAAAGATGTTAAGGGCCACCCTGGAACCTCAGATGGAGATGGGAGTGGAAATATTTGTGCAATGGTGTGGTGGTCTTGCTGCTTCCAGGAAACTCTTTTCTACGAAGTTCCGTGGCCAAACCTATCATACTCCTTCTGCGCATCCTGTCTATCTCGGATTGGATGGCGCTAGACTCAGTGAATGTAAATGTAAATGTAAATGTAAAGGAATTTATATAGCGCAAATCACCAAGCGGTTTCTAAGCGCTTGCTTAGGGAACCCGTCCTGGTATTCCCCTGTGAGATAACCCCGGTAGGGTATCCGCAAGGTGAAAGCCAGGCATCCTGCCGCGAGGGGCCGTTGTGGAGATTAAGCAAGCTATTGCCCAGAGTCGCAGAGTGTGAACCCGTGAATCGAGTAGGCACCGGAGCGAGAATTGTCGAGTCCATGGACATTTTAGGACTCAAGACCCCGCCGAGCCGGGAATTGAACCCTGGTCCCGGGCTGACCTCTGCTTCCAGGTCTGCCTCCTCTAACCAGTGAGCCACACTTCTCCACTCTCCAGTGAAGAGATACAGTGCAGTGGGGTTGGTCTCCTACAGGGTGATGTTTACTAGTGCCCTACAGGGTTCTACTCTATGGGGTTGGATTTTCGCCCTGATCCTACGTAAGTACAGATGGACTAGGCATTTTACTCTTTCAAGGCCTATCTCCTGGGATTGGTAAAGCCAGTCTGTGCCTACGGAGTGGGATATCAGGGAACATATATAACATGACCTATTTGTAGTTTGTGTTCCTACGGCAGTCATGTGTTGCTTCCAGGTGTTGTGTAGAGTGTGCTGTGTATGTGTGTGAAGAATAATAGCGTTTGGTTCGTTGTATGTGAGGTGAGATAGGTCTGTGTGCATGCTTTGCCAGAATGTGGTAGCAGTATTTATGAGATTAGGCACACGTCTAGTTCACAAGAGGCTTAAGAGGGCCCCGGCTAAATAGGGTGTGTACAGAAATACAAAAATACATAACTTAAAAAGCATTTGTAGGCTGTAGACCTGTGTTCAGGTGAGGTGTCTGTCGTCTGGGCGCCCAGAGGTGTCTTCTTGGTGCAGAGTAAACAATGTCTTTCAAGGAATTGTTGCAAAAAGTCAATGTATCCTGTATTGTGCGATTGTCCTTGTGTAAGAAAGTCTTTTAACCCCTTCGCTGCTAGGCCTACCCCCGTGCTAAGCCTTTTTTTGGCTATTTGAGGTAGTTTGCGCTTAGGCCACTGTAACCTTTTGACCACATAATGTCTCCACGCCAAATTTGCTTCCTTATCTTCTAACATCTTGGGGATTCTAAAGGTACACAGGATTGGTGGATTTCCCTGGAGGGGACCCATAAATTAACCAAAATGCAGCTAAACTATTTTTTGGGGGAGAAAAATGGGAAAAAAAGTGCTGCAAATGAAAGCGTCTGTTTATTTCCCTACAAATGGTATCAACAAAGGGTTTGTGGTGCTGGAATCACCATCTTTCCAGCTTTCAGGGACTGACAGACATTTGTCAGCAAACCAACATTTTTTACCGTTTTGGCATTTTACTGGAACATAGCCTATTTTTAGTATTTTTTGTGCTTTTAACTTTCTTCCAGTTAATGGTAGAAATGGGTATGAAATCAATAATGGATCCTGGAAAGCTATACATTTCAGAAAAATAGACAAAATTTTGAATTTAGCAAGGGGTCCTTTGTGCAGATCGTACAAGGTTTTGTTATAGAAACTAACAGTTGAAAATAGGAAACATTGAAAATGAGTTGAAAAAAACATCCATTTATGCCAACGTTTTCATCTGTTACTTCTTATAAGTATGACAGATGTTTTAAAGCAATATACCGTTACATCCGCAGGACCTTTCTGGTTTTGGGGATATATAGGACTTGTAGGTTCACCAAGAACCCGACGAACCCAGAGCCAATAACTGAGCAGCGCCTTGCAATGTTTTTTAGGTCAAGCCTAGCATTGAGTATGGAGGCATTCTGAAAGGACATAGACACTTGTGTAATGTAAACACATTTGAATAATATGATGGTTTGATGTTTATGATGCATTATGGAAGCGTAAGTTCACAAAGGAACACCTACGGTTAACCTTTCACCTCGACTGTTTGCGCGTGAAAGGGAGGGGTCAAATTAGTTTATAAATTGGGCGGGAAGAAGGAGAGAGTAATTAGGAGTTCATGACGAACCGGGACTTGTGATTAGGAGAATGTAAAAGCAGGTACGCATTGCGCGCGACTGGTATTAGTGAGGTTCAGCAGTAAATCGTGTGATTTGAACTTAAACATTTAAACTGATAAAGCCACAGGCATGCGTAAATTTAAATATAGCAAATGGGTGAATGTTATTAATAAATAGCGCAAGAACCATGTGAGATAAGAGACCGGGTGTTCACAAAAATATGCATGAACAAATAGCCAGAAAGCCTAATTTTCGAGCCTTTTGACCTCGAAAACTGTAAGTTTTGATCGTTTCTGGTTTAAGCATCAGGGGTGATTTTATGAGAATGACTGTTTAATTTTATAATGCCATAACATCGTTTTGAACAGTACACATGCACGAGATAGATTTTAAATTTGAATGTGGGTTAGTTCAGACTAAATTTAATGTAAAACTTGTTGTGTGAAATTTCAGATACCCCTGACAAAGAGCAAGCAATTGCTCGAAATGCAGTGGGTCACGAATAAAAGAATGCTGCTGACAACTACTTTTTGTGTATGGATTGTATTTACAAGGAGGCCTGGATGGGCACATGTTGATACGTAAAAGTTTCAAAAATTTGGTGACGATGTGGAACAGACGGAATCATAGAAGATAATATGACAAAGTAAAGGATAAAATATGGATAAATATTAATGAGACAAACGGACAAATATATGATGGATCTAGCATCCGAAATAAATGCAGTGCACCAGGGTGCGGAGTGTGAATGTTGCTCTCCCCACTATTGGAATTTTTCAAATTGCGCGATGGCAAGGCGAAACCCACGTTGCACGCAAAAGGTCAAATATGTTAAAGAAATTTCGATTGGATTAATTTGGTATATATGGTGTGCACACCACCACATTCATCCTAAATCCTCTTAAGCCTATTAGCACCATGAACCAGCCAGACTTAACCTTCAACACATTCTTCTGTGTTCGACAGCCAAACATATGCTCTCTCCCGCCCCTCCACATGCATACCTGTGCCCACCTTGGCACATACTTCCCCGTTGGCTCTAGCCTGTGTGTGGCAAGAACTTTATATAAAGTCAACACTTGGCACCTGATACCTTTACTTGTAGTTATGAAGAACAGTGCCTTTTCCGTAACAGCAGTACTGCGAAGTAGGGGCGCATTACTAATGTTTCCAGGACTAATGCATGCCACCAAGATGCTCTTCGTTGGGAGAGCTTGTCCCTCATTCTATGAACTGGTGATGTTTCCCTCTTGTAAACCTTGTCCCACGGTTCATAAGACCCGTCAATGAAGCTTTACGAACAATTTGTGCATTACTAATGGAGTAGCACAATTTAGGCTCCACCCTTACATGCCACAGAAGGACAATATTTACCTGCACTTTACACAATATACTCTGTGAGCCTTAATTTTATTAACGTTGAGTGATGCATTCAAATGTACCCCCGAAGTGTATTCACTGAAGAAAACTAGAGACTCATGAATGTGTGTGTAGGAAAGTGGGTTTCTGTTGCAGTAACCATTTTTTGCCAGATTTATTGGTGCACTTTGACTTGATGTGCCCTTGGTCCCTGCCAATCAGGTTCCCAGGGCCTGTGTTCTTTACCAAAACTGCACCCTACGAGTACAGTAAGAGAGACCACGGATAGTTTAGGAGGAATGCTTTCAAACAACGGGGAGGAGCTATCTTTAGAGCCAATACAAATAGATAAATAAATAAACAGCAATGGGGCAGAGCGCTGCAGGCAGGAAAAAAGATATATGCAATCCATTAAAGACCTATGCTGGTATTGTCCGCGCATGGTGCGTTCAATGTAAGCAGAGCACATCGTGCCTACAGGAAAAACTCATTAAAGTAAATAGTGCTCAGAGACTAAAGAAGAGGGGCCATGAAACATCCGAAGCAAAAGGGCCAGTCGCCATGGGCGGTAAGAGATGGCGACAGGGTGGTAACAAGGCGGGACTAACAAGCCTCATTATCAATTGGAAGCCCGCATTTACCAAGGACAATGACACCAGCCAATGAAAAGTATGGGTGGAGAGTAGGCGAGGCTTACACACTATACTCTACTACTGCATGTCCCGCAGAGCGAGCAGCGCATGCACGCTGGAATGCTAGGCTTGACCTAAAAAACATTGCAAGACGCTGCTCAGTTATTGGCTCTGGGTTCGTCGGGTTCTTGGTGAACCTACAAGTCCTATATATCCCCAAAACCAGAACGGTCCTGCGGATGTAACGGTATATTGCTTTAAAACATCTGTCATACTTATAAGAAGTAACAGATGAAAAGTTGGCATAAATGGCTGTTTTTTTCAACTCATTTTCAATGTTTCCTATTTTCAACTGATAGTTTCTATAACAAAACCTTGTAAGATCTACACAAAGGACCCCTTGCTAAATTCAGAATTTTGTCTACTTTTCTGAAATGTATAGCTTTCCAGGATCCATTATTGATTTCATACCCATTTCTACCATTAACTGGAAGAAAGTTGAAAGCACAAAAAATACTAAAAATAGGCTATGTTCCAGTAAAATGCCAAAACGGTAAAAAATGTTGGTGTTCTGACAAACGTCTGTCAGTCCCTGAAAGCTGGAAAGATGGTGATTCCAGCACCACAAACCCTTTGTTGATACCATTTGTAGGGAAATAAACAGACGCTTTCATTTGCAGCACTTTTTTCCCATTTTTCTCCCCCAAAAAATAGTTTAGCTGCATTTTGGTTAATTTATGGGTCCCCTCCAGGGAAATCCACCAATCCTGTGTACCTTTAGAATCCCCAAGATGTTAGAAGATAAGGAAGCAAATTTGGCGTGGAGACATTATGTGGTCAAAAGGTTACAGTGGCCTAAGCGCAAACTACCTCAAATAGCCAAAAAAAGGCTTAGCACGGGGGTAGGCCTAGCAGCGAAGGAGTTAAAAGACTTTCTTACACAAGGACACTCGCACAATACAGGATACATTGACTTTTTGCAACAATTCCTTGAAAGACATTGTTTACTCTGCACCAAGAAGACACCTCTGGGCGCCCAGACGACAGACACCTCACCTGAACACAGGTCTACAGCCTACAAATGCTTTTTAAGTTATGTATTTTTGTATTTCTGTACACACCCTATTTAGCAAGGGCGCTCTTAAGCCCCTTGGGAACTAGACGTATGCCTAACCTCATAAATACTGCTACCTCTCTCACCTCACATACAACGAACCAAACGCTATTATTCTTCACATACATGCACAGCACACTCTACACAACACCTGGAAGCAACACATGACTGCCGTAGGAACACAAACTACAAATAGGTCATGTTATATATGTTCCCTGATATCCCACTCCGTAGGCACAGACTGGCTTTACCAATCCCAGGAGAGAGGCCTCGAAAGAGTAAAATGCCTAGTCCATCTGTACTTACGTAGGATCAGGGCGAAAATCCAACCCCATAGAGTAGAACCCTGTAGGGCACTAGTAAACATCACCCTGTATGAGACCAACCCCAATGCACTGTATCTCTTCACTGAGCCTAGCGCCATCCAATCCGAGATAGACAGGATGCGCAGAAGGAGTATGATAGGTTTGGCCACGGAACTTCGTAGAAAAGAGTTTCCTGGAAGCAGCAAGACCACCACACCATTGCACAAATATTTCCGCTCCCATCTCCATCTGCAGTTCCAGGGTGGCCCTTAACATCTTTGGGGCCACCTTTTTGAATGACAAATGGACCCCGGACATGGAATTCAAGAGCAGTGCTGCTCAATCACGCGGGAAAAATGAGTTCCATGGGAAGGAGTCCAATGCTGCTAGCATAGACACCCTGTGCCAGGAAATCTGGGATACCAAGATAAAGAGGTACACATGGTTGGAGGGGAAGGAGCAACCCTTATTTGTTCGGAAACTTAAACGGTACTCTTTATGTTTCAGAGGCAAATGAACCATACCGTTGGGCTGTGATACAATATTATACGTTCCTGACCTGCAAGGGGGCAGCTCCATTACCAATGGATATATACTGGCAATTCAGTGACCTTGTTTACACCCACCTCGTCGATACCCTTCTTCACCATGAAAACAAAGGCAAACACCCACTAGATTCAAACAACCAGGTGGGAATTGATGAAGATGATAAATAATAGTTAACTCAGCCTAAACGCCATCAAGGAAGAACTGAGAGCCATCCACCTTATGGTGATGCAACATCAGTACGTGTTGGACTTGATGAACGTGCTGGGGAGGGGGGGGAGTGCGCCAAGATTGGTGCTTCCTGTTGTACTTTAATTCCCGGACACGACATAGACAATAGGATATTTGCTTGTCCCATCCAAGAACTTCATATTTTGCAAGCTGACATGAACAAGGAGGGAGGTGCCCGGGAGCAGGACTGGTTGCATAGTATATTTTCGTGTATCCCCTGATGGGTGTCCTAACCATTAACGTCAATGATGCCAGTTTTTATTATAATACTTCAGTTAGGTGGTTTCATACAAGTGGGGGTTTCCTGCTGTAAAATCACAGTCCTCAAATTAGGTAGTGTGCACATAGCTAGGGAAAAGTAACAGATGCAACACACACACACACACATTTTATAATAATATAACTGTTATGTCATATGAGGAGGATAAAGTAGTTCAAGAATCAACTGGGAGGGTTGGAGTGTTGGAATGGGTAACTACAATGTAAATGAATACTGTGAAATGTGCAGGCCAGACAAGGGTAATACCAATAAATGCACTGCCAACGTGTGCCATCACCTGAGCCCGCACAACTGTGCTGTTGCCGACAGTAACGATATCACCGTATGCCATAATCCATGTACGACTAACAATGTTGTTACCAGTAAAAGCAATGTCAATGTACGTCATGATCTAGGGATACATAACTATATCAATGTTGGTAAAAACAATACCAATGTACGCTATGACAACTGTACGCACACTGAGAATGTTGGTAAAAATTACACCTATGACTGTGTAACGGGGATGGCTGGAAGGACTACGAACATTGTGCTTGGTGGGAGCCTGCTCCCATGTTACCTGCTACGTTTCCCTCTCCACAGCGACCGGATCCCTGGTGGAACAACGAGCCATTATACAACTGGCCGCCTACGGACGAAGACAGCGATACCTTTAAGACTCCACAGTGGGTGGACGTGGCCCCGCCCCTCGACGACCCGGATGGACGGTCAAAAGAGAGCGTAGCGAAAGAGGCGGCGGACAACTCCCCGGAAGAGGAAGACGCCGGAGAACTGACGGAGCAGGAAGAGAGCCGAAAGCGAGAGGGAGAAGACCGACGGAGCGACGAGAAGTCCGGACCTGAGACGCAGCCAGGAGGCCACCGGTACCACGATTCGCCCTGCCACGCACCCACGGGAGGGGCGTGGCTCCAACAGGTACGGGGGCGTGTAGCGGGTTGGGTGTCTCAAAGGGTCCACCCTACGGACCGAGAGTGAGAGCGAGTATCAGTGGATGTATGCTTCCCTGCACACCTACCCTCCCACACGAGCACCGTCTGCCCGGAGTGTACTAAGTTCTCCCTCACTGGTGTCCCTCACCCCCGGCCCCTATCACGAGTGTACAACCGACGGCCTGACGAGTTCTCTCTTTTCCCTTGTTTACATGTCCCGAGAGGAGAGAAGACGAGACGAAGCCCGCTCCAGCTGCACTATAAGGCATCCTGGATATCCCGAAGAAGCCCCCATATGACTCTGCCGCCTTTGCTCGTGAAAGGTTAACGAGCCGCCAGAGACGTTCCTACATTAAAATAAAGCCTTCTTTACGTTCCCTCATCAAGGACTCTATATCTTCTTTGTCCGCCTCCCCCTGGGAACAAGCAGAAACCCCCGAGCCCAGCATAGCTGACGCCCCCCTGGGACACGTGGTGTCAGAAGTGGGATCAGCAACATCCCCCATCTGCAGCGAAAAGATGGACACCCTCATAGAGCACATAATCAAGGGGCAACAAAAGTTCGAGTGGGCCGTTGAACGGCAGTTGGCCGCCGCACAAGCAGACAGGGACCTCTTTAAATCCTCCTTGACAGCCCAAATCGAAGGCATGAAGAACGCGACGCCGACCCTCCCCCTGACGACGGGAGAAGCAAGAGTGCATACCCCACACCCAGCAGGCATAGCACTACAGAAATACATCCCGGGTGAGGACCCAGATGCGTTCTTACTAAATTTTGAAAGGGCAGCACGAGCCTTGGGTTGGCCTGAGGAGAAATGGCCTTTCTTTCTCGCGCCACTATTGACAGGTGAAGCACAGTCAGCGTATCAGGCTGCGAACGCCCTGGGGAACACACCCTATTCTATGGTGAAGGAAGTAATCCTGGACCATCTAGGCCTAGACCCTGAGGCCTATAGAGTAAGGTTTAGAAAGGAAAGAGGACTGCCAGGCGAAAACCCAAAGACTCTCTTCTTTCGCCTACGCATGGCCGCCAACAAGTGGCTAAAGCCGGAATCCTGCTCAAAGGAGGAAATCCTTAACAAAATATACCTTGAGCAATTCATGGAGGCCCTACCGTATGCCACACAACGGTGGTTACGTCAACATGTGGGGCTAAGCGTAGAAGACGCTATTGAAATGGCAGCCCAGTATGCTAGGGCCCAACCTCGACTAAGCGCTATAGAAGCGGAGAAATCCGGAAAAACCTTCTCCCCTATGAAGCCGGACCGAAAACCAAGACCACCTTTCGAACCACCCAAAACGAGAGTCTCGGGGATGATGTCCCCTATGTTGAAAGGACCCCAATGCTATGAGTGCGGTGAGTGGGGCCACATAGCTAGAATGTGCCCACGGAAAAGGCCCGCTGAAGAGCCGATGGAGGTCGGATACCTCCCTAAGACTGTGATGTACTCTGCTGAACTGGGCACGGCCTTTCATGTGAGTATGAGGATGAATGGTTTTAGGGTAAGAGCTCTCCTTGACTCCGGGTGTAAGCAGTCCGTAGTACAGGTATGCTTCGTACTACCGGAGCAATATATTCAGGATACGCAGGTCTTTATCAAGTGCGTTCACGGAGATATGAAACCCTACCCCGTGGCTTCCATTCCAGTGGAGATACCGAAGCGAAAGACTAGTACAGTAAGGGTAGGGGTGGTTGATTCCTTGCCCGAAGACTTGATCCTGGGCACAGACAACCCTGAGTTCCTTTCGTTATTTAGGGAAACCCTTGCCACTAGT
The DNA here is from genome assembly GCF_964261635.1 of Lissotriton helveticus. Taxonomy (NCBI): domain Eukaryota; kingdom Metazoa; phylum Chordata; class Amphibia; order Caudata; family Salamandridae; genus Lissotriton; species Lissotriton helveticus. The sequence goes on along the minus strand of NC_136067.1, from coordinate 9,051,904 downwards.
CCTTCCCCGATAGGACATTCCTCTCCAGCCTTGCTAAGCCCCGAACCCTGGGTTATCGACAGGAACTTTAGGTTCGCACAAACAGAAGACCGAACCTTATTCAACGCCTGGGATAGCGCCCATCAAAGCCAAGGGGACCCCTCTCCTTCGTACCCCAGGTTCTTGATTCGAAAGGAGCTTCTATACCGACAAGCTACAGACACGAGCCCTTGTCAGTTGTTGGTGCCCTCCTCCTTCCGGGAGCAAGTATTGTTCTTCGCTCACTCCCTTCTCACGGCCGGACATTCCGGAAAAGAAAAGACGACCGAGAACATCTTGAGACATTTCTTTTGGCCAGGGATTTACCGGGACGTCCAGGAATACTGCGCTAGGTGTGAGGTCTGTCAGCGGAAGAACGTCCATCGACCCTGTGCGGCACCGCTACAACCCCTGCCGATTATTGGAACACCCTTCGAACGTGTCGGGATGGATCTTATAGGTCCCTTGCCCAGGTCCAAAAAAGGGAACCTATACGCCCTTGTAATTGTGGACTAAGCCACCCGGTTTGTGGAAGCCTTCCCCTTGAGAACCACCACTACGGCAGCCATAGCGGAGAAGTTTGTGGAGCTTTTTGCAAGAGTAGGGTTTCCCAGGGAAGTCCTGACAGATCAGGGTACCCCCTTCACCTCAAAATTGATGAAAGAAGTATGTAAAACCCTCGACATCAAACATCTGAAGACCTCAGTATACCATCCCCAAACCGACGGTCTTGTCGAGCGGTACAACCAATCCCTGAAGACGACCCTGAAAAAGATCTTGGCATCAGAAGGCATGGATTGGGATCGCTTACTACCCTTGGCACTCTATGTTTTAAGGGCACAAAAACAAAGCAGCCTAGGCTGTTCCTCGTTTGAACTCTTATACGGGCGACTCCCTAGATCCCTCCTTGAAATGACCAAAGACATGTGGGAATCCGAAGACCTACAGGAACAATCTTCCGTGTTGGAATACACTACCCAGCTACGGTCTCGGCTAGGAAAGCTCCGGAGCCTGGCCCACACCAGTCTGGAACACCACCAAAACAAACAGAAAAGGAATTATGACAAAGGGAAAAAGCTAAGAAGGCTGTCCGTGGGGAAATGGGCTCTGGTGATGCTCCCGGGCTCTGAACGCCATCTCCGATTTCGACACCTATCCCATTCCGAGAGTGGACGATTTAATCGAAAAGATCGGAGATGCCCGTTTTATTACCACCATTGACCTCACGAAGGGGTATTGGCAGGTGCCGCTCAGAGAGGAGGACCGCAAGAAGACCGCCTTCATCGCCGACAATGGCCTGTATGAATTCACCGTCCTCCCGTTTGGGCTACACGGCGCCCCTGCGACCTTTCAGCGCCTAATGAATACAGTCTTGCAACCCTACACCACTTTCAGCTCAGCGTAACTAGACGATATCGTCGTCTATAGTAAGGATTGGTCCGAACATCTGGAGCACTTGAGAACAATACTAACGGCGCTCCGGAAGGCGGGACTGCACATAAACGCAAAGAAGTCCCGAGTGGCATACACAAGCGTGAAATATCTGGGGTACGTGTTGGGGGATGGGGCCATTTCCCCTCAACAAGAGAAGGTGAAGGCCATAGAGAACGTCCCTTTTCCCTCTAACAAAAGAGAATTGAGAGCTTTCCTCGGACTCATCGGCTATTATCGCAGATTCATAGACCGATTCGCCGAGAAAGCGGCCCCCTTGACCGATCTACTAGGGAAAGAGAAAAAGACATGTGAGATAACCAACCCTTCCCCTGCAGCCCTCTCGGCTTTTCGACAGCTAAAGGAATGTATGATTTCGGCCCCCGTCCTCATGTCCCCGGATTTTGAGAAACCCTTCATCCTTGCCACCGACGCCTCGGGGTGGGTATAGGGGCGGTTTTGTCCCAGACCGGGGAGGATGGGCTGGAACACCCGGTGTTATACATTAGCCGCAAACTGTTTCCCCGAGAGAGCCGATATTCCACTATCGAGAGGGAGGGATTAGCGATAAAGTGGGCCATAGAAAAGTTGAGCTATTACTTGGAAGGGAGACCATTCATCCTCCATACAGATCACGCCCCCTTGCAGTGGATGCATCGGAACAGCAGTAAGAACGCTAGGGTGTTGAGGTGGATCCTGTCCCTGCAACCTTACTCCTTTAAGGTTCAGCATCGCAGAGGTGTTGAAAACGGCAATGCAGATTACCTGTCACGTATGCCGCCTCTCCCCGAACGGGAGATGCCAGGGGGGGAGGTGTGTAACGGGGATGGCTGGAAGGACTACGAACATTGTGCTTGGTGAGAGCCTGCTCCCATATTACCTGCTACGTTTCCCTCTCCACAGCGACCGGATCCCTGGTGGAACAACGAGCCATTATACAACTGGCCGCCTACGGACGAAGACAGCGATACCTTTAAGACTCCACAGTGGGTGGACGTGGCCCCGCCCCTCGACGACCCGGATGGACGGTCAAAAGAGAGCGTAGCGAAAGAGGCGGCGGACAACTCCCCGGAAGAGGAAGACGCCGGAGAACTGACGGAGCAGGAAGAGAGCCGAAAGCGAGAGGGAGAAGACCGACGGAGCGACGAGAAGTCCGGACCTGAGACGCAGCCAGGAGGCCACCGGTACCACGAATCGCCCTGCCACGCACCCACGGGAGGGGCGTGGCTCCAACAGGTACGGGGGCGTGTAGCGGGTTGGGTGTCTCAAAGGGTCCACCCTACGGACCGAGAGTGAGAGCGAGTATCAGTGGATGTATGCTTCCCTGCACACCTACCCTCCCACACGAGCACCGTCTGCCCGGAGTGTACTAAGTTCTCCCTCACTGGTGTCCCTCACCCCCGGCCCCTATCACGAGTGTACAACCGACGGCCTGACGAGTTCTCTCTTTTTCCTTGTTTACATGTCCCGAGAGGAGAGAAGACGAGACGAAGCCCGTTCCAGCTGCACTATAAGGCATCCTGGATATCCCGTAGAAGCCCCCATATGACTCTGCTGCCTTTGCTCGTGAAAGGTTAACGAGCCGCCAGAGACGTTCCTACATTAAAATAAAGCCTTCTTTACGTTCCCTCATCAAGGACTCTGTATCTTCTTTGTCCGCCTCCCCCTGGGAACAAGCAGAAACCCCCGAGCCCAGCATAGCTGACGCCCCCCTGGGACAGACTGCCATGTTATTTTCAGGTATTCCAGTGAACTTTTAGCATTGCTGTTGGAATTATCCAAGGTCACTGTAGCGGGTTCGGGCGGAGGTGGCCTCTGAGTGAAGGGCAACAAACGGGTTTTCGTTATAGTAGGTTTTATTGCTGCAAAAAGGAAATCAGAACAAGTCCTCCGGACAGGGTTGGGCCTCCGTGGTGATCGACTCCTAGAGGGCCTCTGATGCCGATGTTTGTCGGGTTCGCTCCTCCGATAGCCGTCCGGGCTCCTTCGGGGTTTTCGGTCCTCTGCGTCCGTCTTTGCTCTCAAGACTCGGGACCCAAGGTAAGGAAAAAAAAAGAAGAACGGGTGAGAACACGGTCTCACGTCTTACAGAGTTCAGGGGAATGGGAGTGAGAGGGCACAACCACCCGTGACTTGAAGCCTATGTACAAGTGCAAAAATACGGGGATAGGTAGTGCTCGGGAAAAAGGGAACCGGGACTAGGGAATACCAATTACGAAAATCTGGCACCGCCTCTCCGTCCCACCCAACCCCTGAGTTTCTCACGCACCTGGAGAAGCCACACACCTCCCCCGGGTGAGTGGCTGGGCGGATCGCGATAAAGTTGGCCTCCTGGCTTTTCCACCGTCTGTGGAGTCTCTCCTGCTTGCTCCGACCTTCGGGACTCGGACTCCGTGGTTCTCCGTTCGCTCTCTTCCTCCGTACGACTCTCCTCGCTCTTCTCCCTCCGGGTGTACAAACACACCTTCTCTTCCGGGTCTGCCGTATTTGACGTCAGCACGCTGTCCGGTAGGCCCGCCCACTCATCCTCTGCTCTTTCATTAAAGGGCCAGACGTACTCCTCGTCCATGTGAGGGTCTACCTCGTATTCGGTCCCTTGATAGTCCGTCTGCTGAGAACGAAAAGAGGGGGATTTTGATAATGTGAAGTCATGGTTCCCCTCATACTCGGGGTGGGTCGGCGAGACCGCCCCGTTACAGTCACCTCCCCATCAACCCAGAGTCCGAGATATGCGGTAAGACTGGCCCTTCTACCCGCACCCACGCCTTTAGTATTAACAGGTCACAGGTGGAGTCTCTCTTAACCCAAAGACAAACACATGCCCATGGAAAACCATGATCGATCCCACAGATAGATAGTTGCACCACGAACAGGTCCACGGCAATTGGCCCCAATAAAAGCAAATTTGGTCAGAGGCTCACGTTCCCCAAAAATACCACAAAGCTAGTGTGAAGGTTCTCCTCCGACGCAACACACACCGCCCGACCAATCCAACATAGCGGCCGCTATGTGGCCAGGGGAAGTCGATGCAGCGGTCTAGCGGACCACCCTGACGATGAGCCAATCAGAGTACACCCAAGGGGGACCTTGGGAAATAAAGAGGAAGAGCCCGGAACGCCAACAGAGGAAGAAGGAGCTGAGGAGAGAAGAGGAGGCGAAGGTGAACACTGAGAAAGAAGGAGGAGCCAAAGAGACAGTGCGCAAGGAGGAAGAGGAGCAGCAGCGTTTTGACATCAGCTCTGGGAGCAAAACGATCGAGTCCAGCGCTCCCACCGAGAAAGGAGAGGCTGTGACTCCTACCCCCACGACCCAGGAGGGTCGTGGGTCCAGGCAAGTACCTAGGGCTGGGTTCTTTACCTTCAGGGGCTGGTGGGGGTAGGAGTCACAGTCTCTCCTTTCTCGGTGGGAGCTGGTGGGCAGGCATTAAGGGTCACATCCCTTGAAACCACCAAACAACCCCTTTCACCTAGGCACCGCACGCTAGGGACACAATGGTGACGGGAGCACTTTTCCCCTTTTTGTTTATTTGTGGCCTGACAACGAAGGTCTGATCTTGTGTTCTTTATTTTCTTTTCTTCCCCCTGACTCTTTTTGCCGGATTCTCTCCCCTGTTGTACCCCAAGAAAACCCTGCAAGGCGGAGAGAACACCAGTACAGAGGATAAATATCAACAGTGACTGAGAACTGTATTTTTTTTATTTCTTATCTCCAACTCCCCTCCGGATTCCTTGTTTACCTATTCCATGCCGGTCCCTCAGACAACGAAGAGCCTTATAACAAAGAACCCTATGCGTATATTTGTGTTCTTTTATAATAAAAATACATCCTCCTTTCAATCCTCCTTTGAGAGCCTCTCCGGGTATTCATTTGGTGTCAGCAAGACAGAGGGGCCAGCCCCAACCCGCAGTGGTATCACAGCTAGATACCACAAGTAGATAGAAACACTCAGCCATTCAGGACACAACATGCACACCACACCTAGTGATCACGCGTTCCTCATGCCGGACATCTGGACACATACACACTGGCCCACACTAGCTCTCCCTGAGGTCGAGAGGCATCTGTGTCCTTATCTGATGCCCAACTTTGTTAATTTATGACTGTTATGGTTTCAAGAATGCAGAAATGGTTTTATTGTACCGAACAAAATGTGTATAAAACCAGGCAAAACTTTGTACACAGAGAAACTTTCCTCTGACGCATTCTGCTGAGACTTTAATTAAACCAACTTGTTCCTGTTTTGGCAAATGCCTCTTATCTTTTCATTTCTTTAAGGTAAATTCATATCACAGCAATAGTTCTTAACACCTTCTGTGCGTCGGACTTCCGGGGGCAGTCCAACACACCCACTAGACAGCGGGGAGGTGGGAGCGGTCCCTTGGGCAAGGGCTTTTGCTCCCCATATCCGTTTGGGCATAACAGTCTTTCTGCCGCCCCCTCGGGGGAGAGGAAAGCCCATTAGAAACCAGGGATTTTTTTTATTGATGTTGGGGTGGGGGCTGACCAAAAAGGGCATGGCAATGCCCCACCCCCCCAGAAATGTCAGTCTTTCTGCCCCCCTAGGGGGCAGAAGGGGGAGTAGCCCCCAATCTGCCCCCCGGGGGCAGAAAGCCCACTAGAAACCAGGAATTTTTTTTTTATCGATGTTGGGGTTGGGGCTGTTCAAAATGGGCATGAAAATGCCCCCGCCCCCAGTGAAATTCCAGTCTTTCTGACCCCCCAGGGATGCAGATGGGAGTGGTGGCCCCCAATCTGCCACCCGGGGGGTAGAATGCCCACTAGAAAGCAGTTTTTTTTTATTTTAATTGATGTTGGGTGGGGGCTGCCCAAAAGGAGCATGGCAATTCACCCCCAGAGAAATGTCAGTCTTCCTGCCCCCCCAGGGGGCAAACGGGGGCAGTAGCTTGTGTGGGTGTCCAATGCAGAATAGGCTAAAAACTTTTTTTTATAATGTAGCGCTTAGAATTGTCTGTGCTATATGCTTCATCCCTATGTTTTGGGCTCTTCCCAGTCACAGGCCTTTGGCCCACCCACACAAGTGAGATATCATTTTACTCGAGAGAACAAAGGGAATGCTGAGTGGTAGGACATTTGTGATATGGCTGCATGAGGGATGTTGAGGATCAGGCGGGCGGAGGCGTTTTGGATGCGTTGCAATCGTTGTAGGTGTTTGGTCGGGATTCTTGCGTAAAGTGTGTTGCCATAGTCCAGCCTGCTGCTGACGAGGGCTTGGGTCACCGTTCTTCTGGTTTCGGTCGGGATCCACTTGTAGATCCTGCGGACCATGCGGAGGGTGTTCTAGCAAGAGGAAGAGATGGCGTTGACCTGTTTCGACATGGAGAGGGAGGAGTCGAGGATGAATCCTAGGTTGCGTGCATGGTCGGTGGGTGTCGGTGCTGTTCCCAGTGTGGTCGGCCACCAGGAGTTGTCCCAGGCAGAGGCGGTGGGGCCAAGGATGAGGACCTCTGTCTTGTCCGAGTTCAGTTTCAGACGGCTGCTCCTCATCCACTCGGCGACGGTCTTCATTCCCTCGTGGAGGTTGGTTTTGGCGGTGTGCGGGTCCTTGGTGATGGAGAGGATGAGCTGGGTGTCGTCAGCATAGGAGATGATCTTCAGGTCGGGCTGGCGGGCCACTTGTGCGAGGGGGGTCATGTAGACGTTGAACAGGGTTGGGCTGAGGGATGAGCCCTGGGGTACGCCGCAGATGATGTCGGTGGCTTCGGATTGAAAGGGTGGGAGGGGGACTCTTTGGGTTCTGCCTGAAAGGTCCAGTCCAGGGCCTTTCCCTGGATTCCGGCTTCTTGGAGTCGTGTCCTCAGTGTGCGGTGGCAGACCGTGTTGAAGGCGGCTGACAGGTCCAGGAGGATGAGGGCTGATGTTTCGCCGTTGTCTAGTTGGCGCCTGATGTCGTCTGTAGCGGTGATGAGAGCTGTCTCAATGCTGTGATTTCGTCTGAATCCGAACTGGGACGGCAACAACGACATCACTCCTTCACAAGATCTCTGCGACTCTCTCGCCTCGTTCTTCCACCGCAAGATCACCGACATCCACAACAGCTTCGGCGCACCATCCACGCACCCAACCTTCGAACCAACGCCTCCCACTGCCACCCTCCGCACCTGGACCACGGTAACCACCGAAGACACAGCCCGCACGATGAACACCATCCACTCCGGATCTCCAACCGACCCTTGCCCCCACCACGTCTTCAACAAGGCCGACTCCACCATCGCACTCCAACTCCGGGACATCATCAACACCTCCTTCAGCACCGCCACCTTCCCGGAGAGCTGGAAGCATGCTGAGCTCAGCGCCTTACTGAAGAAACCAACAGCGGACCCCACCGACCTCAAGAACTTCCGCCCCATCTCGCTCCTCCCTTTCCCTGCCAAAGTCATCGAGAAGACCGTCAACAGACAGCTTGCCGCCTTCCTCGAGACAAACGGATCACTCGACCCCTCGCAGTCCGGTTTCCGAGCCAACCACAGCACCGAGACCGCCCTCATCGCAGCCACCGACGACATCAGAACCCTGCTCGACAACGGGGAAACAGCGGCCCTCATCCTCCTGGACCTCTCTGCAGCATTCGACACTGTCTGCCACCGCACCCTAGTTCAACGCCTCAGCAACATCGGTATCCAAGATAAGGCTCTGGAGTGGATCACCTCGTTCCTCGCCGGAAGAACACAGAGAATCCGCCTCCGCCCGTTCCGATCCGAGGCCATCGAAGTCATCTGCGGCGTACCACAAGGATCATCACTCAGCCCCACCCTCTTCAACGTCTACATGAGACCTCTTGCAGCCATCGCACCCCAACACAACCTCAACATCATCTCCTACGCCGACGACACCCAACTGATCCTCTCCCTCACCAGAGACCCCGCCACCGCCAGAACTAGCCTACACGAAGGGATGAAAGACGTCGCTGAATGGATGAAGAACAGCCGCCTGAAACTGAACTCAGACAAGACGGAAGTCCTCATCCTGGGATCATCGCCCTCCGCTTGGGACGACTCCTGGTGGCCCCCCGCCCTGGGCACCACTCCCAAGCCAACGGACCACGCACGCAGCCTGGGATTCGTCCTGGACTCCTCCCTCTCGATGACCAGACAAGTCAACGCCGTCTCCTCATCGTGCTTCAACACCCTACGCATGCTCCGCAAGATCTTCCGATGGATCCCGACCGAAACCAGGAAGACGGTCACCCAGGCACTCGTCACCAGCCGACTGGACTACAGAAACACCCTCTACGCCGGAACCACAGCCAAGCTACAGAAAAGACTCCAACGCATCCAGAACGCCTCCGCCCGACTCATCCTGGACATCCCCCGATGCAGCCACATCTCCGGCCACCTGAGGGACCTGCACTGGCTCCCCGTCAGCAAGAGGATCACATTCAGGCTCCTTACCCATACACACAAGTCTCTCCACGACCTGGGCCCCAGGTACCTCAACGACCGCCTGACCTTCTACACGCCCACCCGCCAGCTACGTTCTACAACCCTCGCCCTCGCCGCCGTTCCACGCATCCGAAGAGCCACCGCCGGAGGAAGATCTTTCTCCTACCTGGCAGCCAAGACATGGAACTCCCTCCCCATCCACCTTCGGCTGACCCAGGACCATCTCGCCTTCAGGAGACAACTCAAGACCTGGCTGTTCGAGCAGTAGCGGACCCCTTCCCCCAAGCGCCTTGAGACCCGTCCGGGTGAGTAGCGCGCTATACAAATGTTATGATTGATTGATTGATTGATTGATTGTTGTCCTCGAGGTGGTGGGCTAGTTGCATGTTGGCGATTTTCTCGATTACCTTTGCCGGGAAAGGGAGCAGGGAGATGGGCCGGAAGTTCTTGAGGTCCTTGGGGTCTGCCTTGGACTTCTTGAGGAGGGCGTTGATTTCTGCGTGCTTCTAGCTTTCCGGGAATGTTGCTGTCTCGAAGGAGATGTTGATGATCTTCTGTAATTGAGGTGCGATGGTTGTGTCCGCTTTGTTGAATACGTGATGTGGGCAGGGGTCTGATGGTGATCCTGAGTGGATGGAGTACATGACTTGCGTGTCTCGTCATCGTTGATGTAGGACCAGGAGGTCAGGCGGTTGGTGCAGGTGGTGTTCGTGGGGGGTGAAGTCTGCCGTGGTCGGGCGGTCGGGGTGTTGAAGCTGTTGTGGATGTCAACGACCTTTTGATGGAAGAAGGTGGCCAGTGAGTCGTACAGATCTTGCAAGGGTGGGATGTCGTTGGTGTTGGCGCTGGGGTTGGCGAGTTATTCACTATGCCGAATAGCTCTTTGCTGTCGGGTGAGTTGTTGTCCATGCGGGTTTTGAAGGAGGATCTCTTGGCTGTTCTGATGAGTTGGCGGTGCCTGCGGGTGGCGTCCTTGAGGGCTGCGTGGCTGTCCGGTGTGCGGTCGTGTAGACATTTCTTCTCCAGTTTCAGGCAAGTACGTTTGGAGGTCTGGAGCTCTTCGGTGAACCAGGTGGCTTTTGAAGAAACTGAAATCTTCATTCTCAGGGTCTCACTAATACTTGATAACAAAGAAGTTGGCACAGAAGCTGAAATAAGAAAAGACATCTTTATTAAACTTAAATAAGTGAGACTACGTCACACAGAAGCCTTAGCAACTGAATGAGGCAGTCTGAGGAGTACAAAAAACAGAGGCCTTATATATGCTTAGGGTTACAAAACTCAGCATAAAAATAAGGGGCAGTCCTAGCTTATACAAGCATGCAAAAATGCCTAACATGGACATGCAAGATCTGCCAAATATTAGCAAATAGGAAAACATTCAAAAACAAAGCATCATGTAACCAGAACATCCCCCTTGAGTCGTGCTTTTGCCCAACCCCATAAGTCAATCTATGACAGCACCTATAGGTCAATCAGTAATGGCAGAACATGTTTGCGTGCTTCAAAGGAAAAGGTTGTGGAATAGGAAAACACAGGGAGAGAATAGCGAAGGCCAAAAGATAAGATACAGCACGAGAAGAATGCTAAAGGCTAACAGATAGTTGATACAGGGATTAGATGGTCCAGACAAGAATTAGTTAGGCCAGCTGGTGTCTGAGATTGGTTTACAAACAAGGACAGAGGGGGTTTTCAACACGTTGCCGTCCAAAGGGCAGAGACATCTCGTGAATCATGCAGCCTGTATAAAGGCAACACAAAATGGAGTTGAATGTAAAATGGAGTCAAAATTAAGGAACCTCACTTTCTTGTTGGTGTGGTTGTTGGAGGGTATCTTGAGCGGGCGAGGGTGTTGGCGCAGTCTTCAATCCACTGTCAGAGGTTGTGGGCAGTGGCGTTTGGGTCGGTGGGTGGGTTCTGGGCGAGGGCGGAGGTCAGCTGGTCTTTAGTGACTTTGCTCCAGCAGCGGCGGGGTAGCTCTTGGGTGCGGTGGTGCGTGGTTGGTTTCTTGAATGTGAAATGGATGCAGCGGTGGTTAGTCTAGTGGAATTCGGTGGTGTGGTTGAAGACGACATGGGTGCTTGTGGAGAAAACGGGGTCAAGCGTGTGGCCGACAGGGGTGGGTGGGTTCGGTAACGAGTTGTTTGAGGCCGAGGTTATCAATCAGGTTGGCGGAGTTGTCATTGTTGTTGTTCTCGAGGTGGAAGTTCAGGTCCCCGAGGAGGATGTAGTCCGTAGAGCCGAGTGCGTGGGTGCTGGCGAGGTCGGCGATGGAGTCGCTGAACAGGGCCCGGGTGCCGGGGGTCTGTAGACGAGTGTTCCTCTGAGGGTGGTGTTGAGGTCGGTGTGGATGCGGAAGTGCAGGTGTTCGGCGGTGTTGAGGGTGTCGTCTGCGTGGGTATAGACCTGGAGGGTGGACTTGCGGACAATGGGTAAGCCTCCTCCAGTTCCGTTGGTGCGATCCCTGGAGGTGATCTTGTAGCCGTCCGGGATGGCTGTGGCAATGTCGGGTGCCGAGAAGTCAGGTTTCGGTCAGGAAGGCGACGTCTGGGGTGGAGGTGTCGAGCAGGTCCCAGAGCTCGACGGCGTGCTTGCGTGCGGAGCGGGTGTTGAGGAGTATGCAGCGAAGGTGGTTGAGTCTGATCCTAGGGGGTTTGGTGGATATGTCGCAGGTGAAGTTGCAGGTGTGGCAGGAGAAGGGTATGTAGGTGTGTTTCAGGGCGGCCTGGAAGCAGTGGTGGTCTCGGCCAGTGTTGAGAGCGTGGAGGGTGGTGTCGTCATATTGGAGTCTGGCGTCATGGCCTGTGCGGGGTCCAAGGGTTTGGCGCTGGGCGTGGTCCAGGCGCGGACGGGCGCAGATGGGCTTGCCTCTGGCGCGCCAGCAGCCGCCATTTTAGGCGTGGAGGGATGGAGGATCAGCTGGGAGGCGGGAGCGGGTGGCGATTGGGATGCAAGGGGGCAGGGCCGCAGTGGAGCAGCGGTGGGAACGGCAGGGATACAGAATGAAAAAAGGGGGAGGGAGGGGGGAAATGCGGCGGCAACGGAGCAAAAAAACAAGGTTAAAAAACAGGGTTAAAAAAACAAGCACAATGAAAATAAACAGTATACAATTTATTGGACCAGAAACAGTCAGTGAATCGCTCACACCAGGTGAACAACGGCAGTCAGCGCCGGTCGGGGGGACAGCAGACAAGAACTCACGCACAAAGCAGCAGCGGGGGAAAAGCACTGGAACACAGGTGGAGCTGTGCGGCAGGTGGGGAGCGGCATGGTTAGTAAACAGGGTCATGGGTCGCTCAGAGCTGTACGTTCTTGCAAGCTGATGCACAATGTCGTGTGTGCTTCAGTTGTTCTATTAAAAGATTACCAGACTCCTGCAATATACACAGACGTGGAGACACACTGGTCATTATAATGTGCAGGTGTTGTATTGCACTTTCATTTACACCAGCACTTTATCAACAAGCATTGGAAATGCAATAGGGCTCGCATTAGGAAAGTTTGAGCTATTGGTCTTATAAATGATTTTTTTTTTATTTATGTGTTATTTTTTAAAATAGCTAAATTAATAGCTTTGTCATTTACAATGCCAATAGTTCTAACTTTCGCAAACACCTATAGCATTTGTATTGCAACATGTTTTGTATTTACGTGACTTAGATGTATTGATATTACAAATAACAATGGCTTTTAATTTTTTTAAATAATTAATACTTAAATAATTTATTTAATTTGTAATGGCAATAGCTTAAACTTTTGTAAATAACTTTTGTGAAGATTATGTTCAGTGTTTTTTATTGTGACGAAAATCCAAGAACAGAAGTGAAATATTAACATCTTTTTGTGATTTGTAATAAAGCAAGAAAGCTTGAAAACCGCTTGAAACATTGAAAGAACATATTTGAACCAGTGATGCTGTGGTTGCGCTGAGTGATGCTGTGGTTGCGCTGAGTGATGCTGTGGTTACGCTGAGTGATGCTGTGGTGGTGCTGAGTGAGGCTGTGGTGGTGCTGAGTGAGGCTGTGGTGGTGCTGAGTGATGCTGTGGTTGCGCTGAGTGATGCTGTGGTTGCGCTGAGTGATGCTGTGGTTGCGCTGAGTGGTGTGTGCATCGGTGGAGCTTAGTGGGTGCATTTGTGGAGCTGTGTGGTGGGTGCATTGGTGGAGCTTCGTTAGAGCATCGGTGGAGCTGTGTGGTGGGTGCATCGGTGGAGCTGTGTGGTGGGTGCCTCGGCGGAGCTGTGTGGTGTGTGGCTCGGTGGAGCTGTGTGGTGGGTGCATTGGTGGAGCTTGGTGGGTGCATCGGTGGAGCTTAGTGGGTGCATCGGTGGAGCTGTGTGGTGGGTGCATCGGTGGAGCTGTGTGGTGGGTGCATCGGTGGAGCTGTGTGGTGGGTGCATCGGTGGAGCTATGTGGTTGGTGCATCGGTGGAGCTGGGTGGTGGGTGCATCGGTGGAGCTGTGTGGTGGGTGCTTCGGTGGAGCTGTGTGGTGGGTGCATCGGTGGAGCTGTGTGGTGGGTGCATCGGTGGAGCTGTGTGGTGGGTGCATCGGTGGAGCTGTGTGGTGGGTGCATCGGTGGAGCTGTGTGGTGGGTGCATCGGTGGAGCTGTGTGGTGGGTGCATCGGTGGAGCTGTGTGGTGGGTGCATCGGTGGAGCTGGGTGGTGGGTGCATCGGTGGAGCTGGGTGGTGGGTGCATCTGTGGAGCTGTGTGGTGGGTGCATTGGTGGAGCTGTGTGGTGGGTGCTTCGGTGGAGCTGTGTGGTGGGTGCCTCGGTGGAGCTGTGTGGTGGGTGCATCGGTGGAGCTGTGTGGTGGGTGCATCGGTGGAGCTGTGTCGGTGGAGCTGGGTGGTGGGTGCCTCGGTGGAGCTGGGTGGTGGGTGCCTCGGTGGAGCTGGGTGGTGGGTGCCTCGGTGGAGCTGTGTGGTGGGTGCATCGTTGGAGCTGTGTGGTGGGTGCTTCGGTGGAGCTGTGTGGTGGGTGCATCGGTGGAGCTGTGTGGTTGGTGCATCGGTGGAGCTGTGTCGGTGGAGCTGGGTGGTGGGTGCATCGGTGGAGCTGGGTGATGGGTGCATCGGTGGAGCTGTGTCGGTGGAGCTGTGTGGTGGCTGCATCGGTGGAGCTGTGAGGTGGGTGCATCGGTGAAGCAGTGTGGTGGGTCGTTCGGTGGAGCTGTGTGGTGGGTGCCTCGGTGGAGCTGTGTGGTGGGTGCATTGGTGGAGCTGTGTGGTGGGTGCATTGGTGGAGCTGTGTGGTGGGTGCATCGGTGGAGCTGTGTGGTGGGTGCCTCGGTGGAGCTGTGTGGTGGGTGCATCGGTGGAGCTGTGTGGTGGGTGCATCGGCGGAGCTGTGTGGTGGGTGCATCGGTGGAGCTGTGTGGTGGGTGCATCTGTGGAGCTGTGTGGTGGGTGCATCGGTGGAGCTGTGTGGTGGGTGCATCGGTGGAGCTGTGTGGTGGGTGCATCGGTGGAGCTGTGTGGTGGGTGCCTCGGTGGAGCTGTGTGGTGGGTGCCTCGGAGGAGCTGTATGGTGGGTGCCTCGGAGGAGCTGTATGGTGGGTGCCTCGGTGGAGCTGTATGGTGGGTGCCTCGGTGGAGCTGTGTGGTGGGTGCATCGGTGGAGCTGGGTGGTGGGTGCCTTGGTGGAACTGTGTGGTGAGTGCCTCGGTGGAGCTGTGTGGTGGGTGCATCGTGGAGCTGTGTGGTGGGTGCATCGGTGGAGCTGTGTCGGTGGAGGTGGGTGCATCGGTGGAGCTGGGTGGTGGGTGCATCGGTGGAGCTGTGTCGGTGGAGCTGTGTGGTGGGTGCCTCGGAGGAGCTGTATGGTGGGTGCCTCGTGGAGCTGTATGGTGGGTGCCTCGGTGGAGCTGTGTGGTGGGTGCATCGGTGGAGCTGTGTGGTGGGTGCATCGGTGGAGCTGTGTGGTGGGTGCATCGGTGGAGCTGTGTGGTGGGTGCCTCGGAGGAGCTGTATGGTGGGTGCCTCGGTGGAGCTGTATGGTGGGTGCCTCGGTGGAGCTGTGTGGTGGGTGCATCGGTGGAGCTGGGTGGTGGGTGCCTTGGTGGAGCTGTATGGTGAGTGCCTCGGTGGAGCTGTGTGGTGGGTGCATACCAACCAACGCTGCAGCCATCAGACATAAGCAAAATGTTTCAACACTGTTGCGGACCCAGCGGCGATACATTTTTAAGACCCATTAATTGTATGGCATCAAGCCCCTTATTGAAGGCCTAAAACAGCCAGCACACTGGAAAAGTTTTAACCCACCCTGGAACACCAGAAGTGACAGGCATACTCAGTAGACAGTTCCACTAACCAGCCTTTGACCGACACAAGATTAGTCGGTGCAGGGTATTGTCTCACGACAGGGAAGCCAGAGAGGTCATTTGTGGGTTGGGTGGGGTCACAAGTGCTTGCATAAGCAGACTGGGGCTACAGGATAACTTTCTTTTCAAAGGTCACTAGGCACCCTGGCCTACCAGCAATCAGCTAGAAGCATAGCGAGGTCCGCGACATGGCGATTGTGTTAGAAGAAGCTCTATGCCTCAGAGTGCTGTGTATTAACCAGGACAGCAGAGAGAAAGAAACAGGGTCCCACGGCTCTCCTTAGCCTGGGGTTAGAGGTGTAGCCCCTTCCAAGACCGAGAATCACCCTCTGCTCACTTTACCACACACACACCGCTAGATAGAAAGCTCGGACTGTGTCGACCACTGCTACAGTGTTCCCCAACCACCGAACTGAACGTAGACCACAAAAAAGGCACTGCCCTACTTGCTGACCCATGGCCTTATCCCACCCACTCCGGATACTGTAAGGAAATAAAAAGGGGAGGATTTCTCTATACCGATGGTAAGCTATTTGGGATGAACTGCCTACACTTTTTTGCGCAAGAGCAACAATACGATACTGTCCAATATCGCCCTGCGGGAGACATGGCCAGCAGCACTGGCAGGCAAAAGCCCATTCCTTTCAGCACAGAAACACCACAAGCTGCTGAAGCTGCAAAGCAAAGGGGAATCGAAAATGAAATGTGACATACCTTGTATGGTAGGGAAGCTGAATCACAAATGTTGGGAGGAGAATTTAATTTTAAACTCGGACAGAGTACGCCATCTATGCTAAAGTGAGTCGATATTTTGGTTAACAAAACAGTGGTGCCGATAATAGTTTAATGTAAAAGCAATCAGAACCGTGGGCTCATTTTTCACACAAACATTTATTTCAACATTTCAAGCTTAACTCACCTGTCCAGAGACAGCAGCAAAATGTGAGTCAAGTGGTGCATTTACCGAAATTTATCAGGACGGACTTTGAAAGAAACAAGTTAAACAAGTTTTAAAAGGAGACACGGCCTCCGGCCGTGAAACTGAAAGTACGGCCGGCCGGCCGTGAATAATTAGGGGGTGAGAAATGAGCTGGGAGGGCTGCCTTTGATGTGCTAATGCGAGGCAGGCAGGCAGGCGGCTGGTGGCATTGTGCACGCGCTTTTTAGGGCTTGCGCTTGCGCAATCACCTAAAAAGCACATGCACTTCATGCAATCGCCAGTGGAATCGCCAGTGGTGGTTAACCTCGGGATAAGCCACATTAGAGCTTCGCCAGCTATGCGCATGCGCACAGCAGGCGAGCCCTAAAAATATCCCCTTATTTGATGTGAAGGAGTGCGTTAGTGTTTTTAATTGACAATGTTATTGTTGTAGAAATACTAATATACATGATAGCCCGCTAGCAATTGCTTTTGTTTGCTTATGAGTTATTTTTGAGGTTGTTTTTTTGATTTTTTTTTTTATAGACTTTACCTTTCTGCAATGTTTTGTGTGTCAGAGTAAGAAAGATTGCATGCAGGGACATACAGGTGTTTCATCTTGTTAAGATGCTCACGGTGCTGGGTTTTAAGCAGCTCTTTTTGAGGATTTAAATAGTTTTCTTTGCTAAAGAGTCCCTTATCCTGTCATTTAAAGACACGTGTTAAGATGGCGGTCTCCTTCCCTCGTCGATGACCTCACGCCTGCGCGATGACGTCGCGGCTCACCCCCGCCATGACGTAAGACCGTTTCCAACTGCAGCAGGTGAGCGCCTGAGAGCAGTCCCTGTCATGCCAGGGGGGCCCGGGCATCCAACCAGCGGCTGGCAGAGAGAGGTCACGTGACGCAGTGACGGGGAGCGTGGCTCCGTGTTTCCGGTCGCTGGGGGCGCTGATGTGCGTCATCGCGGCAGTGCGCCTGGTCCAGACGGTCTAGTGGTTGGAGCCCCGGGTCGGCGCGTCCTGAGGACGTCACTTCCGGCGCGCCGGTGGGCGGGACTCTGGTTTATTTACTTCCTCCCTCGCCCGCCGTCTTTGCTGCTCGCGCCGCTTGGAGTCGTTGTGGTCGGTCCGTTGGGTAAGTGTCCGCCCCCCCCCCGGGGGGGACCAGCGCGGGTCGGGTCGACAGAGGGGGGAGAACCGCGGGAGCCACCCCCCTCCCCCGGCAAGTATCCGACGCGCTGCGGGCTGAAGGGTCCTGGCGGGCGGGCGGGCGGGCGGGGAGGAGGGGGCCCCGCCAGCGCAGGCCCTCCCAGCATGTATAGGGTTAATATAGCGCTAGCTGGACCCGGGGGTGTGGAAGCGCTTCCCATACATGGGGCATCACATGGCCTGAGCGAGGCGAGCAGACAGATCCGAGCCGAGCATTGCCCAGCAGGACCCGCGGGGCCCGAGGACCCGAGCAGCGCATTAGAACCAGGCGAGCAGAGCAGAGTCGAGGGGGACCGGTCCAGTCTCCACTTACCCACGATGGACAGAGAAGCAGAGGGTGAGGAGGAGGAGCGTCAGGTCCCTTGAAGCACGGGAGGAGGGGCTGCATCTGAGGTCTTTTAGTGTTAAATCTCTTCATTGACCCATTAGAGCTCGTATATAAACGGCTCCTGACCACAGGGCCCCTCGCTCTCGTCCACTGTAGGAGAGGGAGCTCGGACAATAGAATAAACAGAGCCAGGTCCGCTCCGAGGCTGGGCACGCTGAAGATACAGACAAACTCTATCAAGAACAAACAAACCCCCAAACCACCGATGTTCCAAGTCCACTGCCCCCTCCGTCAAGAACAGCATCTCATTGATCTGTCCCCCATCGGTCCACGTTCGACCGGCGCAAGTAGCGAGGGCGCGTGACCCCTCGGGACTCTGTGGCGAGCAGGAAAGGCGGCCCGAGCTCCGAGTATTTAGCACCCTCCCTGCCAATGTCAAAGACAGCTTCTCCAAACCTAACACGTGCCACCGGCGATGTCTTCAGGTCTTTTAAAGACCACAGCGCACTTTTTGTAGAGTTTATGAACTTCTTGCTCAAGGTAATGCCTACTGACTCTGAATGATTGTAAGGGGTTCCATGAAGAGATTGAAGAGGGCAGTGGAGAGGATCCAGCCTTGAGGGACCCCAACAGTCTCTCGAGTTGGCTTGGAGAGACAGGGGTTGATTTTAATTTGTTGCGACTGGTCATGGAGGTAGGAAGCAAACCATTTTAGTACCATGCCATCAATGCCAGAACGGCCGTTCAGAGTCTCAGGTAAAGCTAGGTTATTAATTGTCAAAAACTGCAGTCTTTGTGAAGGGGACGTTATATTCCCTGGAAAAAGCATGGTTTGCCATGCATCTTGTGATCCTCAGTCAAACAGCACCAAGACGGAGCCAGGGGCTTGATGCAGGTACAGCAGCGAACTTTGCCTGCAGTAACTGTAAGAAACTGAGGAAATGTGCTCTCCTTTGTACACGCGTAACACACCCAGCTCAATTCCGGTCTGATTGATGCTGCGAAACTGCTGACAGCGTCAATTGTGAAGCACGACTACTCACTCATTAGGGTCTCAAGTTGCTGATTGGGTGGAGTGGATCTGCGGTTCAGTTGAAGAGCACGGTCTTAAGATCCTTCCTGAATTGAGGCAGAGACTGTGATTGGCTGGGATGTAGAGTCAAGGAGTTCCAAGCCCTTGCAGCAAGGTAGCAGAAGGATCTTCCTCCATATGTGGTCTTGTGGACCCGTGGGGTGGGTCCAGGGCCAGTTGGGCAGAGTGGAAATGCCTGATGGGTGTGTTGAAAGGGAGGCGGTGGTTAAGGAGCCTTCACCTGTGAACAGAGTCTGCTGTTCCATATCCCTGGTTGCCTATTCAAAGTGGAATACTCTGCTAAAACAGTTTCCATTGATTTAAGACTGAAAATGAATGATTGAGTGAAGTAAAGGGCTGTGAAAATGCCGCTATATTTCCATATTTCTTCCGCTAAATTTGCTAATCCATGCCGCTATATCCTGGGGGGTCTGTCTAAGGCTCTGTATATCGTCCGAAATATTAAGCATGGCTTCACCCTTTACTGAATCCTGATTGAAAGGCGTTGAGGAGATCGAAGTCATCAATATGTTTGTTGTTGAACAAACTTCTCCAAGGTTTTGGCCAGGAACGGGGAGGTTGGAGATAGGTTCAAGATTGTTGAGATCATTGGGGTTGGCTCCTGGTTTTTAGGTCGAGCAGACGTACTCTCAATGCGTGAGCATTGAGAGTGTCTGTCTCGACAACTATTGTTGCCCGTTAATGGGAATGTGGACACCGATGTGGACGAGTGTTTCCTTCACGGTTTTCACTGCGGGAGCGCGCGTCTCACCCGCGCATGCGCAGAGTAAGTCGGCCATTTTTTTTTTTTTTTTTCCCCGAACCAATTCGGGTATCAGAGCGCTTTACATATAGGCAGCCCCCACCCCTCTGCATGCGCACACACAGGCACACACATACAGGCACACGGCAGACACTCGCTCACACCCCCCCCCCCTCCCCCACAGTCACACACACGCACTCCAGACACATACACGCACGCATACACACATACACAGCCCGCCCCCCCGCACTCGCGTGCACACATGCTTCCCCCCCCCAGCAACCCACTCACCGGCTTCATTCCTGCGGCGGCTCTCCTCAGCTGCAGGGCCCGGCAGCAGGGTAGGCTCCTGCCAGCTCCGGTGCTTGAAACGCGGCTCCCATCGCGGCTCTTCCGTTGGAGGCGGGGTAGGCTCCCGCCCTCCTACTTCCGGCCTGCCTGACTTCCTGGTCGCAGGCCGGCACAGTGACGGCGGTGATTTGCGGTACTAATTAATTTAGTTATTTATGCATTTTTATATAGCGCAGACTTTATCCGAAGGCGGGATTTATTTCTTTATGTATTTATGCATTTTTATATAGCGCGGACTTCACCCGAAGGCGGTATTTATTTTTTACTTATGTTTATCTGGTTACAATTGGGTTATAGAATTTTGAGTAACCCATGAGTGGTGTTTCTCCACAGCTCCAGGTCTCCTGGAGACGTCTTATATCAAATGATCTTAAGTGGGTTTCTGATTCAGGCTCTAATGCAATCTTGCCTGCTCCTGCGATGTTCCACGGTGTCAGAGTAATCTTACTGTGGGGCATACAGTAGGCGCTCTTGTTGATAAGTGGATGCTAGGATCGCGTGTGAAAAGCTTCCATTAGCCCGTTGGTGTTTAAGTTACTTGGTGTTACTGTTACCCGTCCCTTTCCTCCCACACGCGTCTGAATCACAGTGCCTTAGACTACTGTTCCTGACACACATTCTTGTTTTTTCATGTTCCGCGCTCGATTATCTCCAGAGATGAAAAGTGTTTCATTTGCAATTTTATGCGCACATGCTGCTCAGATTTGCTTTTTATTTGTATATGCACACTTACATGTCATCATATCTGGAATCACAAGCATTGTTAATGTAATCATATGTTTGTATATAGCATTGTTTAAAAGCTTTATGGCCTCACTGTGGTTTACAGCCTGTAATTATAAACAATGACACAACACGCTATTGTAAAAGTTGCGCAGCTATTGTGGTGGTGGTGTAGAAAAGAAGGGTGCGTGTTGCTGTGCTTATCTCGCTTGTTCTTGCTGTAAACTCCCGTCAACCAATACGAGTCTGTTGAGTGGGTGATGTTCCCTGGCGACCTTTGTTATAACTGTACCCGGGTTGTTTCCAGGCAAAGTCTAGGAGGGCAGCAGACTTGGCATGCTGCGCGTGGGTGGCACACCTGGGGCCCCGTATGTATCACCAGGGAGTGCCAGGCACCCCTGTCGGAATCAGCTTGGGGTCGTGGCCTTAGGGACCTGGGCTCAGCTCCTGTGAAGCTCTTCATCTGCACTGAATGTGGTGGGCAGCGTCTGCCCGTCCTGTGTCAGATACTCAATGCCTTGCATGGGAGCAGCAAGTTCACCTCTGTTCCCACACAGTTCTTCAGTTGGTCTTGCGATACGTGTGAATTCTCCATGACTCCGGGGCCTTTGTAAAAGCTGTAGCAATGTCGGTGAGCTACTCAGCAGGTGGGTGCCCTCAGGGCTTGGTACATCCTGGCTAGAGAAGTGTTGTGGGGCCTGGACCCTACTGCAGTAAACTGGGGCAGAGACTGCTGTCCTCATGGCTGGGTGGAAGAGTCTAGGATTCTTCCCACCAGTTGGCTCCGAGCCAATGATATGATGATTGTTCAATTCTGGAAGGGTGTGTCGGGGCAGATGGAGTCAATAGATGCTACTATCAGGACCCCTTGTGGAGGGACAAATTTGCCATATCATTTTGAAAAATATGAACATCTAAATACCTTTTTTAGTGGAGCCATAACTTTCCAGAAATCCCTATTTTATCATCTGCCGGAATCTGGAGCTAGCCAGGACCTAGCACTTTATCACTGAAGAACATCATATTTCTGTGCTAATTATCCTCGTTTTATTAATTTCCTGAACCGTTTAGAAAGTTCAGCTGTGTACGTTTTTGTAGACCTCTTCAGAGCACGGCTCAATTAAAAATAAAAAGTCAGTATTTTAATGAGTCCTCGCAAAGCATCATTTTTCTACAACCTAAGAAAAATATCGGCATGAGCCCTTACTTAGCACCTTGTAGAACAAAATATGGAAAAATAAATATTTTGCAAACTCTTTTGCCTTTCCCCTTCTGAAAGGTTGTTTCCTGCATTTGACGTTTGTTTGCTCCCAGTGAATCCTGTCCAGATTTCCTGTATAGCTCTATCTGTTTCCTATATTCAGGCTCCAGCTACTCTTGCATGTGATATAATCTAATTTTAAAAACTCATCTTCGCTGGGGTGGTTCCCACTGATCAGGCCGTTGCCTGCAGGAAGGACATCTGTTGTGTTTTCCTTATCTTAACACAGGTTCTTGTACATTTTGGATCCAGCAGCACATTTGTTTTGTGTTCTGTGATATCCGTCATTTTTTCTGTGTCTTCTCTAGCCTTTGTGTATTTAATGAAGGCCTTCCGCATTCCTAAATCCAGCCAATATTGCTAGTGTTCATTTTTTAAATACAGGGTAGCAGTCTGCATTTCCATTTCTCTTTGATGGGATGTGTATTTTTACTGGACCAATTCCCATCTCTTTATTCAGTCTTTGAATTCCGTGCCCAGTTCAACAACAACTGGTTCAAATATGTTCTCTCAATGTTTCAAGCTTTATTACAAATGTCACAAAAAGATGTTAATATTTCACTTTTGTTCTTGAATTTTCGTCACAATAAAATACACTAAACATAATCTTCACAAAATTTATTTTACAAAAGTTAAAGCTATTGCCATTATAAATTACAATAACTTTTATTTAAGTATTAATTATTTAAAACAATTTAAAACAATTGTTATTTGTAATACCAATACATCTAAGTCACGTAAATACAACACATTGCATTACAAATGCTATAGGTGTCACATTTGCAAAAGTTAAAACTATTGGCATTGTAAATGACAAAGCTATTATTTTCGCTATTTTCAAAACCAACACATAAATAAAATATTTGTCATTTACAATACCAATAGCTCAAACTTTAATAATGCGAGACCTATTGCATTGTAAATGCTTGTTGGAGTTTGGGTGTTATTTGTCCTAATAGAAGGGAGTCTGGTACACAGCCGGATGTGAGAGAGGAGTTGATGATCTTAGTCCAGAAATGGGTAATGATGTGGTTGAATTTTAGTACAATAGTGGCTGGGAGGGGGTCCATAGTGTGGGAGGTGGGCTTTAAGCTTGCACATATATTGAAGACCTAGTTTTTCGACACAAGTTTGAAGTCCGACCAATTCACATAATTTTCCAAGTTGGTAGCGAACCTATTTTCTCTTGTTATGAATTGGATCTGCTTGGTCAAGGCCTTGTTGATGGGTCTGCTTTCCAAGTCCTTTCAGCCAGTCTGTGTTATCTTTCAGTATTGAGATCCACATTGAACCATGATTTAGATTTGATAGACCTCAGGACGTCTGTGAGCATCCATAGATCATGGGGGGGCCTTGCTGTAGGTATAGTGTAGGTCTGAGGGTGGTCTGTTGGGCAGGGCCTTGGACCAGGACGTGTATGTGAGCATGCATAGATAATGAGGGCCTCGCTGTAGGTATAGTGTGGATCTGAGGGTGATCTGTCTGTCTGGCTTTGGACCAGGACGTGTATGCGAGCATGCATAGATCATGGGGGGGCCTCGCTGTAGGTATAGTGTGGGTCTGAGGGTGGTCTGTGGGGCAGGGCTTTGGACCAGGGCGTGTATGTGAGCATGCATAGATCATGGGGGGCGGGGGGCTCGCTGTAGGTATAGTGTGGGTCTGGGGGTGGTCCGTTGGGCAGGGCCTTGGACCAGGGCGGTTATGCGAGCATGCATAGATCAGGGGGGGGGGCCTTGCTGTAGGTATAATGTGGGTCTGAGGGTGGTCTGTCTGGCTTTGGACCAGGACGTGTATGTGAGCATGCATAGATCATGGGGGGGCCTCGCTGTAGGTATAGTGTGGGCCTGAGGGTGGTCTGTGGGGCAGGGCTGTGGACCAGGACATGTATGTGAGCATGCATAGATCATGGGGGGGCCTTGCTGTAGGTATAGTGTGGATCTGAGGGTGGTCTGTGGGGCAGGGCTGTGGACCAGGACATGTATGTGAGCATGCATAGATCATGGGTGGGGGGGGCGGGCTCGCTGTAGGTATGGTGTGGGTCTGAGGGTGGTCTGTTGGGCAGGGCCTTGGACCAGGGCGTGTATGTGAGCATGCATAGATCCTGGGGGGCCTCGCTGTAGGTATAGTGCGGGTCTGAGGGCGGTCTGTCTGGCAGGGATTTGGACCAGGGCATTCTCCATTCTTCGCGTGGGGCTGAATGGCCAGTTCCCAGTTTCAAGGGAGAAAAGGTAAAAACTCACCACCAGGGAATGCCCTCCGCTGGGCAATGTCTCTTGGCTCCTTCCCCAGTGAGCAGTTAGGCCTGGGAGGGGCGCAAAGAGGGCACATGCCCTCCCTGCGTGGTAGCTGGAGGCAGGTGCAGGATACCTCAAGCACCTTGCGCAAAGGAGGGGGAGTTGAGCATTAACTGTTATCTTTATTTCACCAACTAGCGTTTGCAGTCCTGCACCTATCAAGAACGGCGACATAGTGCGTGCGCACGAACGGACCAAGTTGCCAAAGCAGGTACAAGTTGAGCGGCGTGGTAACATCCTGCAATGCGAACAGCGGCTTAGGAAGGGCAACACGGGTCGGGCAAAGGGACTTGAGGCAATTTAGTAATCAAATAATCTATTACAGGAGCAGCACGTATCCAAGAGGAGTGACACAGGATTTAGCGGCCATCCCGCAGGAGAGGTAAATCACAGGGATTTTCCCAGGTATGCATATGATGCTTAGGAGGATTGTGCTTGTGGAAACCCCAATACCCCTTTGATATGGCTAAGGACCTCCTTCCAAAAAATTTTCAACATTGGGCAGGCCCACCAGATATGGATAAGGTCCCCAGGCGCAGACTGGCACAGAGGGGCTTTTGGTACTCCACTGGCTCAAGTTTTCAAGAATATGCCTTGTAGTAACTAAACTTGTATCACCAAGTGGGGGTAGTGAGCGCAAGCGACTGCACCAGAACACCGTACGGGGAGGGTGGAGTGGTGCGGCGGGAGAGAACGAGCAGGGAGTTAGCAACCCTGTTAGACCAACGTAGAGTTGGCTGCACACGAGCAGCGATACAGTGGCTAATGTGTTCTTTTCATCTTCGCATTCAGATTAATCGTTGCTCTTTCATTAGAGCGGACACCAGCATCAGGTCACGACAAAGTCAATACACGGAATAAGTAAGTACAGGGAAGCGGGGCGTGAGAGAGAGCGTGTTGGAGACGTGGGTGGCACTTTGGGCCAGTCTGTATCAGCCGTGCAATTGTGGGTTTTGTCTTACATGCAGTTTTTTCTCCCTCAGATTGGTCGGGCGGTTGCCTTCGTCTCAAAGAGAGGCATGGATAGCCAGGGTTCCCCCTCCCTCTTTTCCCAGATGTCCCCGGTGGAGGATTCACTCCCAGACACGTCACAGGATGCTCTATGGGCTGCTTTAATGCCGTTTGCCAAGACCAAGGGGTTGGCGTGGGTTAAGGGAATCTTGAACTTGCACGAGCAGGAAGATTCAGGGGTTGTCGTCAACGGTCCTGTCCCCGAGCAGCAGACTAACACAGACTCTGGTCCTTCTAGGCAGAAATGGCCACGCAGACTCGCCAACAAAGACATGCCCGCTGAACCACTGGCACCTAGAGGCATAGCACAGCCGACCCCTCGGGAAGTTACCCCATCCTCATGGCCGGGATCAGGGGCCAGGGTGGACAGTGCTGACCCCCAGGTGGTATTGCCGTCTGCACCAGTCCCCCCACCTCCCATTACTGCTGCCCCCATGGTGTCTGCTCCTTTCTCCCTTGCGTGGCAGGTCCCCCAGGCGGCCAAGGAGGGGATATGGCGACGGGAGTTCATTAACATCTTCTCACTCCTGATGCTTGGGTCGGATGGTTTGGACACGAGGAAGGTGGGCGGGCAGGAGGAGCAGAAAAAGGTCAAACATGAAGTCTGGCCGGAGGAGACCATCGAAAACTGGCTTCGTGCTTTTAACATAATGTCCGCAGTAATAGCGGAAAAAAACCCTGAGTTGAAGCCAGGTTTATTCCAATACTCCCAGGACATACGTAAGGGGGCTCGCAAATGGGGAGGCATTGGTTGGTATAATTACGATAAGGAGTTTAGACAAAAGATGTCCATGTTCCCCGAGATGAGATGGGACCAGATTGACGTATATTCATGGCTGAAACATATGATGCGGCACATTCCGCAGGACAGGGAATACAAATTTACGGGAGGTTACTCAGTAAGAAGACATCCCTTTCGAGGCGCACAGGAGGGTAGGAGCCAGAGGGCAGGTTTCAAACGCACATTCTCTGGGACTTGTAGGCTGTTCAACGCTGGAGCCTGCTCTTGGGGCAAGTCGTGTAAGTTTGCACACACATGCAACAAGTGCGGGGTTTCTTCAGGAGCACAACAAGGGTGCAAATGCCAAACCCCAGAAAGTCCTTAGGGCAGGGCCCAGGAGGAGCGACGGTGCCCCATTGGTCCTTCAGGGGGTTGTAAACCTGAGCAACATGATGTAAAGGATGGCCCCCCAAATGGTGAGCACCGATTGAGTAGGCCACAGTGCAATTTGTCTCTTAAGCTGGGCGTGGCAGCTTAGGGGTGTCTGCTGCCTGCCCTTGGATCATCTGTATGTTGACCCATCATGTTTGCATATTTCTAATAAAAAATAAACCTGCAGAAATGCTTTCTTCAAACAATGTCTTGTGTGTTCTTTGTGATGAATGTGTTGTGGGTGGGGTCTGTTGCTGATATTGGCACTAAGAAACCCTTTGGAACAAGGCCACTAAGTGAGAGCTGTGGCCACTGCTTTGTCTTTACAAGATCACTTTGATGTGCGTACTCTGCCCATGGTCTGGTGACTGGTTGATTCCGCTCAGGGGATATTTGCATGCATGGGGCTGTAAAATTAAACAATGTCATGACCGTCACGTCGAGGGACTATCCACAGATTGGACGGGCACTGGTTAGTGGGGCATCTTGGAAATGGCTTTGAAGCTGCTATGGGGTGCACATGGCATCATGGCCAGCAGCAGTTCCCAGTAAACTCCCCACAGTAGTGTTTGCAGGGCTGGATGTGTCTTGCAGCTTCTCTGAGCCAGTGCCTTGTGGCCCAAGCCCCTTATTTCGACGATGCCTGTGAAGAGCCTGTCTAGCGCTTGATTTCAGAAATGCGATTATGTGGCTCAGCCTCGTTAACAGTGGTGTTTCCACAGGTGTCTCTTTCTAGTAGCACGGGGCGAGTATACCGCCAGTGCACAGGCGGGAGTGGTTTCTTAATGAGTCTTTCAGAAAAGGAACCATATCGGTGGGCAGCTGCGGTGATGTGAATCGCTTGTCCAGTGACCTTCACCTTATAGGGCTTCTCCTACTTATGTGATATCACAACGCATACATAGGCTTTCAGATCTCGTTTGAAATGTGACTGAAGGTGTGTGTCTGTGTACTGGCAATAGCCAGTAGGTACTTCTGACCCATTTTCAATAGATTAAGCATTCTTTGTTCTGCTAATAACTCTGGTGCCATTTGATGAAACTTCATAATTTTCAAAACTAGTTTACCATTCTATCTGCTGTCTCGAAAGTTCGGTGGGGGGGGGGGTGTTCTCCCCACCTGAGATTTTGAAAAAAAAAAGTGGGCAAATGGTGCTTTTTCAATCAAATTTGAGAAAGCAGGAAGGTTAATAAAGCAATAGTGAATCTGTTCTAACAAAGACAGTGACTGGCAAAACTGGGGTACGGTTAGGTTTGTGTCTGAAACAAGAATATAATCATGCACAGATTGACACATGGCCCACTGATTTATGGCTCAAAAAGGGCGGGTCCACGCACTGCCGACCCTTTCAACCATGCACAAAGTCCACCTGCTGCCTTGCTGAATATGAGTTATACAAAAATCCGTTCAGGACGGGGGAATTGTGAGTGGTAAAACAATCATGCAACTTAGCCGGTCTCTGCGCATTGAACTCCGGTGGGACCGCTGTCCTCCGCGCGCCAAAAGCCAACAGAAAATAAGATGAGTCATATGTTTTTCCTTTCAGCACTTTGAGGTAATCTTATGTTGAACTGTACAAGGCGTTGAACATGGTAACATTTGGGGTGCTGTATGTTACGAACCAAAAATGGCAATTTGCTCAGAAATTAGTAAAAAAGGATAATAAAAAGTGTTATGCCCTAAATCAAGGGATGATAAACTGAAGATATGGAACCCATCGACTGTGATGTCATGAACTGAGAACATTGTGAAGACATGAAACCCCATCAAGTGTGTTCTGGTGAATTACAGGACAAAACCAACTCTGAAGACAGACACAGTGAACTGCCATGCCATTAATAATGGGACCGCGACAACTGAAGACGTGGAACCCATCAACCGTGAGGTTACTGACCATAACCAAGTGTCATTTTACAGACTAATGCTCACTATAATAAACCACGCCTACTTTGGCATCACTGACGCCATCCAAGTGTGACAATCGGAGAACACTAAAACAATCAGTCATTTGTTTTCGTGACACTTTCAACTTGACCTTTTACATTTGGTAGAGCACATACGTGGTAGAGTATGCCAGCAAAAAGCTGCATTTATTTTTTGTTCCCCCATCACAGAAACCCCCCACCAGCGGCGAAATTGTTAACAGAGAAGTTATAGTAATCTTTTACAAAATACACTCGCTTTGTGGTCCGGAAATAAAAGTAAACACCAATTTCCAAACAAGCAGCAATTTTGGGAAGAGAGTCTGACATTTGATGAGGAGAGTGCACCAGGCTGCACTGAAGCAGACTGTGTGCAAGAGCTGATGGCAGATAAGGACAGAGCACCCAAGGGAACACCACTTGTAATGTAAATGTGTTGGATTTGTAAAGCGCACAGCTGCCCGTGAGCGTCCCGGCGCTTGCTTAGGGAACCCGTCCTGGTATTCCCCTGTGAGAAACCCCGGCAGGGTGTCCACAAGGTGAAAGCCAGGCATCCCGCCGTGAGGGGCCGTAGTGGAGATTAAGCAAGCTATTGCCCAGAGTCGCAGAGTGTGACCCCGTGAGTCGAGTAGGCACCGTAGCGAGAATTGTCGAGTCTGTGGAATTTTGAGCCCGAGACCCGCCGAGGCAGGGAATCGAACCCTGATCCACAGTCGATCTCAGTTTCCGGGTCTGCCGCCTCTAACCACTGAGCCATGCTTCTCCACAGAAGGAGGAAGTGCAGTATGAGTGGGGGCAGAGAAGGAGAGCGCATAGTGACTAACTACAGTACACTAACATATAAGGACAGGGTGCACCAGAACTAACTGTAGATAAAGAGTGCACCAAGACTGGTTGCAGCTAAAAAGACAGTGTACAAGGGATGACAGCAAATAAAGACATGTATATATCTGTCCTTATCTGCTCTCAGCCCTTGTACACTGTCTTTTTTAGCTGCAGTTACATACAAATGTCTGCAATTATATACAAATGTCTGCAGCTGAAAGGAGTGTACAAGGGCTGACGGCACATGAGGACAGAGTACACTAGAAGTAACCGTCTGTACCAGGACTGGTTGAAACTTAAATGGCAGTGTACAAGGGCTGACTGCGGCAGAAAGAGTGCACTACAGCTGGGGACAGATAAGTAATAAAAGTAAAAGATGGCTACAAGGGATTTGGTTTATATATTGACTTGTGATCAATTAGTGAGTTAGTTAACAAAGATCTAACTCTAATGTACCCATGGGATAACAGCGAGACTTCTTTGATGAAGACAATTAATGATGAGTGAGGAAAAAGGGAAAAAGCAAACGGAAAAATTATTTTGTCTGAAAAAATATTGTATTGAATTAATCAAATATATATATATATATATGGAGATATAATGAACAAATCAATAAAAGCAAAAAATGATATGGACAGATGTATGTACAAATCAACAGGTTAGTTCATAACAGTTCATCAGCTCCTTGAATTCATAAGCAATAACCAGGTCAAACAATGTACAATGGTTAATTCTTGGTGCAGGTGAATTGCTTTTGGAGACGATGAAGAGGTCGACGTTTCGGTCTTGGTTGCAGATGTCTAAAAGACCATCATCAGGACAGAACTGTTTTTGCAATGAGTGCCCCTAAGTAAGAGCAATATATTGTCATTACTTATTGTGTCAACTGAGAAAAATCAAAGCATGGACACATGCAATATTTTACAAATTAGACCGGAGAAACCGTGTGCTACACATCCTAGCGATGTGATCTATACTATTTACATTCCCATTTAATTTAGAAAAATCTAAGTCAATGAAGGTTAGTCCTTCAAAGGGCATTGATACTAAGACACAACATAAATCAAGTTTAACAGCTTGAACCGTTGCAGTTTTATCCTTAAAGTCGGACATTTAGTGCAGGGCAAGCATTGTTTAATGATAAATCATTGTTGTTTCAGTAATGCATAGAGCAACTTGACGTAGTATTTCATAGAACACCAAACAAATCTTTCAGATGGCTAATGGTAACTTGGGCAGATATCAGTATCAATTTGATATGAGGGTCACCAGCATTCATTTGTAAAGTCAATAAATTTAGACTTGCTCTACAATCAGGCGACAGATATTCAAAAGGGATGAGTCACTTAACAATCTGACGACAAATATTCATCGGTATGAGTCACTTTGGATGAGTCGCAGTAGAGCTCTAGTCTGAAAAATAGGGCGGTTCATCTTAATACTGTGAACGATACCTAGCGGCTATAAATGGTGAATTGAGGCTGGCATTAGTCATACCTGTGGCGTAAGAGTACACAGATCCAATGTTGGAGTCTATGGCCAGCAAAAATGACAAGTCAGACGAATGTGCGATCTCTGTGAAGAAAGAGGGGTACATAGTGTGAGTTGTAAGCCCCCACGTGAATAGGACACAGTCTATAGATCACAAGAAAGGCAGTGGCTAACATGCGCTATGGTGTCTGGCTGGCTGACTTGCCAAAACAGTTACAGCAACGCGCCAAAATGCAAACAAAAACGGGTACCCTGGTGAGTCGAAAAGGAGGCAACCTGGGTGATGTTGCTGCTAGTGATAAGTTGTAAGTCCCCCCGTTAATCAGGCACAGTCTATGGATACCGCGGAAAGCAATCGCTAACATGCACTACGAAGTCTGGCTAGAAAAAGTTGCACCTCGTATAAAAATACGAACATAAAAAAAAAATGGGTGCTTAGGTGAGTCAAAGCGGAGGCAACCCGAGTGATGTTACTGCCCATGGTAGGGGATAGCCTCTGTGATTTACGCCGTGTTAAATGCCGACCGGCAATTGGTTAAATTGTCGACGGACTTAAAACTGAGATAGGCTCAGTCGGAGATTTAAAACAGGTCGGCTCGGTCAGAGATTCAGACTAGCATTGGTGTGGGTCTAGGTCGCAGTCGCATGAATCAGTAAAACTACTGTGGGGCATCTAGCCACCCGTATTATTAGAGAACCGCACGCAGAGTATGACCTAAATCAAAGTATTTAGGCTATCGCTTGCAACATTCTAAACCAAAGATTTGCGCTGCTGCTTAAGTCAGTTATGGGAACCGCAATCGATTCACTTACATGGATCAGCAAGCGCTTCTGCAAGATGGCGTGTTCCAGGTTAGAGCTGTGTATCATCAGTCCGCAACGGATAACTAAAGCGTGACAACCGGCCGGAATTTAAATACAGCTACCCGGAAGTGAATTACGGTCGGGTGGGAGACAGAAAGGAAGGACTTAACCCCTTACCCCCTATGTGTATGCACTAACTAGGGAAACGTCGGCCATCTTTGAAAGGGTCAAACACTCGAATGGTTCAATAGGGTCGCAATGCTGGTGACAGTCACAGTTATTTGTCATTGCAAAGCGACAAAGGTATATATAAACAAACCGTTTAACTTTTAAGAGGTTTCTATATGCAGGTTATACATATTAAAAAATAGTAGCTGCAGTCACATTGATATGCTAAAAAACCAATAAATCAAGTTCCAGTCAACAGACATAATCAGTAATCACGTGAATAAGTGAATAATACTATTTACAACTTACCACTGGCAGCCACATCACCCGGTCATGTGACTAGCTACAGCGTCATCACGCCATTTCACGCTCAACCAGCGAGGCTAGAACTCTGACCCCACTCAACCAGCTACAATGACGTATATTGAGTGTGGGCTCAGCAAACCTGGCTTGCATCTTGGCGCGAAGAAACGTAACGATAGAAAAAAAGCCAGAAAAAGGGGGCGAGGGTGGGGGGGGCGGAGTCCTTATTCAGCAGATCCATCTATAAGGAACTCCCATCATAGGGTAATAATTCGTATTTACACTGTATTGGGGTGGTTTTTCTTACATAAACCCACACACGATCTTAAAAAAGTCGGAATTATGATAATCCAGAAATTACTCGTTCTCAAATCTATGAGCCATTATTAGATACCTCAGAATAGCTAGTAGACACTGGTAAGCTAGATGGATCTGCTGAATAAGGTCTCAGCCCCCCTTTCCTGGCTTTTTAGGTCTTGTGACCTACAATGCGCGCAAGCGCATTGAGGGATCGAGAATTCAAGTGCTCAAAATCCTCATGAAACCACTAGCTTTTTGCTGCGGTTTTCATGAAGCTCACGTGGCCACAGGCACGCGCTTTTGGGCCATAAACTTGCATTTTTCCTCCCCCTCCCCAGCCAGCTTCCCCCAGGCCGTAGCAGCACTCCTCCCACACCAGCACCTCCCCTCTCTCTCCCCGCAAACACAGCCTTTACTTTCATTTCTCCTCCCCCTCACCAGCCAGCTTCCCCCAGGCCGTAGCAGCCTTCCCCCACACACTAGCACCTCCCCTCGCAAACACAGCCTTTACTTCTCCTCCCATAACTTTGCCGTCAGAACTTAGTTTCTTGTTTTTTTTACTTGTTTTGGTGACAATTTTGAATAAGGTATTTTTGTTTCTTGTTGGCCCTACTCCCCTGCACTTCTTAGCCACAAGCACATTCACAGCCTTCTAAGACGGAGTCACACGTTTGTGAAAGTATTACTTAGCACGTGAATGTGGGCTACGCTGACTCTAAGGCAGCCTTGCTTCTCTTATTTCAATACAGTGGTGATGTCTTGCTACATTCCGAGGCCTCCTCCAGCCAGCTGCCGAGGATTGAAGGGAGAGCGGCTTCTGACACTTGGTCCAAGCAGCCATTTGTTCTTCTGCCTTTCATGGAAGGCCCGAGACACAAAAGTGCAACTACAGGAGCCACCAAACACGGGGACAACAAGGGTCAACAGATACAGCTCTGTATAATATCTTTGTTTTATTTTGATGCCCCCTTTTCCTGTTTGTTGCTTTTTTCTTTCACACTCATGTTCCAGTGCATGTAAGGGCTGACGGAAAAAAAGCTGGTATTGAAATACTCAGCCTGGAAAGTAGCACATTAAACATAATTACCATTAAAAGCCATTACTTATGTTAATTACCATCATCTCGGTTGCCACATTCCAGCAGGCTCTCGTCTATTGCTCGAGGTAATTAATTCTCGCACCGACGTTTGCTGCAGCAGTGTGAAATGAAATGTCTTCACTAGTTCCAAGACAGCCCAGACCACACATGCAGGTCTGAATTCCTCGTACAGTTTGCCCCATAAGCAGAAATGTTGTAGGCAGCCGAGGCCAAGTGAAATAAAGGCTTGTATTTATCGGTCTGCCTTTGAAATAGCCTTAGTTATTTTGTCAGCCTTATGTCATCAGAAACATAAATAAATCATACACACATACAGGGCTTTAAGTGGGATAAAATACTGGGGGGGTCTCTCAAAGGGGCGTAGCTAGTGTAATTAGGGGGGTGGCTTACAAACTTCAGCAAAAAATCTGTGCCGCCCGACTTGTATTTTGCTGTTTCAGTCATTGCATCCAGATATATGATACAAGTAGCAACATACCTATAACAATTCAGGACCATTGGCTTTGTCAATGGCTGTTAGTTGCATAAGATAAATAAGCAGCAACTATGGCTTGTTTGCCTAGCGCTGGAAAAAAGAAGTATATCCTCTGCCAATCCAAAATGTGACCTTAAGTGGTATAAAATCACCTAGACAGATTTCTGACTTGTAAATAAATTCTCCTACACTCTGCACTGAGTTGGCGTTAGCTGTGGTTGCCTTGTTGGTGCACTTATACCATGCATCAAACGTGCAATCATGTATTACTACAAGATGTAATTATTTCATCCCAGTTGTGGATTATTTCGACCCTGTCTACGTGCCTTGAAGTAGCATCCTGATGGCTTAAGGCGCTTGCTCACAAGTCCGCACTCGATGCACTCTCTTATCTTCTCCTTCCTGCTACCCAGGTTCCGCATTTCACCCATTGAAATAACTTTAGAGCAGCATAAAAGGGTATACAAACAAAGTAATGTAACTAAACAGAACATATATTCTTAACTAAATGTGGCATATACATGGATAATATATGGAACGTATGTAAGCATAACATACCATATGTAGAGTGCAGATTGTGAGTGCAGATTGTGAGTGCAGATTGTGAGTGCAGATTGAGAGTGCAGATTGTGAGTGCAGATTCAGAGTGCAGATTTCAGATTCAGAGTGCAGATTCAGAGTGCAGAGTGCAGATTGTGAGTGCAGATTCAGAGAGAACTCAGCAGCATCACTCAGCACCACCACAGCATCACTCAGCACCACCACAGGACCACTCAGCACCACCACAGCATCACTCAGCACCACCACAGCACCACTCAGCGCCACCACAACATCACTCAGCGCCACCACAACATCACTCAGCGCCACCACAACATCACTCAGCGCAATCCCAGCATCACTCAGCGCCACCACAGCATCACTCCGCGCCACCACAACATCACTCAGCGCCACCACAACATCACTCAGCGCAATCCCAGCAAAACATGTTGCATTACAAATGCCATAGTCATCACATGTGCGAAAGTTATAACTATTGGCATTGAAAATGACAAAGCTATTAATTTAGCTATTTTGAAAATCAACACATAAATAAAAAATTGTCATTTACAAGACCAATAGCTCAAACTTTCATAATGCGAGACCTATTGCATTGCAAATGCTTGTTTTCTATTGTTACGTTTCTTCGTGCCATGATGCGAGCCAGGTTTGCTGAACCCACACTCAATATACGTCATTGTAGCTGGTTGAGTGGGGTCAGCGTTCTAGCCTCGCTGGCTGAGCGTGAAATGGCGTGATGACGCTGTAGCTAGTCACATGACCGGCCCCGGCCTTTTTACTTCCGCATTTCTTCACCGCCCGACATTGTCCGGGTTGCGGGAGGTACAGAATAGGTCGGAGGCGGCGAGTCGCTGTATAGCAAGTGAGTGAATCAACTAAATGTAACCACGAGACGTTTGTTCACCTTATGACTCCAGGCAATGGTTTCACCGCTAGAAAACGATCGCACTAATTATTATGTGACTCCTATTGCAGATTGCATACAGCGTGAAGATTTTGCTTCCACCGCGAGCCCATGAGGCTTTTTTAGCCTATATAAATTGTGAGTGCATCTTTCAATCTTCCATTCTGTGTTGTGTGTTTGTATATACATATTCTCTCCACTGGGCTTGTACCAAAAGAGAGTTTTTATAACAAAGGGGTGTTACACTGTATAATTACGTACTAGATAGCACACGAAACCTGGGAGCTTCCATACTGGGCGTCTAGCAACCCATGGGCTGTGTAGTTCTTTGATGGGGCATTTATAGTCCTTCCGATAAATCAGATATATGGGAGGATACATACATTTTGAATAGAGATTGTATACGACATGAGCGTGACGAGAGGGATGATATGTGAATACATCTCTTTTGACTTGTTTGGGGGAACCTTTCTAGCCCTTGTTGCTGCCAGAGGATTCTGTTCGCCACAAACCTTTTGCCGACCTCCTGATCGTACCACGGACCCGCCCGCCTGTCTCCCGCTGCCCGGCCGCTCTTTTGCCATCTAGAGCGGGGCCGCCGAGAGGAGACCGGCGAGGGGTGGACTACATTACCCAGCAGCCCTTACGGGGATCCGTCTCACCTGTAAGTGCCAGGAGGCGCTTAAAAACGTCACCAGCCCCGTCTCGCGGGACGCAGGGCGAAGCCCGGGCCAAGGGCGGGCCCGTCCTATCCCGTCACAGACCGGAAGAGACTGGACTGGGCCCTCCCTCTAACAGCTCATACAAGGTAATTCCCTTATGCTGCCTGGGTTATTGATATAGATCCATCTTTCTTAGACAGGTAATCATTATAACCTAAAATATACGTGATCAAAGTTGGCCATCTACTGCCTCTCAATTACTGCTGGAACACCTTGCCCCACAATAAATGTCGCCGAGAGGAACTAGAAGTAAAACACTCCAAAATATGGCTAAAACCGTGGGTCCAATTGATCAATTCATTTCCAAAGCCAATCAAACTATTGATCAGGATATAATGCTATTAGATCGCCGAGTATCATACGATCTGGCACAAGCAAGACGATCGTCGTTGGGACCCCTGATACTAGCGCAAACACCTCTAACTCAACCGGAGAAGGTAGCGGCTCCGGAAACACGTGCGGACATCCATGGCATCCCAAATCTGGTTGACTTGTCCGCATCTTTGTCATTGTTGGACTCGCAATTGACTCAGGCGCTTGAAAAAACGCCTGATATTTTTTCGAGTCCCCCTTCACAGGATCACAACCCTGACCAGAACGAACAAAGGGGACTAAGGGAGGGAGCAATATCGAAACAGAAAAGTACAACTAACAATAATCAAAAAGACATTAAAGCTCCAAAAATAAGTAAGTTACAAAATATGCCACGTCCCAAGAACCAGAGAGCGGGAAACAAAACAAAAGAGCAAAGGCAGGAAAACTATATCTCTAACGAGTCCAAAGTAGACAACAGTGCACTTAATTCCCATCTCACTGTTGTGGATCTCAGTGTGAATTGCAGTAAAGATGACAGCGCTCACAAGGAAGATCTACGCTCTGATTTGGATGAAGGCTGTCAAACATGCGAGTCAGACCAGCATCTGATGGCTCGGATAGCTGAACTAATAAAACATCAGTTACAGCCCATCCAAAGAAGCCTAGCAGTCATAGAGAAGCAAATAGCAGTATTAGCCACCACTCTAAAAAATCCAACAAATGTAAAGAACCTAGGGCTGACAAATCCTGGAGGCCCAAAAAATAAAACCGAACATTGTCAGGACAATCTTCCAAAAATGTCCCTAATACAAGTAACACTCCTATTACCAAGACAGGAGGAATGGCCAATAACTCGACTAAGGGCCCTGCAACTCCAACAATTAAGTCCCCCCAAAAGCTCTCCAAGAAAGTTTCAGATTTGGAGAAAATCCCACCCCCAACACACATTGCTTCGGAACCACTCCCAACAAATACCCCACACCATGAACATTTACAGAGACATAACACTCAAGGAGATCGGATAAAGAAAGGATGGACTAAGCCTATAAACCTCCCTCCTGAAGCAACTCCGTTCGTAGTTATTCTGACAGGGGTGCCTGAACTGAGTTATGACACAGAGGAACCAACCTGGTCCCTACTAAACAAAGTTCGGCATTGGTTGAATGTCAACAGACCAAACCCGCAAAACTTTGTTACCAGAATCATTACAGCACGAAGGGCTCCATGGATAGGACATCAACAAAAAACAATCCCAGGTGATTGTGTTATAGTTAATTTCCAAAATCCTCAGGTAGTGGACCATATTTGCTCCTGGGATACACTGTACAAGAATGGAGGTATAAATACCAAGCGTCTAT
The DNA here is from genome assembly GCF_964261635.1 of Lissotriton helveticus. Taxonomy (NCBI): domain Eukaryota; kingdom Metazoa; phylum Chordata; class Amphibia; order Caudata; family Salamandridae; genus Lissotriton; species Lissotriton helveticus. Next base: position 9,014,403 of record NC_136067.1, on the reverse strand, counting down.
CCTTTTTTTACCCCCCGACACCCCACTATCTTGAAGGCTAAATTGGTCCTCAAATTGGTCCTGGATTCAGCCAGATAACGGACAAAGGGGCTGGAATCAGGGAGGATGGGGGCATGAAAGCAGGGATTGGGCTGATTGGAAAAGTAATGGCAGGAGAGCTCAATCACAAAGGGTACCTTGGGGTGGAATATCAACCTTTAACAGCTATAGCTGTCTAGAGATGGTCGATTGACCATCATCACAAAGGGAGCATAAAACGCCTAGCCTAATAAACACTGGAGATACAACAATAAACACACCAGAAAGCCCTACAAATAACTGTTTGCATGAGGGATGTTGTACACCAGCTAAAAGATCAGTTGGATCAAACAACTTAACTGCTCACCCAACCATGGCGGACCCAACACACAAGCTCTCTGCCTCTACTGAGGATGTCACTGGTACTGTTCTTCCCACAGAAAATAATCTACAGGCGCTGGGAAATACTCTAAAATCAAAATGCGAAGTACAGCTAAGTCGCCCTGGAGAAAATAGTATCCAGAGTAGGGCATCAATTGCCAAAAGCTCTAACCCTCAATTAAGGTTACTATTTTGGAATGTGGCGGGTTTAGCCTCCAAACACTCGGAAAATAGTCTCCTTTATTTGGCAAATTCAAGTAATCTAATTTGCCTCCAGGAAACTTGGCTTAACGACCTTATCCATCTGCTGGGTTACAAAACATACTTTTCCGCAGCCATAAGATCTAATGCAGGTAGGAGCAAGGGAGGGCTAGTAACATATGTTTCAAACCTCTGGCCCTGTTGCGAAATAATCCCCTTAAAGCTAGACCAGAGCTACCAGCTCATTATTTTTAGTAGAAGTAACCAAGTGGTCTATACGATCATCAATTTTTATAACAACTTGATTCCATCTGAGTTAACCATGGTCCTAAGCGAGATTTCCCATCTGGTACACGATCTTGCAACAAAATATGCAAAAGAATCCCACACAGTAGTTTGGGGAGGAGATTTTAACTTGCACTTATGCGACAAGAGCGATACCCCTAACTGTGGGATTATTGATGAAGATGGAAATTGTTTAACCCATTTTACACATACACCTGAGGGTAACAACTTGCAGACGATGATGGTCGATCTGGATATGGGGTTCGCCAATAAACTAAAAACACCTGTAACTGAATTCACGCCAACCTTCCATGGCAGGGGCCTTAAAAGCCTGATAGACTATGTTCTAGTCTCTACCAACAAAGCTGCAAATATCAAGACCTTTGAAGTACTTAATAATGCACTCAGCGACCATTCCCCATTAGTATGACACTCCAGGAATCGAAATTACAGAATAGAGGAGATACGGCCCATTTAAGCTTGCTACATCAACAGACATTAACATTGGACAGGCTAAACGGTTTTACATTAAAATGGGCTAAATTAGATCAGGAAGCCATAATCACCAAAATAGTAAAATCAAGTAGAAGCGCGATGAAAAGATGTCTAGATCCCTCTACAACCTCAATCGAGATTTTGGCCAGTTATAGTGACATTGTTGAAAACATTGGAAAATAATTAACTAGAGACTGTAAGCAAAATAAGAGCACTAGAAAGGGATGGTTTAGTACGGAATGTACGAAAGCTCATACCAATTTAAAGAAGGCTCTAGCCAAAATAGAGAGAGACAAAGAGGAGATCATAGAACTAAGGAAGGTCTATGCGCTCGCACTGAGGAAAAAGGAACTACAAGCAAACTTATGGGCCCAACTACAGAAAAGCAGTATCCTAAAGGACAGTGCAGCCTTCTGGCAGATAGTTAAATCTCCTTTCCTAACAGACAAAGTAGATGCACCGTCTCTAGACGTCGCTATCGATCCAGGAGAATGGGTGCAACACTTCTCTGAGGTTTTTAGCGGGAAAGTACTCCCTGAAATAGAACATCTAGAATCTCTGATTCCAGTAAAATATCCACTAGCCCTCCACTTTACACTAAATGAGATAGAGAAGGCAATAAAAACTGCTAAATCCGGAAAGGCACCAGGACCGGACTCTGTCCCTGTGGAACTTTTCAAACATAATCCAGATCTGTGGTCCCCGTTACTCACTAACGTATTGAATGCGGCCATAGAGGTTGGCCTGATTGATTCTTGGTCGTCCTCTATTCTGGTCCCCATCTTTAAAAAGGGAGACAGAGACAGTCCTGCCTGTTACCGTCCTATCTCACTCCTGGATTCGCTCGGGAAGATGGCTGGGCGCATTCTTCTCGACCGTCTCCAGGAGTGGACAAATGACCATGAGGCAATCTCTGATCTGCAATACGGGTTTAGGGCAGGATTGAGTACGGTGGACCAGGCCCTAAATTTGACACTATTGGCCGGAAAGTATGTAGAGGCAAAAGGTACTTCTCTACATATGGTATATGTGGATTTAACAGTGGCGTTTGACTGCGTTGTCCACTCAAGGCTGTGGACAATTATGCTGCAAATGGGAATTGACCTTTCAATAGTCCATTTCCTTCGAGAACTATATTCAGGGGCAACAGGAAGAGTGAGATTTGGGACTGGAGGCCAGCTAACTGATACATTTCAGATTGAGAAGGGGGTCAGACAAGGGTGTGTGCTGGCCCCTTTCTTATTTACCCTTTACACTAATGGCCTAGAGGCTACTATGTTAGAGGGTGCAGAAGATCTTCCAGCAGCCGGTCGTCGGCAGATACCAGCCTTATTATACGCCGACGACGCGGTGATCCTCGCCAGAACCCCAGTCCAGCTCCAGTGGGTTTTGAACAAGTATTGCTCGTTTATGGCCAGCTTGAATCTTAGAGTAAATATAAAAAAGACGTACGTGATGCATGCTGGCATAAAGCGCAAATAACCCAAGACAATTTATGTGGACAAATCCCCCCTAGAAAGAACGGAAACCTATCCCTATCTAGGGATTTTAATCGATGAGGCTTTTAAATGGAGGGAAGCCGTTAATTCCCGGAAATTGGCTTTTTTAAGGGCTGTTGGTGCACTGAAGGCTTTTGCAATCCGGTTGGGCAAGAGACCCCCGACTGAAATGCTCAAAGTATATAATGCAAAATGTCTTAGTATTGCGATTTATGGAGCAGGGGTCTGGGGCGGGGCGAATGTAGATCAGATCCAAAAAATTGAAAACTCATTTTTAAGGTTTTTGTTGGCAGTCCCAAAAACTACCACAACATATGGTTGTCATCTTGAACTTGGTTTGGATTACATTTCGGACATCATTAAAATCCAACCAGTCATGCTGTGGCGAAGGATTTGGGCAACGGAACAATGTCACCTCACGAGAACAATTGTCCAAGACTGCATGAAACTTGATAATATGGGGAAGATCAGGTGGCTGGTCTATGTCAAATCATTCCTTACTGACATTGGATTGGCAAGATTCTTTGATGACCCTCCATCAGTACTGGACCTCTCAAAAAAAGAACTAAAAACAGTATGTTTGTCGCATCTGTCCCAAATGCGTCTGTTAATCGAAATAGGAAAACCTTCTGTACAGCAATGTTTGCTAATACAGCTTGTCCCTACTATCCAACCATACCTGCAGTATAATTTAAACCAATATGGTAAAATTTTGTTGACCTGTTTTAGGTTCAATGTGTTTCATCGTATGATTTCCTTCCCTTCCCAAAATGATTGGTCCACAAATCTCTCCCCCTGTCCCTGTGATTTTATTTCTTCACAATCAACTATACATGTACTTTTTTTCTGTAAATTTTATGTCTCACCACGCAGGCGGTGGATAGTACCACTTCTGCAGATCCTGAAGTTGCGTCAGTGTCGCCCAGCCTATCTGGCTTTACAGTTCTTGGAAACTGAACTTATGACAAAGTCCATAGTGTACTTTCTTAAATTTTGTATCAGACATCGTACCAATCTATGATAACTGGCTCAAATTGTTTTATGCCCAAATGAATATTGGCAAAAAAAATAGTTTTTAATATTTGAAACTCAAAAATGCTTTTAAATATGTTTTTTTTATATGAATATGAAATTGATGTATTTTATGAACTTTTATGGTATTTCAAAAACAATGGAAAACCGAATAAAGATATTTTGATTTGACTTGTTTAGCATGATGTATTGCTGGAGGGTGATTCCTCTGTGAGTATGTTTTATTGGCTTAATACTGTTTGAATTTTGCCTTACAGGTTTGGCCCCTGGTGAAATTCTAGGAGTGCCTACACGGGTAAAACCGTGAGTTCAATCTTTTTTCACATCTATATCCTCACGGCGAGGACACGCCTTAGCGAGCGTGGACCCCCAGGGGATTAACTCTAGGTCCTGAAGAAAGCTGAGCTAAATTAAGCACCAGAGCAGCTGAAACATGTCGACCCTCAATGACTAGGACTTCGCGGTTCTAATAAAAACCCCTTGTGTAGTCCTGCTCTCGCTGTTTTTAATGAGACCAGCTGACCGCGGAATAAAGTTATTTTTTGGTACAGCTGCACTCTTTTAATTCTGCACTTCACATTTCTGAACACAAAAAATTATTTTGTTTTGCTTCAATAACACCAGCTCTGCTGTAAATCAGGCATTGTAGCACACTGGGGGGGACATTCGGTCTCCCCAGTGGGAACCCTATGATGAAGCATGTCACCACTAGGGTGAGTGAGGGTTCTTTTAAGGAATAAAGTATTTCCTTTTCTTTTTCCTGTCTTTTCACGCCTTACACTGTTCATTTCACAGTTCTTTAACATTTTGCTATTTTTCTATGTTATAATCATAGCACTTGAGTCACTCTCATATTGTTGTTATATATCTATTAGGGGTAGGAGAGTGGTTTACTGACCCTGACTCTCTTGTTGTTTCAATATAACCTGTGTATATCCCCATCGGTGGAACTTGAAATGCAGCGTGGTGGAGAGCGAAATGTCAAAATATTGTAATTATTGCTTTTCTCCCCCTAGATATTGTAATGAACCAGTATGTGGTTATTTGAAATACCAAATGGAATGTGTATGTGCTTATGCTGTTGAAATTATTAAAGAGATAAAAAAAAATTGGGGGTACTGCTCTCCCCGATCTGCGCTTGCTGGTTCGGAAAAAGAAAGAACTGACGTCAGCGCGCATGAGTGGTGTCTATGTAGATGCCGCGACCACATCTCTGCGACCACGATGCCACCTTCCGGCGTGCAGGGGTACTGCTGACGAAAACTTTCCGAATCCAGTCAGATGCCTGGGGGTAATTCTAAGGTAAGTAATCTATCACTATGTGTTTCTTTCAGATACGTGACTTCATCAACAGTGCATTGTGGGGGCGCAAGTTATAGTTATCTGTGCCACGAACAAACTGCATGATGGGATTTGCAGTCTTTAAACACTGAACTGCTTGAGTGTTCTCTGATGAAATGTGGCTCAGGTGTGCTCCCGCTACTTTAGAAGGAGGGGCCAAATATGAAAGACTTAAAAAAAAAAAACCCAAGCACCAGAGGCATTTGAGAGAGGCTATAGCCGAAACGAGTCATGCCAGCATTCTGAATAAATGGTTTCATGAAGCACCGGCGTGTCCCCATGTCTACTTCTAAAGGAGGAGGTGATGTTTTTTGATATTTAGCGTGCAGTCAGTGACACGCAGGGGGAACCTTCCAACAAGAGTTCCAGATTCAGTGTCTTTAACCTGGAACCGCTGCCCGACCCAAGGAAGCAGAGGCACTGCTGTCATCTGACAGTCCATGACCACATAAAGAGACGTAGTCACTGAACCGGCGTCTCCAGGTATGCTACCAGTGGGAAAGGGTGGCTGGAAGTGAGGGCTCAGAGACGGTCTGTTTTCCAGTACAGTGCTACGGTTTCAACCTAACCACATTTAAAATCAGCCTCTTCAATTAAAAAATTCAGCTGACAGGCACTCATCCGTGCCACGAACAAACTGCATGATGGCATTTGCAGTCTTTAACCGCTGAACTGCTTGAGTGTTCTCTGATGAAATGTGGCTCAGGTGTGCACCCGCTACTTTACAAGGAGGGGCCAAATACGAAAGACCGAAAAAAAGAAACCCCAAGCACCTGAGGCATTTGAGAAAGCACGTCATGCCAGAATTCTGAAAAAAAGGTTTCATGAAGCACCGCCGTGTCCCCTTGTCTACTAAAGGCGGAGGTGGTGTTATTTCATATATATGACTAAAAAGAAAATGTAAGGGATGTTTTATTTAGGTGAAAATATGGGTTAAAACATACCGTTTTAAATGGGGGGGCACACAAATTCACCAGTTATAGTTATCTCAAGCAACTATGACATGTGCCCCATACTTCATATAGTTGTAATCAATTATGAAATGTCTGATGTTATCAGTGTCGTCATGTGTCACGTAATATGGGAGGTAATTAGCACGAGCTCCAGGCCTAAGAGGCATCTTTGTTGATGTGGTGGCAGCAATTCCAATCTTATTTTTAGATCTGTCCCCTCCACAGATTCTCCGTGATTTGATATATATACACACATTTTGAAACTTAATTTCTCAAAAACGAATTAACGGATTTACACCAGACGACAAAACACACTTTCTGGACCAAGATTCAGCTTTCTGCCAAATTTGGGGCAATTCTGTTCAGCCGTTTGTTTTTACAGCGTCGCTATTCAATATTCCTTTGTAAAATTTCATGGGGAAAGGGCATTTTTTGATCCTCTCTTTCTCATCCCCAGCTTGACTGATTATCTTAAAGCTTTCCAGGAGGAAGCTGAGGTGGGTGCGACTTTTTTGGGAAAGTTTGGTGAAGATTCATCAACCGCACCAGAGGTATTAGCAAACCCCAAAAAATCCATTCCCTAAGGAAACTTGGTCCTAACTATAACTATGCCATTTGTGTTTGAATATGTCCTTATATTTGAAAACATCCACATATTCTCTACCCATCCATGAACAGATGTGCTGCTTCCACTCCCTTCAGCGAACATATAACACACTGATGAGCCCACCTGTTTGGTTTGCCCTACCAGTCTACAAGTCCTAATCTTACCAAGTATTGTTACAGTTTGTTTTCTGTAAAGTGCTCCAACACACACTAGCTTTGCACAAGCTCAGTAAAACAAAAATATAGATTCCATGCCCTCCACCAATTTTTTTATTTTTTATTTTTTTTACTTCTTGGAGTTATACATTTCCTGTGTTTGTGAGACACACTTTCTCCTAAAGTCCAGATTTGCTGGTTAAAGCCAGCTTACTAATGGCGAGCCAAGGTTGCCTTATGAAAAAACAGTTTGCTTTTATGAATAGCACTTTAGGACATATATGGAAGGGATGGCTTCCGACACTGGCATATGATGTGGAATTTTGGGACCTAGAGGAGATTACCAAGCATTCCATGGAGAAGGAAGAGGCTGGCGTCACTCTGTATGTTCCTGTTTTTCAATAAATCGCTCGGAGTGCTTTTCAGTCTCGCGCTGCAGGACAGGAGCTATTGGAATACTTTAGGGTTACAAACCAGCACATAGTGTTGCTCTAGATGCACTGAACCCAAATGACTGCAAACCACAGTCCTAGGAGATATTATGCAGCAACACAACTATCTGCTTACGTGCAAGGATGGGTCAGACGACAGACTGACTAGTGGCCAAAGGTTTTTTTGAAACATCTGTTCCTTTTACTTAAAGGAAGTATCTTTGGCTTTATAAAGTAGAGAAAACTGGATTGTTCAGAACTCACACCACCCAACCGGGAGAAGACAATAGCTCTCACCAGATTGTGAGCCAAGATGGAGAGAGCAGGTTATATCTTTGGCTCTTACAACATTTAGTACCCTTTTTTTAACTGACCCAAACTTGTGTCTTAAGCGGCCAGAGCATCGTTCAAAAGAGGAGTGTGAGCATAATTTAACAGATGAGTATGAGCATCATTCAACAGAGGAGTGTGAGGTCAATGGCACAGTTTTTTGTAAAAGAATGGCTTTCATTCTGCTCAAAGTATCAATTCGTATAGACGAGATGTTCAGTGAAGGCCATAACAGCGACTCCCGGTCTGTCATGGTTTTTGGAAACAATACTGGGATACAGCAAGTGACCCTGGCTGACACAGTTACGAGATAGGCTAAACCTGGCAACATGCCACAGCAGCTGTGATCATTCAACATAATGTAACTTCCATTAGAAAGCTGCCTAAACATTGGATCAATAACCGCAGCTGGTGAACCTTGCACGTGGCAGGATAAGTTGTTCGAGGAACCATCGCAGGTCCGTGTAAGTTTATACCCTGACATATGAGAGAACCGCTTAGTGCGTTTTCACAATTATTACCAGTAAGAAACACTTCTTTCACCCCACTCCAACATCTGTGCGTGTAAGGTAATTCCCAGGATGTCTTGATGTATTCTTTACCCAACGTTTCATATAGGCCTGCTGGTATACGTTTTAAGCAATACTGAAAATGGAAAATTGTAACAGGCAGAGTGATTGTACCGTGTATTATCCATTTAATGGCTGGTCATTCAGCAACTGTAAATGGCAATCTTTCCAGTTTTTCAATGCCCAGCACTGTATAGTCTGCTCCCCTCTGTGCCAATTTGATTTTTTTATCTGTGAGATTAAATTCAGAAAACTATGACGTTGTGTTGATTAAACGCCAAGGCACATAGCCTGAACGAAGGTTTTGTAACGTCCAGTCCAATAGCATTAGAGAACGCAATTGCGACTGACCATGTTGCAACATGACCAAGTCCTGTTCCATTATGTCTATGGCAGAGGATACTATGCTGTCCAAAGAATATATCCTGGATGACAGAGTTGTTAACCCATTTTCAACTACTGAGAGAGATTTCTCTAAATTAATCCGATCAATTTCTCGTATTCGTTCTGCAGTCTCTGCTAGCATAATCGTCCATGCTTCATTATACTTGGCATAGATACCGGCGTATATAAAACATTTATGACGCAGTTTTTTAGGTGCTTGTAAGAAGTCCCTCAGGTCAGCGCCATCTTTAAGTAAAGATAAGTATTGTTTTACTTCCTTCAGTGTAGAATTTTGTAGCCACTCAAGGCACAGTTTCCCTACACTGTATGATGTTACTATCCCTGGATGCTGTCTCTGAACATATCTTGGATCTGGCCTAGTGAATGTAAACCCTTGTGTCTTATTCAGAAATCTATCTTGACAGTTGTTTGTGTCTGTGGGCCAGATTAACCATTTTTTCCAATCTGGATCTGTTCTGTTGTGAAGCAAAATAGTATGTACGTTGACCACCCCCTCTGAAGTGTTACTATCAGGTGTAGGTGTAGGTATGGACGGTTTGTTTAAATCTTTTATCTTGGCTAACCAAGACAAGATGTTTGTTGAACAGTAACATTCAAAAACATTATTTGCTCTGGGATGATGCAGGCTCTAAATACAGCTTCCAATCCCTGCACCTGCCATTCTTTTGTGCCCAGACAGTTTTTGTCTCAATGTTATCTTTCCAAAAGTCAAAACCTAATGTAGACAGCTGAGCATAAAAGGCAGCAAAATACATTTGCTTTGTATTCGTCAACATACTTTTCATTCCTGTCCTATTAACATTTCTAAAGTAAAATGATTCTAGATTTGAAACATTATGCCATGAAAAGTATGGAAATTTGTCATAAAATGTTTTTGAGCTACCCTTTGGTGGCATAGGACAATGTTCCCATTGGTTATAAGTAAATACATTTCTAGGATTTCAACGTTCAGCGAAGGGTTATGACAGTGTTCAGAAATATGATGGCGCTCTACAGGTAGTGGTTGTAAGAGTGATTTTGAGGCTTGAAATGGTTGGTGCTACTTGATCAGAGATAACCCTAATCTCTGAAAAAGAGGGGAGAGAAAACTCTACCTTCTGTATATATGTGTGCAGGGTCAAGCGCACACAACCTAAGTACGTTCAATGGTATGTTGTATGTCTTTCGATGAAAGGATGAGATCAAACTTCACTTTTGTTGTTTCGTTTCTTATTTATTTAGTCCAGTGAAAGTATTTGTTTTACACGAAAACCAGCCGACACGTGTTTCGTCAATAACGGGGTGGACCCGTGACTCTTCAGGGCTGGGGAAATAAAGTAAAGTATGAAACAATACTTATGTGGGGCAGATGTAGGTAATAGTGAGTGTTTGGAGGGAAGGTACTGGCCCTCACACTACCTTCCCTCCAAACACTCACTAAGAGTCACGGGTCCACCCCGTTATTGACGAAACACGTGTCGGCTGGTTTTCGTGCAAAACAAATACTCATCCTTTCATCGAAAGACATACAACATACCATTGAACGTACTTAGGTTGTGTGCGCTTGACCCTGCACTCATTTCTAGGATTTGCAGATTTGTGCAAAAAATGATGACCATAGTGGTTATAACAATACATTTGTTCATAATCTGATGAAACCTCTAAGTATTAATGATTAGTAAATTTTGCAGACATTTCTAAGTCTGACATCATATTATTAATAGTCTTGAAGTCCCAGTCATCAGAAAAGGTACTAGATGGAACAAAGTCACTGAAGGAAATCTTGAATTGGTGTGGAATCTTCAACAGCCCTGCCGGACCAAGAATGTCATATTCAGTTCTGTCCTAAGCTATACCACCTGGTATAGGAACGGCTGTGATGTTCACTGATGACAAGTCTCTTTGTTCACGATGAGATGATTTGTGTGGCTTGAGGAGTAAGTTGATGTTCTTACTTGCTGTGTCCTTTTTAACATATCTTTCATTTACCAGCATTCCCAAAGTCAACCAAAGTAGAAAAAAAAGTACACCCAACACAATCCAAAGTTCAATCCATGGTGAAACCAGATAAGTCTTTTCCAGGTGATGAAAAAGTTCTGTTGCTTGTTCTTTAAAAGTTCGTTTAGCTGGCGTCGTTTCAGGTTCACTGGGATCCTCGGAAAACGTATCAAAGTTAATGAAATAGCCAGATGCAGTTCTGTCAATTGTAGGGATTGCATCAGGAGTTGGTGAAATCGCTGGAACCACTTGATAATTTGTTACATTTGTATAGTCAATTGCTATTTCATTGTAGACAGGCGTTTCTTGCCGAACTGTTATTTGGGTCTCAAGAGGTACAAGTTCTATGGCTTTGTTGCACGGTCCTTCTTTTCGCTCTGCAGATTCTTCAAAGGTGATGAGTCTCTCAGTTTGAACCTCTTGGATTGTAGCCAGATTTGGTCGTCTGCTACATCTTTGGAGTCCACTGGCCTACTACTTATGATCGGCCACATGATGTGGTTTGACCAGGTCGATGGACACAAACCTGTTCTCCTTTTTATCAGCAAGGGGCGGCAGTAAGACTGTTCTTGATCCGTGGATGGCTAGGACAGGTACTGGTTGTCTGTAAGAAGGCCCAAATTCCTTCTTGTCCACGATCTTTTCTCTGACTAGATCCCCAATCTTTGGAATCCAGACAGGTCTTGCTGGGACGGTTGTTTTCTCGTCATTGGTTATTGGCTTCAGGAGTATGTTACTTAGTCTAGATCTTATTTCATTTAAGTCCTGCAAAACAGAACGCAACCGAAACTTACTTTCGACAACGCCAAAAAGACTAAATCCACGGAACCCCCTCCTGATGAGATGACTGATGAAGCAGGCAGTACCGATATTGGAGAAACTACAGAGTCTGGCATCCGAGGTCTTCTGCTAGCAATGGAGAAGAACTTGCAGAGTGGTATTGCGTCCTTAGGCACTAAGATGGACGCACTAACATACCGTATGGATCGAATGGCGGAGAGGCTGGACAAGCATGCCGAACGTATAGACATGTCAGAACGCAGACTTGGCGAAGTGGAGGGAGCACAGACAACTTTGGACACTGAGCATAAGCAGTTGGGCAAGGTGCTCCAAGTACTGCAAGACAAGGCGGAAGATTTGGAGGCCCGCTCCTGCAGGTGCAATATACCCATTACAGGCCTTCCGGAAACCGTCCCTACGGGCAATATGGAGTTATTTGTTGAGTCCCTTTTGAAAAAACTGCTGGGAGACGATGCCTTCTCCGCAATGTTTGTCTTGGAAAGAGCTCATCGCACCCTTGGCCCGAGACCGAAACCGGGGGCCCATCCGCAGCCTATAGTGGCTAAGCTCCTTAACTGCAGGGACAGAGACACCGCTCTACGACTGGCCAGGGAGAAACAGCCACTCCAGTATGAAGGATCTACTTTATCCCTGTCTCCGGATTTCACCGCACGGGTGCAGGAGGCGAGAAGGCAGTTTGTGCCCATGAAGCGTCAACTACAGGATCTAGGGATCGACTACGCGATGCTGTATCCAGCGAAGTTGAGAGTCAACAGGCAAGGAAGATCCACTATTTTCACCGACCCGAGAGCGCTCCAGTCAAGTCAAGAGATTTATATAGCGCGCTACATACCCATAGGGTCTCAAGGCGCTTGAGGAAGGATGGGGACTTACTTTTCGAATATCCAAGTTTTAAGTTGCTTTCTGAATGCTAGGTGGTTCTGAGTAAGGCGGAGGTGAGTGGGAAGAGAGTTCCAAGTTTTAGCTGCCAGGTAGGAGAAGGATCTACCTCCCATGGTGGTTTTGTTGATGCGAGGTACAGTGGCAAGGGCTTGGTTGGAGGATCGTAGCTGACGGGAGGGGGTGTAGAAGGACAGTCGTGAGTTGAGGCATACGGGTCCAAGTTCGTAAAGTGCTTTGTGTGCGTGGGTTAGGAGGCGGAAAGTAATCCTCTTATTTACGGGGAGCCAGTGGAGGTTTTTCAGGTGACCAGAGATGTGTTCTTTACGCGGGATGTCTAGTATGAGCCTGGCTTAAGCGTTCTGGATGCGTTGGAGTTTTTCTGGAGTTTTGTGGTGGTACCGGCGTATAGGGTGTTTCCGTAGTCTAGGCGGCTCGTGACCAGTGCGTGGGTGACCGTTTTTCTAGTTTCGGTGGGGATCCAGCGAAATGTTTTTTTGAGCATGCGAAGAATGTTGAAGCAAGATGATGAAACGGCGTTGACTTGTCTGGTCATCGAGAGTGAGGAGTCCAGGATGACGCCCAGGTTCCGAGCGTGGTCAGTTGGGATGGGTGCTTTTCCTAGGGCAGCTGGCCACCAAGAGTCATCCCAGGCGGAGGGGGAGGTGCCTAAAATGAGGACTTCTGTTTTGTCTGAGTTCAGTTTCAGACGGCTGTGCTTCATCCACTCGGCTACTTCTTTCATTCCTTCATGTAGGTTGGTTTTGGCGGTGTTAGGGTCTTTGGTGAGTGAGAGGATCAGTTGAGTGTCGTCAGCGTAGGAGATGATGTTGAGATTGTGTTGGCGGGCGATGGCCGCGAGGGGGCTCATGTATACGTTGAAGAGGGTGGGACTGAGTGACGATCCTTGTGGCACGCCGCAGGTGACTTCAGAGGCCACTGACTTGAATGGTGGGAGGCGGACTCTCTGGGTTCTTCCGGTGAGGAACGAGGTGATCCATTCCAGTGCTTTTCCTTGGATTCCGACGTTTCTGAGGCGCTGTAGAAGGGTGCTATGACAGACTATGTCGAAGGCAGCGGAGAGGTCGAGGAGGATGAGGGCGACTGTGTCTCCGTTGTCCAGTAGAGTTCGAATGTCGTCTGTTGCTGCGATAAGTGCGGTCTCAGTGCTGTGTTTGGCTCGGAAGCCGGACTGTGAGGAGTCGAGGGATTTGTTGGTTTCGAGGAAGGCGGTGAGCTGGTTGTTGACAGCTTTCTCGATGACTTTGGCCGGGAATGGAAGAAGCGAGATGGGGCGGTAGTTTTTGAGTTCGGTGGGGTCAGCTGTGGGTTTTTTCAGAAGGGCGCTGAGTTCTGCGTGTTTCCAGCTTTCCGGGAAGGTGGCGGAGTTGTGGGAGCAGTTGATGACATCTCGGAGGTGTGGTGCTATGATGGAGTCTGCTTTGTTGAAGATGTGGTGAGGGCATGGGTCAGTTGGGGATCCTGAGTGGATGGAGTTCATCAGGCGGATGGTGTCCTCAGTGGATATTGGGTTCCAGTCGTTAAGGACGTTCAAGGGGGGTGAAGGTCCTGCAGGAGGTTGGGTGGGTTGGTCTCCGGGTCGGTTGTCGAAGCTGTTGTGGATGTCTGCGATTTTGTTGTGGAAGAAGGAAGCTAGGGAGTCGCAGAGGGCTTGGGAGGGGGTGATGTCGTTGGAGTTGGCTGATGGGTTGGTAAATTCTTTGACGATGTTGAATAATTCCTTGCTGTTGTGGGCGTTGTTGTCTAGTCGGTCTTTGAATGCGGCTTTCCTGGCAGACCGGATAAGTTGGTGGTGTGTGCGGGTGGCGTTTTTGAAGGCGTCTCTGGTGTTGGTGTTTGGGTCTTTTTTCCAGGCCTTCTCGAGGGAGCGACAGAGTTTCTTCGATTTCTTAAGATCATCGTTGAACCAGGAGGCGTTTTTGCTGCCTAGTTTTATTTGACGTTTTTTCAACGGTGCTAGGATGTCGGCACTGTTGGATAGCCATTGGGTGAGGTTAATGGCTGCTTGGTCGGGGTTTGAGGAGTGGGCGGGGGGGTTTAGAAGAAGCGATGAGGAGATCTGGTCGATGGTGATTTTGTTCCAATTTCTTCGCAAGGTGGGTTGAGGATGGTTGTGGATTGTGGTCTTATTGTAGATAAAGTGAACGCAGCTGTGGTCCGTCCAATGAAGAGCTGTGGTGTGACTGAATGAGACATGTTTGCTGGAGGTGGAGATAGGGTCTAGTGTGTGACCTGCAATGTGGGTGGGGGTAGTGACAAGTTGTTTGAGTCCGAGGTTGGCGAGATTGTCCAGAAGGGTGGTGGCGCTGCTGTCATTGCTCTTTTCCATGTGAAAATTGAGGTCTCCCAATAGGATGTAGTCCTCGGAGGGGAGGGCGTGTGGGGTGATAAAGTCAATGATGTCGTCACTGAATTGTGCACGGGGTCCTGGGGGCCGGTAGAGGAGTGTGCCTCTGAGTGTGGTCTTGGGGTCGGTGTGGATCTGGAAGTGGAGGTGTTCGGCGCTGGCAAGGTAGACGTCTGAGCTGGTTGAGATGCGGATGGAGTTCTTATGGACGATAGCGATGCCTCCTCCTGTTTGCTTGATGCGGTCCTTACGGATGATCTTGTATCCTTCCGGGATGGCAATGGTGATGTCTGGGGCTGAAGAGGCATTCATCCATGTTTCTGTTAGGAAGGCGACGTCCGGTGAGATGGTGTCTAGTAGATTCCAGAGGTCGATGGCGTGTCTGTGGACCGAGCGGGTGTTTAGCAGGATGCATTTTAGGTGGTTGGTGTCAGGTCTCTGTTTGGTGTTGGTGGATGAGGAGTTGGATTTGGTGCCGTCGAACTTGCAGGAGTAGCAAGAGAAGGGTCCATGGGTGTGTCCAGGAGCGGCTTGGACGCAGTTGGGGAGACGGCCGGGGTTTAGGGCTAAGAGGGTGGTGGCGTCGTATGTAATGCGGGTGGGGCGAGGGCCAAGGGGTCTGGGTCCGGGCGCGGACGGGCGTAGACGGGCTTACCTTTGGCGCACCTTCGGCGCGAATGGGGGGCGACCGCTGCGCGTGACCGCTGCGCGCTAGGGCAGAAGGCCATGAGGGACTGGCATCGCAATGCGGGATCGAAGCGCAGAGAGGAGGACGTGGACGCAGAGGGTGGCGATCACATGGAGGAACAAAGCTGAGTCTGCTCACTGATACGAAGGGAAGTATTTGTAATGACAACACTTGTGATTGAGGGGTTGATATTGTCATGGGATTGTGTGTGACTGTTGCTTCCTGTGGGCGCATATTATGTTGGGACCATATGCAATGGTTGAGCTGAGGGGTACCTCATTGGGTCTGAAGGCCCAGAACACTTGACTGGGGGATCGCTCTCACGGCGCTTCCTGGCCTTCTGTGCGCCATTGCTGCTAAGTAGCTCACCGGGGGGCTTTACTTCTGAGACCGACCAACTGGGAGCTGCATTGCAGCTATGTGATCACGGATAGCGGCTACTGCAGCGTGAACACTTGATTCAGTGATTTGCCGGACTCACAATGAGGTAGTCGTAGAGTTGGAGCTGGGTATAAATGCTGATCCAGCGCTCCTATTGAAAAACTGTCTCATAAACGCTACCTATCACCTCAATACTCACCATTAATCGTGAATCATGAATCACTTATAACGGCCCATAACACCAATGAGACAATTTTTGAGCGACTGAATCTGGTGGCCTGATTAATAAAATCTATTCACATATTATCTACAAAATTATATACAACTGTAGTTTGTCTATTTTCACCATGGTTTTAAACATCACTTATCATTAATCAAGCCACTAAGGCGAATTAATCAACTGATGGTAACTAGATCATGAATAAACAAGACCAGCTTGTCATTTCAAATCTAATTTTTATTATCTTTATTATCATAAAGGAAAAGCATTTATGTTTAGAAATCTTTATTTTATAAGCAATCAAGAAAGCAGCATTTTAGTAAGGAAATGAATTAATAAACTGACATTTTAAAGTAAATACAGAAACATGAATTTAAAGCAAAATATAAGTTTCCATTCCCTATATCTATATTTCCTGTCTGATTCTCACTCCACCTAGAAAGGAAAAATCATTTTAAAGTCTGCTGTCCTTACGTGCGCCAAAAGTCCAACAGCATGTCACATCAATCAGGAATCGGAAAAAGAGAGAGTTTTTTCTCCGCTCCAAGTGTCAGGTTTTATACCTTTCTTTCTAGCTAAACTTTCTACAATTTACATCTTTTCATAAAAATCCAGGCTTCTCATTGGCTATCCAGCGTCAGTCCACGATAAAACTTTAGATCACGTTCCTTACTTAACCAGGCTCAGGCTTATACATAAGCCCTATTGTCTCTCAAAACCACATCTTCCGACTTCCTCAGGAATGGAACATTTTCCACGAGTCTCAAATTTTGACTTCCTAGCCTTGGCAGACACAACCAGTTCCTGTCCTTGAGCCTTTTTCTCCGAGAGCACATTTAACTCAGCTGAAGAACTGCTTTTCCAAATTACGTGATGATTCTGCAGTAAAAGTCTTCACAGCTGCGCATGTGCAAGAATTCGCTCTGGACAAGCTGAACCACCATTAGGCCTCACCTTTGGAAACTATTATTAAACAAACACAAGGCATCAATTAATTAAAGAATCGAAACCCATTCTGTTACCCACCCCCTTTGCTAATTAATCCCGTTAAATATGTTACCTAGCTAAAGCACATATAAGCAGCATTATATCTACCTTTCCTTTAAGAACTGCAGGAACTCTTTTATGCGTTTTTGTCACAGAAAGACATAACATAAGCACACAAATAAGCACATGCCATTAGTTAAACAGTCGCATTTAATACTGACAAAGACAATAGACAAGGTTAGTTTATTATTTTTCTTCTTCGCATTTGCAACATAAAGCACATTAGTTATCCCGCGTGTAGTGATGCAAAAACTCTTATACTATGTTGATTAGTATTTTCACCACAAGCATATTAATTCAGTTATGATTATTGGGAGATTAACTTTGCAAGTTTGAACAAAATATTGTTCTGCACCTTGCTTCATCAATGCTCATTGAAATTCATTGTTTATCTCGGATAATGTGTTGACTTTTTGGGGGGCGCTGCTTGCCTTTATAGGATTCATTTTTCTTTTTTAAACTCTCATTGAGACGGGGGGCGGGATGATGTGGGGGCACTGTATACTGTCCTGTTTGATATTGTCTCCACACTCTATTACGAGGTTCAATTGTTGGGGTATTTTGTGGGTATCCTGTTTTATTTTTCTTATTGTGTTTAATATTGGTGACGCTGAGGGGAGGGGTGCGGGGAGGATTGCTTCTAGGATTATTAGGGGGTGGGAGGGGTGCTAAGGTTGAGGAGCGCGGCCATGTCGGGGCTGGGCAGGCGTGGGAGGGGGGGTTGCTCTATGTTCTTATTTCTTTATTGCTGTTGTTGCTGATAGTAGACTTTGACTGTGTGTTAAATGTATCGGAGACCAATGTGAGCACGACAACAGGATGCAGCGCGCGTTGCTTCAATACATGTAGGTATACACTAGCGGACAGATATAGACATCACCAGTGTTATGGCCCAAAGCTTATTGGTTACTGACAGTGACTGTGCGCACAACACTTCCCAACACCAGACTCAACATGCACAAGACCACGATACAATAACAATACTGACGTGGAATGTAAGGGGACTGAATGATCACAGAAAGGTCAGGAAGGTGCTTCAATACCTTGCTCGGCGTGGTATAGACATCGCATTGCTGCAGGAGACGCACCTCAGGCAAGATAGCCCCACGCTGCGATATAGGGGCCTCCAATCTACGAGTACATGCGGCAGGTTTTACCTCCAGTGCTAGGGGGGTGCTCACTTGGGTGAACCCAAAAACACGCCTGACGCTTACACCCCTTGAGACGGATTTTGAGGGCAGGTATACCATCAATAAATGTGCTGGGAAGGGTGCGACTTTTATTGTGGTTAATGCGTATGGCCCTAATTTTGACTGTCCTTCCTTTTATATGACCCTAGCCAACAAGATCAGGGCCCTCAGTGCAGAACAAGTCCTGTGGGGAGGCGACTTTAACCTTACGTTACAACCAGATTTAGATAGATCGGATGGGCCCAGCAGACGCCCTTCGGCTTCTTCCCGCGTTCTCACTGCAGAAATGACTAGACTGGGACTGCAGCATGTATGGAGGACTAAATATCCGATGAGAGGTGGGTATACGCACTACTCCTCACAACACGACATACACACTAGGATTGATTATTGGCTCCTTTCCTCACATCTCCTCTCCAGAGTGCGTGCCTGCGTGACACTCCCGTGCATATACTCAGATCACTTCCCGGTGCTGGTTTCCCTAGACACACTGCAGAAATGCTCTCCCCCTTTTTCCTGGCGCATGCCACCATATGCTTTGCTTGATGATGCCTTTCGGGAGGAACTTGCGATTGATATAGTGGACTTTTTTGATAGGAATGAGGGCACAGTGGATTCATTTCTCACTGTGTGGGAGTCCTTCAAAGCGTATATCTGAGGAGTTATAATTTCCAAGCATGCTGGAGTCCTCCGGTCCATTAGAGATCGACTGAAGCTGCTGGAGGCTCGACTTCATGATATAGAGACACGATTGGTACGCGAGCCAAATGCGGACCTGACCCAAGAACTTGCACAGACTATCAGAGAGTACCATGAGGAGGCGGACTCGGAAGTAAAATATTTAGGGAAGTACGCTATAGCTCGCTCTGTTGTGAATGTATCTAGGACCCTATTTAAATATTCCAGATTTATGCCCTTATGTGGTTATAATAAATAGTAACCTTATAAAGGCATAAGAATCATATCCATATTTAGTCTTAGCCAATGCAGTCCAAATACGGCAAGGCTACTCCCATAGACTCCTAGAAAGCACAACGCGTTCTTTAAACAAACCAAGCCTCCAGCAGCCCGGGAAATCCCCCTGCTTTTGTTTTGATTTGTGCAAGAACTCCTAGAGTCCAGAAAGAACTGTTAGTTCTTAGTGACGTCTTATGTCCAACCTTACGTCAAACTCGGCACCTTCCAGGTATAAATATACCAACGTTGCCTTAAGCAAACACACGGTGGTTTGGAGCAGAGCGGCTATCTACTTGCCCGAAAGCCCAGCTGATGCGAGAGCCAAAGGAAGCCGACCCTCCCATTTGAGGCACTGAGAGAGACGCTGTCTTTTCTCGTGCCGAGAAATCCAGCTCCAGTGTTTCCAGTCACCCTTGAGGGTTTCTGGGAAATCGAGTCCTGAGACCAAGATACAAGACCTCTTTCATTCTATAACCAAGGTACGGAGCTGATTAAATCCTTAAGAGAATTCTTGATTCAGATTCTTGGCAAAAACGAACTTAACTTAAACTGCAGCTCACTTACTCCTTCCCACGTACTAGGCTTAGGTTAGGGTAGGCGTATCTTAGAAGCACCAGTTGAGTACGTTTAGTCAATGATTTTATGTATGTATATATTTTATCCGTTTTAAGTATCATATGGCTCAGAAACCATATAAATGCTTTTACAGTATTATTTCATAATACTCCTTTTACTGTACGCACTTTACTTTATGACAAGTATTGCAATTGTGGCAATTCACTTCTCTTGCATGAGAAAGAGGACTGCTCAATAAATAACAACTTTTATTGAAAACGCCCGTCTCTCTATTTCTCTGCACTCTGGTGAAACTAAGCATGCACGATTGACTGAGTGAAATAGCTGTCTATTGTTTTCACACGACTCTGAAGATATACTCCTTATTCTGGAGGGATCAAAGTTGTCATGTTAATGCAGTTGTCAGAAGCTAATCGCTTCTTGTCTATTCAGGAAAGTTAACTCCTTCCTGTTTACTCGAGAAAGTTTCTAGTGACCTCTGAGCTAGCTGGCATTCATAATTAAGTCTAACATATTCAATAGAGACCTAGTCGACCTCAGTCCTACGTCTAAACTATCGTTTATGTTATTCCAATGCGCAGAGCCTATTGGGAATATAGGAACTACACTACATGGCGCCCAACGTTTGGTAAGGCGATAATCTAGCGCAAGATACTAGAGTGACTCAGTCGTGCTTTTCACACAGACCCCTTTTTCCCGTAAAAACTCCAAAAGACGTCTGGAGTGGGTGAAAGGTTAATATTCGCCGGAACTTAGTAGGATGAGAATCCTATGTATTAGTTTTTGGTTTAGTCAACGTTGAAGGATACAGTGTTCCAAAATATTGTGCACCTAATCTTTGTTGCCTTGAAACTTGCTCTGCAACAAAAACTTTCTGTCAGTAAAATGGTGGAAAGTGACGATGAAAGGGAGAAAGCTAGAATAGCAGCTCAACTTTTAGCGGATGACACAAGTCCCCAAAATGATGACACAAATGTTATAATCATTCCGGTAAACGTAAGAAGAACTATAACTCTTAAACTTATACAAAATGGACTATCACCAAGAGGTGGTACAGTCATTTTTGTGGTAGAGGCCCATGAATATCGGCAGACAGAGGTATTCTATTCATGGATACATTTTCCAGCAGCACACGCTGTGACACAAGATTTCCACTATTACAAAATAGAGGAATCTCCAGATGAAAACGCTCCTTTCGAGGACGTTGAAATTCCACTAACATACCAAGAGCCCCTGCTCTGGTTTATTGGCGCCCTAAAACATCAAAATCACATCACCAGGCTCGGTCCACTAGGTAGACCAGGAGCCACATGGCCGGTTCTAGCCAGCTATACACCACACCCTGACATTGAAAAAATGTCAGACCGAGAACTTTTAGCTCAGCTAAAACAACTAATTAAAATACACAGACAATTGGTCCAATATGTCATGCGGACTTCAACAGTCCAACCAGCAATAAAAATTCCACAGCACACCCCTCACCAGGGGAACACAAATAAAATAACACCACAAAATATACAATCAGCCATTGGCAAAATACCCGCAAAACAGGAACAAATTCCATTCTGGTTAGCTAAAAAAAGAACTCAAATAGAGGCAGTATTTCCTGATACTACACCTCATGACAAACACAGAATTCTGACTATCTGCCTTCCAATGGGGATCGCACCACATGTGGAGGACTGTGACACTTGGGGCACAGTCTTTGCTTCGATTTACACAAAAACACATGGTGTTCCGTCTTTGGCGGTTATACCAGACGTACTAAGACAGATTCAAAATGAATACGGTCCTGAACCTGCTTTAACTCTAGGTATGAAATTACTGAAAGACTTTAAGCAAGTCTCGGCTATACTACTAGCCAACATAAAAGGAGAAGCAGCATCTGTGGCGATCCGCCAGAAATTTAAAGAAACAGATATAGCAGAACAACCTTTTGAACTTGCCAGAATCGTAGAAAAATCCTATGAAGAACTAGGTCAAGATAGTTTGGGTGGAAACCAGTAAAACCCCAACTAACTGAAAATCCTGAAAAAACATTTATTAAAAATAATCTCAATACTTCAAAAAAGAAGTGGGAAGGTAATAAACAAACCACTCCCAGAGAAAAACAATTTCAGTCCAGAGGAAGGTCTCCTCAACGGAGAGATAGATCTCCAGAACAAGGAAGCAAGTCTCCCCACAGGGAACCCTCTGAGAAAAGATACAGCCTTAGAGATAGGGATAAATTAAGAAAACCTGACAGATATCAAGATAATGATACTCGTCCCTCTCAATCTTTTCAGACTTCCTCACAGAAATCGGAAAGAAGAGGATAGTCAGAACACAAGGAAGAGCACGTCAAGTCCAAAGACAAGGAACCTGCTCATCAAAGTAAAAAATTACAATTTCCAAAAAAGAAGGTAGCTAGTATTAAAATAAAACGTGCCGAGGATTTTGAGGACACAACTGAAAAACAGAGAGTGGGCCCAGACAATGCTAGACAGCGCAGCAGAAGTAACCATAGCTCGCAAGATCCTGATGAATCTTCTTGAGACAGTGGACACGAATGAATACATTCAAGTGGAAACTGCAGACACCAGAGTTAGCATACCCCATAAATTGTATGAAATAACATTACGTATAGAGGGGGACAAGCCTAGGAAAATAAAGGGTCTCTTTTGGGATAACCTTTCGGAAGGCTATGATATCCTTCTAGCAGAAAAAGACTGGCCACCAGAGTTTGTCAGGGAGTGCCCACATGGCGAAGAAATGATTATTCCTGCCTTCTCAAATCAAATTCCAATTCATAAAAAATACACATTTGCAAGAAAATGGGCAGTTGACCAAGCCACTGCATTATATAAAAATCATGTGATATGGGATGAGGATTCTCCTCACCATAAAATTCAGTTAAAAAAATCAACCAACTGCACAGAGGCAGTATCCTGTTAAGCAAGAAGCTAAA
Source organism: Lissotriton helveticus (assembly GCF_964261635.1). NCBI lineage: Eukaryota > Metazoa > Chordata > Amphibia > Caudata > Salamandridae > Lissotriton > Lissotriton helveticus. The sequence goes on along the minus strand of NC_136067.1, from coordinate 8,991,670 downwards.
AAACAAGTCAGGGAGATCTTAGATCAACTTGAATATCAGGGGGTGATTGAAACATGCACCTCGCAAATGAACAATCCTTTGTTTCCTGTCTCCAAGCAAGACAATTCATATCGTCTAGTTTTGGACTACAGACACCTAAACTCATGCTGCAAAACTTTTGCAGTACAAAACTCACACAGTGCGGCACTAATGAATAACATCGTGCGCAAAAAATATAAAACGACAGATATCTCAAATGGTTTCTTTTGTCAAAACATTGCACCTGAAAGTAGGTATTTGACCGCTTTCTCCTGTATGGGGGTACATAACAATTCTGTCGACTCCCACAGGGATTCAAGAATAGCCCAGGATTATTCTCAGCAAGGGTAACAGAGTTACTACAAATGTATGATGATGAGGCATTATCCTATGTCGATGACATCTATCTTACATACGACGACCTGGAGACACACTTGAAAAGAGTGAACATCATCATACTTGGGTTCGCATCTGAGGACTATAAATTCAACTTTAAGAAGTCACGAATTGCCCATCTAACTGTCCTGTTTTTAGGATATGAATTATCAAGTGAAGGCAAAAGCCTAGCAGACAATTACTTAGAGAAATGTGCAGTACTCCAAGCTCCAAAAACGCTGAAGAACTTACAATCAATTCTAGGTTTCTTGAATTTCGGAAGAACATACATTCTAAATTATGCAGAGAGGGTTAAACCTCTCTACGAATTAATAAAACCTGATTTCAAACCAATTAATTGGACTCAGAAACACACAGAAATTTTACGAACATTACAAACAGACATGTTAACTAAACCAAAATTGCAAACACGCGCAAATGAACGCAACCTTGTAATCCGAGTCATCCGAGGAAGATGCGGATTCATGTACCTGACCTCTAATGAGGGAGAAATGGTACCAATAGCTTATAAATCTCACTTGTACACACAAGCTGAAATGAAATTCAGTTCAACTGAAAAAATTCTGACTGCGGTTCAAACTGCTGTAGCAAAAGAAAGAGCCCAATCCCAAGGCAAAAGCATATCTGTTTTAACAGCTGTATCAGCCCTTGAGGCAGTAACAAGACCACGCATTCCAAATGCAGTGCCATTAGATCCAAAATGGATACAATGGGAAAATTCTCTTGCTGCAGAAGACGTGAAACACGCTTTTGATCCAAAAATGAAAAGACTAGAAGATCTAGATTACAAAAGTGAATGTCCTCTGTCAATCGAAATTCTGCCTCTCGAATAATACACCTGTGTAATCTACACGGACAGATTTGCACAACACTACGTTGTGAAAAAACAAGTTTACAATGCAGCATGCGCGATTGTTAAAGGTCGCTGGCGCTTAGGTAAATTCAGACCGATGGTCACCAAAACTGAATCAATCAGAAACTGTACAGCTCAGCGAGCTGAAATAAGATCTTTAAGGATGGTGCTTGAAAATGCCGATCGCGAATTCCCCACACTAATAGTGTGCGATTCGCATTACTACGTCCAGTCTTACAATAATGACATGCAGACATGGATCAAAAACGGTTACATAGATGAGACAGGTGCCACAATAAAGCATAAAAAACTTTGGGAACAAGTAGTTCTTTTGCAGAAAGAACTACAAAAGACCCACGTGATACATACACTGAGTCATCAACGTGATGGCGTTCACGTTGCTGGGAATTCATTGGCTAACAGAGCCACAGCGGCAGCTGTCAAACCAGCTTCCGTAGCTACAAAAAAGCGTACTAAAAACAGATAGACGGTGAAACGCTACTAGCAGTAAAAGCCTCAATGGAGGGCAACTATGCGGCGTTACCTCTAAATTATCCACTCGGAAATAAATACATAATTGATGCGAACTCCGTTCCTTTTGCTCAAATCCCTGGAGTGGGGGATAGAGTAATTCCAAACACAAACCGGAGAGCTTACTTGATTCAAGAAGCACACATGGGAATGGGCCTGAGGCACCAAGAGATCTTGAAATCTCTAATAGAATTACAATCACAATACTGGTGGCCGGGGATGAACGTGCAAATTTACAACTTTGCAACGAATTGTCAGGACTGCAATAGAGATCGCAGTTGTAAACCGGACCAGACACCAGCTCGGACACCTCTATTAGAAAGCATTAGGCTATCAATACGCAAAAATCCAGATGGAAAAAGGCGATCCCATAATTATTAAGACGAGATTCATTTAGATGAGGCCCCAGCGCTCGGCTGACGCCAGAACTGTTATAAAAGATTTGCGAGTCTTTATCGGCACATACGCAATTCGCATGCTACATTCTGACCAGGGTCCTGCGTTTAGCTCTCGAGCTTACAAGGAGGCCATGGCCAGCATGGGCATTGCATTGCGGTACTCTAGTCCATTCCATCCCGAGGGAAATGCGGTAGTGGAGAGAAAAAAATGGGACATAAAGCAATCTATAACAGCGAGGGTATTAGGTTCGGGTGACAGTGGGTCAAACATCTAACAAGTGTCCAACGTAGTCTTAATAATCTGCCAAGAAATTCTCTAAGAGGTATCACTCCATACGAACTTTTGTTCGGTACTAGAATGATAATCGAGGATTTAGATTGTCAGACTTCAGTGGTGAAAGAAAAATCCTTTGATATCAAAGATCGTTTGGCTGTTTTACAGGACTTAAATGAAACAAGAAGAAGTCTAAGTAACCCAAACCTAAAGCCAACAGCCACTGAAGAAAAAACACCTTTCCCAGCAAGACCTGTCTGGATTCCAAAGATTGGGGATCTAGTCAGAGAAAAGATCGCGGTGAAGAAGGAATTTGGGCCTTCTTACAGAAAAGCAGTACCTGTCTTAGCTATCAGCGGAACAAGATCAGTAGTACTACCGCCCCTTGCTGGTAAAAAGGAGAACAGAGTTGTATCAATCGACCTGGTAAAACCACAATCATGTGGCCAATAATAAGTAGTAGGCCCAGTGGACTCCCAAGAAGTAGCAGAAAACCAAACCTTGCTACAATCCAAGAGGTTCAAACTGAAAGACTAATCACTTTTGATAAACCTGCAGTGAATAAAAAAGGACTATGCAACAAAGCCATGGAACTTGTGCCTCTTGAAACCCAAATTGCAACAGTTCGTCAAGAAACACCAGTCTACAATGATGTAGCCTCTGAACATACGTATCCAAAGACAAATGAAAATCCGGAAGCAATTCCAACAATTGACAGAACTGCATCTGGCTACTTCTTCAATTTCGATAACTTTTCTGATGATCCAAGTGAACACGAAGAAACGCCAGCCACTAAAACTTTCAAAGAAAAAATAACTGAACTATTTCGTCAACTCAAAGAAACATATCTGATTTCACCATGGATTGAATTATGGATTGTGTTAGGTGTACTTTTCCTCCTACTTTGGCTCATCATGATTTTATGTGTGGGTAGATTTATTGATGGAAAATATAGTACAATGGACACAGCAAGTCAGAACATCAACTTGGCCCTAAAGCCTCACAGATCTTCTCACATTGAAAAAAGAGAACTGCCATCAGTGAACATCACAGCTAATCCTATACCTGGGGGTATAGCATGGGACAAAACGGATTACGAAATCTATGGCCCGATTGAGCTCTTGAAATATCCACACCAGTTCAAGGTTTCCTTAAGTGACTTTGTATCACCAAGTACTTTCTCTGATGATTGGGACTTTGAAAATATTAATAACATGATGTCAGATTTAGAAATGTCAGCAAAATTCACAGAACATGACTATTTGCAGGGTTCATCAAACTATGAAGAAATGTACTGTTTTAACCACTATGGTCATCACTATTTGCATAAATCTGCTAATCCTAGAAATGTTTTTACTTATAACCAATGGGAACATTGTCCCACACCGCCAAAAGGCAGCTCAAAAACATTTTATCAGAAATTCCCATACTTCTCAGGGTTTAATACAACTGATCCAGAAACGTTTTATTTTAAAATGTTAAATAAGACAGGAATGAAAAACATGTTGACAAATACTAAATTAATTTACTCTGAAAGATTTTATGAAAAAATGTCTACATTTGGTTTTGAATTTTGGAAAAACAACATTGAGACAAAAACCATCTGGGGTACAAAAGATTGGCAGGTACAAGGTCTAGAAGCATTATTCAAAGCCTGCATGATCCCAGAACAGATAATGTTCCTGAATGACACCATTCAACAAACAACCTGTCTTGGCCTAGCCAAGATAAAAGACTTAAACAAACCGTCTATTCCAAAACCCATACCTGATAGTAATAGCACTACAGATGTGGAGATAGACGTAACCCACATTTTACACCAAAACAGAACAAATCCTGATTGGAAAAAATTGTTGATCTGGCCCTCAGACACTAATAACTGTCAAGATAGATTCCTGAACAAAACACAGGGGTTCAAACAGACCAGGCCAGACCCAAGAGACCTGGCGTATCTAGTCACCTATATCATCTGGACTACCTCAAACACAGAAATGAATGGATGGATTGTATGTTGTGTGTAGGTTGTTATTGAGTATGCATGAATAAGGAGTGTTAGTCATTGTATGTGTGGTTAACAGGGCTCTTTTCTTAGAATTACTTGAGTGTTTTGTGACATACAAATTATGTACTGTATTTTTTAATGTTTATAAAATATGTAAAGATATAATGAAAGTATCCGACAAAAAAGAAAATATGAAATTAGTCTGTTTGTAAAAAATAATAAAAGAAAAAAAATGAAAATAATATAAATCTATGTCATCTGTGGTGATGAAAAGGACATTATTGTTGTAAAATATAATTTGAACCATGTTGAATATGAAATCATAAGGTCATAGGGGAATCTCTCTTAGCTTTACAGACCCAAGATATTCCCAGAGACAACATCCAGGGATAGTAACAACATACAGTGTAGGAAAACTCTGCCTCGAATGGCTACAGAAATCCACACTGCAGGAAATTAAGCAACACTTAACTTTACCTAAAGAAGGTGCTGACTCGCGAGATTTCATATTGGGACCTCGCAAACAGTGTCAAAAACGTTTCATATACGCCGGTATATACGCAGCTTACAACGAGGCTTGCAAAGTAATGCAAATTGAAACTGCTGAAAAAATACGAGAAATTGATCGTATTAATTTGGAAAAATCACTGTCTGTAGTGGACAATGGGTTAACGACTCTGTCCTCCAGAATTTATTCACTGGACAGCATTGTATCATCTGCTATTGATATAATAGAGCAGGACTTGCTAATGTTACAACATGGCCAGTCCCAATTACGTTCTATTGTACAGCTAGGCTGGACGTTACAAAATCTGCGTTCAGGTCACGTCCCATGGCGTCTAATCAACATAACGTCATTATTTTCTATCTTTAACCTTACTGATAAACAAATCAGTTTGGCACAAAAAGGAGCAGATTATACGATTCTGAGCATTGAAAAACTTGAGAGATTACCATTGACAATGTCAGAGAGACCTGTCATTGAATGGATAATACATGGTACAATTACAATTCCGATAACTTTTCAGTTTCAATATTGCCAAAAGTATATACCAGCAGGCCTGTATGAAAGGTTGGGTAAAGGATACATCAAGTCAACCTGGAAATTACCTTATGCACATAAATGTTATAGTGAAGGGAAAAAAAGAGGTATTTCTTAGTGGTAATAACTATAAAAATTCACTAAGCGGTACACTTCTGTGTCAAGGTATTAACTTGCATGGAGCCTGCGAAGGTACATCAAATAACCTTTCATGTCACCTGCACGGCACCCCTGCAACACAGATAGAGCCTTTTTTCAGACAGCTTTCCAACGGCAGCTACGTTGTAATAAATGACCGCAGCTGTTGTGGCATGGTGCCAGGATTAGCCTATCTTGTGAGCGTTACTTCCAGGGTCATTTGCTGTATGCAAGTATTGTATCCAAACAGCAATCCAGACAAGGAGGCAACAATATGGCCTTTTGTGAATATCTTTTCTATTCGAATTGATACTTTAAGCAGAATGAAGTCTATTCTTTTACAGACAACTGTGCCTTTAACCTCGTCAAAAGAGACATATGATCTGCAAGTTGCAAGGACAGCAGCAGAGATACATTCCCTATTATCGACAAATTGTCTCGTACATTTCGTAGAAATGTTAGGTCTAATTTTAAACATGTCTGATACCAGTGGCATCGCACATGTATTTAAGACCATTTTTTCGGGACTGTTAGCACCCTTTGAAACAGTTCTGGGCATCTTCCCGAATTTTGTGCACTCTATATTTGGCGGACTGCCTCTTCTTTTGGGACTCGTAGCAGGAATTTTATTTTTGTTCCTTCTGCTCCGATATGGCAAGTCAAGCCACAGACAAAACTCAGGCTACAATGGAAGAAACGATCGTGGCCATACGTTACAGAGAACGGAACACTAAAGTCCTCGGCTTTGCCCGGCTAAGAGATCTGAGTACTACCTGGTTTCTTTCGTTCAGACCAATCTGGCAAGATTGCATCTTACCTGTGCTTCGATGTCTGCTATGCGGAGAAGAATGCGTGTTGGACGTCTGTCTTACACTGCCATCAGCTGTACCTATGGATATCGATACTTTGCTTGGTTCGGTAACGGCTCATGCAACGTGTTGTCCCCAGCGGCTACCTATTCTGATGACGGCATTCGTTGCGACTTCACCATTACGGTTAGGTGGCGGTGAAGTACGAGATGAAAGCAGAACCACACAGGTACAACCTTCTGTGAGCATTGCTGATCCAGACATCGATGATGGCAATGATTCTCACATATGCACTATTTCAGCTTTTTCGAACTTGGTCGAACTTTCACCTACTGTTGTAGACCAATTTTTCGCAAGCCTGTCTGATTTGATGTTCTCTCCTAACAACAAGAATAACTTTTAAAACAACGAGCACACAGCGTTCCCTGAACTCTGAATTCGGCCTTCAGTTTTGATAAACCAGACTACTGAAACCAATTGGAACTATTTTTTCCCCTGAAAGCGAAATTATTTTTCCATTTCCAAAATATTTACCTTTTTTCTGGCACACGGTACTCTGCTTAAAGTAGAACTATTCTTAGAGAACAGAACTTCTATTTTGAAACTCTAGAGACAATATTTTGATTCAGCCTCTAGCACATGTACAGTATTGTATAAATATGTGATGAAATGGTCTCGACCTTCTTTTCTGTATTAAGAGCAATTTCATAAATGTAATTTTCGCAATTCATTCAGCCAATATTTATGTGTGCATTATCTGAATGATACCACTGCTTGAAAACCGTACAGTACAAATAATCATTTTCGTGTATATACCATTGTAACGGGGTCGGGATTAATAGGCAAAACGTGAATTCTTGTCTTCTTAGGTTTTATTTTGGCAAACAAGAGATCTGAGCTTTTCTTTCCTCTAGTAACAGTTCCTCTTGGCGATCTACTTCTCGCGCTTCTCCTGATGCAGGCTTCCACTATTTCCGGTCGACGGCCTCTCTCGGGTGTCCGTCGGGGTGGTGTCTCGTCCGGCTCCGTCTTCGTCTCGCAGTCGGGACAAAAGGAGAAATACAAAGTGTGAGGAGAATGTCCACACGTCTTGCGATACTAAAGGGTAGGGAGTGGGGGGAATAACCAGTTGTGCTCCACGTCTAGTGCCGGCTGTGAAGGGTTTGTGCTCGGGGAGGGGGACACCAGACCAAAAGGGAGGAAAACACGGCGGTTATTCCAAAAACCCTCCCTTACGGCTGACCCAGCCCTTAATAGTGTCGCGTACCTGGTTGAGCCATACACCTCCCGCGGGTGTATGGCTGGGCGATCCGCGGTATCGGTGGCCTCCTGGCTTCTCTCTCTCTCCTTCCTCTTCTCCGCGCCGGGTCTCCGTTGTCTCGAACTCCGCTCTCTCGAACTCCGTCAACTTCCTCCTTTCTCCACGCTCTCTCTCCTCTCCGCTCCGCTCCCTCCGGGTGAACAAGCACACCTCTGATTCGTCGTTCCTGGTATAAGACGTCTCGTCGTCTTGTCGTGACTCCTCCCACTCTTGGCTCCAGTCTCCCTTAAAGGGCCAGTGATCTGTTTCTTCTTCTTGTATTTCAAAGTCCCTGTTGACGTTCTGTGGGGGGTATAATGAACGAGATGTGTCATTGTAACTTCGTTTCATTGCACTCTGTGTTCACCCCTTCTGTTGTTGTTGTCCCAGGTCGCTACAACCATATACCATTTCAAATGCAATTTATGTATTTTTGGGTGGGTTGGAAAACACATGCATCGTTATATGTTTAGTATTGCTTAGTATTTAGTAATGATGGACATTATACGTGGAGTGGGTGTTGTGAATGTATCTAGGACCCTATTTAAATATTCCCGATTCATTCCCTTATGTGGTTATAACAAAACATATCCTTATAAAGGCTTGTCCCAGGTTGGGTGGGGACGTAGGGAGGATCTGTGTAACCTCTGTCTTAGGACTGACAAGGGAAGTAGAGTCTGAGGGTTTAAATAAGCTTTTCAGAGATGGTTTTATTTTAATATATGTTTTTCTCTTCCTGCTGATGAAGCTCTCCCTGGCAAACGCGGCTGGCTCGAACACGGTCTTGTGGGGATTTAGCTTGTCTTGGGGGTCCTTCTCCGTTCGTCCACCAGGTCCAGGAGCCGGAAAAGGAGGAAAGAGATAGGGGCGAGTTAGGTCGCAGTTTGACTCCAATACCTCTCAAGGGCCGGGAGTGAGGGAAACCGGTGCTACAGTGCATAAGCAGGCAAAGGACGTGACACTGTGCTCGTGATAGGTCAAGGGAGAGGGGCTTTACAAATATACAAGCTACTCGGTAGGGACTCAACATCCCACCCAGCCTGCCACTCTACCCCGTACCTGTTGGAGTCACGCTCCTCACCTCCGGGGAAACGCCGTCTGTCTCTTCCTGGTATCGGCCCCCTTTTGACGTCACCGCGAGGCTTAGTGGGGGAGGAGTCTCGTCTGTGGTGTATGTCTCCTTAAAGGGGCACTGGTCCACTTCTTCTGCTTTTGGCCACCAGTAGTCGGGATCCCCGGTCATCCACTCTTCTGTTCCTCGGTGTTCCGGTTGCTGTTGGGAGGGAAGGGAGGTAGGTGAAAGCGATGGGATGGACCACCAGTCCGGGCTCGGTGTCTGTGTCTCTGTCAGCAGCCCCAGACCTTCTGCCCCGTCACACACCTCCCCCCCTGGATTCTCCCGATCGGGGAGAGGAAACACTCTGGAAAGGAAATCTGCGTTCCCGTTCTCTGAGCCCTTTCTGTGTAGGCCGGAAAAGGAATAGGGTTGGAGGGACAGGAACCAGCGGAGCACCCGGGGATTGTGGCTGCTGTTTTGATGCATCCACTTTAATGGGGCATGATCAGTATGGAGGATGAATGGCCGTCCCTCTAAGTAATACTGCAACTCGTCAACCGCCCACTTGATCGCGAGGCACTCTCGCTCTATTGTGGAATACCTGCACTCCCTAGGAAATAGTTTCCTGCTGAAGTACAATATAGGGTGCTCCAACCCATCGGTCCCCCTCTGTGACAAGACAGCCCCTACACCCACATTTGAAGCATCTGTGGCCAGGATAAAGGGTTTCCTAAAATCTGGGGAGACTAGAACGGGGGCGGTTGTCATGGTTTCTTTGAGTAAATTGAAGGCGGACAGGGCCTCTGTTGAGGGGCAGTTCATTTCTCTGGGCTTTACGTCTTTACGCAGCAGGTCCGTTAAGGGAGAGGCTACCTCAGCAAACCAAGGGATGAATCTCCTATAATAGCCTATAAGGCCTAAGAAGGCTCTCAAGTCCCTTTTGTTGTTTGGAAATGGTACTTTCTCGATTGCCTTCACTTTTTCTGTTTGTGGAGCGATGTAGCCATCCCCTAAGACATACCCCAGATAGTTGACACTGTTAAAGGCTGCTCTGGATTTTTTTGCATTAATGTGCAGGCCCGCTTTTTGTAGTGCAGTCAATATGGTATGTAGGTGGTCGAGGTGTTCTTTCCAACTACGGGTGTTAATAACAATGTCATCTAGGTATGCTGAACTAAATGCAAGGTACGGACGCAGGACAGTATTCATAAGGCGCTGAAAAGTTGCTGGGGCCCCATGGAGGCCAAAGGGTAAGACCGTGAATTCGTTGAGACCGTCGTCAGTGACAAAGCGGTTTTCTTCTGGTCTTCCTCCCGAAGGGACACCTGCCAGTACCCCTTCGTGAGGTCCAGGGTGGCTATAAACATGGCATCTCCTATCTTTTCAATTAGTTCGTCGACCCTAGGAATAGGGTAGGTGTCGAAGGAAGAAATCGCGTTCAGTGCGCGGAAATCCATACAAAATCTTTTAGACCCGTCGGGCTTGGGAATCATTACGATTGGCGACGACCAGTTGCTTTTCGATGGTCGTATTACTCCGAGGTCCAGCATATCCTGGACTTCTTTCTTCACGGCATCCCTTCGGGCAGCAGGGATTCGGTAGGGTCGCCGTTTTACAATTTTTCCGGGAGACGTCTCAATGTGATGCTCTACCAAATCTGTTTTCCCCGGCAGGTCAGAAAATATTCCAACAAAGGGTCGTAAGACGCTCTGGAGGTCCTCCTTCATCGAATTGGACAAATCAGGGTTTATTACCAATTTCTCCAAGGTTGAATGGGTTTTCCGGGAGGATGGTACCGCCAAATGGGTTGCTCTAGGAGGGGGCCCCAACCATTCCTTTAGAAGATTGATATGATAGCATTTGGTCTTGGTAGACGACAGGCGTAGTCGGTAGGTGGTATCCCCTATGGTTTCTATAACCCGGTAGGGCCCCTGCCACTCGTTCTTGTTCTTGCTACTGATGGAGGGTAAAAGCACCAGGGCCCACTTCCCCACGGAGAGACGACACAGTCTCTTCCCTCTGTCGTAGTTCTTTTTTTGTCGACCTTGTTGCTGTTCCAGATTGGAGTAGGCGAGTGTTCTCAGCTTCCCCAGTTTGGACTTGACGTGCAAGGTATACTCAAGGACGGATCTCTGTTCTTGGACCTCCTCGGTTTCCCAGATGCCTTTCGTCATCTCCAGAAGCGACCTGGGAAGACGTCCGTACAGAAGTTCAAAGAACGAGCATCCTAGACTGCTTTGTTTTTGGGCACGTAACACATACAAGGCCAAGGGCAACAGCTTATCCCAGTCCGGTCCTTCTGTCGTCAACATCTTCTTTAGCGTGCTCTTGAGGGACTGGTTATACCTTTCCACTAGGCCATCTGTCTGGGGATGGTATGCAGACGTTTTCAGATGACGTATGTATGGGTCTTGCATACTACCTTCATCAATTTGGAGGTGAAGGGGGTTCCTTGGTCCGTCAATACATCTTTAGGAAATCCCACCCGTGAAAACAACTCCACAAATCGGTCAGCTATTGCCGTGGTAGTGGGAGACTGTAGGGGAAAGGCTTCAATGAACCTAGTGGCGTAGTCCACTATAACCAGGGCATATAGATGACCTTTCGACGATCTAGGCAAGGGGCCTATCAGATCCATGCCCACTCTCACAAACGGAACCCCTATGATGGGCAGTGGCTGTAAGGGAGCGGCACTGGGCCTGTGAGTGTTCCGCCTCTGGCAAATCTCGCACTTGGCACAGTAATCTTGTACGTCCTTATATATGCCTGGCCAAAAGAAGTGTCTTATTATGCTTTCTGTTGATTTTTCTTTCCCCGAATGCCCTGCCGTGAGATGGGTGTGTGCAAAAAACAGCACCTGTTCTCTGAAGGACAGGGGTACCAACAACTGGGGGCTGCTTCCCTCCTGGGCTTGTCGGTATAACAAGTCATTCTGGACGAGAAACCTGGGATAGGTCTGCCTATCTGTACCCGGCGGGGTATGAGCAGCTTCCCATGCATTGACCAATGTTCGATATTCAGCCTGAGCGAACCTGAAGCTGCGGTCGGCTGTCCATGGCTCAGGGGATAGGTATGCTGGGAGAGGTTCCGCCTCTTGGGGGTGGGGTTGGTTGAGGGTCTTCCTGAAGAGGGAAAGGAATTCTGGATTATCTACCCCTAGTATCATATCTTCAGGTAGCGAGTCCACCCCCCCCCCCCACCCTGACAGTACAAAGGTTCTTATCCCTGGGAAGTAGGGTTATGGAGGCCAGGGGATATGGCTTGACGTCCCCATGAACGCACCGGATATATACTATGGCCTTTGGGACGTACTGACTGGGGAAGACAAAACGTTCTTGCACTACAGATTGTCTACACCCAGAATCTAGGAGGGCCCTCACTGTATAGCCATTCATCCTCATACTTACATAAAAGGAAGCTCCCATTTCAGCTGAATACAGGACAGTCTTGGGAAGGTACCCCACTTCCATCGGTTCCTCTGGGGGCCTTTTCCGGGGACACATCCGGGATATGTGGCCCCATTCCCCACAATCGAAGCATTGGGGTCCTTTCATCATCGGGGAGAGCATCCCAGGAGGCCTCGGTCGCATTGGTTCTCCAGTCGAGGGAATATCCCTGGGTGTTTGCTGACATAAGAGCTTGTTGTGTTTCCACACAAGTTCTATTCACTCACACACATACTATAGTTCTAGAGTTGGTGAAAGGGATCAATTTCCACACTAAAAGTGAACGTTCACAGTCTTATTTTATTATTTTAAAACATGAGGAATACCCTCTCTCCGAGGAAAATTAAAATTTCAAAGAACAGTCTTTGAACATATATAGTAAAATCAACAGTTAATTACAATTAATTACATGCATTAAAGTAAGTAACATCAAGTACATTCAATTTATACAATGAGAAAATGTTTCCAAATTAAAACAATAAATGCAGTTCTTTACAAAATAAAATTACATTTGGATCCTTACACACAAAAACCCCTAACACAATGTGGCCTTGATATTCTCTCACCACTCTTATTTTCTAAATCCAATGGCCTTTTTCTAGATAGGCGGTGTAGTATACAGTATCATCACTATATGAGTATCTGTTACTCCCACGACCCTACTTGGATTTTATATAGTAACAAATGCGTCGACGCGTTTCGGTGTTCTATCTCTGGATATTTTAACACCTTCTTCAGGACTTGCCGTTTCTTTGGGGTCACCGGCTTCATAGACTATTGGTAACAATCTCTGTGCAAATACATAGAGAAGAAACATGGTATCACTATTATGAGGCGATTTATCACATCAACCTAATTCTATATTGCGCCTCTTTAGGTTGTAGCCATATCACCTTCTCTTGGGTCAGCACCTCCCACCTATCTTATACTCAATCCATACATGGTGTCGGTCTCCCTCCCCTTTCCCTTGGGGTCTATTTCGCACACCCTCGTGGGACTTTAGGTGGAGCGTTTGGAGTTTAAAGACCATCTTCTCCCAGGGCAGGATCTGGCTTTATACATCGTGTAGGTTTTAGATATCTATGTATTGTTATTCCTACAAATTCCAGATTTTTATGAGTAACCAGGCCCTCTGTTTCACTTTCAGTATAGAAATGGGGGCAGCCTCCGAGTCATCATTCATTCATGCTTCCCCCCCATGGGAAATGGGGGCAGCCCTCAGGGATCTCATTCATTCATGCTTCCCCCCCATGGGGTGCCTCTGTGAGTCTGCCCTCCTCCCTTTATCATCTTACCCCTGGATTGTTTGCTCGGTACACTCTGGTACGTGACTGTTGGGAAGGACACCTCCAGAAAATCACTGTAAATATGGATGTCGAATCTTCCTCCTGCGGGGGGACATATGTATGTACTGGGTATTTATCATTATCGTCAATCTAACCTAGATGGGTCAGTAGGTATTTTATAATTATATTTACCTTCTATAAAAATTCCTGGTCGGTGAATGGATTTTTCTGTAGTGTAGATGAGTGAGGCGTAGTCAACTCCTCTGATTTTTATGCGTAATATCTGTAAGGTCAAGGGGGGGGGCATGATTAGGGTGCTTCCCCTATCTGATGTAGTAAATATAATACTTAAGTCTGTCCCTTCTCCTCTTACCTTAAAAAGATTAAAATTCCTCCTGAACGGGCATATATTCGCCTTGATTGGCTGAAGAACTGGATATGTTCTGCTGACAAAGAAAGGTTTATTTGTATTGGACGCTATGGTGCCATATATTATTGTAATTCCTTATTATCTCCCCTAGGCGTGGACCCTAATTCCACTCTCTTGTTTTTACTCGAGATCCCAACTCGTGATCTCACCAGGTTGTATTGTGGGGACATTCCTATTCCCTTTGTTCTATCTTTTTCGTTTTACATAGTTCATCCTAGGTTATGGGGATCCATTCATCACCCTGTTCTCTTAAACCAAAGTCCCCATCTAGCTATTGGTTTCATATGCATAAAAGGGCTGCTTTCCTCCTCTTTTTGTACTTTATTAAATGTTTTTAGGGTTTAGGAGCCTGCTTCCCCTCTTCTATCCTGGCTGTCTGTTCTGCCTGGACTCGCCCCTATGCTACCCGGGATCACCTCTCCCCTACCCGCTTACCGTTCTGATCTTGTGCCTCCGCGTCTGCCTCGTTCTTTCCTGATGTGAATGAGCGGGTGGGGCGCGCTGTATTTAAACTCAAATTCACACGCTGATTGTTTTCAGGTGTATGTTGCGCATGCGTATACTTTACCCTTGCGTTTTACGAATAAGGCGCCATTATAAAGTGGTGAATAAATCACTTTCTGTCAGTGAGGCATGATATGCCTTTCTCGTTCTGGGCTTTTCGCATTGCGTGATTTTATTTCCATTTGTTAAATAAAAATACCCTTAAACTCGCTAGATGTAATCTGGTATTTATCATATATGTGGCTGGCTTGCGTTTTTCGTATCTTGGTAACGGCGCCATCTTGAAGTGATGTTTGTATCGTTGAGATTCATTTAGGCATGACATTTCATGTGCGTACGGCGCTTTAGAATGTAACTTATAATTTTTTTAAATCTAATTTTCCAGTGTATTTGTTTTATACTCTATATTGTGTGTTCCTCGTGTGTGGTTTACATTCACGGAGAAACCTATCTATCCTTCCTACACCTCGCTATAGTTTCCTGGATCAGTGTGACATTCATAGTTATCGCGATCTTTTATTTTAAATAATGGAAGCTAGTTCTAATAGCATGGCCTCATGTTCCTTCCTGAAAGTGCTCTAAATGTCATATGTGTATGTGTTTCTCTCTTACTTAATTATTGTGACTGTTTATTGTGTTTTTAAGACGCATTTTAATCTAACATTATATTATGTTTTATCTTTTCAGGAAAGTCTCGTTTATATCTTTTCTGGCAGATCTATTTTTCTTTTCACACCTGTTCTTTTTTTTGTACTTACATAGGTGATAGTGTTCTTGTATAGTCACACATACTACCTGCTTATTATATACTTGTGCTTTGCCTATGGTTTAAATCTTCAATTATATGTTTCATTTAGCTTTTTATATGGCTTGTACCATTCTCACTATTCGTCCCTTTCTATATTACCATTTATTCGGGTACTCCTCTCATATCAAGGCTTCCCACTCTTCCCTGGAGTTCAAACCATGTTTGATCGTATCAAATGTAATCATAAACCATTGCTCCTGCTGCTTCCTTCTTTTCTTGCTATCTCCTAATCTCGTTTGTTCCTTGATCCTCTCTAAGATGACCCATCTAATCTCTTTCTCACTGTGTCCCCGTTCTCTCCAGTGGGTCACCAATGGGGCATTTTCTTTGGTATTTTTGATCGCTGATTTGTGTTCACCTATCCTAAGCCTTAGTTCCCTCCCTGTCTCTCCTATGTATCCATGATTACATGGGCATAGGATTAGGTATATCACATTCTTGGTTCTACAATTGTTCAGTGTAGTGATTTTGTGTGTTATTCCATTAAGTTCCACATCCTTCGTGACTATACATAGTTCACAAATGCAACAGTTGCCGCATTTGTGATTCCCTACAGCCTTTGTTCCTATTAGTGTCGTTTGACTTTCTATTACATCATCTCTGTAGGTATGTACTAGACTGCATCTCAGGTTCTTGTTTTTCCTATACGCGTACAATGGACGCTGTAAGGTAGTTTCTGCTCCATCATTTAGGATTTTCCAGTTATGGTTTATTATATTCTTAACCTGGTTGGCTACTTGTGAGTATTGGCTTACCATCACTATTTTATCTTGGACCTTTTTATCTTTTTTCGTCAATAGGCAATCCCTATCATAAAAGCGGGCTCTTTTTAGAGAATGGTCAATTAATTTTTTGGGGTAACCTCTTTCTTTAAATTTCTGTTTCATCTCTCCAGCATGTCTATAGAAATCCTCAATCGTGCTACAATTTCTCCTCAGACGGAGAAATTCCCCGAAGGGTATCGAATCTTTCTGACTCCTGGGGTGGTAGCTATTATAGTGCAACACTGTGTTGCGGTCCGACTCTTTCTTGTACAGTTCAACTTCTAGTGTTTTGTCCTCATTTTTTATACAGATGTCCAGGAAATTTACTTTGGTTCTACTGTATGCTGCCCTGAATCTTAAGTTCACGTCTCCTAAGTTGAGCCACGACAGAAAATCTTCCAAATGGTCCACTGGGCCTGACCATATAAAGAAGATATCGTCAATGAACCGTACCCAATTACAAATGTTTTCATAGTATGGGCTGACTTCATTGTAGATGTGCTTGTTCTCGAACATACTGACATAAATACAAGCCAGACTCGGCGCACATGTTGCGCCCATGCTGGTGCCCTTTCGTTGGATGTAAAGGTCTTTCTTGAACAAGATGTTGTTGAGGAGTACCATGGAGACACATTTTACTATGAATTCTTTACTCCCTCCTACGATCTCTGTCTCATCCAAGAGGGTCCTTATTACCTCTATGGTGTCATGTTGGGGTATATTGGTGTAAAGTGACTCTACGTCGAGGGTCACCATGATCTCATTTTCACCATCAAACTCCACTCCCTCTGTTGTTCCACCAGGGGTTTCAAGAACCTGTCAGCATATTTACTTAAGGGTTCAAGAAGGGAGTCAATTGAGGACACTATAGGTCTGAGGGGGGGATTATCTAAGCTTTTGTGGACTTTAGGAAGTCCATAGAAGGCTGGAGTTTTAGGGTTCATATTGTTGAGGAATTTCCATTCCTCTTCTGTGATTTCTCCGTTTGTCTTTGCATCCCGAAGTAGTTTTTCCACCTCCTTCTTAAGATTATTGAGTCTAGTTTGGGACGCTCTTGTATAGTGTGATTCATTCAATAGAAGACTTAGTACTCGTTGTTCATAGTCTTCCGTGTTGAAGACTACTACCCCCCCGCCCTTATCTGCGGGTTTAATGGTTATTTGAGTGTCTTTGGATAGGGAGTCTATGGCATCCCTTTGGGCTTTAGTAATATTGTGCTCTTGAAAGTGTTTTTTATTTAAAAGAATACCTATCTCTAATTTCACTACTGACTCAAATATCTCCAAGTTTTTATCCACCATCCCTAGACTGGGCGTAAAGGTAGATTTTATCCTTAGCCCAGAATCTTGTGGTGCTTCTCTGGATGGTCTATTCTCGAAAAAACGGCGAAGTAGTATTTTTCGGAAAAAAAGCTCTCAGATCTTTTTCTAATTGAAATTTATTGATGCCAGTAGTTGGTACAAAATTAAAACCCATCCCTAACACTTGTTGTTCTACAGTAGTGAGTGTCCTGTTTGACAAGTTTATAATAGGTGTCCTCTCTAATGCCAGTATACTTTGTTCCTGGTGCGTTTGTATTCCTGAGGGGCCTGGTTCTGCTGATATTCCTGATCCTGATCTCTTTGTGCAGGCCTCCTCGTATATGGGCCTCTTGCTCTCTTTTGGAACCCCCTCTGTGCTCTCTGCGGGCGCTCTTCTAAAAAAGCCTTCTCATAATCTCTATTTGGTCCTGCATATTCTTCTTCCTCTCTTGTGGGTATCTCCTCTTCCCCACTGCTTTCCGAGGTGCCTAAGTAATTCATATGTCTGGGTCTCCTGGGTTGAAATCTTACTCTAGGGCCTCCGTTCCTGTTTTGTTCTTGTTTCTCAGTGTAGTCATCTTTTTTCAAAAAAGGGTATACTGTCTCCTGTGTAAATGTATTAATATCCTTTCTTAGTTTTTGGGTCTTGCGGTTTGTTAAATATTCGCAATACCCATTCATGTCCTGATTAATCTCCTCTATTTTCTTTTTTGCTTCTTCAACAGCGTTGCTGTCTAAGAGGGCTTTTTCTAGTTCTTCCATCTCCCTCATTTCTATCAGAATGGTGCTCTGTGCTGTCTCAATAATCAGGAGCATAAGATCTCTACTACATCTGTTGCAGATGAACGTCCAAGTTTCTAAGAACTTCGGGTTTTCAATGAAAAGCCCCGGTTCGTTACGTATTTGTAATCCTATAGGTATGGTACCCCCCCTTACATATTGGGTCATGAATTCCGCATGCAGTTCAGTTCTAATGATTTTCTTTTTGAGGTTAACCAACTGGTTCCATTTTTCACCTCCATTTGGGATAATTGTTACATTCCTCCCACCTTTATTGGAGCTAAGTATTTTGTTTAGTTGCTCCTCGCTGAAGCCGAAGGTCTTTAGCGTATCCATTAAATGATTGGATTTGGGACTGTTAGTTTTTTATTAGGAAAAACTCGTGAGTCTGCACAAAAACCTGACTCTCCAGCACAAGGCCGTTCTTTCACGTTTACAGAAGGGAGAGAGTACCCCACTAGCACCAGGGAACAGCGTACAGTGACAACCAGTCAAGGGAATATCCCTGGGTGTTTGCTGACATAAGAGCTTGTTGTGTTTCCACACAAGTTCTATTCACTCACACACATACTATAGTTCTAGAGTTGGTGAAAGGGATCAATTTCCACACTAAAAGTGAACGTTCACAGTCTTATTTTATTATTTTAAAACATGAGGAATACCCTCTCTCAGAGGAAAATAAAAATTTCAAAGAACAGTCTTTGAACATATATAGTAAAATCAACAGTTAATTACAATTAATTACATGCATGAAAGTAAGTAACATCAAGTACATTCAATTTATACAATGAGAAAAATTTTCCAAATTAAAACAATAAATGCAGTTCTTTACAAAATAAAATTACATTTGGATCCTTACAAACAAAAACCCCTAACACAATGTGGCCTTGATATTCTCTCACCACTCTTATTTTCTAAATCCAATGGCCTTTTTCTAGATAGGCGGTGTAGTATACAGTATCATCACTATATGAGTATCTGTTACTCCCACGACCCTACTTGGATTTTATATAGTAACAAATTTATTTATTTATTTATTTATTTATTTATAAAGTTTTATATAGCGCGAACTTGATCCCGGAGGATATCAGAGCGCTTTACAATTTGAGGCAAAGGTAACAAATCAAAGCATGAGTCTCAAATGCGTCGACGCGTTTCGGTGTTCTATCTCTGGATATTTTAACACCTTCTTCAGGACTTGCCGTTTCTTTGGGGTCACCGGCTTCATAGACTATTGGTAACAATCTCTGTGCAAATACATAGAGAAGAAACATGGTATCACTATTATGAGGCGATTTATCACATCAACCTAATTCTATATTGCGCCTCTTTAGGTTGTAGCCATATCACCTTCTCTTGGGTCAGCACCTCCCACCTATCTTATACTCAATCCATACATGGTGTCGGTCTCCCTCCCCTTTCCCTTGGGGTCTATTTCGCACACCCTCGTGGGACTTTAGGTGGAGCGTTTGGAGTTTAAAGACCATCTTCTCCCAGGGCAGGGTCTGGCTTTATACATCGTGTAGGTTTTAGATATCTATGTATTGTTATTACACCTCCAGAAAATCACTGTAAATATGGATGTCGAATCTTCCTCCTGCGGGGGGACATATGTATGTACTGGGTATTTATCATTATCGTTAATCTAACCTAGTGATTTTCTGGAGGTGTCCTTCCCAACAGTCACGTACCAGAGTGTACCGAGCAAACAATCCAGGGGTAAGATGATAAAGGGAGGAGGGCAGACTCACAGAGGCACCCCATGGGGGGGAAGCATGAATGAATGAGATCCCTGAGGGCTGCCCCCATTTCCCATGGGGGGGAAGCATGAATGAATGATGACTCGGAGGGCTGCCCCCATTTCCATACTGAAAGTGAAACGGAGGGCCTGGTTACTCATAAAAATCTGGAATTTGTAGGAATAACAATACATAGATATCTAAAACCTACACGATGTATAAAGCCAGACCCTGCCCTGGGAGAAGATGGTCTTTAAACTCCAAACGCTCCACCTAAAGTCCCACGAGGGTGTGCGAAATAGACCCCAAGGGAAAGGGGAGGGAGACCAACACCATGTATGGATTGAGTATAAGATAGGTGGGAGGTGCTGACCCAAGAGAAGGTGATATGGCTACAACCTACCTAAAGAGGCGCAATATAGAATTAGGTTGATGTGATAAATCGCCTCATAATAGTGATACCATGTTTCTTCTCTATGTATTTGCACAGAGATTGTTACCAATAGTCTATGAAGCCGGTGACCCCAAAGAAACGGCAAGTCCTGAAGAAGGTGTTAAAATATCCAGAGATAGAACACCGAAACGCGTCGACGCATTTGTTACTATATAAAATCCAAGTAGGGTCGTGGGAGTAACAGTTACTCATATAGTGATGATACTGTATACTACACCGCCTATCTAGAAAAAGGCCATTGGATTTAGAAAATAAGAGTGGTGAGAGAATATCAAGGCCACATTGTGTTAGGGGTTTTTGTGTGTAAGGATCCAAATGTAATTTTATTTTGTAAAGAACTGCATTTATTGTTTTAATTTGGAAACATTTTCTCATTGTATAAATTGAATGTACTTGATGTTACTTACTTTAATGCATGTAATTAATTGTAATTAACTGTTGATTTTACTATATATGTTCAAAGACTGTTCTTTGAAATTTTAATTTTCCTCGGAGAGAGGGTATTCCTCATGTTTTAAAATAATAAAATAAGACTGTGAACGTTCACTTTTAGTGTGGAAATTGATCCCTTTCACCAACTCTAGAACTATAGTATGTGTGTGAGTGAATAGAACTTGTGTGGAAACACAACAAGCTCTTATGTCAGCAAACACCCAGGGATATTCCCTTGACTGGTTGTCACTGTACCCTGTTCCCTGGTGCTAGTGGGGTACTCTCTCTCTTCTGTAAACGCATTGGTTCTCCACCTGATTTGGGTTTTCTTTCCGCCTTAAGGGGTAAGGGGTGTTTAGGCGTCTTCTCAGTGTCCCAACCGGAGCTTCTAGGTTGAGCTCTGGCATAATTTTCAGCCATCTCTATGGCTTGTTCTATTTCTAGTCCAGCGTGCTGCCTTAACCAACGCTGGGAGGCGTAAGGGAGCGCATCCATGAACTGTTCTAGGTATATTTTATTTAGTATTTCTTCCTTACTACTGGTTTCCGGTTTCAGCCATTTGTCGGCGGCAATTTTTAGACGGAAGAAGAGGGTTTTGGGGTTCTCCCCAGGGACTCCTCTCTCCTTCCTAAACCTCACACGATAGGCTTCCTGATCCAGACCCAAGTGATCCAAGATGACTTCTTTGATCACAGCATATGGCGTGTTCCCCAAGGGATTGGCGGCCTGATATGCTGACTGGGCCTCGACCGTCAGTAGCGGGGCTAGGAAGAAGGGCAATTTCTCTACACGCCATCCCAGGGCTCGGGCGGCCCTTTCGAAGTTTAGCATAAATGCGTCTGGATCTACACCATGTATATACTTCTGAAGGGCAGTACCCGAGGGGTTTGGCGTGTGGTGTACCCGCGCGTCTCCAGACGTGGACATGGTTGGAGGCGTCACATGTTTCAAGCTTTCAATGTGGGCGGTGATAGTGCTCTTGAATAACTCCCTGTCCGCCTGGGCGGAGGTCATCTGTCTTTCCACAGCCCACTCAAGTTTCTCCTGTCCCTTGATCATGTGTTGTATTAGGGCGTCCATCTCGTTGGTACAGATGGTCTGTGTGGAGGATCCCACGTCTGACACCACTTGTCCCAGGTTGGGTGGGGACATAGGGAGGATCCGTGTAACCTCTGTCTTAGGACTGACAAGGGAAGTAGAGTCTGAGGCTTTAAATAAGCTTTTCAGAGATGGTTTTATTTTAATATATGTTTTTCTCTTCCTGCTGGTGATCCTCTCCCTGGCAAACGCGGCTGGGTCGAACACGGTCTTGTGGGGATCCAGCTTGTCTCGGGGGTCCTTCTCCGCTCGTCCACCAGGTCCAGGAGCCGGAAAAGGAGGAAAAAGATAGGGGCGAGTTAGGTCGCGGTTTGACTCCAATACGTCACAAGGGCCGGGAGTGAGGGAAACTGGTGCTACAGTGCATAAGCAGGCAAAGGACGTGACACGGTGCTCGTGATAGGTCAAGGGAAAGGGAGAGGGGCTTTACAAATATACAAAGCTACTCGGTAGGGACCCGACGTCCCGCCCAGCCCGCCACTCTGCCCCGTACGTTTTGGAGCCACGCTCCTCACCTCCGGGGAAACGCCATCCGTCTCTTCCTGGTATCGGCCCCCTTTTGACGTCACCGCAAGGCTTAGTGGGGGAGGAGTCTCGTCTGTGGTGTATGTCTCCTTAAAGGAGCACTGGGTCATTTCTTCTGCTTTTGGCCACCAGTAGTCGGGATCCCCGGTCATCCACTCTTCTGTTCCTCGGTGTTCCGGTTGCTGTTGGGAGGGAAGGGAGGTAGGTGAAAGCGATGGGATGGACCACCAGTCCGGGCTCGGTGTCTGTGTCTCTGTCAGCAGCCCCGGACCTTCTGCCCCGTCACAAGGCATAAGAATCATA